>NC_069396.1:19888500-20531500 GCF_027475565.1 Acinonyx jubatus | reverse complement strand
AGGGATGAGAGTCACTCAAAAGCAATAACCATTATAAAAACATTCCACATGACCTTATAAAATACTCAGTGTTGGCTAGATTTTCATTTAAGCTTCCCAGTGGGCAAAACAAAATAGGAAACATGATTGCTAACATGATTCTCAATTTCTGTAATATGCCAGGAAAGAGGGTGGGGGGTGGGGAGACAGTAGCAAAGAAGGACCAGTTTTTTCAAGGGAAGCTCAGTATCCCTTGCGTTGATTCCAGAAGTACCTCTCACATGGTGGTGTCTGAGCTAGGGAACCATGGAAACCCAGAATTCAGAATGTAGGATAAGGAGCTCCAATCCCAAACTCTGGGGCTGGAATTGCATTCCCCTTTGCTGAGTGGTGACAAACAGTTGTGTTCCCTCACTTCTTGGTCTTCAGGATCCTGCTAGGGTCTGGACAGCCTGCCTTTGCCAGCATTCCCAACGATCCCTGTTGCAAATGGCAACCAAAATAAACAAATGCAACATCCTGGATCCCTTACCCATAGCAGGAAATAGACATCCACATCCTGGACACAGAAATTTGCACAGAAGGAGCCACTCTGGAATGCTCAGATGTACAATAAAGGCCCAAGTACCCAGAGATGTGAGTAACCCCAAGGAAGCCCTGGTCCCCGCCTCAAGGTGCTATTTTTAGATGTAACAAAACAGTTGCTATCAATCCAAGTGCAAGGATACTCTCCCATGTTCATGATCATGGAGATGTAGGTTAATTTGCATTCTTCTGCCAGGGAAAACTTTAAGTGGCCTTTTGTGAAGCCCACCTTTATTGTGCATGGAAGGCAGTCTGCACTTCTGTTCTTTAGTGGCTCATCTTCTCTCCTGGTAGTTCCATGCCAAGCCACAGCCTCACAGGAAGTAGATCTGAGTTAGAAATAATGCCCCAAGGTCCTGAGGGTACTGACTCAGCCAGGCTTGCATCCACTTAGCCCTCAGCCTGCCAGTTCTCTCTATTGCCAATACTAACACCAATTAGAGTTTTCCTACCCCAGACTGCCATTTGCTTGTTTCTTTATTGCTGGTCATTTCTGTGATTGTTTTGGAGGACAGGGGTTCCTAGTTCTCTGTATTTGGATTCTTCTTTCAACTGGTAGGTAATCTGTTTTATCACCTTCAGTGTGCCAAGCAGTAAATAGCAGTTTCTAATTGTTTTATAGGTTGGAAACCACATAAGAAGGTTTATTAGAATCACGTATAAAGTTACAGCCCATGAGTACTGAGTGAGTTCTAAAGTGTGTGTGTGTGTGTGTGTGTGTGTGTGTGTGTGTGTGTGTGCATTTAAAGGCTTTTGGAAAGCCATTATTTCTGCCTATCTCAGTCCCTTCTCACTTATTTCTAATTTCAAGAATTAATTTGGTTAAGCTACTACAAGTCTGACATCTAAGTAAGTGACACATAACTGTTCTTACACAGATATCAAATAGCCTATGAACCATACGTTCCACACCTCTTAGAATGACTAGTCGATGTGTTTTTGTGAATAGATTGGGGACCCAAATAAACTGTTCCTGTGTCCACAGTGAAGAACATCATTGCTCTTGTACAATATTATTTGCAAAAAGAAATATACCTGGAGCTTCTCTTTCAGAGGGCCAAGTGTGTTCTGCGTGGATTTAGATTTCCTTACATATTATTGCTTAGATGAGCCGCCAGAACGCTCACATTTTCTGAAGGAAGTAGAGAAGCAGGAGTGGTTGCAAAGGGAGATTCATGCCCCAACTGGGCTGGGACTCATCAAAGGGCAAAGCTTTCCTGGGGCTCCAGACAGCTTCTCATCAAGATGCCCTGGAACTCTCCCAGCTTTGCTTCAGATGTTCCAAGCTCATTTTGGTATGTGCATTTACATCTTCTCTGTCTTCCTCAGGGGACGTGGTTTAAAGTAAGGAGATTGTGAATTTGAAGTTTTGGAGCTCAGCTTGCCGACATTCCTCTAGAGGAAATCGTGGGGCAGAATGACAGGATCACTCCCTAGGGTTTAAGTACAAGGAAACAAACCTTCCTTCCCGCCCCACTTCCACCTCCAGTATCCATGCACTACGCGCGTGCACAAACACACACACACACACACACACACACACACACACACAACTTCAGGCAAATCGCTGAAATCATCCCAGACTTATTTATTCACTGTCAAAGGCGAATAGCAATGCCCAGACTCTATTGGGATGGGGGCGGGGGGGCACGACAATTAAGCACAAAATACCAAACGTGGTACCTGAGACATACTCAGCATTCAGTCCCTTTTTATTTTATTTTTTTATTTTTTTTTCAACGTTTATTTATTTTTGGGACAGAGAGAGACAGAGCATGAACGGGGGAGGGGCAGAGAGAGAGGGAGACACAGAATCGGAAACAGGCTCCAGGCTCTGAGCCATCAGCCCAGAGCCTGACACGGGGCTCGAACTCCCGGACCGCGAGATCGTGACCTGGCTGAAGTCGGACGCTTAACCGACTGCGCCACCCAGGCACCCCTCAATCCCTTTTTAAAAAAATAAGAACTATAATTGCATGACTGGGTACTTTAGGAACCTGCTGAGATTGTCCTCTCTCCATGAAGGTCTCTGTAATTTCTCCAGCTGAAAGTTTGTGTCCATTCTCCAAGGCTCACTTAGGACTCTGTTGGTTTCTGAGCAGACACAGTCACTTATTTATTTCACTATGTATTTGGGGTGTGTGTGTGTGTGTGTGTGTGTGTGTGTGTGTGTTTATGTCCCAGTGTCTGTGTGTGCATTGTATTTATGTCTGTGTTTCTTGTTGGACATTTCAGTCCTTAAATTTGCTAGTCCCAGACAGGAAATGTGGCTTTGTCTCTTGATCTCTGTGCTTGTCCACAGGAAGGATTAATAATGTCGTGACAAGTTTATTTATTTATCACCATGTGAGAGCTATTATTGTGTTCCAGGCTACTTACTGAGTTACTTTATACATAGTATTTTATTTAGTCTCCATAACATCTCTAGGAGATAGGTTTCATTAACTGCATCCTTGTAACCATGATTTATATAGTCAATCAGACTGTAATGACTTCCACCCCCCTACTGAGCAGATGAGGAAACCAAGGTTCCGAGGTCTTAAGTGGCTTACTGGGTTTCACACACCTGTGGAAGTGATGGATCTGGGACTTAAACCAGCTGTCTTGTAACTAACTCAGGCTCTGAAATCTAATTAACCAATTGCTCCCATGGTGAGGCCTCCAAACCAGCAGTATCAGCATCACAAGGGAAGGTGTTAGAAATGCAAATCCTTGGGCCCCTGGCCCCAGACCTGTGGAATCAGAAATTCTGGGGGTAGGTTCCAATAGTCTTTATGTAACAAGCCTTTCAGCTTAGGTTTGGGAAGTCCTGCCCTAAAGCATCAAACCAGGCCCAGGCCTAGAAGTCAGGGCCAGGAGGGTGCCACGGTGGGTCACAGCAGCTCTGGTTCTGGTTTGAATTCCAAGCCAAGCTTCTCTGCTTTCTAACTATGTGCCTCCAACTATGTTTTTCATCATTCCTGTGTTCCAGTTCCCTCCTGTGTAAAGTGCCATGATGACAACAAACCCAGGTCACTGTGAAGATGAAAAATGTTGGTAAAACATTTAACCCAATACCTGACACATAGTAGGGACTTGGTAAGCGCTATTTGTCGTGATTATAATTTAAAGACCTAAGATTACTTTTCCAACATAGTTCTTCAGGATCCAACTCAGAGTCTGAATTGTTTTGTTTGCTTTTTATTTTTTATTTTTGATAGAAGACAAAATGACTTGGGGTTCGCCTTGCTTGAGCTCCTAAATTTTCCTTCTTGTGCTGTGTCAGTCTTCTAAGGATTTCCAGTTGTTTACCCCTCTCCTGAATTGCCTACCCTTTCTTGAAGGGTGTGACTTAAGTGCTTTTCCTAGAGAAAGGTCTGCTGTAATATGATCTCAAAGTCAGCCTGGAATCTGTCTGCAAATTTGAGTCATGAACCTTAGGCATGCTTAACATGTGGAATCTTCTTTTACCTTATATGCAGAAAGAGGGGGAAATTATCATGGGAGGAGATGCTAACATTTATTGAGCACTTACTGTGTCCCAGACATTCTTCCAAATATTTTCTATGTTATCTCATGCAAGCCTCAGTTTACCTGTGAGGTAGGTAGTAATAATGTCTCCTGTCACAGAGAAGTCACACAAATAAGAGTGGAATCCACAAAGTCTGACTACCAAGTAAGAATTCTTTTTTTTTTTAAAGAGATCCCAGTATAATTAACATACAGTGTTATGTTAGTTTTGGATGTACATTAATTAAACAATTCTATACATTACTCAGTGCTCAACATGAGAAGTGCACTCTTGATCCCCATCACCTATTTCACCCATTCCCCCACCCACCTCCTCTCTGGTCTGGTAACCATCAGTTTGTTCTCTCTACTTAAGAGTATGTTTTGAGGTTTATCTCTTTTCTTCTTTGTTTGTTTTGTTTCTTAAATTCCACATATGAGTGAAATCATATAGTATTTGTCTTTCTCTCACTGACTTGTTTTACTTAGCATAATACCCTCTAGATCTATTAGTGTTATTGCAAATGGCAGGATTTCATGCTTTTTTAAAAAAGTTTATTTATTTATTTTGAGAGAGAGAGAGCACGCAAGCATGAGCAGGGGAGGGGCAGAGAGAGGGAGAAAGAGAGAATCCCAAGCAGGCTCTGCACCATCAGCACAGAGCCAAAAATGGGACTTGAATTCACAAACCATGAGATCATGACCTGAACAGAAACCAAGAGTCAGATATTTAACAAGCTGAGCCACCTTATCCTTTTTTATGACTGAGTAACATTCCATTGTGGGGTGTGTGTGTGTGTGTGTGTGTGTGTGTGTGTGTGTATGTGTGTGTGTGTCACATCTTCTTTATCCATTCATCTATTAATGGACACTTGAGTTGCTTCCATTTCTTGGCTGTTGTCAACAGTGCTGCAATAAACAACTCAATGAGTTGTTGAGTGAAATAAGTAAAACACAAAATGGTGCCTGGCACATGAAAGTGCTTACTAAATATTAGTTGAAGCAATGAATAATGATAATAGTAATAATATTAAAGACAATCATCAACAATGCTAGAGATTTTATCATTTGTTACAGGTGGGATTGAATCTCCTGAGAACCAGGTAAAGAGATCTCTGTCTTGCCTGTGAGTTCAGCCAGCACTTAGAGAAGACTTCTCTCTCTTCCCCCCTGGTGAACCACTGGTGTCATTAGGAAACAGTTAACACACATCATCTTTCTTAGCTATTTTTGCTGCCTGCCATCTGGAGTGCCTCAGCTCTCTTGGATGTGTTCACACTAAATCAGCAGATGAAAGCATTAACTAATTTCTTCATTTCAGATCTGCTCATTTGGGTTACGATGACCTTTAAAACTAGTGTCATCCACCTCATAACCATGTGCCATATGTTGGATGTCAGATAATAAAGCATATTTAAACTTAGCAGGCTCCATAACACCTTATGGCTGACTGACAAGTAATTAATGACTTCCTTACCAGCATCTTCTGGGCTAAGGCTGACAAGGCGTTTTGTTTGCCACTTAGTGTCCGTTTGCATTGGAACCTTTTCAAACATACTCCAGGGAGATTTCATTGTATACTGAGCTTCCCCATTCACTCTTGGCATTTGAGGCCAGGACACTTCCTCCCAAGACACTTATTGCCATGCAGAAGAATATACTAGATGTAGATCCCTAAGTGCTACATGTTTTACATGGGTTCTCATTCATTGCTTATGGTCATCTCACAGGACAAGGGTTTCTGTACCCATTTACACCCACTTAGCAGACAAAAAGAGTGAGGATCAAAGAGGCTGAGCAGTTTCCCCAGTTCATGGAAGGGCTTTGATATGAACCTACATTGCTGACTCCTAATGCTATGACTTCATTTTCATTTATTTTCCTTTTCACTGAAATGCAAGATATTATGTTGACTGTCTTCTTGTCCTGCTCAGAGAGTCAAGCTCTGCTCACATCCATTTCTGAATCCCAGTATCTCCAGCCTCCTTCCAGTTCAACACTTCCATCACCCCGAGGGTCCACGTAGAGACAAATGAGCAGGGATCCTAACAGTTATCTTGCCCAGGACTCATGTTTCTTCCAACAGCCATTCATTCGCAGCCTCAACCAGTAAGCCATGGCTAGACTCCTCTGTGCACCAGGAGATTTATCAGAAATCTTAAATCACACTATTTTATTAACTACATACGAGGAACAAATATTAATCAATTTACCCTTTGTGAACCTTAGATTTCTAGGGACTATCCTTGGTCCCAATGAAAGTAACTTCCAGTCTTTAGAAGAGGTATTTTGAAGTGATTACCTGGGAATGAAGGGGAACCAAGGGAAACCATGCATATACCCAACTGCCCAGATATTCAGATACTCCATAATGCAGGTGAGACCAATAGAATTTGAATGGGAGAAGAACTGAACAGCACCGTGTTCCCAGAACCTCCTACAAGTCCATGTCTTTAACTATAGAGTTAAGCAGGGTTAAAGGTAACAACCCAGGCCTCTAAGAGTCATAACTTATCTGAGTTCAGTTGTAACATAGTGGAGACCTCTCAAGATAAGAGAGCCAGTGGGGAGGCTAGGGATGAGCACACTAGCCAAGCAATAATGTGAGTAAGGTAGGTCCAGCAATCCAAGTCACCATATCCAAGGAGGTGGGACAACCTGGGATGTGGTTCCATTATTGTTAATGCTCCATAGATTCCCTCATTGGGGAGGGTGACACAGTACTAGTCTCAAATTTGTTCTCAGGTTAGAGCACATTATATGCCCACAGACACAAAGTAGTAGGGAAAATATGGCACATAGCCCTCTGTTCTGAACTTTCCTTGACCACTTTTAAAATAAATTATATGTTGAAATTAACAGGAATATAGAAAAGGAACAGTAACTGTGTGTGTGTGTGTGTGTGTGTGTGTGTGTGTGTGTGTGTATACACGTATATATATTTTAACCAAAAGTCTTCAAAATACTTTGGTCATTTCAATGGACTTTCAGGCTATGCCTCCAGACCTCCCAGGGTATGATTTTTCATTTAATCTGTAAGAGTGATAGAGAACTTTGATGAACCATGATGTTGCTTACCTGCCCTTACAAACCCACTTGAAATTCTGTACAAAAAAACCCTGTAGGGTTTTTTTTTTGTTTTAGAACTTCTCACAATTTTCATTTTTCTACCATACTGATCTCTTTAGTTGATGAGTTTTTTCCATCTAAAGTGTAAGCTACAGGTAAGCAGAGATCTTGTCTATCTTGTGCGTGGGAACACAAAGAGACCATTTTACCCAGAGTGTCAGCCGCATCCACCCATCCTGGAGTCCAGATAAAAAGGGTCTTCTGTAGGTAATCTTTTCACTCTAAAAGTGACATGGCCATGGCATGGTCAGCAGCAAAGACATTTGGTGAGCATCAGCCAGTGGCTGGGAGTAAAAAATAAAGATGAACTACCTATGGCAAAATGAAGACTCCCAGACTGTGGTGTATCAAGTTCACTTGCTTATAGTTCTTGATTGGCTTCTCTGAAGTTTGACATAGAGACTCAGTGGAGCAAGACTTACTTTAGAGAAGCTCCCTAATACCTTTAGGGAGTACCTGGGGACAGAAACAGACTGACACTAAGCATTAACCTAAGAACCTGCTGAGATGTGATAGGGTGTAGGGGAAGGGAACCTTGGTCCACAGGATTTGCCTATTCCACCCTAGACCACTTCATAAAAGAAAATGCCTACCCCACTTCCAGGGAGATCTTGCTTCCTCCTCCTAGTTCATATAAGTATTTAATTAAATCCAATCACATTGAAATGTTGCATTTCAGTTTCCACTTTTCACTTCTTCATTTACTTTCTGGTATAAAGACGCTCTGGGTTTTATTTAGTCAGACGTCTAACTAGAAATTGCACTTTTCAGAAAAGATAAAAAATAATGATCATCTAATTCCCTATTTTCTACAGAGCCACTTAACTTTCAAGTACTCAGTACTAATCAATAAAAGCCTTTCATCACAAAACCCAATAAGCAAGATCAAATTCAAGGGAAATGCTCAAAAGAGAGCATGGTTGGCACCCAAACCATTTTGTGAGGTCAGAATCACTTTTCCACAAGAAGCTATTTCCTACTTATGGCCCGAAGCCATGCCACCTCCTGCTCTCTGATCTCTCGCTTTCAGAAGCTGAGTCCACTGGGTGTCCTGCTGAGAACACAGGGTCTACTGTGATCAGCATCTGGTGAAAATCTAAAACTGGAACTGACACCAGATACATTGTGTTACCTGCTTGATGCCCAATTTAAGGGCTGCTTCTCATCCAGGAGAACTTGCACCCATTGGTTTAGAGAAGAAAGCAGATATGAAAAACGATGTTAAGATTCAGTCTCCGATGACGTTAAGGTGGCATTTGGACCAAGATTTTCTGAGCTCGTTCCCTATACCTCCTTCCTTTTCTCTACCCCCTCCAGGGAAGATGAAAATATGGGGAATAGGAGAAACAAAAGTGGAAGAGCCCTAATATTCAGCTGGGCTTGAACCCCAGATCTCAGTACAGAAAACTCTGGTAAGCTGGATTGCAGTTCAGGGTCAATATTAGCCTTTCCTCCCACCTTAAAATCTAGCCTTTGAATATTACCATCTACCATTCAGTCACATGGAAAGAAAGGACAGAAGAGTGAGAGAAAAATCTGCCAACAAATGTAGACCAATTAGTTAACTGAAATTTGCTCATTGATAGTAGGATTCAACTATTACCTCTATGAAATAGTAAACTGAAGTTTGGATTCAAGTCTTCTATGAAGAAAACTTTCCTGTAATATAGGTGAAACTTAATGAATACTTGTTAATTTATGTGTGAATATGTGAGAAAAAGAAAGAAATTATAGATATACAGATATATTCCTCTCATAAACTATTTTAACCCAAATTGGAAACACATTACCACAACTAAAACATTAATAATTCCTTGAAACATAGCCAAAGCACAATTTATTGTTAAATAGATTTTTTCTTTATTTACTTTCTGTGTTGTATTTAAAAAATACTAGCAAAGGTTGTAGAATTTTGCTCTAAGTAAAAATCCATGGGTATCAGCAAAAATATACATAGGTAGAAAACTGTTAAAATATAAGTAGTATCACCAAATGAACAACAGTCCACAGTTAAAGGTCAGATGTCAGTATAATATTAATAGCAATATAAATGCTTGCAGAATTGTTTTAATGTTTATTCCAAGAGAACTCAGAAATGGGTTATTGTAAATTGCAATACAAAATTCCTAAAAATTATTAGCTTCCAGGCTACTTGGAACATTTTTTTTTCTT
This sequence comes from Acinonyx jubatus, assembly GCF_027475565.1. NCBI lineage: Eukaryota > Metazoa > Chordata > Mammalia > Carnivora > Felidae > Acinonyx > Acinonyx jubatus. The sequence goes on along the minus strand of NC_069396.1, from coordinate 20,522,146 downwards.
CAGATCAAGTCTGGAAGTCAAAGTAAAAGAAATCACTCATGTCCAAAGACCTCAATCCCAAAGTCACTGCTTGTTTAAGAGAACAGGAACAACCAATGGCTTTGGATTGGACTTATCCATGTGAATCCACCCACCACTGAGTATCACAGCCCATGCCAAGTAGGCTGTGGGCAGTATTTCAGTGCACTTTGAAGATGACCAATATACTCCTGATTGAAATCTAATACAATAACTTCACTGCTTTCCTTCTAGAACCTGAATTTATGAAGCAAATAACCAACTTTTCTCTCCAAAATTGATACTTCATGAAGGAGAACTCTAGGAATCCCACCCACAAGAAGTCAAAATACTGATCCTTCTTACCTTATTAGCCTATTTACAATAGCGAGGTTATAAATTCTTTAATTATAAAACTTCACCTTGCCAGCCATCCTGCATCAACCCCAGAGGTCAACCAGAGGTTGCTCTTCCAAAAAATGGCCATTAAATTTGATCCACTTATTTGGAAAGAGCATCACTGTTGTCTAGATTTGGGGACGTTGCCTTGTTTGTTGAGTAGCCTCCAGGTCTTCCATGCGTCAAATGTTTATTAGTGAAAAATAAGTGAATGAACAAGTAAATTACCTTAAGTTTGGTGGGAAGGGTAGAAATCATGGAAACAAACAAAAAAGAACCTGTCCCTTTCTAAGAAAGATTTTGGCATTTTATTTTGAACAAGTTTAGAGCTGGATGCTTGGTTTTGTAACTGTGGGCTACATTTTCCATCATCCACTGTAGAGAACTCTCGTTTTACCAGATCTTATTTTGACTTGAAATGTTTCATGACAGGTTTATGGCATTCATTTCCTCCTCTTGGGTGCCTGGTCCTTATATGTGTTTTCTTCAGAGGGTAAATCAACTTGCTAGGGCCAGATAGAGTATCGGATACGTGACCATAAGAAATGGTCTTAAGCAAACAGACTATGAGGGATTGTGGCCCACCAGGAATACCCCCTCTGCCAGGTTTTAATGCTAAAAGCCACCAGAACACATAAGTAATCAGCTTTTAAAAATAAAGGAGTTTTAATTAAATGATTTCTCAGAGCCTGATTGCTGACACCGTCACTTCTATTTCTAATGGATTTTGAGACTTGTTGTTCAGAAGTTAATCCTGTTAATAAGATTCGATTTTCTTTTTGCCTTAATAGTGTACTTTGAAATACTTATGAGGAAGCCAGGGCATATGTGGTGTGCTGGACTGACGGGGCTCTGTGTGTAATCTTAGCAAATGAGACTAAGAGGAGAATGGAGATAAAAAGGGGAAAGATTGACTTCTTTGCAATTTAGAAAAGAAAATAGGCTGTTGTTTCCTTCTATGGGTCCAGTGAAATTCTGTTCAATCTGGGATGCAAGTGTTACAGTCAATGGCCTTTAACCTGAAAGGAACCAGCCAACTCCCTTCTAACAATCTAACTGCTTAATAACTGCATAAATGATTGTACATTTGATTAAAAAGAAAAAATTTCCTGGTGCAAAGCAGACCTGCCCGTTCTCCAGATTTTCTTCTGATGAGATTTCCCTGATGAGCTTTAATAGTCCTTTATGTTTAAAACCTTTTTTGACTACCTTAGAGATATAAAATCTATGACTGTAACATAGAATCCAGAAACACTTTTGTTTTATGTACCTCTTATTCATCATAGATATAGTATTATGAACCTGCTATGTGCAGGGTGCCTGGATGGCTCAGTTGGTTAAGCAACTGACTTTGACTCAGGTCATGATCTCATGGCTCATGAGTTCAAGCCCCATGTCAGGCTCAGTGCTGATAGCTCAGAGCCTGGAACCTGCTTCAGATTTTGTGTCTCCCCTCTTTCTGTCCCTCTCCCACTTGCTTGCTCTCTGTCTCAAAAAATAAACATTAATTTTTTTTTAAATAAAAGAACCTGCTATATGCAAGATAGTGGATGAAGAGTTCAAAAACCAACCAGAATTTCATTTGGATATTTGAGGATAATAGTGGAAAGGGAGGGCATGTCAGGTGAGGGCCTGCTCTAAGTAAGGACATTGTACTGTCATAGGGGAGGCAGGCTTTGAGGATGAGTCTGCATCCAGACTCCGTGTTCATGAAGGAGAGTATCTGGAAAGCAATCTGAAAGTTAATCTAGAGCAAGAAGGTAAAGATCTTGAATGCCAGGCTAAGAAAACATGGGCTTTATTCTGTAGACAGTGAGAAATGCTGCATTTTGGTAGGGAGGGGAGCAGGGGAAATTTATTGTTCAGGCTAGTGCTTGAAAACGCAGTGAAAGTTTTGAATTAGGGAATATTTTCTCACGCTTTAAAAACATTGTTTCCTAACTTTCCCAGAATTATAATATATCTGGTTATTGTTGATGCTCTACTGAACTGAAAACTTTTATTAGTATTTGTGTTTTCATTTTATGAAATTATCATAACTGATGGATTTACGGTTCTGAAACAGTAACCAAATTTTAATAATGAAGCCATTAATACATACCTTGGCTTGAGGGTATGATATTTGTGACAATGTAATATTTGCTCTGAAAGTAGGAATCCCCAAACTAATATATTTATATCTCCATGTAAGTTGCACAAATGTCTCCCCAGCTAGCAGCACATTGTGTTGTCTTGACAGAGTTCTTCCACTGATGTTGGTGCTTTCTCCCTCTTTGCAGGAAGAAAAAAGGGATGTTTAAAATATAAAAGAAATTAATTATCAAGGTAATCTTGAGAGACTTAAAAAATAATTTAAGAAGGAATTTCAATTTGAAAAGCTCACTGTTCCTGGTGCTTCTCTGCAAAGGCTTCAGAGTGTGTATGTGGGTTTCCTAAAACTCACTGCTGCATTTACATTTAAATGAAAATACAGACATACATGTTTGACAAAGACCATGTACTTATGCACCTTAAAACCATTCTTTCATAAAAGGAACAGAAAACATCCTGCTATGCCAATACACCAAGATACCAATTTATTCTTTGTGGAAAAAGATAGCATATTATACATCAGTCTGGAATATTTATTGTTTACTTTCCATGTATTTGTCTATATATCTATTTATATTTAGTTTATTCATTATTTTGCTGGACAGACATATATGTTAAGAATCAGCCTCCTGAAGAAACAAATGGCTGAGGTGTGTATTCTTTTAATTACTGATGGTGAAAACTGAGAAAACTTTGAGGTTTGTTTTGACTGCACTCTGCTCTCCTGACTGCCACCGTTCTTGTTTTCATGAAACTGAGACCCACGTGGTCACATGACTTACCCTGACTTGTGCCCCATGTGACGGTGCTGGGATTTGGAATTATGTCTCTTGACTCCTCACCAGTGCTCATTTTTGACATGTTTCTTGCACGCTCACCTAAGATACTTATTGGGAGAATGTCAATAGCATCTGAAAAGGATCTTCTTCAGAAAAGGATCTTACCCATCCAAGATCTTTCTGCTTGTCGTAAGCCAACCAGTGTCCTAGGTTGGGGATGACATGGACCGGGGGATGTGAGCAATTAGTACTGATAAAAGAGCTAATTCTGAAAAAGTCAGGGTGTGTAATTACTTCCCTAGCATGTGTTCTTTTGTTCTAAGTCTAATTATTCAATACAGGCAATACCATAGTATCTGTGTTACTGTCTGTATTTATACCATGTGAAACTTGGAGACATGAATTGCTTGTCTAATAGCACACAGCTAGTAAGGTTCCATGCCCAACTTTGAACCCAAGTAATTCTGAAATCGAAGTCCATCGTTATCTCTATGATGCTAGCTCTCACTGCCCAAAGGACTACAGCCAGAATCCATCTTAACAATTCTGCTAACCGCCTATCCCTTTGCACAGCTTGTCCTTTTGGCTTCTAAACTGCATATTGATAAAGTATAACAACTGATCAAAGTATAAGGACCACCTGTGATAGTTGAGATACTTATTTCCACATGGAGCCTCTGGGGTCTTCAATTTTAAGTATCAAAGCAAGACTTCCAGGCATGACACAATGATCTTCCTGAAATGACTAATGCTGCAATGTTGGTATAAACCACTTTGGGAAACTCCCAAAGCTAAATTACTCTCCTGAGTCAAAGGCCTAACTGCTCTTCTGGAGAGCCTTAATTATAGTCGAGCAACTACTTATTTTCAGTCCTTTGGGACCAAGTTCACCCAAACCCCTTATTTTTCTAAGATGCAGAAATGTTTCTATGAATGTCATTTTCTCAGTTTGGCTTATTTATTAAATTTAGTATTGTTTATTATTTCTCTATTTATTAAAAGAAATATAGCTGTGTACAAACCTGGTGAGGTAGTCATGTGGATGGGAGAAAGCTGTTGTTTGTACAGTATCTAGAACTGAGGTCGATGGGTAACTGTAAATTTGCTTCCTGCTCGATGTCCTAGGGAAGGCGCAGGACAGACATGGATTCCAAGGAACTGAGCTGGAATTCCAGTCCAGATGCTCATCAGCTGCTGAGTGTCCTCAAACCGAAACTAGAGACTTGGCAGAAGTTAGCTTCAAAGGAACAGATATCAAATGTTGCACCCCATGCACACTTAGGGATAGATACCTGATTGGCCCTTGGAGGTCAAGTTTTCCGTAGAAGAGGGGAAGCATATAATGTGAGTTCTGGGCAAATCCATGACGGGTTGAGGCCAAACAGGGAGAAGAAACGGTCCCACTCACAAAGTGGGGCCCCTGGTCCCACTCACAAAGTTTTCGCAAGCAGGTTCATCGTCACTGGTTCTGTTTCCTTTTGATCTGTCTTAAAGGCACCATTAAGCATTTAAAATTTACTAACTGGCAGCCATTTTTCAGCACTATTTCCCCCAAGGCTGTAAGCTCCACAGGGACAGAGAGTAAATCTGCTTTGTTCCTTGCCATACCCCAAACTTACTTCATGCTTGGCAGCTGGCAGGTATGTCCTAGAGGTAATGGTTATGGTTATTACTGAAGGCATTTCTATTTTCCATATTCATATTTCTATAATGGACTCAGATAATTTTCCAGAATCACTGCACTCTACCATCTTGGCTCCTTTGTTTGCATTTGTTTGCATCTTATTGCTGCTTTTCAGTTTTTACTCATTTTTGTCTCACGGTTCTTAATTTCTATGAGCACCTGATTCTCTTTTCCTATCCCATACTTCACATCACCCTCCTTGACTACCTTTATGTCCTTGCACAAGAAACACCATGTCTGAGCCTCATTTTCCGGATGCTGGGTTTCTGGGTGGCTGTCTAAGAAAATGCGTGTAAATTATCCAGCACGCTATTCGAGATGTGTTTATTCACTGCCGCACTAAAAACCTTCTGACTAATTGTGTGTTTGGTAAACTCTTCTGATGGGATAAGAGCTGTAGTTACCCTTCCCTCAGCCTGGAGAAATGGAGCTGGGAGAAATAAACCTGTGGGTTACGACTCGCTGTAGAATTTTCCTGGGCTGTTTATAATGGTGATTTCTAGAAATGAGGAGTTGCTCTGAGCACAAAGCAAAGTAGCGATGTGTACATCCTGAAGTCCACCTGTACTCATTTACAACTGAGCAATAAATGTCATTTGCACTTAAGAACATAAGAACAGTGCAAAGCTGAAATTTATTTCACTGAGAAAGAGTAAAAAAAAAAAAAAAAGATACTTGGACAGACGCAGGCATAAGCAAAACCTCATGTTCCCAGTGGCCATGACGCGATGTGATTCATAAGGTCAAATTTTACAATTACAAATTTTGCATAGGTCACTCCTTTGGCTTGGAAGATAATTCTTTCTGAGGTGTGTTCTCTCTTCTACCCTAGCTCTAGGTGGCCTGTCACACTCTTTAGGTGCAACATTGCAATTCAGCAGTGTAAGAGATTCTAAATTTGACCTAAGCTTTGGCAGAATTAAATGTGCCCTAGCTAACTCCAAATCAAAGTTGGTTTTCCATTGCCCCTTTCTGATATTTGCCACTTTATAGGGAAATGAATGTGTGAATGACTAAACTCATCTATATACTGCAAAATGGGCTAACCTCACCTACCTACGTATCTGAACATAAAAATAGATACCCTTAAGAGTCCATAACAACAAAAAAAGTAAGTGATATAAAAAGAAATGTATGGAATCAAATTATATGCGATATGCATGTATCAATTCAATCCATAGTTGAATAGCTGAATGTGCTTTCTGTAAAGTAGGATTTAGTCAAGCAATACAAACTTTCACTCTCAAAAGATTAGACTAGCCATATTGTTGAAACAGGGTCTGGCCCTGACGCTGAAAAGGAAGGAGAGAGATTAAGAAAAATAGGAGTAAGAGAAGATCCTAGTGGGGAGAAAAGGCAAGAGTATTCACAGGCAGTGGCTTATCAGTTTATTCTTAGTTCTGTGCTCGGAGTGACCTTCCATAGTACCTGGTGTCATCTCTTAAGGCTCCTGTTTAGTAACCTTCATTATTTCCCTATAGCCCAGAGGGAAAGGGCAACCTAATGACTTGGCAGTCAAGATGCTCCCCAGCCTGTCCCAGGCTCCCTGTCCGTGTTTTATTATTCCTCCTTTCCCTGTAAAATCCAGTACACATCCATTCTTTATCGTAGCTTAACTCCTATGGAGTTGAGTTATGGGTGTCCATTCAGCTTCCCCTTCTCATCCTGGTGCCTATCTTAGCCCCTCCTTAACCATCTAAATCCCACTCAACCTTCCTTGAATGTTCAGAATGGGTCCTCTCTTGAGACCTGTCTTGCCCTGGACCCTCCCATGTGAAAGCCTGGAACACCATAGGCTTTGCATGTTTAGGGAGGCATAATGGCTAAAAGTTTGACATGTGGAGTCAGCCACATCTTGATGAGTCTCCCTTTCTGAGTGACTTTAGAGTGCTGACTTATCCAGCTTAACCTCAGTTAGCACTGCTTGAATACAGAATGATAGTACTGTAAGTCTTACAACATATTTGTGAAAATTAAAAGATAGTGTAAACAAAGACTCATGGCATATGATCAATAACAAGGTTCATAACTCCTTATCCCAGCCTTACATACTGGTTCTAAACTGAGCCTCCTTGAAATCCACTGATAACTCTGATGAGCCCATCAGTGTTAGCAGGAAATACATTAGCAGTTCATGGAGCACTCTTTTAAATTACACTTTAGCAAGGATTTCTTTTTGGAGATAGGATCACATGGGAGGTTTAGCAAAAAGACAGATTTCTCCATCCTCCATTTCCACTAATCGTGTGTGTGTGTGTGTGAGGTCGACTAGGGGAAGTCCAGGAATCTGTACTTTTAACAAATAATCTTGCTGATTCTGATGCAGAAGTGTAGGGAACACATTCTAACAAACAGGACCTTGCAGAGGTAATCCTTATTCTAAGATTGGAAACTCAAGACACTATATTTAGGATTGTTTGACATTTATACTTTTTATTGGCGTACCAAACCTTTGCATGTGTGTCATTGTATTGATGTGTAATTCATATAGAGAGACACAAATGTAATATTTTACTTATGTATTCAATTATGTATGTGTACCTGTGTCTAACCACTATTCAGATCAAGACGTAGACCATTTCCATTCATCCAAGAATTTTCCATATGTGTCTTGCCAGCAATACCCACCTTAGAGCTAACCACTGTCTTTACATTTATCATCATAGCCTAGTTTTACCTGTTATTTAAGTTCATATAAGTGGAATAATACATTCTTTATTCTCAACATTTATCAGATTCACCCCTGATGTTGTGACATGATATACATTAAATCTCTCAAACATGCTCTCTCGCTTTACCCAATGAAAGCTACCTTCCTCAGCAGTATTGCAGTTGCCTAGAGGGACCGACCTTTCTGAGACTTGAAAACCACAGCACACAGCCCCCAAGTTCCAAGCTGACTCACTGAACAAGTTTCAGATGTGACCTTTTGGAAATGATGCCTCTTCTGACACAAGCACATGTTTTCCAATCCAGGCCAATACTTTACATTCAATCCTGAGAGTAGGCACGAAGGGGGATACATGTCCTGGGCACCATCTATAATTAAAGATGACATTTTTCTGAACTTGGAAAATAAACAAAAACCTGCTGAATGAATCAGGGCAGAGAGCACCACGGAAGAAATCAGCAAAAAAGGAGCAACTCCTTTTCAAATCATATACCCCTTGAATTACATTGGTAATTTAGTGTGTCATCTGTTATTCAGCCAATTTTATAGAAATTATAGAGAGGTTCATTCCTAATTAAGAATAATCTGATGGCTGGGCTTGACCCAGTTAAATTCTTATCTTTATGACATCAATCTTTTATAATGCTTCCAGAAGCCTTGGCAAAGACTCCAATTTTATAAGTAAAAATTAATTAATTGGGACATTAAATTTGAAAGATGCTTTTATCTTTTCCCTGGTTCATGCCTTCACAACAGAATGCAATAATTAACAGTTTTATTCAAATATATAAAATGATTCCTTGAAGATTTCTAACCACTTCAAGTACTCCAAATATCAAGTGTTTTAATGTCGAGATATCAAGAGACAAAGGAAAGTGAATCTTTTGGAGATATTTTATCAAGAGCGTTCTCTGTAGTAATCACTTACACTGGGGAAAAGACTGGGTGACCTGATGTGAAGTTGACTTGGGACCAAATTATACTGCCGAAAGAAAAACAAATCCAACATGATTTTTGGTTTTAAAAAAGTGATTTTTTTTTTAATTTTCTTTTAAAAAAAAGTTTTTACTTATAGAGAGAGAGAGAGAGAGAGAGCTAGGAGCAGAGAGAGAGGGAAAGAGAGAGTCCCAAGCAGGCTCTGTACTTTAAGAACAGAGCCTGACGTGGGGCTTGAACTCAAGAATCCTGAGATCATGACCTAAGCTGAAATCAGGAGTCGGATGCTTAACTGACTGTGCCACCCAGGTGCCCCTATTGTTTTTGTTTAGGATTTCAAAGCTTTGTCTCTGGAAAGTCTTCCTAGCTAAACTCACCTAATATGAGTACCCATAAAATAAAGTCTCAGCCTGCATGTTGAAATTATGATTTGAATCCATTGTCACAAAACTAGTATTTGCTTATCCACATAGGTGCCATGTGTTTATTTGCCTGCCATTCATCACTACTTCCTCAAGCATGGCACATTCGGAAGAGAACATTTAAGAAGACTATACAAACTCCAAAAGGCCAACAAGGACTCCTAGCAGGCCGAGTACTGCCTCTCAAGAGTTTGGTTGGCCAGCCTGAAAAGAAGCCTCAGGTGGTGTGCCCCAGCACTTTGACCTGGCTGAAAGTTTTATTACAAACTTGGGAGAAGCTGGAGAAAATGAACTGATCCTTTCAAATGAACTGACTTATTCTGATAACATGAAATGAATAAAAACAAGAAATTGAGTGGACCGGAGAGAACCAGCTTGCAAGTCTGAGAAGGGATGGTGGCAGGCACTGCAATACACTCGTTCACAGATTCTACTCCTTTTCTCACCCCAAAAAGGATTAAAAGTGGGGTGTGAGTAGGAAGATTACTTGCTCCAGATCACACAACAGTACATATTAGAGTTGATGGCTTTTTGAGGTAGGTCTGTGGGCCACAAATTCCTTGACGCACCTCTTATTGGGAAGTGGGATCTATGTCCTTGTCCCTTGAGTCTGAGTCAAGCTTTGTGACCTGTCATCGATGGAGAATCGTGGAAGTGGTGCAGACCTGGTTAGGAAAGGCCATGCAGCTTCTGGCTGGTTCCTGTGGGTTACTTGCTCTTGGAAGCCAACCACCACGTTGTGATGAAGTTAAAGCCCATGGAGAGACACATGTTGAGAGAAACCAGAGCCCCTGGCCTGACCCACAGTCCTAGCTGGCTTCTCAGCTAACAACACCATGTGAGCAAGCTATTTTGAAAGCAGACCCTCCAATCCCTCATTGAATGTACCCTGCTGAAGAAACTTAGAAATCCTTAATGTTCACTATCAACTGCATGAGGCTAAACTCTAGGCAAACAGGGTTTGGGCCATTAGCTTGTATTTGTCAGTTGAATCCACATTGTGATGGGTTAACTTGGGGGACCCAGTTTCTGCAGAGCATTTGTGACTGACATCAACTGAAGAACAAGCTCAGTAGAAAGTACATGTGGGTCTTTAAATGCAAAGAGGGCAAACCCCATTCCATCCTGACCACAGCCAGAAGGGTATGCTCAGCTTGGGGAGCTGTGGTCAGGAAAACCACTGAAGAAGCTGACCAGTATCCTGGAGAAGTCAATTAAATGATGAATGGTGTGCCGATTATGTCCTGTGTGGAAGAGATGGTGGTGCCATTGCCATCTAGCCAGCCAGAACAAGTGAAGTATGGAGCAAGAACCAGGACAAGGATGCAGTGACCATGCAAGGAAAGAACATTCACTTTGAAGCCAGATGGCCTGGCTAATCATCCTAGCTGTGTGGTTTCTGGAGAGTCCTACATACCCAACCATGAAATCAGTTACAAAAGGAAAGGATGGGGTGCCTGAGTGACTCAGTGGGTTGAGAATCTGACTTCAGCTCAGATCATGATCTCTTGGTTCATGAGTTCAAGCCCCACATTGGGCTCTGTGCTGAAAATTCGGAGTCTGGAGCCTGCTTCAAATTCTGTGTCTCCCTCTCTCTCTCTGCCCCTCCCCCACTCACACTCGGTCTCTCTCTCTCTCTCAAAAAAAATCTATTAAAATATACATATATATTATATGTAAATATAATACATATATAAATATATATATAAAGGAATGATCTCTACCTCTCTCATAGGCTTAGAGGTACAACATTAGGATTATTGAAGATAATGTATAGAAAGGCACCATGCATGGAAAACAGCAAGCCTCCTATGTTAATCTTCCTTTAAGGGCTGGATGCTTACTCATAAGGGGTATCAGAGAACATTTGGCTATGTGTGGGAGGCTGGCCATAGTGTCCTCTAACTTCCCTTTGGTCCCTCAGGGATTGCACTCACAGATGCCTTCAGAAGCTCCGACACTGTCTCCCGTACTTGCCCCTCCACCCATCCTAGAAGCCTGGAGTGGCCTAACTCTCAACAGGCATTAGCATTGCTTTAGCATGGGATGAGTCCTCCAGAGTTCCAAGTTCTGTGGCCAGCAGGCCACGCACATTCAGACTTTGAAGTCGTGCATTCAGCTCTCCTCTCCCCCTCCACCACGAGTATAGAGCATCTTGGTTGAGATTTAAAATATTTTCAGAATTCATGTATGCAGAAAATGTTGTCTATCAGACAAGTGTCTGTACTTGAAAGGAACTATGAACATTTAATATTCTACACCTAATGTTGAAACCAAAATTCAAGGGCATTTTGTTCTTTGAATCGGAGATGTTGTCATGCCTCTTCTTCCCTCTTCTACTTTTGTGTTGAGAGTTGCTATTAAACAGGGAGCAGCAGCTATTTGTAAGGGGATTCAGTTTAAATTTCAGCTTCATGACTTACCAGCTCTGCAACCTACAGCAAGTTATTTAACCTCTCGGAACTTGAGCCTCCATATACAAAATGAAAGTAATAGTATTTACCTCTGGGGGATGTTGCGAGAATTTAAATAAGATGAAATGTGTGCTGGTGCCTGCAGCAAGTAGGAAATTAATACATATTAATGTGTTAATTTTTTCTTGTTGATTTCGTTGGGCTGTCTCCATGAAACTGAAAAGGAGGCATCATTTTTTCCCATCTTTGTCTCTCTCCCCAAGACAGACATCTGAATTGTGCTTTGTCAGGAGAAATAGCTTTTAGGGTTTGAGTCTTCATAGAGGAGGGAAATGTAACTCCCTTCACTTGCATTGTTTTGTTTGTTTGTGTGTTTGTCTTAAATTTTTATCCTGGATGCTGTGGCTGTTAGTTGCCCAGCTCAAGGCACATTCTCTCCGAACTGCTTAATATCAGAACCCCAATTTTTGGCAGGGCACTTTGCCTTCTTAGGGAAAAAACGGGGCAGCCAAATGCTGCCATGCACTTAACGTTCTGGCCCAAGAGGTGTATACAGGAATGGTGTAGACTGATTCATACTTAAAGAAAGCCAACTTAGCTGAGGCGTGCCTCCAGTTTGCTCTTCTCGACTGTCCTCCTTCTTCCAGCTTGAACCTTGTCCTTGCCACCTACAGCACCAGTACGAATCCTGGATCATAAAGTAACCTTGAAGACATGATAGAGAATAAAGATAGGACCCTGAGTCTCTGTGGCCCCAAAGAAAGGAGCCACCATGACATTTTGACTGCTCAGTCTGACACTTCTTTCACTTGGGAGAGAAATAAGTCTGTATCTTGGGTTTAGCCACTGCTATTGATTTTCCTTCTTGTTTGTAGTCAACTCTAATGCTAACCAAGAAGCACAGTGTGTGGGGAGGTGGGGGGGAGGTGGGTGTTCCAGGGAGAAGAGTGTTGGAAACAAAGTTTCCTGATCCACTTTCCCTAAAAGGAGTCAGTCAGCTTTTCTCTTAGGAGGTGGCACAGGTGGTGACAGTATAGTTCTGTGTCATAGAGCAGAACAGTCTGGGAGAGGCATACAACTCATACATTCATCAAGAATTGTCACAGGGTATGGAGATCACTGTGGATGCCATCAGTATATAGATCTAGAGCAATTACTCTAGCTTGAGTTGAGGAAAGGAGGGTTCAGGAAGGCTTTGCCAGGAAGGTGTCTGTGCTCAGTAAGGCAGGATAATAGGCTTCAGCCACGTTGAAGAAAGGACCTGCATTCCAAGGTCTGCAGCCCTGACTGACACATCCCACACCCCATGGCGGAGCACTGTGTCATCACTAATAACTTCTCCCTAGTCTTGATGTTTGTTCACATCTGCCACAATTTAAATCTGGCTCAAAGGCCACTCAAAATCCCAGTCACTCAGTCAGTGTTGGATACAGACAAGTGAACACTCAGGGAAGTCTGCATGTGGTAATTACCAGTTTAATCTCAACAATTTGTGATTTGGGAAACACTCTTCCATGTAACTGTCAAATTAGCTGGAGAATTGCTCCCATACCTCCCATGGTGGGTAGGGGCAAATGCTTGGGGCATAGTGACCCAGCAGAGGATCCAAGAGCCCTCCCAAGATGGCAGCCCAGTGCTCAGCAGGCAAAGAACGTCTGAACCTCATTGCCAAGAGGGCCAGGGCCCTGAGAGGTGCAATAATGTAGGTAATCAGGCAAGATTGATCAGCTCTTTAAGACATAATAGATATATTTTTTTACTGCTTGCCTTTAGGGACGAACAGGAACATCAGAGGAAGAAAGAATTGAGGTTGACATTTATCCAGCATCTACTATATGTCAGACCATTATTTTATGCATTTAACATATATTGTCGTATTGAATCATCACATTAACACTTTAAAGGATATATTCGAACCCACATTATGTAAATGAGAATTACAATTACAAAAAGATTATGAGAATCCACGATTATGAAGGCTTCCCCGGGGTCACACAGGCAATCAAGGATTTGGGAATCCACTCCAGTCTACCTGCTTCCCCTACCCAAATCCCACACTGTCCCCTCACACCAAAGCACATTCCATACCAGGCTCCAATTCGAACTGACTCCATGAGGCAGAGAGACCACACTTTTATGAATGAAGACAGGATGGAGGGAAGGCTAATAATGATGATGGACTAGCTATGCTTCTTGGTGTTTGTGTACCAGGAGCTGTGGAGATTTTCCCTGGTGGAGAACAGCTACCTGACAAGATATATTTACTGGAGATGTTTTATATTCCTTTCCCAAGGGGATAAATGTAGCTTCTCGTCTCTAACTAGGAGAAATAATTATGTGTGTTTCCTGTTTGTCCTCTGCCCAATAACGTTTGCCAAGCTGTTTGCTAATTACCCCAGAAACAACAGGTCCCCAACAGAAACAAAAAAGTGATCTATTATCTAGGTACCTTTTCACTCTGGGTTAGAGAAGAAAAGAGAAACACACCGTATATCCTCAGTTAATGGGCAACCAAACAGATGACTTGGCAGAGAACAGGAGAAAGGACAAAAAATATCCTCTGTCTGCCACAGGAAATACATAAAGCAAAACAAAACTCAATATCACTGTCAAGTGCTCCTGGGTGCTCCCCTGAGGGGACAAACTCACAGTCCTGGTTTGGCTATGTTATAAACTTGAAAGCTATCTTTCCTTTGCCCCTAAATTATCCAGAGCTATTTCATCTCTCTTCCTCAGAAGAATCTTGACAACCCCTTTGGCACCTGGGAGATGGCCAGGTACAGCAGGAAGAACACGGAATTTGAAATCATTAGACCGGAGATTAGATCTGGCCCCACCACTTACTACCTGTGTAACCTCAGGCGACTCATCCTTAGGAGTCTTACCAGACTGTTGAGAGGAGCAAACAAGAAATAGGTATGTGTAAGCATTTTGCAAACTCACAGGCGCTCTATAATTTAAAAGGAAAAAAGTAAACATTGATGGGTCATACCATTAAGATATAGAAAGTACAAGTCACAGTCACAGGAGAATGTTAATGCTAAATAGAATCACATTCCCCTTTCAGTGAGCACCTACTAATTGCCAGGTATTATCTCCTTCCAGGGAGGTACTATTTGCATGCCCATTTCACAGATGAAGAGGCTGCCACTCAGATAAGGTGATTTATTCATGGTTACAGAGCTGGTAAATGGCAGTTTGAATTCAGATACTAGTTGGTCTGACCCCAAGGCCCACGTATGTTTCCAGGGTACCACCTTAGCATTTTCATCAAAATTCAAATAAAAACTTTGTGTCACCTGACACCAGTGACGTATCATGAAATACATATAGCTGGGTGCCACTGGCAATGCTCAACAGCTGGCTCATCTCCTGACTGGCACAACACCCAGATGGAGGTTGGGACTGATTGATTGATTGCTCTCAGTTTGTCTGTCTCCTATGTCAGTGCCACTCTTTGGAGTGAGGTCACCTCTGCTCAGTGGACACAGAAGGAAACTAATGAGCATATTGGAGAAAGAAGGCAACTTGTGATTGAATTCTGAACTTGTTTTCTTCCCACATGCCCTCCAAGTTGCTCCGTTAAAATTCTCGGGTTTAAAATCTATTCGTTTTAGGGCCGCCTGGGAGGCTCAGTTGGTTAGGTGTCCAACTTCGGCTCAGGTTATGATCTCGTGGTTTGTGAGTTCCAGCCCCGTGTCGGGATCTGTGCTGACAGCTCAGAGCCCGTAGCATCTGCTTCGGATTCTGTGTCTCCCTGTCTCTCTGCCCCTTCCCTATTCGCACTCTGTCCCTCCCTCTGAAAAAAATAAATAAACATCAAAAAATTTTTAAATCCATTCATTTTATACAAAGATAAAATGAGTGCATGTGAAAATTGGTGACTTTTGAGTCACGTCTGTGGACTTGTTATTGTAATGTGCCAATATCAATTTCCTGGTTTTGACAATGTAGAGTGGTTCTATAACATGCCACCATTGGAGGGGATTTGAGGGATGTGTACATGGGATCTTCTGTACTATTGTTGGAACCTAATACGTACTCTTTCAATTCATGTTACTTTCCCCCCTTGTTCTTTTTTTTTTTTTTAATGTCTGTTTTTGAGAGAGAGACATACAGACAGAGCTCCAGCAGGGGAGGGGCAGAGAGGGAGACACAGTCTGAAGCAGGCTTTAGGCTCTGAGCTGTCAGCACAGAGCCCAATGTGGGGCTCGAACTCACAAACCACGAGATCATGACTTGAGCTGAAGTCAAAGGCTTAACTGACTGAGCCACCCAGGCGCCCCTCCCCACCTTGTTCTTATGGGAGTGACCCAGCCCGGAGCGACCCAGCCCCCTTCACTACTCTCATAATACCCAACACTTACCTTGATCTTGGCACTTAAAGCCTGTTCCGATTTCTTCCATTATCTTTTATATCTTATTGCTAGACTCTGAACTCATAGAAGGCAGGGATATTTCCTGTATGCACTGTATCTCAGGTAACTGTATGGAGTCTGGTCCATAAATTTTTGCTGAATATATAGAAGAATAGATGAGTAAGCTATAATAAATATAGTGAGCTTGCTAGTAAGAAACCTGTGGATAACTCACCAGGGAGACCCAGGGTAATGTTGCTATAGTTTCAGGGGCTGCCGTACGATGCCCAGTCTGTTCCCAGAGGCCCTCTTCCGCAGGTCATTTCACTTACCTGGTATGTCAGGTGCATAATGGGAAGTACAAATGGTAGGAACTGAAAGTAAGTAAAAAGCCTTTCTCACACACATAGTTCCACCAGAGATTTGTGCAGCAATTTTCGAAGTGAAATAGAAAGGGAAAATTGATGAGATAAAATATAAAATCAGAGGGAAAAAAAGAAACTTTTCTTTTGTATCATATGAACTCTTGCAGTTACTGTTATTGGGAAATGAATGTTCCTATTTTCTTGGAAGAGTCATATGGCACTGGGCATGTCACCAAGGTGCAATTTGATCAGCATTAAGTGATGCTGTAGACTTTGGGGTTCAGAATGGAATTTTAACAGAAACAATAAAACAGTTGTGATGGACCTTTTCTAACTTCATGAAGTGAAATATTGGTCCTGGAGTTGAAAATGGGACTCCCGGCTTATCAGTGCACATTATACAGATGCCTAGTGAGCAAAATAAGCACCAGACCAGTTGGTGAGCCTCAGGTACATTCTACACCATACTTTTACTGTTTTTCAGGCATATTTGACTTACCTTTCTTTATTTCACATATTAACTTTAAAATTAGAATGCTGTTGGTTTGGTAGGTAGAAAGCTTGATGTAGTTGTCATTGCCTATCCATAGGTATTAAAAGTTGCAGAATGATGGGGGCGCTTGGGTGGCTCAGTTGGTTAAGCATCTGACTCTTGATTTCGGCTCAGGTCATGATCTCACGGTCCGTGAGTTCAAGCCCTGCATTAGGCTCTGCACTGAGAGCCTACAGCCTGCTTGAGATTCTGTCTCCCCATCTCTGCCCCTCCACTGCTGTCTCTTTCTATCTTTCTCTCTCAAAATAAATAAACATTAAAAAAATTTTGTTAAAAATTTGCAGAATTAGGATCAGTACCTCAGGAGATACCCGTTGCAATAATGCTCCCCTCTTTCAAGAAACGCTGTATCACCAGTGGCCTTGGTATGGGAAAGACCAGATATCAATAGCTTTGAATTGAATAGTGAACCTGAAAAGTTTTACTTTGAATGTGAAGAAGTTTTATTAGCACCTTAATCAATTAATTTCACTTTTAAAAAATAAATGCACAAGAATTACATGTGGCAAAAGCTTATGTCTAAATAAGTCTAAAGGAGCTCTTTTCGATGAGTTTTTTAAAGACTCAGAGTGATAAGAAATTACTGTGCCATAGTTTAATTGGAAGCAGTTTTTCTTTTCTAGTTGTCTATATAATAATGATACACCTTAAAATTGACGGTTCCTGGATACAATGAAATAAATTGTGTTCTGGGTACAAGTGTCAGAATTCAAGTTTATAAAACATATTCCCAAATCAATTATGTAAAACCAGTTAGAGGAGTGACCTAAAACCACTTTCTGCAAGCAATTACTGTCAATATCCAATAGTTGGAGAGAGAAAAGTTTTTAAAGTTTAATTTCATTGAAAATAGAAATTCAAATGATATATAGCAAAAATGGAAATTACCCATATTACATTGAAGAGCCCCCCCAAAAGTTAATAATAACATAGTAAATGTATCTCTTGAGTCCCCTGAGCATAGGGACACAGCCCTCCCCTGGAGGGAGTAGCACATGGCTCCATTAACTAGGATTGTCTTTGTTTTTTAATTACTGTTAGGTTTTTTATTTTAATTCCAGTATAGTTAACATACAGTGTTATATTAGTTTCAGGTGTAGAATATAGTGATTCAACAACTCCTTACGCTACTCGGTGCTTATAATTAGGATTGTCTTTGAATCAAAATCTTCAGGTTTCAAAAGTAGAAGGGTAGGGCACCTGGGTGGCTGAGTCAGTTAAACATCCAACTCTTGGTTTTGGCTCAGGTCATGATCACGCGGTTGATGAGTTTGAGCCCCACGTCAGGCTCTGTGCTGACAGCATGGAGCCTGCTTGGGATTCCCTGCCTCCTTCTCTCTCTGCCCCTCCCCAGCTTGCTCTCTCTCTCTCCCTCACTCCCTCAAAAACTAAATAAACATTTAACAAAATTCAAAAGTAAAAGAGCACCTAAACAGAGCTCTTCACTGTACAGATGAAGGAATTGTCACAGGGTTGATTCTGATGCTTAAGTCACTCACAAGGTTGTTCTCAATCTAAGACTGTACTTACACACCAGAAACATGAAAGAAAAATATACATTCAAAAATAACATAAATATCAGCTGAATCATGGATCATCAAAAGACTTTGGTCCACTTAGGGGAGCCTGGGTGGCTCAGTTGCTTAAGCGTCCGACTTCAGCTCAGGTCATGATCTCACGGTCCGTGAGTTCGAGCCCCACATTGGGTTCTGTGTTGTCAGTTCAGAGCCTGAGGCCTGCTTCGGATTCTGTGTTTCCCTCTCTCTGCGCCTCCCCCGCTTACGCTCTGGGTCTCTCTATCAAAAAATGAATAAATGTTTTAAAAAAATTAAAAGAAAAGACCTCAGTCTACTTCAACATCCATTGAATGTCTTGTTGTTGCTGCCTTACCTAGAGGATCTCATGTAAGAGAACACTCACAAACCCTATTGCCCAGCCTAAAATATGAGGAATCTGAAGCCTAAAGGTTACAGTGCTTTGTCCTAGGTCACATGGCTATTGGGAGCAGTGAGAAGCAAATCAAGTTCTGTGATATCCATGTCATTGCTCTCTTTCTGTCACGTGACACTGCCTCAAGGTACAACCATGGAAGAAATGCTGCACTCTTCTGAAACTGACACTCTCAAGGGAAAGAACAAATATGAAGATACATAGTTAAATGCATTTGATCTAGTGCCTCATAGAGGTCTGGACACCAGCGGTCTGTTCCTCTCTACCTTTGCTTATAGCTGGAGTGGTCCCCTCCCTCTCTATCTACCACAACATTTTCTGCGGTTAACTCCTACTCATGAATTAAGCTTTAACACAAACATCAGTTTTTAAAGAAGAACTCTTAATACCAATTACTGGCTTCTTACTCTCTGCTCCCCTAGACCCCATGTTTCCCTTTATCGTTGCATTTATGCCGTTACATATCAATATCACATAGGCCATTAGATAATGAGCTCCCCAAGGACAGGTAATAGCCTTTTCATCTTTAGATCCTCAAGGCTAGCCCTGATAACAGGACTGTTGAATGAATCCCATGCCCCATGTGGACTGCTAAAATTTACTTGTCCCTTCTATAAGCAGAGACCCTTTGCTTCTCTACACTAGTAACCGCAATCAAAATATTTTAAGTGGTGGGGCATATGAGGAAGAAAGCAGTCTAGCTCACTTTATTAAAAATTGGATGACTAATTCCCCCAAACACATAATAGAAACAAGGTTGGGGATAGTCTGTGGAAGGTGCTGACCGTGTGTCATGCAGCTTAGAGAAAAAAAGAAATCAGGATTTGATAAATCATTACACGTTCTTTTTCTAAGATGTCATATTCCTCTATCGTTTGGTCAGTGCCTGTACTTCTGTGCATCACACTTTCTTATAGAATGTTTTAGGATGGCAGCATCGAGGCAGCCTGAAGAGAAGTTAAGGCATGTCTAGGAATTGGTGAATGAATGGATGAGAGTGGGTTCAGGAATCCAGGATCCTCTCACATTCCTCTCCTGCTTCTTTCTTGTTTTCCTCAGTAGCCCAAGATGTCTTTTCAAAACAAGTCCCTCAGGAAACCTGGGTGGCTCAGTCAGTTAAGTGTCTGACAGTTGGATTTTGCTCAAGTTACAAGCTCACCGTTCATGGGCTCTGTGCTGTCAGCACAGAGCCTGCTTGGGATTCTCTCTCTCCTCTCTCTCTCTCTCTCTCTCTTTGCCCTTCCCCATTCACTCTCTCTCTCTCTCAAAAATAAATAAAATTTAAAAAAAATAAAAATTAAGGGGTGCCTGGGTGACTCAGTCAGTTAAGCGTCTGACTTCAGCTCAGGTCATGACCTCACAGTTCATGGGTTCAAGCCCCACTTCGAGCCCTGTGCTGACAGCTCAGATCCTGGATCCTGCTTCGGATTCTGCGTCCCCCTCTCTCTCTCTGCTCCTCCCCCACTCACGCTCTGTCTCTGTCTCATTCAAAAATTAATAAACATTAAAAAAATGAAAAAATAAATGAAAAAATAAATACAAATCCCTCAACATGTCACTCCTAATTATTAGAACCTATTAAATTAAATTATTAAACATCCCACCGGAAAATACCTACCAGGCCTTGCAAGATTGCCCCCAACCTATTGCTCTGACGTCTTCCCCCACAACTCACCTCTTCTCTCACTACACAACAGCTACATTGACTCTCTCCCCTCCGTGAACATGCCTAGAACCGTCGTGACCCACACTCCTCCTTCTGGAGCTTTACCCTTCTCTCTTCATCTGGCCAGCTCCTCCTCCTTCAAATCACTGCTAGATATCACTTCCTCTAGGAAGTCTCACCTGATCCCGTAAGCCTAAGTGGGATCTGTTATCTGTTATCTGTTGCATTCCATAGTTCTCCACTGGAGCACCTATTACAGATGAAATTAAATCATTATGAATACAATAATTAGTTGGATAACTCTCTCCCCTATTTGGCCTCCTCCCAGGGGCAGAGACTGCCTGTCTTTTTCACTACTCCCTCCTCAGCGCACAACACGGTGTCATTAATGTTCAATGCTATGTGTTGGAAAAAAATGTATATTTTTGGACAAAAGAAAAGGAATAAGTGAATGAATGAATAAATAACGATTCCTTTGGGGATGAAATGGGTACCATGTAATACAAAATAACATGTTCCTCCTTCTACCCTTCCCATCCTGCGAACCACTTTCCCACCCTGCAGCTGCCTTCTCAAAGAATCTCAGAATCTCTGCTCTTTAAATCGTGAAAGCTTGCTGCTGGGAACACCCACAGACGCTCTCTACAAACACACACAACTCACTCTGAGTAATCGTATTGATTCGGAATTAACGGCCATTCAGATACCTCATTGAAGATGCCATCTGGGATGTTATTGCTCTTCAGAGGTAGATCATATTCTGAGAAAATCTGTCAAAATGTAGAAATAACTCATCAAAATGGCCATTGCAGAACGTAGCCGCGCTTCAAAGAGAAGCAGACTCTGATGATTCAGGTTTCATTCCCCCTAAGGAAGACGCAGGAGGAGGAGAGGCTGTTTCTTTCCTCTGTTTCTAAGAGTCAAGAGAAATGGAAAGTTGAGACGTGCAGAAAATGATCTTGGACTCCTTTGCTCATTCAGAGACATCTCCCTGAAAAGAAATGTTTCTCAAGAGTATCGCTGATCCTGAGGGTATGTGTTTAGGCAGAACTCAGTTTCAGTTCTTTCCTGGCCACTTTACTGTAGAGTTTGCCTATTTTCCTCGTATAAGTACCCCCACCATGTTCTGATTCAAGCAATGACAGTTCATCAGCTAGCTCCCCAAAGCATAAAAATTAAACATTGCAAGCCAATACAAGCCAGCTTCGAAAAACCACAGGAGGATCATGTTCGTGTCCTACCTGCCCTCCTTCTGGGTTGCTGCCAGGCCTTGATTGTGCCTGGAGAAACCCAAAATACAGGCGTCTCAGTAGATGCCTGCCTCCTCCACCACTCATGGGGAGCACCTGGTGGTAGCCCAGGTGCTCCTGGCTTCCGCATCATCTTTTTCATCTCCACAGAAGACCCACCCTCCGTGGGCAGCACACCATTGTCATACTTGGGAAATCCAGTATTATTCACCAGGCACCTTTGAATTGAAAATAACATTTGAAAAGGATTATCGGGGGCAAAGTCATCAACTGCTGTGTACTCATTGAACTCAAAACAATACAAGATTGATTACTTTTGTAGTGTATGCAAATTACAGATGGCATTGGTATTACTAAACCCTTAGTATTTGACTTCACCTCCAAGTGCTTCACAATTATTGTTTTTAAATCAAGAAGCTGGATTTTTTTGTGTTTTGGATTTTTTTTTGTTTTGTTTTGTTTTTCTTTTTACAAAATCAGTTTATATATGTATGTATACCCTTCTTCAGAAAACAAAAGTGAGGAAACAAATCACATCTAAAGTATACTAATTAACCTTAAATGCTCATAGGAAAAAAGCACTTTATCAAAATGACCTCAATCCTCTGAGGTTTCTGACCTCCCGCATGGCACCTATAATAAAATGTCATGCCTTTGCGTGGGTGGTTCCTTTGACTCTAATTGAAGGTTTTACCTTTTCCCTTTACCTTTTCACAGCTTGGCCTAGTAGATTTATCATCTTCACTTCCAACATATCATGGGTATTAGCATTAATTTACCTAAGTGTCTTCCATATGCACAAACACTCTTTAAGGAGATTGAGCTGTAGGACCTTGGACACAGATAGGGGTATAAGAGGGAAGAATTCTTTAACATGGTCTAGGGGGGGTGGCAGGGAACAGGTGTGCTAATATTTGCATAGCACTTACTGAATACCCACACAAGATTCTGAGCATTACATAAATTATCACACTGTATTATCACAACATTTTAAGAAGACATATATTATTCCCCTCATTTAAAAAAATGCAAAAACAGATGCTGAGCACTTAAAGAAACTTTCCCAAAGTGGTACATCTGAAACTGGACAAGGCAGGATTGGAAACTAGGTCCTTCTAGTTGCAAAAACCATTGCTTTCTCTGTGGCATCACTCTGCCTTATAAATCTGTGCCCCAACAGCTGTCTGGAAGCTTGTCTCATTCCTTCCATCTATTTCAAGTCAAAAACAAAGGCACCTTCTGTTTCCACCTTGTCTAAAACTTGAACTTGAGATGATGTCATGGGATAGTCAAATTAAATCAGTACAGATTGATCAAGGTCTTACTTCATTGGAAATGCTATGCTGGGTGTAAAATAACTGCAGAGTCCTTCCCAGTGGGAAAGTTGGCTCTTCTGCAGAGAGAGATGTTGAGTATGATGAGACAGAACCTGATTACAGCCAGACCTGAGCTCTTCCCCTCATCCCTTGAACCCTGCTTGCTCTGCTCACATCAGAACCTTCTGGTTCTCCTCCCCCTCAGTTTCCAAGCCACCTAGAGCCTACCTGTGCCTCAGCTCTAAATCCGTATGTACCCCTGCCCCATGTAACCATAACCACTGCCATTACCCCAGCACTTGGTTGTATTATCTCTTTCCTGGACTATTTAAACAACTTTGAAGCTGACATCCTTCTTTGTTTCATACTACACGTACACCCAGATTAATCTTGTGTTTATAAATTCAGCCTTTATCATGACACTGCCTGTCTCCAAATGATTCACACACTTAAAAAGAATGTAAATAATATTTTCTCAAAACAAAGAATCTTGCTTAGAAGCTTAGAAACAAAACAGGTGAGAACAGATCATCTTTAGTTTAGACCTGAGAATTGGGGGCCCTTGCCCTTTGGCTTCCCCCTTCCTTAGGCCCCGAGCACATCCAAGGCACCTCCATGTAAACACTCAAACACGTTGCAGTTTGAGATCACTGGCCTGAAAAAAAAATCCCAGGTCATTAATACAATATTCACGGACTTTCAGCCCTTCTGTATAGTGGGCTTAAGAGCCACCCCATAGGGTTGCCGTAAGATTCGGAGTCAATACACTCAAGGACTTAGAACACTTCCAGTACATGGTAAGTGCTCAGTTAATCGAGTTTGCTTGTTTCCAATCCTTCACCCATTTCTGAACCCTAAGCTTCAGTTTACATGAGCTTCTCTGCCCAGTGTTTTCCTTCCTCATTTATCTGTCTCTAGTCATGCCCTTAAAACTATTTCCTCAGCCTAAAATCCCTTTGCCATCTCATTTCTGCATGTTCAACCAGGTCCCTCTTCCAGGACTCATGGCCTCCTGAATTATCATCTCAGTCAAGAGCCATCCCTCCTACCTCTGAGCATTTGTAGACTTGTACCTGGGCCTTTCCCAGAACCTGGTTGCAGCATTAATTGTGCTATTCTGTTCCATCTCTCCCACCCTAATGGGCATGCTGAATCTGAGCCATTTTTTTCCCTTGCCTCTATCCCTATGTACCATGGTAGGTTCCCAGTAAATGTTGAATAAGTTACAACTCACTTCATCCCTTGAAATGATGATGTGATGCCACCACTTTGGCATTGCCACTGCTGAGTTAATCAAGGATACCTATGACTGTGAGATACCAACAAATGTTATTTGAAAGCTAAAATGTCATGAAAGGTGAACAGGCCTTTCTCAAAATATTTTTGATTGAATCATACAGTGCTTGCATGTCAACCTCATTTTATTCCAGGTTATATTTCATTCCTGTTGTTGACCTGGAGTTTTTCTCCAGCAGGTTGTTGGCCGTCATGCTGCTCTGGCCCCAGCCTGTGGGTCACGAGTCTACTGAATGAAGAATCCCAGACACAGTAAGCTGCCCATAGCTCTGAGCTTGCCTCTGTGGTACCTCCCCCTCCTCAGCTCTGCCTAGGTTGGACCACTTGGCTCTCATACCTGGATTACTGGGGTCAGCCTTCTAAGCTAACCCTGCCTCATCTCTTCTCTACTTGGCCATCCTTCAAAGCCCCCTGAGTGGGGTTTTATAAAGCAGGGATGTGACCACATTATTTATTTTATCCTTTCTTAAAAGCCATCATTAGCCACATTTCCCAAAATTTGATCCACAGAATTATCAGAAGCACTTGGAGAGCTTGGTAAAACGCTGATTCCTGAGCTCTGTCCTGGACCCAATAAGTCCTGGCAGACAGCATTTTTCAATAGCTTCAAAGGTGATTTCTGTGCACACAAAGGGTTTTTTTTTTAACTTTATTTAATTTTGAGAGACAGAGAGACAGAGCATGAATGGGGGAGGGGCAGAGAGAGAGGGAGACACAGAATCTGAAGCAGGCTCCAGGCTTCCAGGTCCCAGCTGTCAACACAGAGTGCGACGCGGGGCCTGGACCCACAAACCTTGAGATCATGACCTGAGCCTAATTCAGATGCCCAGCCAGCTGAGCCGCCCAGGCACCCCTATGCACACAAAAGTTTAAGCAACCACAACTTAAATACGGGCCAGTTGTCCATGTCAGCATCCCCTGGAAGCAGCAGCGTCTTTCTCATCTTGGTCCCGTGGAACCTCCTCATTTCCCCCATGGGCACACTCTTGCCCTATGAAATACTTTTGCTTCCCTCTTGCTGTCTAGGAGATGTCACTGCTTCTAGAAAACTTAGTTTCCTATAGGCATGTTCAGTTTCCCCCACTCAAGGTGCCTTACCTTACCTCCTAAAGCACTGTTCTGTGAATGTTGATTTACATGCTTTTCCTCCAACCCCCATAAGTCACCCCCATAAGTCCACCATAAGTTGGAACCATGTGTGAATTTAAAGTCAGTATAATACTGTGGGTTTTGAGCCATGGGCTCATGTAGTATGCTTCTTCTCTGTGGCTTTCTCACTGAGTGACAATGGATATATCCATGTATCTCCCTGGGCCTTGGTTTTGTTATCTAAGATGACTACATCACTAATCACTACCCAACTTTCCTTTTTTGGGACTAAATGTGATAATACATGTGAAGGGCTTAGAAGGGTACTCAATAAATACTAGTCACACTTTTGTTGTTATCAATATTATCATTCCCTTATCTTGTTATCTCAAGGGTGAAACAAAATGCCTGCCACAAAGGGACATTAAATCACTATAGACCTTACCTCCTTGTAAGGCTCTTCGGGTAAGGTCTACATCCTTGGTAGAAAAAAAAATAAAGTAGCATTACTTTTCTTTTCTCCCTCTTACTTTATATAAGATAAATGTCCAGACTTTGCTGGCTTGTAAACCAGAACTCAATTCCATGTGAGGTTCCTGTGACTGCTGATGGTTCTCTCATGGTACAGGCAGAAGAGAGCCACAGGAGAGGTATCAGCACATTGTGCCTCAACCATGAAAAAGATTGCTCTGTATTGACCACTGAATACCAGAGACCAGGCTCAAATGTAAAAGACTTTAGTGGACATTCTGGGTGAGAAAGGAGAATAAAGAGCAATGATTATAACCATTTACATTGATTGAACAGCCTTCTACACTCTTTATCCAGTCAAGAAATATTTATTAAGCACCTACTGTGGGGAAGGCATCTACTATACATGATACAAAAAATGTTATACTAATGATTAGTCAAAAATCCCTGTACTTAGGTAGTTTACATTCCCATAGGGAGAAAGAGTAAATAAAAACAATAATAAGCAGGGCGCCTGGGTGGCTCAGTTGGTTGAGCTTCTGACTCTTGACTTAGGCTCAGGTCATGATCCCAGGGTTGTGGGATTGAGCCCTGCATTGTGCTCTGTGCTGAGCTTGGAGCCTGCTCAAGATTCTGTCTGTCTCTCCCTCTGCTCCTCTCCCGCCCATTCTCTCTCTAAAAAATAATTTAAAATAAAAACAATAAAAAGCATAAAAACCTACAGATTATGATATGTGCTAAAGAGCATAAAAGGAAATAGAGCACCATAAGGAGGGTGTTTTGTATTACCTCAGTAGCCCATCATTGAGTAGACAGATTCTATAGTGTTCTTAACTGAAAAAACTGAAGCACAGAGAGGGGAAGTAATTTGCCCAACTAGCAAAGAATCAAGTTAGAATTTGAATTCAGGCCATCTGACTTCAGAGTCCGTGCTGTCAACCACAGTGTACCCCCACAACCAATGTCAGTGGTCCGGGCAGGAGTGACAACTTGCCTTGTTTGTGGCTACCGTGTGCAGTTGGACAGTGGGACAGCTGGCCTCCTACATAAACAGCATCCTGAGCATGTCTGCTCTTCAGGGATCCAGGCCCTAAATGCAGTGAGGACCAGAGAGATGAAAATGATTTTCCTTCACTCCAGCCTAATGCCCTTATTCATTGGCTGTGGTCATACCTTCAGCCTCCTTCCAGGATGACTGACAATGTCCATGTCCAGTTCTTTCAGGGAAACCCAGTCCCTCCCTGCAATTAAAATACATTAGAAAAGAATTGTGCAACCTCAGTGTGATTTACTCTCTGCCTAAATCACCTGCACTCAAGTGGCTCAAGGTTTCCATTTTCTTTAGGGTCTTTGGGTGGGACGTTGTTTAATATTCTAGTGTAGTGTCTAAGAGACCCTTGCAGTGATTTCCATGGAAAAAGAGACAATCTGCTACAATGATAAATGCAAAGTTCAGACTGAGAGACAGAAAACAATTTAAAGGTTTGAAATGGCAATTTTCACGTTTCAGAACTCTTAGACACTGTCATATCCAGAGCTGTCTGTGATAAGTACTACAACTAGGACATCCCAGAACTGCTGAGATTGAGAGAATCTAAATGGCTGACCCATCCATCAATCCATGCCAGAACAGAGCGAGCTCTTCAGCAGTGGTGAAGCCCCCTCTGAGCAATGCTGTGGAGTAGTCCTATTGTCGTACATCTCTTTCCATCCACACTCTGCTTGCACCCACTTCTCTGTGTCCGCTCCTACTTATTCCTGCCGGACAAAGTTATCCTGATTCTTTTCTACTTCCTAAAAGCCCTCTCATTTTATCATGGTATCTGGTTCCCACCTCCTCTGTGAAGCCCTTCAATGAGAGCTTTGACCACCTCTGCATCTCCAAAATTGAGATGCCCCCAGATTGACATGAGCGGTTCTCACAGTGTTTTTGTGAATCTACCTTCTCCCTACTATTGTCACATACGCTTCATGCTCATACACATTCACTCTCTGCCCATATTTATTGAGCAGAAACTGCTTTCCATACCTGAGAACTATAGACATAGAACCAGACTGGTAACTGTTCCCATAGAACTTTTAATAGAATAATAAAGCATCTATATATTTCCCTTCTGTTCCACACACATGTGCATTATATGCACGCAGTAAATACCTGATGATTGACTGAATTATTGATTAATTAATGTTTTTCCTTACTCAAAAGCTATGATCCTGTGCTACACCAGGCAGTGTGCTAAGCACTGCGGTTTCTGGGCGGGCATAAAAGAAATAGTGTCCATGCTCCTGAAGCTTTGAACCAAGGTACCTATGTAAAGCCTAGGATTAAGTCATTAATTTTTAAAGAAATATAGTTTGTAGAAAGACTTCTAGACAAATGCATCCTTTCACCAAGAGCATCCATACTAACTTAACATCCAACTAACTGCTTTTACTTCAAAGATGTTACTTAATCCACACAATTGTATGTGGTTGGTACAGCTCTGAAGGTAAGAACACTGATGATCAGAGAGGTTAAGTGACTTCAGCCTGTGCCTGAGTGGTAGAGCTGGGAACCCCATGCGGGTCCCCTGAGTCCAAACTCCAAACACTGTGCCCAAACATCTGGGAATGATTCTCTTACTTTTAAGGATCAGAACTGTGCCACAGTCCCTTACACAATCAAATAATAGAGAGATGGAGTTGAGATTCTCATGCAGACTGTTAAGTATTATGGAAAAATAAATGAGAAATAATGATAGTTATGTCAGGAAGCAGGATTTTCAGTATGAAAGAAAGAACATGAAGATGTAAGACTGAAGGGATCAAGTAAAAACCTTGCAGTCAAATGAGATTTATTTTTATTTTTATCCCTGAAAAAATTATACCTCAGATTTTATCTTGAAAATATCTAGAAACATGGAGGATTACTCAGTTTTAATGTTCAAAATATTTTATTAGTTTAATCTGTATCCAAAGATTTTTTAAACATTGGATAAGATCGTTTGTTAGAGAATAGATGGAGACGGGATTTCGTTCAATTCTTAAATAATTCAGTTACTGTTCACAAAATACTTTGAGTAATGTAGGAGACTTTACAACATAATGGAGTATCCTCAACTTACATCTTCATTTTACAATAATATTAAGATCATATTTCCAAGATCCCTATAGAGTCATGATAAGGTAATCCAAGTAATTTTTCTTACAAACAAAAGAGATCTGTCTCTTACAGGCTAATTATGTACTATTCCAATAAAAGATCCAAGACTTCTCCAGGCTCTGCCTCCACACCATAAATAAGAGCATCAATAGTAAGTAATCCTTGTATTCTTGCTTCGGCCAAAAGAATATCTAGTTATTAGTTGTGGCTCCGTTAGGTTTTTCCTTGGATTTCTAACTCATTCCTGAGAAGAAGGGTGCATTGTATTTTACGTTAGCAATATTTCTTGTTGATTCTCATAACTCCACTTAATGAAAAATAGAACTTGGTCTGGATTCTTAGTGTCTTGTGGCTCTTTGTTGAGAACTAATGGATTTGAGACACAAATCCATTGCAGTAGTGTGGGAAACCATCAATATATTTTAAAGTCAGCTGGTCTGGTGGAAAAAAAATAATGAAAGGCTGGAGACTCAGCTTTGGGTTCTAGCTTCCTGACCTCTTGTGAGTAAACTTTGGAAAGTTATTTAACTGCGTGGAGTCTTTGTTTCATCAGCTATAAAATGGGCTAACCCTTATAGGATCTTTAGAAGGACGGAAATAAGATCATGTAAAATATTTTGCATAAGGTAGTATCCAATACATAGTATTTATTCCTTTATCTTCTGAGCTCGAATATTATAACTTTCTACTAGATTTTTAAAGAGTAATTCACCACATTTATGTATTTATTTACATACTAAATGTGTATTCATATCTATCTATATGTCTTATAAATGAAGATTTCTACTTTATATGGAATTTATAAGTCTGTCTCTTTCAAATTTAATGTTCTTTAAAATTCATCTCTTTCTGTCCACTTATAGCAGTTCAACCTGTGTAATATTCTTCTATAACTCACATGAGCAAAGATTCGATGAATCATTGGTTGTCCTCCCTTTCACCTTCCCAGGCTCGGCAAGGTCCTTCTCATAATTAATCCACTGCCAGAATCCTTGACAGACAAAGGGAGACAAACTTTCTCAAGAACAGATGGCTGTGTCCAATCTCAAATCCATATCCACTCCAATTTAAAAAGCAGTGATTCCTCCCTATGTTCTGTACTTCTGGACACCACCAGCATAAATATTTACCTTGATATAGTGTCTTATTAGGAATATCTTCACCGTGGACTTTCTTTGATGCTTTTTTCTTAGGGAAAGGATTCAGAGAGTTAGAAAATAAAATTCCTCTTTGCTACAGGCATCTTGGTGGAAAATGTCATGTTACATGAGAAAATGGGCCTGACTCTCTAGTTACTGTTCACTCCCCATTTATTTAGTCTTTCTCTTTTTCCTCTTTATTTTTCCCTTTTATGCTCTGCCTTTAAACATTTTTGAAGTATTGTGATGTGCCAAGACCTTTGAAACACATGGGCAAATAGACTATTCATTTTTAAAAGGTTAATTACCAAAAGTCAGTTTCCAGGTGTTTTAAATGTTAATGATTAAAAGACCTGAAAATAACGTATGGATTGTAAATCACTATATTTTTGATGGTATCCAAGCAAAATAGTGGTTGGGGAATCATAAAATTCTGCTTTCTCTATGCTCTTTGTCTTAGAAATACCTTGCAAATGGTAGAAAACTTAAATAATGTTTGAAATAATTTATCTGGCTTCAGGTGATGCAATAACCTCTATAGGAACCTCTTATTTTTCAAGGATTTAAGACGACTATGTTGTAGCCTTTCAACACATCAATATGAAATCTGTAACATAAACTTGGCTTAGAAATTGCAAGTGCCTGTATAGATTTGTTTTAAAAGATAGTCACAAATCAAATGACCAATTAGAAAAAAATATTTGCACCTGAAATCACACAAGCAGGATTGATGTCCCTTATAGAGAAACAATATTTTAAAAATAGAGAATAAAAATAGCAATTCTTTAGAAATATGGGCAAGAAATATAATGAGGCAGTTCACAAAGAAAAAAAAAAAGAAAAAGAAATGGAAAGTTCCATAAATATGTGAAAAGATGCTTAACCTTGATCACAGAAATGCAAATTAAAACTACAATGAGATACAATCTCTCACCTATCTGTTGGCAGAGTTCCGAATGATAACATTGTCTATTGGCATCTCTGTGGAGAAATAGGCATTCTTCTGTGTTGTTGGAGGAAATGCAGCAGTGTGTAACTGGTATGGAGGAGAACTTGGCAATGTCTGGCAGAATTACTAACCATTTAACATTAACCCAGCAACTCCGCTCCTGAGCATCTGTCTCCAAGATACACAGACAAAAATATAAGCCAAAAAATATGCAAAAGACCGATTATTTTAAGTTTATTTATTTATTTGGAGAGAGAGTGCACAAACAGGGGAAGGGCTGGGGGAGAGGGAGAGAGAGAGAATCTCAAGCAGGCTCCACAATGTCAGCACAGAGCCCAATGTGGGGCTCAAACTCACAAACTGTGAGATCATGACCTGAGCTGAAATCAAGAGTTGGACGCTTAACTGACTAAGCCACCCAGGTGCCTTAAAAAAATAACAATTTTTGCAGCATTATTTATAATAGAAAAGGATGGGGGTAAATCACAGTAAAAGTTGGACTTTGAACACTAATATGTATCCATATAATGCAGGTGTAATGCCAGTATAAGAAATATATGATATATAAAATGTACTTTAAACTGAAAAAGCAAGGTAACAAAAAGGTGCATAGTATATAAGAAAAGAAAGAGATACAAATACAGATACACACATAGTTTGATCAGATTTTTTGAAAAAGCTACACAAGGGGATAAAGAGGAGAGAAGACCCAGCAATAAATCTAAACTCTCTCTGGATTGAACATGCCTTGCTGTATAGCCTGACTCTTGAAGCATATCATTATCTTAATAATTATAAAACAAAATTAACTCTTAGAAAGGCCTTTCTAAAAGTGATATGAAAAGTAAAACAAATTAAAGTAAGACAACTTAATACTATTGGTGTATTAAGTTGTTAACATTAGCATAGACAGGAGTAATTTCAGTAACTTTAAAACACAGTGATTTAACTGTACATCTCTAATAAGACATATGAGGTTAACTCCAAAACATCTTTGGTTCTTTTTGGTAATCTTATTTTGTGGTAATGTTGGTAACCATATTATGAGACTCTTGCATATGGTGGGGAAATTAAGGATATAATGATACTTGGAACCAGGAGTTTCAACATAAAAGTAAGAAGATAAAGATGTATTGTTGAAGAAATTAAGTAAAAACTTTGCAGTCCTAAATTAAAATTCATGGTGTATTTCACCTATAAAGCAACATATATCTTAGTTATGTTATTTTCAAAGAAGTTGAAACAATGGTCAGCTACATACAATGATGTCGTTAGGTATACTGAGTGTGGTCTCTAAATACTATTTTCCATTAAAAAAAAAAAAAACAAGAAAGATTCTTGGTAAAAGATGAAGTCTGAATCACCTTATCATACCACAAAACAAGGTAGCTTTCAAAGACTTCTAGTCAGCCTGTCATGGCAAAACAACTCAGGAGTCAAATTGACTCCACTAGTCAAAGACAATAAGGATAATAACTGCAGTGGAGTGAAATATACCAAATACACTTAAGTTCGTCCTTGAGGTTGTAATTATATTTAAGATACACAACACTTTGATTACTTTTGGATGATGTTAGGGAGCCTATTGATTTATTCTGCATATTGGTAAATGAAGGAAAGGAATAAAGCCTTTCCTGTATAAACTGTATCTCAGTAGTCTATAAGGAACAATTTCTCTTTGTAGAATATTCCCTGTGAAGTTGTCTTGTAAAAAATATATATTTATATTATATATATAAAATAAGTAAAAACCAAATCTGAATCTCATCAAGCTTCTGGATCTAACTTCCAACTTAGAGAAATGTAGAAAATGTTCAATGACATCATAGAGATAAAATCAACAAAATCTAGAATGTGGCAAATTCTGTATGACAAAAGGATTTGGTTTCTTCATCAAAGAAATTGAAGAATTGGAGAAAGAGACAGAAATAGAAGAAGAAAGAAGGTAGTGAATGATGGAGGGAGAAAGAAAGAGGGAGGAGGGGAGAAGAGTTTGATAATGGTATTATGGTTGTGCTGAAGTCATAGTTCTTTACTTTTAGAGATACATAATAAGATATTTATACATGAAATAAATTGTCTGGAACCTGCTTCAAAGTTAATTAGGGTAGGGAAGGTGGGTAGGGATATAAATGAGGTAAAGATTGCTATGAGCTAATGTATTTTGAAACTAAGTGATGGATACGTGGGGGTTCATTATATTATTCCTCCTACTCTTATATATGCTTGATCTTTTCTATATTTAAAAACTCTTTATAAAAAAATAATCAGAGACTGCATGGTAGCATTTATGAATTTGAGAGTGACAGTTCTACGTTAAACCTCTCAGCGAGTTCTTCTGGTTGGTTTTCAGGTTGAATTCCAAACCATTTAACATGGGACGCAGACTTTCCACACTCAGACCATTGCATGTACTTTCTGTTGCCTGGAACATTCTTCATATTTTGTTCTGCCTGAAGAAATTCTGCTCATCTTTAAAGACACAACACAAATGTAGCCTTTTTCTTGACTGCATTTTCTGCCCCTTATTTAGCAGAATTAATTACTCTCGCCTCTCTTCTTTTTGCCATAACCTGTACATTCAACAGTTATGTCTTCACTTGATTATTCTAATTCTTTTTTTTTAAGTTTATTTATTTATTTTGAGACAGAGAGAGAGGGAGGGGGACAGAGAGAGAGAGACAGAGACAGAGAGAGAAAGACACAGAGAGAGAGAATCCCAAGCAGGCTCCGCACTGCCAGCGCAGAGCCCTTCGCGGGGCTTGATCCCACAGACCGTGAGATCATGACCTGAATGACCTGAGCTGAAATCAAGAGTCAGACATGCAACTGACTGAGCCACCCAGGTGCCCCATCACTTGATTATTCTAAAAAAATTTTTTTCAGTGCCTAATGTAAGCCAGACTTAGTGCCAGATACTAGAGATGTTGCAACAAGAGTCCTTGCCCTTGAAACCTCGAGTCTTGATGGAAAGTCACTTAAACTATTATGAGTGTAATGCTGAGAGAGGTACTGGGAGCT
Source organism: Acinonyx jubatus (assembly GCF_027475565.1). NCBI lineage: Eukaryota > Metazoa > Chordata > Mammalia > Carnivora > Felidae > Acinonyx > Acinonyx jubatus. Next base: position 20,488,188 of record NC_069396.1, on the reverse strand, counting down.
AGCTAAGGAAACATCTGCTGGGAAAAGGTAACCTAATCTGAAGCAGGGAAATCCTCAGACCCTCTCACCCAGAACGGCCTTTATGTTTATATATCTCTGTGTCCTTCCCATTCCACCTTGTAAACTCATTGGGATTACCCTAAAATTTCTTAAGGATTTTGCATACTTTGTTTTCTAATCCTATAATCCATCAAAGTTGCTATTTTTATTCTCATTTTGAGATGATAAAATTGAGGTTCAAAGAAGACTACTTCCACCTAGTAAATGCAAAAACATGGTTCACCTGATGCCAGGTTCCAAGTGCTGTGTAGTGTGCCATACTGTCTCTGAAGAATGAACCTAAAAGTGAGAAATTCCCATTAGGCTAAATGATCCATATAAATGTCAGGTGGTCAACTTTCATTAAGAAACAGAAATATCCTTGTTCTAAGGGTTATCTTTGTGTTAACTGATTGGATGTCCTCTTTTCAATAGGAAAACCACTCTAGTTAACTATACTGATATCAAAAGTCCATGTGGAGACCATAGAGGCTAAGTGAAAGGTAATGAATACCTAGGGCAGTGCTTCTCAGTCAGGGACAGTTTTGCCCCCAAGGAGACATTTGGCAAAGTCTGGAGGTATTTTTTGGTTGTTACAAATTGGAGGGAGCGTGCTACTGATATTTAATGGATAGAGGCTTGTGTGCTACTAGACATCCTACAAGTCACAGGCTAGGACACCCCCACAAATTGGAATTTTCCAATTCAAAATTTCATAATGTTGGGGTGCCTGGGTGGCTCAGTTTGTTAAGCATCCAACTTCAGTTCACTTAATGATCTTGCGATTCATGGGTTCAAGCCCCACATTGGGCTCTGTGCTGACAGCTCAGAGCCTGGAGCCTGCTTTGGATTCTGTGTCTCCCTCTCTCTCTGCCCTTCCCCCAGTCCCTTTCTTTCTTCCTTCCTTCCTTCCTTCCTTCCTTCCTTCCTTCCTTCCTTCCTTCCTTCCTTTCTCTCTCTCTCTCTCTCTCTCTCTCTCTCTCTCTCTCTCTCTCTCTCAAAAATGAATAAACTGTTTTTAAAACAAGGTCATAGTGCTGAAATTGAGATCCCTGCAGTAGGGTAGCTAGCTGCACATCCCTCTGCACTGTAACATATGGTTGAAACTGACTGCTAGAGTTTCTTTTCCCCCAACACTTGGGGAAGAATGAATGAGACCAAGATGCCATTTCCCTTCCTAATGTCCATTTAGTGCAATCATTTGGTTCCATCTTCTTTTCATCAGAAATATGGATTTTAAAGAATGATGTGTATTGCTAGAATGAAGATCTAATACCTAGGAAATTTGGGTGACAGTTCCACCAGTTGAATATAGTTATTTTAATTTTTTCATGTTCTTGTACGGTTCTTTCTTCTTTTCTCACAGAAAGTGATATGGAGTATTGGTTAAGAACTCCAGAGCTAAGACTAGAATACCTAAGTCTCCTTTCTCCCTCTGTCACCTTAGGCAAATTACTTAATCCCTCCAAGTCAAAGTTGGCTCCTCTGTAAATGGGATGCTAACAAACCTCATGGGGCTGTTATGAAGATTCAGTAGGATAGTCAATGCAAAGTGCTCAATAAAGTGGCTGGCAATAAAGAATACTGTATAAATCTTAGCTATTATTTTTTAAGTCTGTAATCACAGTATAGTTCCTATTAAATATTTTTATTTATTTTCTACCTAATTAGATATTATGAATACTTTTCATGTTGCTACAAAGTTGTCAGCATTAGAATGTTCAGTAATTTGTCTAGGCAATGGATATGTCACCATTTATTTAACCTGTTCTATGTTGGATATTAAGGCTGCCTCCAACTTTAAACTTTAAAAACAATAAACACACACATAAATTAGCAATTTTCATTCATGCACCTCCTCCTGCATTTTGGATTATTAAATCCAGGAAGGACTCCCAGATGTTGATTACCACATAGGAATGTATTTATAGCTCTTGACAAATTCCTCCCAAAAAGAGATTTATAAAAAGTAATTGCCATCAGCAATACAAAAGCATGGCCATTCCAACACACATTTTGTGTTATCATTTTCTATCAAAATAAAAGATGCAAACTGATAGCTCATGGTTGTTCTACTTAGCAGTCTTTGTTTATTACTCAGGCCAAACCTTTTAAATGTTTATTTAGTGGTGGATTTCCTCTTATATAGTGTTCGGTATTTCTGTCATTTCTTTATGTATCATTAGGATGTTTTCTTAATTATTTGTAAACACTCTTTACATGTAAATTATATTGACACTTTTTAATTAATTCCTCAGGTGTACTGTCTCCCTTTGAAACCATGGAACAGTTATTTCTCCTCTTACTATTAAAGGCAGATACATGTTGTCACATTCATGCCTGTGACCATGTGGAAAGTATCGTAGCTGACTTTTGTTTCTCATTTCTGAGGAATCTGTCACATCATTTCTGATCTTCTTTCAGAGTCAAAACCTTTTCATCTGAGTTCATTCTCTTCCAAACTCCATTCCCCTGAAATTGCACCAGAAACCCATGATCACATCATACCACCACCGATAAACCCTGTGCTGAGCGTTATTGTTCCTCCAGGCATCTGAAATGGTTCTAATGTTCAAGTTCCGAATGTCACTGGGGACTGCGCACCCTTCACTCTCAGTAGATGCTGAGTTTTATGCCCACCCATTACTTTCCGTTCACTGCCGCCAGTTCATATAGTGCATCAATTTTCTTTCATTTTTGTTTCTCAACTCCTACGGCAAAGTTTAGCACCGTAAAATATGTGACATGACTCGAAGCAGCAACTTCCTGCTAAAACTTCAGAACAAGAGGCACTTTTTTCATTTTAAAGAAAGAAAGCCATCGAGCTACCAGCTGTTCTCCTAAAAACAGATGTGGCAGCATTAGCCATGCAGATATTCTGCAGTTGTTCCCTGGCCACAATGAAAAGGGATCTTTTCTCTTTGTTTAAGGCTCAATTGCATGTGGCTTCCAGAAACTGGCCACAGTAAAGATCTGTTATCTTTGTGATGGCTAAACTGAGTCCAGGTGCCATACTCAGCCATCGTTAAGGTCAGTGTCTTCATTTCTTGATTCCATCTGCAATTACTGAAAGACGTATAAAAATATAGAAAATGGTGTTTTTAAAAGGTTACATGACATTAAAATGTGTCTCATTCTACTGTCAAATACCAGTAAATGCCACTTAAAAGAAGTGTTGCCCAGATTAAGGCAAGCAAGAATTCACTTGATCTTTCTCCCTCCCTGTGCCCTTCAACAATATTATCCAAGAGGAACTATCCACAACACGGATGGAGAAGTATACTGGGGGCAGGTTTGATGCTAGGGTGAGTTGTTATTCTCCAAATGACTTGAAGAGCAAAGACAAATGGAATCATTGCTCCAGATAGCACATAGTAGGAATGGCTACTTTGCACAGATAAAGCCATAATTTTGCATTTACGTGTCCAGTAAAGCTCCTACCACCTGGTTTAAGAGCACTTCATCCAAAATGATAGTCTACTCTCTCTCTCCCTACTCTCTCCTTAAAACCCACCCCTGCTATGGAGCTTGGAGTAGAGGCAGGATGGGGAAATGATTACAGAGGCAGGCTTTTTCTACTTCCTTTCCAAAGAGTTGAGCTACCAGGGTTTATCACAAAAATGTTGCGACAATTGGGGCGCCTGGGTGGCGCAGTCGGTTAAGCGTCCGACTTCAGCCAGGTCACGATCTCGCAGTCCGGGAGTCCGAGCCCCGCGTCAGGCTCTGGGCCGATGGCTCGGAGCCTGGAGCCTGTTTCCGATTCTGTGTCTCCCTCTCTCTCTGCCCCTCCCCCGTTCATGCTCTGTCTCTCTCTGTCCCAAAAATAAATAAACGTTGAAAAAAAATTTTAAAAAAATGTTGAGACAATTAAAATAATTAGGGGGAAGGAGAGAGAAAAAGGGAGAGACCATACAGAAGTCATCCAGTGCTCTGGGGATTGTCCTTGACTTACTCCTCTCTATTCCTCCTCTGCAACCAATCACTTACAAAGGCCTGTGATTTCTGTCTCCCAAAAAATACCTCCCCAGTGCTTCCCTATCCAAAGGACCTCTTACCCAGTTTTCACAAGTTGGCTGTTTTCCCTTCCTTCTGGGTCCACCTCACCTTCCAACCTTTCACCCCAGGCACCGGGTGCTGGCTCTAAAAGGCAAACATACTCATTTACTTTATAAGTTCATATATTTTATAAGGTTCCTTATTTTACACAGAAGACCCTTTGCTTTGTATTCTATAGAGAATAAAACTCAAATCTTATGCTGTCATGTAGGAGAGAAAGTTGACCAGCAGGGTGGGGGAAGCAATCTGGAAATCCAACTGTTTCTCAAGCACACGTTTAACAGTGGTCCTACTCCTTAAAAGCACTGTCTTCACCTTTACTTTCAAACATGTTGTCTAATCCTGATCCATTAGCTTGGTCTACTTGGTCGAACTTGGGTTGCCTCTCAATTTTCCCTATTACCAGCTTGATACTTTTCTCAGTACTACCAAGCCTATTGGTATTTATCCACCTGCTTTCCACCTTCCAAAATTTTGTGGAGGTTGTCACATATTTCTTTCTCTGTTTCTTATTTATGCCTTTTAAAGAAACCCCTTATTGTCATTTTAATTGGATTTGGAGAAGGAAAGAAAATCTATGTAAATCTTCAATCTCCCATCTTTATTGGAATCCACCTGTAACTTCTTATTCTTTATGTAAATACAATAAACTAGTCATAGTCACACAGATTCATAACCACATACATACAGTATTTATGTGAGGAGGTGAAAGGGATATTTTCAAAATTAAAAAACTGTGTTGAGTCACAGTACCATGCAAAAATGAAATTGTTAGAGATCATTTGTAGTTTAATATGGAACTTTAGAACATAGCCCTAAAAGAGATGATCAATTTTTATGCTCTTAAAGCAGTACAACACAATAATAAACATAAAACATATTAAAAATTCACCCATAGTGTGATATCCAAAATCAAACTGTTTCTGTCTTCTTTACCACTCTTGTGTATTATGAAATATACAGTTTCATAAACAGTTTCATGTGAGAATAGTCTTCATAACTATCATTTGTAATTGTTGTGGAGTTTTCTATTGAATTGATACACCACAATTCACTAATTCATTTCCAACTGCTTCCCTAGCATAAATAAAACTCTATACACATCATCATGCTACTGCAGTGGTGATCCACCCCAGTTTTACCACGAGTTCTACAGCATTTGGCATTTCCATTTTAGACCATGTTTATTTAGTAGTGATAAGTGTGTTTCCATTACAATTTTTATTAATAACTTTAAATATTGTATTTCCAATGTTTGCCATGATATTGTGTTATATATTGTGGGGAGTATTGATATCTTCTCTTCTTTTACAACTTAGTTATTAGTTTTCTAACCAAGCGGCGTGAAATCTTTCTTCATTAGACACACACCTACAGCAAGCATGTTGTGGGACAGAGAGCAGGGAAGGACCTGACCATTGCCTGTTTTGAATTCACAAGATATTACAGTGCAGGCTATAATGAGCTTGAGAAGACTGGTGTGGACATGGTGGGGGATGAGCTGAGGATGCCATGTGCCTGCCTCAGAAACAGTGTGGAGAGAGCAGTCTCGGTAGATGAAACAGGAGAATCAAAGTTAGGGAGGCAAATATTTAGAAAATATAAGAAATAAATATACTGTCTCATCTCTCACATTTGCTGTAAACAGCTTTTCTCATTTTTGCCTTGCAAAAACTTATTTAATATTTTGAAGTGCATATACATGACCAAATTTGTCAATCATATTTTTGCATTCTTTCTCTAAATATGATTCCAGCAGGATCTGGGTCATCACGGTTGACTTGGACAAAAGCATAATCAAGCTAACGGTGTTTGCCACGGCTAACACCTCACCTTAGGGGCAGTTATACAAACATCATTTTTTTTTAACCATAAGTAATCGATAAAGAAGTATTTGATTAAGACAACACTGCATTAAGGCAGTATTCTCAAAGTGCCTCTCAGAATGGTTTTGGCTGTCATGTGTTAGGATGGCAATCAACATCGCTGCTCATTATTCTGAGTAAAGAGTGTAGTTATTTGGCTATTAATGACAGATATGGAATGGGCCTGAAGGGACTGAGTCTGGCTCCATTCTTGATGCAGAAATACTTCTAAAATGCAGGACCTTATAAAATGCTATGGTCTTTGCTACATCTTGTTGCATTTAGACACAAAGGGAGTCACAGTTCTTACCACAAGCCCCTGAGGGTTTGATTATTATTTGGGCAACACTTCTTCACTAAGATATACATAAGTAAGAGAGATGTCAAAGATATGAGTGAGTTTTTTCTTCTAGGGTTTATAGAAAATTTGGGCTGATCGTAATACTTCGAAGACTATGTTCGGTTACTACTTGCCTATCTATTGCTTGCTAAAGTGTAAGCCCCTTGAGGGCAGGAATTATGTGCATCTTTCCTTATATCCATAGTGCCTGCTATATAATAGAAGCTCTAGAAGCTCAGTGAACATGTATTAACTGGCTGGAAGATGTGCATGAATGAGACGTGTGCATGTTACAGCTCTAATCCTGCTGCCCTGTGTGAGTGGTGGAGAGAGATGTGAGAATTTGTGGGCTGGAAAGAGGATGACCAACTGGGGAAGATGAAAACAGACTACTAGCAGAGTCGGTTTGTGGGCTCAGCCTATGGGTAAGCCAGGGGCATGCAGAGCGGGGAAGAAAGGTAACTAAGGCAGCAAAGGGAAAGGTGAGATTGAGAGGTACAGCATCAAATCCCAGCAACAGTGACCAGCTCAGACTGGCCACAATTATGGGTATATGGAGGAGAAAGGAGGACAGTCAGGTAGGCAATGCTATCAATGAAGCCAAGGGATATTAGGATACTCTCGGTAGGTGATGGGAAACCATACCCAATATATGCATAGTAGCATCATCAGATTTTTGCATTTGAGAGTGCATTCTAGTGGCACTGTGGGGAGAGAGAGAGAGAGAGAGAGAGAGAGAGAGAGAGAGAGAGAGAGAGAAGCCTGTGCAAAAGGAAGCAAATTACTAAGCTTCTGCAGTACTATATATATGCAATAATATATGTGAAGGTGAAATCGGGCAACTTTAGTTGAAACTATAGATTTCATGCATCTATTACGCAAACAATACATAGTAACACAGATGTGAGGGCCTCTGCCTGCCACACCTGTATTATGTACAGAAGATACAATCCTAAGCAGACAGATTGCCTCACCCGCATGAGAACACAATCACAGACTGCATGAAGGACAACAAAATCTGATCCTGCTTAGGGGTTTGAAGAAAGACTTCAATAAGACTTTCCAGATATCAAAACCTGAAGGACAAAGTTGTGCCCCTTAGATAAAGAGGGTTGGCAGAGGATGAGGGTCGTGGAGGAGGACGTTAGACAGAGGTGCGCAAACAGCTTCTCTTAGCAGGGACACGGGGCATTCTGTGAGCTACACACCACATTCTGTATGGCTGAAGGCATTGAATGAAGGGATGCTCGCTGAAGGTGACTCCAGGGCATGCCCAGATCAAGCATGGCCAGCCAACATGAAGAGGTATTGAATTTTGTTTTTAATCAGAGGAGATGACACAACTAGATTGTTATTTTGAAAAAAAAAAATCATTCTGGATTTTTTCTGGAAAATGGGTTGACAAGAGTGAGAGGTAGTGTGGAGGCACCATTTAGGTGGCCACCAAAGGTAACAGGTGAGGATTGCTGCTCAGACCAGGAGGGTGCTGAATAAGTGGAAGAATTCCACAATTATGTAGGAGGCAGATGGCCTATGAGAGATAAACATAACTGCCAGTGCCATTAACTGTGATAGGAGTCTTAGTAGGTCCCAGAAGGAGACCAGGTTGGGCAGGTAGTTTGGGAAGAATCATGAGTTTGATTTTGGACATGGCAATTTTGAGATTTTGGATAGGCAGAAGCCTAAATAAACCTTGATTTCAGGGTATGTGCAGATTTGAGTCATTGCGTCAGGGTAATCTAAATCCTCAATGTTATCCCTTCTCCAGGAAATTAGGGAGGGCATAAGGGTATATGCAGAAGTGTAGCGTCAGACTGGCCTATAGTCCAGGGAAGTTCACAGGAGAATGGAAGTCTCTTGACTGAGTGAGGAACTGCTTCATATTTTCTAGACTCCTTCTATACTAGGAGTTTTCCATAAGCAGGCTTATTACCCCACTCTAAGGAGGACTGGAGTGGTGCCATTCTTTGAGGTGTCACTCATGGAGTTGGGGCCATTCTTCTAAGGCCACACAGAAAGGAGTTTCAGATTTAAATCAAGTCCCTAATTTTTCTTCTATATAATTTAGTACTCCAGTGCATGAGATCTTAGGAGATCATGAGTCTTGCTCAGGTCTAAAACTTGATGACCTTACACCACGAATCTACCTTAAATATAGAATGCCTCTTTTTTCCTTCTTAATGGACTTCACCTCCTGTGGTAGTGTTACAGACTGAATGTTTGTGTCTCTCCAAAATTCACACATTGAAACCACACCCCACAATGTGATGGTATTGGGAGCTAGGGCTTTGGGGAGGTACTTAGGATTGGATGAAGTAATGGGGGTGGAACCCTCATGAATGGGATTAGTGCCCTCTAAAGGATCACTTGGAGCTTGCTGCTCCTCTCTCTCTGCTCTCTGTCATGTGAGGGTCTAAGGAGAAGTCAGCAATCTGCAACCCAGAAGAGGACCCTCAACAAAACCTGACCATACTGGCACCCTGATCTCGGACTTTCAGCCTCCAGAACTGTGAGAAGTAAATTTCCATTGTTTATAAGCCACCCAGTCTGTGGCATTTTGCCTGAACTAAGACCAGTAGGCAGAACAAAACATTCCTGCCCCACAAGATGTCCACATCCCAATTCCAGGAAACCGTGAATATGTTACGTTACATAGCAAAAGGGACTATGCAGATGTGGTTAAGGACTTCGAGAGAGCGAGATCATCCAATGTCATGCATGTGGGTCCAAACTATCACATGAGCTCTTATAAGTGGAAAGCCTTTGCTGGCTGTGCTCAGGGGGAGATGAGACTATGGAATTGTCAGAGGGATGTAACATAGCTGTCTTTGAAGATGCAGGAAGAGAGCCATGAGCCAAAGAATGTGAGAAGCTTCTAGAAGCTGGAAAAGTCAAATGAAACAAATTCTTTCTTACAGCCTCCAGAAGGACACTGCCTTGCTGACACCTTGCTTTTATACCAGCTAGATCTCTGTCAGACGTCTACCCTACAAAACTCTAGAATAATAAATTTGTGTTGTTTGAAGCCATCATGTTTGTCATAGTGTCTTACAGCAATAATAGAAAACTGTTACACCTTACAGGAAGAACTCTACATTTAAGTTGTATGGTGGGCATAGTAGGAATCATGTGACTCAGGGTAACATGAGTTTAGGTGGCTGTGTTCAGTGGCCCCAGCCTGCCACACTGCAACAGCCAATTACCCTCACAAGGGTCAGGATTCACTCCGTGGAAATATTGCAAAAATGTCATTTTGTTTCATCTAAATGATACCACACCTGGAGCATAAACACTCAAAGCACATACCTTCATAAATAGATCATGAACAAAACAGAATGACCTGTCCATAGCAGTCTGGGTCTGAAGGCCTGAGATCTAGGAGACCTGATGGTGTAAATTATAACTGAAGGGTTGAAGAAGGCCAATGTCCCAGCTTGAAGATAGGCTGAGAGAGCAAGTTCTCCCTTACTCAGACTTTTTGTTCTATTTAGGCCTTCAGGGATTGGATGAGACCCATCCATATTAGGGAGATCAACTTGGTTTACTCTGTCTACTTAATCAAATGGTAATCCCTTCTAGAAACCCCCTCAGAGACATATCCAGAACGATGTTTAAGCAGATATCTGGACCACATGGCCCAGTCAAGTTAGCACATAAAATTAGCTATCAAAGATAAACCAACAGATATATTGATAGGTTGACAGATAGACAGACAGACAGATAGGTATATAAAGGAAACCAGAGGAATCCTGACAACTGAGTTTACCTGTTAGTTAGACTCAGCTAAAGCCAACATTTCTGGAGATAGAAAGAAAAAAAGCAATCTACACTCAATGTTGTTCGCTTGATTTTGGACAAAAAGGAACCTGTATGGGCACCAAGGTTGGAAGGATAGTCTAGCTTTGCCTATTCCTGGAAAAAACACTGACTGCTGGTGGCTAGTCATTAAATGACTTAGTCTTTAAAAGACATGTTAATAGCTCTTAGATTATGTGTGTGTGTGTGTGTGTGTTTTGTTGACTATGTTTGCTTATTTGAATTCTTACTGCTTTTCATTGGTTTCGGAGAGGTACAGTTCCTGAGGCCATATTCTCTGGATCCTTGCAAGCCCTGGCCTCAACCCTAATAGTGCCCTCCAGATACCGGAGAGTGGGGGGAGTTCTTGGTGCTTGAGTCATTAACCACCAGCAGGTACCAGGTTCTTGACTTTGCCCAAGGAAGCATTCAAAGATGAGTCAGAGTAAAGTACAGCAGAGGGAGCTTTATTCCCAAGTGCAAAGTGCACACTCCAGAAGAGGAAGTGCACTCAGAGGTTCTGAGTCACCCAGGGCAGATGTGGGGGCTCCAGTTCTTAAGGGTGGTTATAATTTGGGCACAAAATATTCATGTGGGGTTCTGGGAATAAGTGGTGTTTCCTGTGAACTCTGCATGATATTATGCATGCTTGATGTTAGCTACTGTGCACAGGCGCAGTCTGATTTTCCTCTTGCGGATACTCCATATACAATCCAGATCTGCTGAGAGTCCTCTAGCACCCCCAGTGGAGGGGTCATTCTCAGTCATTTGCAAGCTAACTGGGTCATTGTGCACATACATGCCAAAATTAAGCAACAGCATCAGGATGCTTAGGAACCACAGGTATATCACAAGATCATTTAATCTCCAGAAACTCTGTGTCAGGTGTCAAACTCAGTTGCCTGGTTTTGTTCCTCCTGCAAATATCCGGTGCTTGTGTATTCCACCTGCCTCCCTCCATCGTCAGCGACGGAGAGGGTGTGCCCCAGAGCAGTGCAGTGTCGTCCTGGATCCCATCCTGGGATCCATGTCACATTACTGCATGTGCTTCCCTCCTGTTCTTGGTGGGATAGACTTTTAACTTTCAGAGTTTTTTAAAGAGTAGATTAATTTATTGAAAAAAATAAAACTTTCTCTTGCTTACATTGATCATTGTTATAGATATCAATGTGCCAGGGCATTTAAACATACTCCTCTTCACCAGGGGTGAGGCTAGGAAGGAAAAAGCCGGTAAATGAGAAAAGAACTCTGTGATGCCACATATATAAAGATTTCATATAAATAAATAAGGAAAGAAAAACTAAAACTAAGCCCCTAATAGAGAAGTAAAGGACATAAAGAAAACAATTCACAAAAGAGGAATTTGAAATCATTAACAGGCAATTGCGGGGTGAGGGGAGGATTTTCAAACTCTCTAATAAAAATTAAAAAAGGAGGCAATTGCAAAAATGAGAGGCGATTTTTCACCCATCTAATTAACACACATGAAAAATTTAAAAGACAGGAGAGAAGAGAAAATGATGCTTGAAAGTGTTTGGCTTAACTTCCTTTCTCCATTTCACTAGGGAGTGTTAATTAGCACAACCCTTTTAGGAACATTTTAGCAATATGTATCATGTGCCTTTAAAATACTCCCACCTTTTGACCCATTAATTCTACTTCCAGGATACACGTAAAAATGAACATAAGAAGTTCATGAATAAAGACGTTATGGAAATTATACTTATGATAGTGATCCACTGAAAAGACCTTACACTTCCAGAGAATTAAAGTTGTATCTATGAAAGATATCTTAAAAACAAATTTTGTTATTGTTAGATTCAAACTGATTTTTTTTAGAATCAAAACTTCCTTGCGCATATAAAGAATGCATCAGAATTCTAAAACTATTTTACAAAACCTTGATTGGGATCATAAGTGATCACGCTTCTTTTCAGTTTTTTTTTTAATTTTCTAGATTTTATATAGGCAGTCCATATCACTGAATTAATTAGGAAGAAACTATTTAAAACAAAAATGTAGAATCCATTGTGAAGTCCTTATATGATAGATCATCAGTGAGGCCCCAAATGAAGAGTCTTATGTGTGGCTTTAGCAGTTTGGGGGGGGAAGTGGAAGTTATTTGATGGTACCTCCCCAATCACACTCATAGAGGTGACCCTAACCTAGTAATCATTTGTAATATGACAGTGCCACATAAGCCTCTGAAATCCTCCCTCTACCTGCAAGAGAGAAGCAGTCATTTTGGAGGAAACTAAATTCATATTGGATGAGAGCAAGTCACAATCGTTGCCAAAGCCAATTGTGTCAGAATTGTAGCTGATGAAAGTTCTATACTCCAAAAACCAGTTCCTGAATGACTGGAAAGAGAAGGAATTCTTTGCAATTAGCCTATCAACTCCCCACTCAAGGGACATTAGCTCTGTAAGAACATGACACATTTGCTGTCAGGTCCACCTTCCTAATAGCCAACATGTGGCTTATCCTAAGTGCTCAAGGAATATGTGTTAAGTGAACAAATCAAGTCAGTTGCTCAAGCCAGATCCTAGGAGCCTTCTTGAGTCTTCTCTAGCCTCAGCCCCATATCTAGTCCATCCTTTTACTTCTCCTTAATGTGTCTCCAGTTGTCTCCTCCCCCCCCCCCCCCCACTTCCACGACCCATCCCTCACTCCAGGCTAGCATCTCTCTTGTCTGGAGAACTCAAACAACCTCCTGTCTGCTTCACCATCTCTGGCCCTCTTCCTGTGCATTCTCCACTGACATTTCAAGTCATTCTGTTGTTTAACTTCGAATTTCTCCAGCGATCCACCTCCTTTCATGCTCCCCAGTCACCTGTGTTGTCTGCCACTTTCTGTTTCCTCCCAATTCTCGACTGGTCCACCTTGCCCTTTCTCACCATGCCACCATCACCTTGTTCTTCCAGTTGACTGAGGTTTCTTCAAAAACCAAGCTCCTTTCTACCCCGAGGCCTCTGAACCATGTTCCTCCTGCCCCCCAGCACACTTTCTTCAACTTAAATCACCTGTCTTCAAACACCCCTTTCTTATCCACCTAATTAAAGAAGACCTCCTTGTTATTTTTCATATAGCTCTCACTTCTGGCCTTGTGTAGCACTTATGACAATTTATAATGACATATATTTATCCTTTCAGTCTGTTTCTCCCGCTCGGATGGCACCCCATGAGTACAGGAATGGTGATCAGCCTTATCTACTTCTGTATTCCAGTGTCTAGATGAACAGCTGAGCAGGGTAGTGACTTCATGTCTGTTTGCTAAATGAATGAATGAGCTCTGCAAGGGAGAAGTGAATGAAAACACAGATCCATTGAATGAGTGCAGGAGGGGGTAGACCAATATATAGTTGGGAAGCAGGTAAGAGCAAAGTACTAACAATAAAAGCAGCACTGATGTGTAATAGTCCATCCTGCCCAGAATTTCACCAGTGCCCCTGGAAGAAGTGAATGGCAGGGTGTCCTTATGAGGTCGTGAGTACTAATGGACAATGATGTACTCCTCAGTACCTCTGTATAAACTGTATGCAACTCATTAGTGTGAATTCTCTTTCTTTTTAAAATATATATAAAATAAAATATATAGAGTTTATACTTTTTGTTTTCAGTAATTCTCACCAATCTTTGTTTATTTATTGATCTTCATGTTATTGTTATTAACATAATATCCTGAGTTTAAGAAAACTGTTGGACCAACAAAATCAAAGTGAAGCCTGGTACCCAGAGTGATCAGAGCAGCCGACGTTCCTTATTACGGATTGGATCTGAAGAGAGCCTACTTACATGTACGGGGCAGAACCATCCCTTAAAAGAACACAGATGGTGGAGGACACACTTTGAAACTATGCGCCGAACATGTTGGGAAAGCAATTATGAAGGGATTTAAGTAGATGGCAAAAATTGAGAGGTTAAGTCTTGATCTCTTCTGTGGTATATTAAATGGTAAAATGAAAAAGCTTTGGAACATCAAACTAAACTCATCTGGCAAATTGTTTTGGGAAAGAGATGAGCTTGTGCATTTGGACTCCTGTCAGCTGTGTAAACACCCCATTATCTAGCTGGTTATCTCCGCGGTCCTGAAAGCCCCGTGCAGGCTCGCTGTACCTGCCCACGGATGCAGCCCCCCACCCTGAAAGCAAAACAAAACAAAAATGCCTGTTATGGTAAAGGTGCCTGTCTGGGTGGCCTTGGCAGTTGCTGTCTCTATGTTGGAACTCTTTGCCGCTGTTCACTTTAGGGTCACAATGACCCTTTTTGGTGGGAAGCCAGCTCTGGGAAGCACAATTTTCCGAAAGAACGAGGGGTTGGTTGACATCCCTGACTGAATGGCAGGATGCAAAAAAGATGGTCTGCTGGCTGGATAGTCATTTTGTTTTCTTTTTAGGTCCCCCAATTATGTTAATTTGGAAACTGTATCTATTAATTGCCCAATTAGACATCTGGTAATCGCTCTCTACAGAAATATCCCAAATCATAGTGGCAAGGGCTGGGTGCACTATTTTATTGTATCGCAAATAAAAATCTAATTTAGATTTAATAAAAACTAATTCCAGCTAATTTAATACCAATTGATCATTAACAGCTTGCATTTTGTGGTTTATCAAGAATATAAGAAGGGTATATAATTAACTGGAAATGGCGTCCGCAAGGTTATAATTAAATTCTTGGTAACTTTTAACTGTCAGCAAATGTTTTACCACTTAATTAACATTTCAGAAGATGATTTATAATATGACTTGTTAAACACCCATTGCAGAGTGCTGGACAAGCTAATCAGTGCAGTGATGGAGCTTCCTATTTACAAAGTGTTTTCTCTTTTCAAACTGTGTAAATATCCTGTTGCAGAATAAATCAGATATCTACATACCCTTTTAATAAAAATTAATAATCACTCATGGGCTAAAGTGATCGCATTTTGAAAACATTATGGTCATAGTGTTTAAGTCACACCTATTTAATTTCTATTCAGCGGAGACCCGGAGACTCAGATGGAATAACCAAGAGTAATGGTTTCTTTGCTTGATTTTTGTTCACCTCCTTCCCCAGAAGCTAGACACCATCTCTGTTAGCTTGTGAGGGGCAAGAGGGCCGGGACCAGTCAAGCAGTGGGAGGTCGCATCCCCAGCAACACATAGTCAGAATCAGCGAATCATGATTTGCACGTAGTGAGATTTGCTGCTGAGATACAGAGCAACTGTGAGGAGCACAGGAATGAAAGGCAACAATGTCTATGATGTCTGCAACACCTAGGTTGAAAGGTTGGCTGCAATGAATTCTGCATTTTGTACGGACTTACGGTGTGTATGAACACATCAAATGCAAGTGTCTTTGTGAGATTTAAGTAAGATGATGCCTATTAAGAGCGTGATGGAGTAAATACTAAACAAATGTTGGCCGCAATCCTCCTTATCTCTTTATCACAGTTGTAATGTCGCACTGAGTTGGATGATCACCTGATCACTCACTTTCTTCCCCACCGGACCACAAGGCCTGTGAAGGCAGCACCAGAGCTGGGTTTGCTCACCATCGGGTCTCCAGCACATGGTAGTAAAAGCAACCACAGTATTGGCTTTCGGTCAATATTTGTTTAAGCAATGAATGGATGAACGGAGTCGTTATTGTTCTTCCTTATTCAAAATGGCCAACATATTTGGCCCTCTAATTCTATGTTCTTCAAAAGAAGGAAAGAAAAGCAGAAACTCAGATGATGGTGTGTTACTCGTAAAGTGAACTGTGGTGTTGTAAAACCTGTGGCAGTTTGTTCTCTGTGGCAGGACAGGTCTTCACAGGACTCCAGCCACAGGATTTGTCTTTAACCTTCCAGCTGGCCTCCAGTGACTCTGACGTTATGAGCTGCCTGCATTCTGTGCCATCTTTGTTCTCCCAGGATGGCCATCGGAGCTTATTAGAGAATCATTTCCCCACAATATCTCAATATGCTCTTACACCAAGCCTGGTTCTGCAGGGGCTGTCTCATTTGCATCTGAAGGTATCAAAATCTTGCTGAGCTAGTCCCTTCCATCCCAGGCATCTTTTGAGATGTGAGCTCAGCGCCATTTTAACGTGATGCTTCTCGCTTTCCCTGAGGCCTGTTCCAGGAAGGTAAGCTATATTAAACTTGCTGCTGTAATGTTTGGGCTTATTGATTTTTTTTTTAACTTGGCACCAAACATCCAACAGGCAGTTTAAAAAAAAAAAATCAAAAGGGGAGAGAAACAAGAAGGGAAAAAAATGTACCCAACTGCAGCATTTAGCATTGTCCATCGTGCAAGGCATTTAAGGGCTTATGCTCCAAAATGTATCAAAGCCAGGGCTCTTCCCTTGACGGCCTTCATAAATGGAGGAGGCAGTTTAAGGCTAGAAGCAACACCAAAGGACAGGGATCTGAATCCATAGTTTTATACTGTCAGTGTTTGGCTCACTCCCAGAAGGTAGAAAACACTTAGGTGAGGCTCCTTGCAAGTGAGGATTCTCTTCTCCCATTAGTTCTGGCAACCTCTAAAATTTGACAGCCAGATTCATTATGGGAATCTTGAGGTCTGTAGTATTACCACAAATTCAAAGGCACTCTTCACACAGTTGCCTCTTGAGGGTTGTAGGATCAAGTTTGCTCATTGATTATATGTGGCCCTTTTGAGCAAAGTGCAGGAAGCCTTAGGAAGGGATGTTTAACCCAGTCTGAGGTACAAAAAAGTCATCTCAGATTTGTCTCCAGTAACCATCAATGAAAAGGAGGCTGAGGCCAGTGTAAAGTTCATCTATCCATCCATCCATCCATCCATCCATCCATCCCCCATTCATCTCTTCCTCCATCCCTCCACCTGCCCTTCCCTTCCCTCCATCTGTCCCTCCCTCCATCCATCCATTCATCCATCCAACAACTATATGTCAGACACTGGGCTACGCACCATGGATTAGTAAGATTATAAAATTATTTCAAATCATCAAGTGTCTGTATCTTCCAAATCTTTCATGATCTATCCTTCATTTTTTTGTTCCTGCTTATAACCAACCCCGAAATACCCTTTCCCATCAGGAAAATTGCTTCTCGTTGTTAAAATCCCAGTCCAAAGATACCATTACCTGAGAAATATTTCTCAAATGTTTGAGCCTGAATCAATTGTTTCTGCCTGTTAATTTGCTTGATTCTTTATGCATATGTATTCACTAGCTCTTGTCACATTTTATTTTAGTCATTTAGGATAATGATAGCAAAGAATAATAGCACTAATAAATAGATTTGATGTAACAAATACTCACTATGGGCACCTTTGCCAGGCACCTCACATGTATTACATATTTAGCCTTCACAATAATTTCAGGAAGAATCTACTATTATGACCCTTACTTTTGAAGAAACTGAGGCACAGACAAGTCATTTATGGGTCATTATAACTTGGCAGTGAGCTCTGCTTGGGAAGTATGAGGGACACTGTACCAAAAAGATGAGTTAATGCCTATCACAGAGGAACAAAAGAGATACTCAAAAAATGATTGGACGAACCAGGGAATAAAAGAGTAAGTATAATTCAGAAATTCCAGGTCTAATCTCACCTTCCTACAAGATTGGACCAATTATAATAATAACCGCAAAAAAAAAGCGCAAAATGTTATAGTGGTTCCTACTTGGCCACCTGCACTTGTCACGCATGTGTGGTTTTACTGTGAATTTTGGTGCAGTTCAAGGGACCGTCACTGGGTCCTGAATTTATGTCAGGCAAACCAATATACATTTTTAAATTTTTTTTAATGTTTATTTATTTTTGAGAGAGAGAGAGAAAGAGCATGAGTGGGGCAGAGAGAGAGGGGGAGACACAGAATCCGAAGCAGGCTCCAAGCTGTCAGCACAGAGCCTGACACGGGGCTTGAACTCACGAATCGTGAGATTATTACTTGAGCCAAAATCAGACGCTCAACCAATGAGCCATCCAGGTGCCCCAAACTTTTATGTACATTGTACATAGATTTAGTCCTTTAGGAGCTTACAACACCCTATGAGGTAAGAACACTTGTTATTTTATTTCACAGGTGCAGAAAAACCAAGGCTTAGAGGTATTAGAAGCTTACCCAATGTTACCTGGCTAGGAAGTAGTGAACTTGGTGTTCAGGGCCATGCAAGCTATCTCCAGGGCCTTCAGACTTCAACTGTGTGTCTTTGCTAAGAGGCACACAGAGAGAGATAAAGTGATGAATGGGAAGAGAAAAAGACCAGTACAGAAAAAATAAGACAGGGACATCATTACCTGAACAGTATACTTAAGCTGTTCTATCCATACTTTTCTTTCAAGCTCATTGTTTTCAATAATATCTATTCAAAGTGCCTTGAAATGCTAAGCACTTGATTAAAATTCCCCTGAGAAAAGGCTGGACTTCTCCTCAATGAGAAATTATGTATAATTTGTGGGGTTTTGTGTGTGTGTGCTTTTAGGTTCAAAATGATATTATTAATTGCATAGCCATGATGGCATGGCTGACCATTATGTCTCTTTCATCTCTATGGGATGTTTTCTGTTCAGGTTTATGAATAGATCCATATATACCACAGGCCTTGGCATTCAAAGTAGCCCTACTAATGCAATTATTTCTTACCCTACGAGGAGTTCAGCAAAGCTATGAGTACAGATGGTATGCAATCTTTCTGCAATCACTTGCAATTGTTTATCTTTTCCTACCACAACCTTGAAATACCTTTCTCAAAGATCACAGATGACCCTTTGCTCACCAAAATCAATGGCCTCTTCTCAGCCATCATGTTCCTGGAACTTGCTGAACCATTTGATATCCGTCATCACTCTCTCTGTGAAGCTTGTTACTGCCTTGAACTTCTTTGTCTTTGAATACTGGGCACCTTTTAATTTCACCATCTATTTATAATTTCACTTTATAACTTGCAGAGATCACCACATTATCTAGCCTTCAGGGTCAGCTTTTCTATTGATATCTCAAATAAAAATTGGCTCGAAGCCTGTTCCTGTGATATAATGGGAAAACAACATTTTACCGTCATCCCATAGATTTGGGCCATCCATTTAAGAACTCCTATTTTAAGATTGTCACCTGCCAGAGCCAGTGTCCAAAATTCATGTTTAAATAGCTCTACATAGAAAGGGGGCATAAACTGAGTTTTATGTAGGTGTGGACAACTTCATTTCTAATCATCAGACTCTTGTACTTGTGATTTATTTGGCTTCTACCTGTTGAGTATGACAAACCACAATTCATCACAACCCCAGACTTTGGGGCCTGAGAAATATGACAGACGGTAAGTGAGAAATGGAAATAACATGTGAGCCCTCTTTAACTTATAAGAAGTAAGCATTCTTTCAGACCCTGTCTACTAAACAATAGAGAGGAATGGATGTTTACAACTGGAAACCAACAAACACCTATAATTAATATATAATTGTAGAAAAGAGTAAAGGAACAAAAATTATGTTTTTCGAGAGGTCCATTTAGTCTTTGGGTTTTCAAGGAGTAAAAATTGAAGCAGAGCACACACACGTACACACAATTAATATTTGTACTGCTTCAGCACAACAAACCACCTGCTGTGATTTTGGTTGAACTGACATGAAAACACTATTAGAAATATCTTCACTCACTTTTGAGCTATTCACAAATATTTTGTGAAGATTCTTTCTAATTCTCCCTTAGGCATTTGGAAGGTAAGGGCAGCATGGAGCACCAAGTCTAAGCTTAACCTGGGCATCTGTTATACAGCTACACGTGGTATTCTAAGGGAGGTGTTCACGGGTCCAGGACTGGGCTAATTTTTTTTTGACCAGTCATGGCCAGAAAGGCCTAAGGTGTTTTCCCTGTCAAAAGGAACATCAGTTGTAAAATCAGATAACTCAAATGTAGACTTTGGTTGCAAGGAGATTCAGTGAGTAGTGAGTAATGAAAACAAGGCAAGGACTCAGGAGTTGCCTGGTTGTAGAAATCAGTAAGGGCTAGAGAAGTTGGGGACAGGGAATAAATAAAACACATGTGTCTTGGATGTGCACTTAGATGTCCTTAAGGGCCCATGTGCCATTGCACTGATGCTGACTGAGTGGGACGTGGGTGGGTTGGTCTTGTTTCAAACCACAGTGTTGGCAAGGACAGGAGCCAGCAGGGCAATAACACATACATATTTCTCAAAAAATATTGAATGAAAGACTGAAATGTCATTGGAAGGTTGTTAGGACCATTTCTTTGCGTAGGAGAGGATAAGTTCTACACAAATATATTTTTTTTCTTTTTATACTTTTTTAAGAGGAGATGTTATTACAAATATTTTATGTAATGTCTTGATAAACTAAAAACTATTTCTCCTACCCCTGTTTTCTTTGTGGATTTTTTACGTCCATTTACTTTGAGAGGGAGAGAGAGAGAGGAAGAGAGAGAGTGAGAGCATGCACATTCATTCGTGTGCGTGTGTGAGCATGGGGAGGGACAGAGAGAGAGGGAGAGAGAGAGGGAGAGGAGAGGAGAGGGAGAGAGAGAGAGAGAGAGAGAGAGAATGAATCCCAAGCAGAGACAGAATCCATACTATCAGTTTAGACCACGACACTGTTCTCCATCTCAGGAAGTGTGAGATCATGACCTGAGCTGAAATTAAAAGTCAGATGCTCAGACCAACTGAGCCACCCAGGTGCCCCTCTTTGTGGATTTTTAAATACTATTTACAGTGATATGACCACCTATTTTCCCTGTCAGTTGAACCAGTCGATATGGAAATATTTAATTTCTTGAAGAAGTACCTGTCAACCTTATGGTGACAAAAGTAATACTGGTACAACCAATATGAATCATCACCACCTTCAACAACAGCAATAATAATTATTACAATATTGATAATAATAGTATAAACCAACAACACTGACAGTACAATATTTGAAGTAGATAAAGCAGAGACTTGGCAGTCAAATATCTCAAGACTCAAATTTCTAACTCAGTAACTTTGGGTAAGAAACCCTTTAAGTGACAATTTCTTATTTAGAAAAGGAAGCTAATTATACATAACCAGTAGGGTTATATACAACTCACAGGGTTGGGGGAAAGTGAGTATGTTATAAAATTTAAAGAAAACATATATTCTAATGCATATTTGGCTTCTAATACATGATAGTTCTCACATGTATTTTCATGATCCCAAAGCCAGTTGAGTAACTTTTGCAGAGTTTGGAGGAGAGAAAGGTGGCATTACAGACAGATGAGCAAAGGTCGTCCAAGTTGTTTTTTCCCCCACCCAAAACAGCATTATCCCTGGAGTCATTTGGATATTATTACCCATAAATTATTGTTAACTCCACAGTGCCTACTTAAAAACCTCTCTCTCTCTCTCCAACCTTACACAAATTCTTTTATACCCATAAAGTGAGATACTTTGACAAGTCAAAGCTGAGAGTAAAAGACAATCTTTATCCAGAAAGATAATGGTCAAAACAATTATCAAAAAAGAGAGTAAGAATGAGTCTATAGACAGTAACATATACAAATTCAGTTCTTACGTGAGAAGCAGTGCACTAAGAATTTCACATATGAATCTTATTTAATCCTCAAAACATTGGAGGCAAGGAATATCTGACCTCCACTTTACAAGTGAGAAAACAGAGATTTTTATCAGCCATTAAACCAACTGTTCAAGGTCAAACAGCACCAGGTAGCTAGCTAAAATTCAAATATAAACAGGCTTTCTCCAGCCTATATGTTCCATGTTAAATTTATCCTACCCAGAAGAAAGGAAAAATATACTATAAACAAAGACAGGGAGAAAGGCAGGAAGGGACAGACAGAGGCATAATTTTTAAAAAGTGGGGTTTTTGGGGGGGTTTTTTGTTTGTTTTTAAGAACGGTACATAAAGTTTCCTATGGAACTCAAACAATTGAGTTGGTTCCAAAAAAAAAAAAAAAAATTCCCATGACCCTAACACTATGTTCTCACTAATAACCCATTTTGAAGCACATTGTAATGTTAAGACCTTGAATTAAAGGCTCAGAGGAAAAGTTAAACCTCAGAGCAGAGGCAGTGCATTTGTACACGTGAAGAGCACAATTTGTTTACATGTCTTCTAGAACTTTATTCTCAAAAGAATGGTCTTATTTCTATTCTTCAGCTTATTATTCAGTCTGGTTTGGCTGGACCTTATTTTTCTCCTCTGAGTCCCAGTGGTACAATGTTGTTTTCAGTTTGCATCTATGAATAGACCTACGAACACCACTGACCTTGGTGGAGGAAGCCCATGCCACTAATGGAATTATTTTCAGACTAGAATTACCCCCAGGAATTCAGCAAAATGTGGGGTAGTGATAGCACGTTATCACTCAACAACCGTTTCAATCTAGTGTGTGCTCTCTCTGTAATCTTTAAATTCTTTATCTCAAGGATTGCAAGTCACTGTCTCTTCCAAACGTAATGGTTTCTTCTCAGCCTTCAGTTATTTCACGATTTTTTTAACCATTTGATCCCACCTATCTCCTTGCAATGGGTCTTCTGAACTTTTATAATTTGTTGACTCTATGGCATGTTTTTAGCAGTAAAACTCTTTATAACATCCGAAAGACTGAATTCCCAGCTTTAAAAAGTCGACAACTTTCCTTTGAAACCACGCTACATCCCCATTGTGTTAAAGGCCGAAGT
This sequence comes from Acinonyx jubatus, assembly GCF_027475565.1. Taxonomy (NCBI): domain Eukaryota; kingdom Metazoa; phylum Chordata; class Mammalia; order Carnivora; family Felidae; genus Acinonyx; species Acinonyx jubatus. The sequence continues at coordinate 20,465,459 of NC_069396.1, read as the reverse complement.
CTACGTGCTTTGGTTGACATTATCTACATCTCATCTCCAGTGTCACATGTGAACCCAGGTCTCCAGGATCAACCCAGGTGGACTCCTAGGCCACAGTGATGAATTCAAAAGTCAGCATGTAACTTTCTTTTCAATCCCAGGATTTCTAGGGTGAGATGTCCTCTTTAAGAACTTGAAAAGCACCAGTCAGAATGGCCAAAATGAACAAATCAGGAGACTATAGATGCTGGAGAGGATGCGGAGAAATGGGAACCCTCTTGCACTGTTGGTGGGAATGCAAATTGGTGCAGCCGCTCTGGAAAACAGTGTGGAGGTTCCTCAAAAAATTAAAAATAGACCTACCCTATGACCCAGCAATAGCACTGCTAGGAATTTACCCAAGGGATACAGGAGTACTGATGCATAGGGGCACTTGTACCCCAATGTTTATAACAGCACTCTCAACAATAGCCAAATTATGGAAAGAGCCTAAATGTCCATCAACTGATGAATGGATAAAAAACATTGTGGTTGATATACACAATGGAGTACTACGTGGCAATGAGAAAGAATGAAATATGGCCCTTTGTAGCAACATGGATGGAACTGGAGAGTGTGATGCTAAGTGAAATAAGCCATACAGAGAAAGACAGATACCATATGGTTTCACTCTTATGTGGATCCTGAGAAACTTAACAGAAACCCATGGGGGAGGGGAAGGAAAAAAAAAAGAGGTTAGAGTGGGAGAGAGCCAAAGCATAAGAAGAGACTCTTAAAAACTGAGAACAAACTGAGGGTTGATGGGGGGTGGGAGGGAGGGGAGGGTGGGTGATGGGTATTGAGGAGGGCACCTGTTGGGATGAGCACTGGGTGTTGTATGGAAACCAATTTGACAATAAATTAAAAAAAAAAAAGAACTTGAAAAGATGTGAGGCTTAAAGTGCTGGCAGCCATTCTGCCACCAGGTGTTGTATGAGAATAATCCATCATGGAGGAGAGCAGAATTAGATTTTCTATCAGAGACCTAATGGACACTCCAGTGTTTTCTGCTCAATCCTGCATCAGCTGACACTTTTCAGTCTCTTGTTTTGCTGTTTGCCTCAGCACTCCTGGACATCTGTTCTGTCCTGAGAGATCACCTGTTACCCACTTCTCACTGTTCCTTCATTCTGTGCTGCTCTGCCCATTCCTGTGAGCCTAAGGAGTAGATGTTGACTCTCTCTTAATCTGCTAAAGCACAGTTGAAACCAGACTGTTTGAAAATAAGCCTGTGACCTCAGGTCATAATGCAGACAATATCATAAAGGCATATAAAACTCAAAACTAGATTGTGTACTCTGGACTCCTTTAATTGAATTACTGGTCCCATGCTTCTACAGGGGAATACCCCCTCCCCATCTTTCCACCCAGCCTCTGGCCTGATGCCATATTGCAGAGGCCAGATTAGGGAATCACCCCCCCCCCACCCTGCCAACACCACTGGAAGAAACTATTTAATTATTTCCTTATCCCTCTCAGAATCTGTACCCACATTTTCCTGAAGCCCTTACAAAGGGAAATCTTGTCAGACTTACTTCTCCAGAGCAATAGAGAAAAAATTAAAAATTATGGTACTGATTTTTAACTTCAAGTCTGACCCCATTTTTAGCCATAAAAATTTTAGAAATACATCAGCAGTTTAGTCACAGGGCACCTAGTTACATGATACACCTTTTATTTCATATTTGTAATAACATTAAAGACACATACATTTCTGTTTCCAGTAATTCAATTAAAGGAGAAATGATAGGCTGATCTTACTCAATAATATAGGTGTAAAAATACTACATAACACGTTAACAGAAGGAATACAAGATTGTTATGACCAAATAGTATGTATTGAAGGATTAAACAATGGTTAAATGTTAGACAAGCTAATGTAATTCTCCATATTACATGATTCATGGAGAAAAATTATGTAATCTTTCCAAGAGATACAGAAAAAAATTAAATAAAATTTAACACCTATTCATGATTTAAACAATAAAAAATACTTTTAGGAAATTAGCAGTGGAAGGGGACTCCTTTAACCCAATAAAAAGTAAATGAAAATTTAGAAACTTTTCCGTTACACTCAACGCCAAGATGTGAATTCCCATTTTTACATCAACCTTGTTCTGCATATTTTAGCCAGCAAAAGAAGGAAGGAAGGAAGGAAAGAAAGGGAGGAATGGAAGTCACTGAAAGGGAAGAATCAAAAGTGTTCACAAATGATATTGCCTTTGTTGAAAATATGAATATTTACAGGCAATTTACTGGAACTAATGAGAGTGTTTATCAGTACTGTTAAGTAATCAATGTAAAAATGCACATTAAAAAACTAGTTTCTTATAACTAATAGAAACAAATTAGAAAATGTAATTTTTAAAGATTCACAGTAGAAGCAAAAATATAAAACACTATGTGAAATTTGTAAAAATTTATAGAAGGAGGTGAAGTAAGACCTAAGTAAAAGGTGAAACATACCATGGTAATATATGAAAAGATTTGATATTTTAAATATACCAATTTTTCTTAAATTAACCTGATGTGAGTCTTATGCTAAAACATATTCTTTACCCCCATCAAATACTACCAAAGGGTTTCTCTTGAGAAACTGGATAAGCTTAACCCAAAATAACCTACATATATATATATATATATATATATATATATATATATACACACATACACATACACAAACACACACATATATGTATATATATAGAGGACAGAGAAACAAAAAGAGGATTAAAAATTAACAACATTTAGTATGAATCTGTAATAATTATTTCATAGTGGCTGGTGCAGCAATGGACAAATAGATCAGTCTACCTATGTACGAATAATATACTGTTGTAATTACAGAGTCCCAAAGCATGGCCATGTATAAATGGGTATGTGCTATATTTCATATTTGGCTTTATAATGAGTGAGCATGGATATACAGTCTAATAAATGGTGTTGAGTTAGGGAGGGGAGTTCCAGATTGTCATCCATATACAAAATCAAATACATTTAGATACTTGCCTCACACTGAACACGCAAAAATAACTTCCAGAGGTACACAACGTCAAAGACTGATGGCACTACTCTCCATGTTAAAACAATCCTAAATATAGTTGTAAGGACATATATATGAAGTTGAAGTGTGAGAGCATTCATGGGAGGATTTTTCATCAATTTTAGGGCTGTGGAAGGAGAATGAAATGAGAGTGGGTAGGTCTTTAGCTGTATCTCTAATATTTTATCTCTTTTTAGAAAAGGTAAGGTAAACATGGCAGAATATTAACAGTTTAAAATGTGGCCCAGCGCCTGGGTGGCTCAGTTGGTTAAGTGCCCGACTCTTGATTTGGCTCAGGTCATGATCTCATGGTTGTGAGATCAAACCCCGTGTCAGGCTCTGCACTGAGCATGGAGTCTGCTTAAGATTCTCTTCCTCTGTGTGCGCTCGCTCTCTCTCTCTCTCTCTCTCTCTCTCTCAAAAAATAAATAAAAATAAATACTGCAAAAAAATTTTTAAAAGTGTGGTCAATAGGCATAGTAATATCTGATTGCTTTTTTAAATATTTGTATCTATGTTCAAATACCCTATAATTTAGAAGGAAAAATAAGCAATTATAATAGGTCAGTCACCATGTATTCAGTCAATTAAATTCACCATTTTAACAGAATAAAAGAAGAAAAAATAAACGAACATTTCAATAAATGCATAAAATACTTCTGTTAAAGTCAATACTCATTCATTATAAGGGAAAAAAATCTCTCAGAAGACTAGGAATGAGGTAAATCACTTAATCTGATAAAAGGCATTAGACAAACTACAGCTAACATAATACTTAATAGTAAATATTGAATGCTTTCTCCTCTACACAAGAAATAAAGCAAATATGTTCGCTGTTAACTCAACATTGTACTGGAGGCTCCAGTCAGTGAAAATAAGGTAAGAAAAATAAATATAAAACATACCATTATAAAAATAAGAGGTTGATCTTTTTATTTACAGATGACATGATTAGGTACACAGAAAAATCAAAAGGCAACAAATAAACTACTAGACTATAATAAGTGAAATTAGTAAGGTCACTGCATGGAAGGTCAAAATATAAAAACAAATTGTGTTCCTATGTAACAGGAACAAAAAATTGGGAAATTAAAATCTAAATTTATTGAGACACATTAAAGGAGACATAATTAAATGGACAGAGATATATCATGTTCAAGGATAGAATAACCTGATATTGAAAATATCATTTTCCCCAAATTGCTCTATAATTAATTGTTTCACTCAAAATTCAGTACATTTTTTATAGAAATTAACTATATACAAATGCAAAGAAATGCAAAGAACCTGGAATAGCCAATACAGTATTTAAAGTGAACACAATTAAGGATGCCTGGGTGGTTCAGTCAGTTGAACATCCGACTCTTGCTTTCAGCTCAGGTCCAGGTCATCATCCCAGGATCGTGAGATTGAGTCCCACATCAGGCTCCATGCTGAGCGTGGAGCCTGCCTAAGATTCTCTCTCTCTCTCCCTCTGCCCCTCTTCCCTGCTGTCTTTTTCTTTCTCTCTTAAAAAAGAAAAGGAACAAATTACTCTTTTAAATGTTAAAATGTACTGTTGACACTAAAATAATTAAGACAGTGCTCACTTAGTGTGAGAACAGACAAATGAATTAAGCTGGGAAGGAAGTTTAGAAATAAACCCACATACATGTAGGTTTACATATACAAATATACCAACCTGATTCAATATAGAAAGGAGATATTTTCAGTAAATGGTGCTGGAGTAACTGGGTATTCACATAGGAAAAAAATGTCTTAACCCTTACTTAACACCATACATATTTTTTTTTTTTGAGATAGAGAAGAGGCCTAAATGTAAAAGGAAAAAAAGAGAGAGAGAGATTGAGAGAGAAAAAGAATCAATAAGGATAGGAAAAGCAGTTCAATGCCATTAATCATCAGGGAAATATAAAATTAAACAATTAAATTAAGTTAAATTAATATTCAGAAATAAAACCAAAAGACAAAAGAAAATATTCAGCATTAAACCCACTATGGGGCAATAATACATGGTACCCCACAGCATGGCTAAAATTTTGAAGTCTGATAATACCAGGTATTGGTGAGGATGCAAACCAGCTAGAACTCTCATACATTGCTAATGGATGTACCACTTTGGAAACTGGCAGTTTCTGGCAAAATAACCTATGAGTCAGTCATTCCACTTCTAGGTAGTTAAGAGAAAAGAGTACATACGCCCTTAAAGAGACGTGTACAAGCATGCTCTATGGAATCTTTATTCATATTAGCCAAAAACTATAAACAACCAAGTGTTTCCATTAGTAGAAAGATGAATAAATAAATTTTGATATATTCATACAGTGGAAATCCTGGAATACTAGTTAGTCATGACAAAGAACAAGCTCTCTAATATGCTTAACAAGATGGGCAAATCTTTAAAATGTTATGTTAAGTGAAATAAACCCGACAGGCCAGTAAATACTGTATGGTTCTATTTGTGCCCAGATAAGGGAAGGGGAAGTCTAATAGGGTAGGAATGAGTCAGTCCATTAGGATAGGCTATGCTGTGTTGTGGTAATTAATAACCTCATAATCTCGGTGGCTTAGACAAGAATTTATTTCTTGCTCGTGTCGTGTGTCCATCATGAGTTAACAGGAGGGTTTTGCTTATAGTCAGGCTGTAGGAACAGCCACTATCAAGCAGGATAATTAGGAGGATCTCATACTGACATTTAAATGTTCAAGTCTGAGGGCACCTGGCTGGCTCAGTTGGAAGAGCATGCGACTCCTGATCCCAGGGTCATGAGTTCCAGCCCCACATTGGGCGTAGAATTTACTTAAAAAATACATACATACATACTCAGGTCTGGAAATGTCACAAGATACTTGGCCATTAAAACTCATTGGTAGGAACTTGCTCAAAGGAAGCTAAGAAGCATAGTCCTTTTATTTGCTCAGAAAGCAGAGTTAGAAATACATGTCCGGCAGCATGAATGACTACTGCAGCAAGATGAGGATGAGGAGCTGGAAAAGAGACATTAATAATCTAGGGAAAGGTCTTAGAAATACCAAGATGCTGTAGCCCATGGGAATTCTCTTGTAATGGCTATCCAAAAGGCTTTTGTAACAGGAATCTCTAACATTCAATTATAACTTGTTGGCTTTGGTTGGTTTTATATACTCCTCATCAAAACCTGCTACAGAAACACACATGTACCATTTTCTTGAATTTAGGTTTTGTTTTGCGAAAATCAAAGTATGCAATGACACAGTGTGTAACAAAGAATAGACCCAATATCAGTGCTCTGAGTCAAAGTTGGCAATGAAAGCATAGCTCTCAAGGAATCTATGAAAATCGTGAAGAGGCAATTGGGCTGTCCTAGAATCATGGATTGGGGTCACACCCGAATTTATCTAACTCTTTTTAAATGATTTATTTACTTATTTATTTTGACAGAGACAGATAGAGTGTGAGTGGGGGAGGGGCAGAGAGAGCAAATCCCCATCAGGCTCCATGCTGTCAGCACAGAGCCCAATGCGGAGCTCAAACTCAGGAACCATGAGATCCTGACCTGAGCCAAAATCAGGAGTCAGACACTTAACCAACTGAGACACCCAGCCACCACTGAATTTATCTAACTCTTAAGAAGAAGACACGCCTCAGTTAATGATGTTATCAGAAAGAAAAGCAATCAGCATTTTGTGAAATGGTCTCAGAGAGTGCTTAGCGCTGGGGCATTGCTCTGTAAATACTAGTTTTAATGTAAGGCCTGAGAGAATTATATAACTTCTGATAAGAAATGGTGTGTTAAAGAGTTACAGTGTGACAAAAATATGACACAGCAGCCTCAGTACAGTCCAGGGATCCATGGCTGGGTCTCTGGTCTTCATTGCAGAAGGACAGTGGCTTCTGTTACACTAATGGGAACTCTGCCTAGGTTGTGTTTCCTGCCTATTTGCAAGGGAGACCAAAAACCTAGAAGAAAATTTTTTCACTGCCTAGTAGGGTTAGAGCCACACTTTTTTTTTTCCCTCACAAATGTGGAAGCTGGAACTCGAGGCTATAAGCCAGACAGGGGCCCAGGGTGAGGTCAGCAGTTAAGAAATGTTCCATCCATTGAGGAGATGTCTTACGCCTGATCCCCAACCCTAATGAAACTTCAATGGGACTTCCTAATTTGGAATTTCCACTTGTCTTTCGTTTGTCAATTCCATTTTTGTGTCTTTCTACTTCTCAGAAACAAATGTTTTAATAAGAAAAAAAATCAGGGAGCAAGGCACGATGCATCTCCTCATCCCCTCAGCTCTGCTGACAAAGTGCTGCTAATTCTGGCTCAGAATGCACTCTTCTGCCAACACTCGCTGGCCTGCCTTAATTCTATCCCTAGACATCTCTACCCTGGATGTGCAAAGCAGCCTTCCTTGGGGTCACACTGCCTTCATTCTAATCCATTTCCGGGCTGTTCTTTGCACTGTCCACAATCAAAGCTCCAAAATGGAGTTGAGCTTGACATACTTGTTTGTAAAATCTTTAGTAGTCTCCATTATCTGAAGCAGAGTTTACAAGCAGGGTGCCTACAGGGGAGCTGATGGTACTCCCCTCAGGTTTTTGCATGTCTTTTTGCAGTTTCTGCTTGACCCTGTCTTGTCTTCCCTGTGCTTTTGCCCCTACAGCTGGGACTGGAGCCCCTTCACCTAGTAGCACAGGGAGCACCTAGAGGTTTCCATCCTGTGGGACAGCTCTAAGCCAGTAACTAATGGGCATGGAGTATGAAAGCCTAAAAGTGAGCCCCCTTGCCTCAGGTCAGGGCAACTCTGAAGTACCACTTCCACTCAGAGCTCCCCTGCAGGAACAGCCTGAAACTCCTGTTCACAGGCCTTCCCTGCAAACACACTCCTGCCTTTCCCACCCTGGCCTGTCCCACATCGTCCCCCATTCCCAGACTGGCTTCTCCTGGGAACACCTTCTTAATAACCCACTTGCATACGAATCCTCACCTCAGAATCCACCTCTAGAGCCCGACCTAAAGACACTCCACTTCTCATGGGCCAAATTTAGATTTTAAAACATTGTTTGTCATATTTAATTTTCAAGCTGAGTATTTTTAAACTTCATTCACTAACCGAGTTTACTTCTTACCTTCTATTTTATTTCAGTCCTATTGTTTACTGATCTTCTTTGCCCAGACTGTGAAGGCATTTGAGTTTTTAACCCCTGACTTACGGGCTTTTGACCAAGGTAGAGTGGTTTAAAGTCCTTAACAGTCTGACTGTATTATACTGTCTGGCTTCATCTCCACCTCCCTGCCCCAGGCATCCTGATTTCCTGCCACCACTGAATGCCTTTGTATCCCCCAGCCATGCAGACACTTGCTCAACTGTGTTCCTCTTTACACATGATTCTTGATCTGAATGAAAGACTCTCCCCTGCTTTAGGTTCATCTCACAAAATTCTATTCATCAAGGTGCTCATCAAATGTCTCTTCCTCTGGGAAAGCTACTTCTGCAATTTCCTATAGTTTCCCCTGAGACATTTTACACATGTCTGTGATTTGACATACCATACCAAAGTGAAATCTGAAGGACATCTGGGACTAACTTACTGGAAGGAGATGATGTAAATGTGTTTTAGGCAGAGAAACAGCAGAGGAAAGACCTCATGGTGGACTGGAAAAGGAAGGATGGGCTGGAGCATCATATGCTGGAAGAACTGAGTAAAGACCAGTGCTGGGGGCAGCTAGAAAGGCAGGGGCAAAGAGTGGACAGTAGTGGACAGTGGCAAAGAGTGACTGGGAGTCACAGCAGTTTCCAGTCTGGAATTCATGGATGAATGCTACAGGATGGGAAAACACCCTCAACTTTATATAATGTTGGCGTATTTCCATTTGTTTCTGGAGAGAGAGATTGTAGTTTTCATCTCATATCTCTACTAAGAGACAGGAAGGGAGGAGAAAGAGAGGGATGGAGAGAGAGAGAAAAGAGAAAGAGAGAAGGGAATAGGAATTTTTGAACATTCTACATGTCAGAACTCCACTCAGGCTCCTACTCTCCATAACAACATAATGAGGTCTATAGCTACCATTGTTCCCATTTTGCAGGTGGTAGAGCTGAGGTTCAGAAGGGCAAAAGATCTCCAAGGACACAGCCTGTCCATGTCAGAGCCAAGATGCCAACCCAATTTTAGGACATGCAAGATTATGCTCTCTGTTCTACTGGCTTCTGGACAAGAGAGATCAAGTTGAGGTATCTCCAGAAGGAAGGCTTTTGTGTGACATCATGGGGCTAGGACAGGGCAAGTTGCAGGCAGAGGCTGGCTGGTATTGTTCTATTATATGCTTCTCTGGCCTGTTAGCTTATAAAACTGAGATTGCTTGGGAACTGTGCTCACTGGGGCCAGAGCTTGCCTTGAAACTTCATTTGGAAAAAAAAAAAAGTCCCTAATAATCAAAAGCCAGAAAATATGAGGAAAGAGAGATAGAAAATTAAAGAGCCATCTGTTCTCTCATGACCCTGTAGCCTCCTTTAATTTAACATGTGTTCTTTATAATTATCTACACTTTAAATCTGTGTTTCTCAAAGCATGGTCTCGGGACTGGCAACATCAGCATCATGTGAGAACTTGTTAAAAATACAAGTTCTTAGGCTCCACTTCAACCTACCTGATCAGAAACACTGGGGGTGGGGCCCAGCAATCTGTTTTTTTTTTTCAACGTTTATTTATTTTTGGGACAGAGTAAGACAGAGCATGAACGGGGGAGGGGCAGAGAGAGAGGGAGACACAGAATCGGAAACAGGCTCCAGGCTCTGAGCCATCAGCCCAGAGCCTGACGCGGGGCTCGAACTACAGACCGCGAGATCGTGACCTGGCTGAAGTTGGGCACTTAACCGACTGCGCCACCCAGGCGCCCCCCAGCAATCTGTTTTTAACAAGCCTGCCAGTTGATTCAAATGCACGTCTAAGTCTGGGGACCCCTGATGTAATGTGTGCAAAGCCCTGTCAGATTTGTGATCTCAGTGGTTCTTCCTGGAAATGTTGAATACATTTTTCTTAGTTGCACTGTACATTTGAAGACACTGAGGATAAAAAGGGATGTGGTTTCCTGATCATAAATCCAGTTTGTTGGCTTTGTAGGATAGCCCACTTCTTTGAGTATAGTGTATCTCCCACCACATTCTCAAGGTATCCCTGTGAGACTCACAGCTCACCAGAAGTTAAGAAGGCAGCTTTGCCACCTTTCTCCTGAGTATTCATGTGCTTCATGACAAGCCGGTGGACAAATATCCAATTTGTATGCCTTGTAGAACCCTAACTGATGTTGGAAGATATACTCAGACCAATCCACTTGACTTATTTTCTAGGAAAATAATTTGGATGTCCAAGACTTTTGATCCATGAGAGATATATGTTTCCCCATAAAAAAAATTCTACAGACATCTGAAATAGCCAAGTTTTTAAAACAAAGTGCTATAAAAATTTTAAGAGTCATCACCCTTTTGATGAGCATATACTAAGCGACGTTACTTTCCACATGTCATCTTTTTCAGTCCTTATAACAAGGGTGCAGAGTTGGTCTCTTCTTGCTCATTTTATTAAAAGAGAAAAATTAAGTTCCTAATGTAATTGTGATCACTATCACTCTTCCTGCTCCAAACCTTTCAGTTAATTTCCATCCACCTACGGCAGTGGCTCTCAACTGTGGTTGCAGACTAGAACACCCGGGGAATTTAAAGTCTTGATATCCAGCCTTTATTCCAGACCGATTAAATTAGAACCCCTGAGAGAAGGACCTGGTATTTTTCAAAGTCTTCCAGAGGGTTCCAGTGCATAGCACAGCTTGAGAATCACAGATCTAGAAACCTCAGTCTCTTCAGTGTGGTCTACAAATGCCTAGATGCTCAGGCTCCTAGCTACCTATTTAAATTGCATCTTATCTCTTCTCCCCAGAGCTCAGCATCCTGGCTTTTTCTGTGCCTCAGCTGTATTTCAATGGCTTCTCAGGGTCTTGCATCTGTTCTTCCTTCTGCCAGGATGTTTGTTCTAGAAGCTCTTCATGTGTTTGACTCACTAGCATTCTTCAGGTCTCAGCACAAATGTCTCCTCTTCTTAGAGCACTACTTTGGCCACTTCATCTAAAGTCATGCTCAGTGTTGCCTACCTCCTGGTTCATTTCTTTGGAAACATGTTTTACAAAGTCTTGGTTATGTATTATTGACTTGTGTGTTGTTGGTCTTACCCACTTTAATAGAGGATCTAGAGAGCCCAGAGACCATTCTCTTCTTCTTCACTACCATATTCCCAGTGGCTGGAAGGGTGCCTGGTTCAATAAATATTGCTTGAATAAACAAATGAAGGAGAATGAATGAATTCAGAGCATTTAAGCGATTAATCTTCAGCCCTATAATTGTATTCAGTATTTGGACTCCAATGTTCTGAGTCCAGGTTCATTGATTTTTTTTCCCAACACAGTCTAACCATTTCTGCTTTCACTCTATTCACACATATTTAAACCAACAAGGTTAGAAAGACATACTGTAGCTAATAAGGAACCTGGGACGTGGTGACTTGGAGTTCACCTTCTGGGACGCAGCAAGGAGTAGGCGACCGGGTATGGCACAAAACCAGCTGTGTAAATAGCGTCACCTCCAGTCCAATTTAAATGAAGTCAGTAAATTATGCTTCCAGACCTTAAACCATTTATTTCACCATGCTGGAGAAAGAAGAAGGAGTGTTCAGAGAAGTAATTTCTCTGCCCAGGTATTTCATTAAAAACGGAATAGAAGGGGCTCCTGTGGGAGAACATGGCACCTGATATGATGATGGGCGACACTTTCTAACAAAATGGAATAATCAAATGGCAGTTCGCCTACCCCAGTCAGTTCTCACCATTATCAATAATGGAGGGCCACAAGCTGGAATGAACTCCAGCCCACAGTGTGCCCTGGCAGAGACACAGAGGTCCAGATCAGCCCTCCACCAGCAGAAGCAATAACACCAGTGTTAATAACAAGTCTCACCTTTGTCAGTTCTTTGGGGGATAGCTGTGTGTGTGTGTGTGTGTGTGTGTGTGTGTGTGTGTGTGTTGTGTAGGGAGGTGATCTTAATATTTTTCTCCCTCTCCATTGTTTCTGACAATGGAAATGCACCTGCAGATAATATTTTGTTGGCTTAACATGCACAATAGAGTCAGCTTTCGCTCCTTTGCCACCACAATAAAACAACCTCATTCAGTATCAGAGAAGGCTAAGTCTGGGCAGCTATGGCTGAGAGTTGGCTATCAATATTTACCTAACTAGCATTTGTTCTTAAAGGATGATTGAGGGACAAGTGTACAGAGATTTCAATAATTCATTTTCAAGAACTGTCATTTTCTTTGAGCCTTGTTATAGTTCCAAGAACAAAGCAAGAGTTCTTGTTCCCATTTGGGAGAAGAGGAACCTGAAAGGAAGGCCATGCAACTTGCTTGCAATCCTTTAGTTACTAAGCCACAGAGCTGGGATTCAAACCCAGACAGAACACATTTTGTAACACACTACAGACTTGAGGGGCCTCTGTGGGTGCTAATAATAATAAATATACTAATATGATTAATATTAACACTAACATTTATTATTAATATTAGCACCTAATAAATGTTAAGTACATGCCAACACTGTGAGTGTATTAGGCATCTAATTTTACTTAAATTTCATACACAATGTGATTTAATTCTTATCACAACCTTATCAAGTGAGACCTATTACTTTCTCTTTATAGATAAAAATACCAAGGCTCAGAAAGTTTAATGGCTTGCCTAGAATAGTCTAAAGGTGGCAGAGATTTAATTCAAACATACATCTTTGAACCTCTTTTTGCTCTTCCCTGGTACCCCATGCGGACCACACCAGATATCACCAGGCTTCTCACAGCAACAATAATGAACCCAGAGGTATGAAACCTGCTTTGGCCTTTAAGTCATGGTGCGAACTTTGGATGAGTCCTCTCTCCTCTCCAGTGGACCGCAGGGCTGGCCAGCATCTGTTGCATTTGTTGCCTCTTCCCATGTTCATTCCCGTAATGTAAAGACGAGGATAGAACACACAAAGCCACCATCTGGTAAGCATTCCAGTTGGACACTTTCAGATGCAAAATCACCAGGTTTAAACATTAACGGTAAAAGAAACTTTCCTCTCTGGACACGAGTCTCAGGAAGACAGAGGAGCAGGGGCTGCTGGTAGAGGATGGGCAGGAGACACTCCCATGTCCTTTTGCTGTCGCTCCAGGAAAAGGAGCAAGTGCCTCATGGCCTCACCTCATGCACTCTTCACAGGAGCTTTGGAAAAAAAAGAAAAAAACATACACACACAATCTGGAGCTGAGAACATAATTACATGAACTTGAAAATGAGGTAAAAACCAAATTAAAGCAGTAAGCCTTAGGCATAAATACAAATGGATGAAAATTGGCAAATCCCTTGTGGCAGCAAGTTAAAAAAAATGAGAGAGATCCTCTTGCTATTAAAGTATAAGTTGAAAGAAAGAAAATGTGGGAGGTAGCACAGAGGTGGAATCCAGCGGTTTTGCCTTCCTCACAGGGCTCCAAAGAGATATCATTGTCATAGCAATAGAGGCATCAGGCCCTGTGTTCAGCTTCATCTCTCTGAGTGTTCACACAGTCCCATGAGACAGGTGTCATCACTACTCCCAATCTCACAGACGGGCAAATGGACTCCAATGCTAAAATCTTGTCCAAAACATACAGCCAGTTAGTGATACCGCCAGGATTCAGAATCAAAATGTCCTCATCCTGAGATTTTCTCTTAACCAGTGTGATAGACTGGTTTGGGGCAGAGTTTAAGAGCAGCTCCCGTCACTGGCTCTATTCCTGACTAGGGAAACCCTCTTCATTCAAGGGATAAGACAATGTGTTCAATCCCAGCGGCCAAGTTTGCCACCAGGGCTCTCGGCTTCTTTTCTCAGCCCCATGCAATGTGCTGCTGTTGTCAGTTGCTTAATCTCCACACTCCCCCCTCAGCCCACTAAGTCATTGTTCTCTCTCCTCATATGTATGACATTCATTTCTTCTGCTGTACTTAAAACTTCTTTATTTGGTTACTGATAGCTTATTGATTGAATATTGGTTGATTCATGAGTCTTCAAATATCTCCAAGGTGTGTACTTCAGTGCCAAGCTCTGTCTGAGGTGCTGAGCACATAGAGAGATAAGGGTGTGAAGTGGGGTGCAGGAAAACTCCTCAGGGAGTGCACAGTGCAGTGAAGACAATGTTAGGCAAATGTACCCCCAGCTGACAGTGGAGGGGGTGCCACTGTGCTATGTGCAGGGTCTGAGAAAATGCACAGAAGGAGCCCAAAGCCCACCCAGGTGAGGACAGTAGGTTCCCTAGAAGTGACGCTGGAGGGAGGAGCTGTTCAGCCTTGCCTAGGATGGTGTGCACGGGAGGTCCGTGACACTCCAACTCTAGTGCATGAAAATCGCCAGAGGACTGGTAGGGAAAACAGAACATGGGCCTCATAACCTCATGAGCCACAGAGTCTTATATAGCCATCTGGGTGGTGTCAGGAACCTAAGTTGTTAACAAGTGATTTCATTTCAGGTGGTCTGAGCTACAGCAGGCAGTCAATTAGTATTTGCTAATGAATACATACAAACACACATACATGTATGCCACTGAAATAGACAAATACATGTTTATTAGGTACTCCTCGCGGACAACATTTCATAACACTTCCCCCCCTCCTCCACAATGTAGTTATTGCACAAAGTGTCATTGGACGAGAGAGTCCACTTTTCTGGAAGTCCTGGAATAGCTGAAATGAAGGATAAACACACTTAGGTCAAAATCATAGCACAAAGCTTAATGAACAACACCACCACAATAAATGTTCACTGTCAGGGAATGTGAAGTCATAGTCTTCACTCAGACTCAGTCGATAGAGCCAGTCCCTTCCTCTGCCCCACAGAGCTTCATTTCCCTCCCAGTGGCAAGGCCAGTGCCCACCTCTACCTTTATACCTCTGATGCTTCACTAGAATTCAGTCCACACTAAGTCTTAACGTGCCACAGTTTGAGCTTTCATTGCCCCTCAACACAGATGCTGGCTTTGCCTTCCCAGCTAACTAACCAGCCTCAAATCTCTTGATTTTTGATATCCTAGATGTCTACACATCACATAGTAGCTGTTGCCTAACTACTCACTCATCATCCAACAAAAAGTTACCTAAATTAATTATTCATGCATGCGGCGGGCATTTCTTGAGCACATACTAGGCACCTAGCTCTGTTCCAAGCACCATGTGCCCTGCAACGGAAAGGCAGACATAAATCTCCTGCTCAGAGGATCTTGGGAAGTCCATCATTAAAAAAAAAAAAATAAGCAAATGCTTAACCCTATTGAGTGTTTTAAGAAGAAACTTGCAGGTCATGAAAATAGGGAAACAACAGAGGTGATAGTGTACATGAGTCTGAAGAACTAGAAAATTCAGGACATAACATCTTCAAAAGGCTGAGTCAAGAAAGGGCTTGGCATCTTCATCAAGGTGAGGTGGTGAGAAAGAAGAGAAATAATATAAGACTAAGTTGGAAAGGCAAGATGGGCTGGATGTCCAAGCACCTTGTAGCCACAGATGGCGCCTTCAGTAGAATATGAAATGAAATGGAAAGCCATTTAAGGGTTTAAGCAAGAAGTGACATGATTTGTTAATAAGGATGCCTATTGTGTAGCTATAACACATTTTTTATGTATGTATTAGTATGTATTTGGTTGTATCTACCTGTTGGCCATTGTGAAATAGTGCTACTATGAATGTTCGTAGACAAGCTTTTGTTTGAATACCTATTTTCAGTTATTTTGGGTATACACCCAAGAGTGGCATTGCTGGGTTAACTAAATACTTAGCTTCTTGAAGAACTGACACAGTGCCTATAGCATTTTACATTCCCACAACTATGTGAGTGGGTTCAAAATTTTCCACACCTTCTCCATGTTACAAAATGGACAAAACTTGAACACACTATGCAAAGTGAAAAAAAGTCGGACACAAAATGCCGTGTGTTGTACAGCTCAGTTGATGTGAAATGTCTGTGACAGGCAAATCTATGGAGTCAGAAGGCAAATTAATACTTGCCAGGGGTGGAGGAGAGAAGAAATGGGGAGTGACTGGTGGCCGGTGCAACGTTTCCTTTTGGAGTGATGAACTTCTAAGTTCTAGAATTAGACAGAGGTGATAGTGGTTGCACAACACTGTGGATGCATCTAATGCCATTAAATTGTACACTTCAAAATGGTGAAAATGGTACATTTTATACTGTATGTATTTTACTGCAATTAAAAAAAATGGCTGCCTACCAATTGCATGGAGCATTAATTAGGAAGAGGACATGAGCAAGGCTGTGTCAAGATGGCTTCAGTAGTCTGCATAAGGGACAACAGAGGCTCTGAGTAGGAGGGAGGCCGTGGGACCTGCAAAGACAAATGGAATTCCTTTCACTTGATGCCTTGTTATTCCTTCTTAATGCAACCTCTTTTTCTGTTTCCCATCAATTTACTCCTTGTACCCACTGATTCATCCCTATGTCTCTCCTCCCATTGAATCCTCTGTTGTACCAGAGGCATCCGTGTCTTATTACATTTGTTAAATAAATAAAATAAATCAGTAGCATCAGATAGCTTGAGGTTGTGTGTGCAAACCTGCTGAGTGCCTCTCCTCATTACACCTTCCTCCCCATCTTCCTACCCCAGCCAACCTGGGGTCCTGGGTTGCATGGAAGGAAAAAGGCCCTGAAATCAATACAGTATTTAACGGGAAGGCGCTGAAGCGTGGCCAGCCCAGAAGCAATCTGCTGAGTCGAAGCATCGGGAGGGCTTCTCAGGCCTGGCTGCCACCTGCCCAAGCAGTGGTGGAAGCCCCAGAAAGACAAATTGCAGTCATCAATCCCAGGGAAGAAAGACTTGCATCCTACCTCCTGTATCAGCAGGAGGGAGAAAGAGTTGCAACCTGGTAGCTCTGTTTCTGAGATAGTAATGAGGATCCTTCCGACACTGGATGACAGTAGACTTGAAAGCAAGTCGGAAATCACCCGGTTTCCTGTTAGCAGTCTGACTTTATATGCTGCGGGGTCAGCATGGGCCAGTCCTGTTGGCGTGACTTTGAGAAGGTGCTCTGATCCCATTAATATGGACTCTGCCTCCTTCGACCCTAACACGAATAAGCATGCTGCCATCCCCTGTGCACAAAGATCAGGTACAAGGAAGAATGCTCAGAGCTTTGAAAAGTAAACACAACAGACTTATGCGAACATTGTTAACTATACTCTCTTCTCCTATAAAACAATCCTGTGTATCAATTATAATGGAGCCTAGTGCTGGGCATCATTACATTTCATTGTTGAAAAAAATAATAATTTTATAGGCATCCCTCGGTAGAAAGCAGAGTAACAAGGAGGGTAAGACAACATCCTCTGAATTCACACAAACCCAAGTTTAACTGTTGGCTGTACCACTTACAAGCTGAATGACCTTGGTGGGAAGATTACTTAGAGTCTTAAAGCCTCAGGCTCCTTCTCTGCAAAATGGACATAAAATGGAGATAATTATATTAACTTCACAAAGCTACTGGGGAGTATAGGACATGATAAATGCATGTTAAGATCTATGACGTGGCTTGGGTGCTGGTGAAGGACTCATATGATGATACATAATCTACGTAAAGCCAATGTTCAGGACTTTTCAGTGTCACTATTACTGGAATCACCATTTTATGCAAAAGCAGAAAATTCCTTTGCTATCCCGACCTCACTTAGGATGAGGACAGCAAATGTCCACAACTATAAATGACTAACTTACTTTTTCTTAACCTTCTCCTCACCAGAAGCTGTTTTCAATACCGATCAGGAGTCCTGGTTTGAATCTACACTATATTTACCCCAAGCTAGGGGGAAAGTATCTCCCTGAGCCCTGGAGAAAAACACCACCCAGGGGAGAGAGAAGGGAGGTCCACCTATGGAGCACTGTGGGAGCAGACAGGGGTGAGAATTTGGAGGGAAGCTCACTGCCCATCAGTCTGGGTGCCCTCTAGTATGAGTCCCTGGAGTTTTTGATCCATTACATATGTCTCCACCAAAGGGGGAAGGTGCTTTCCCAGGACTCTCCCCAAGGATGTGCCTAGTGAGATGTTCTCCCTCTCTTTGGAACTCTTTGCTCTAGAAACTCTGATGACTGCCACTGGGGTGATAACCTGTGGGTGGGTGCAGGGCTAGCAAGAGTTTGAAGACCACTTTACTAAGGTGAGGGGCTTTAAGGAAAGTGTTCACAGTTAGTAAAACCTAAAGGCTGGAAGAAGTGAAAGAATGTTTATACCAACCTGATTCATAACGAAATATCTGAATGTCCATCAACAGTAAAATGATTAATGTGTTCTAGGTTTCATTTTTTCAAGGTTCAAAAATAAGCCAAATGAGTTGATGGGTTTCAATAGGAGAATAGTGGTTGCTTTGTGAGGGGAGTGACAATAAAAGGATACTAGAACATTCTATGTCTTGACGCAAGGGTTGGTTACACAGGTGCTTTCATTTTGCAAAACTTCTTTGAGCTCTAAATGTATGATTCATGCACTTTTCTGTATATATGTGATTCCACTAAGAAAATAAAGTTCACTTAAGTAGAAAGCACTAGCTTCCCGAAGTCTCCAGGAGGCATTGGGTCAGTTCAGAACCCATGGCTTCAGCATACATGAGCAAAGGTGCCTCAGGACCAGGATCAACACCCTCAGCACCACCCACCTTTGCAGAGCAGGGCAGCAGCAGCAACCTAGGTCACAGAAACCAGGACACTGGAAGCTATTACATGCACTGAATACATCACTTGTTGGAGTCCACATATGTAGACATCCTTCATTTAAAGATTCTCAGGAAATATCTAGGGAGGGCTTGGAACATCCTGACTTTCCTACACAGGGGGTTAGTACATATAGAAAAAAAATACCATTTTAGAAAGTTGCTATGACTCTGCTTTCACCCTCAAGCAGGTGACAACTAAGAAACATATTTTGAAATGTTTTGTGAAGACTTCATCACCAAATGGATGGAAGGAACTCATGGGGAAAAAAATGCAGGCAATGTTCCTTCCCCTTTCCAAATATTTTTTAAAGTTTATTTATTTATTTGGGGGGGGGAGTAGGGGAGGGGCAGAGAGAGAGGGAGAGAGAGAATCTCAAGCAGACTGCACTGTCAGCAGGGAGCCCGACATGGGGCTCAAACCCACCAACCATGAGATCGTGACCTAAGCTGAAATCTGATGCTTAACCAACTGAGCCACCCAGGCACCCCATCCCCTTTCTATATTATGCAAATTGAAGTCATTTAAAAACAATAAAATAATTCCTCAACTTTAATATAATTAAATAATCTAAATTTCTGAACTATGGACACTTTTGCTTCTGTGAAAATTATGCAAGTTAAAATGTCCTCCCCTGCTCCAACAATATTAATATAATATTAATGAGAATGAAAAATTATTCACTCATGCACCACTGTGCCAATGAATAAACTATTGTCTTTAAACATCAATCAATGGGCAGATGTTAAATTTTGTAACCACTCCTACTTCACTGAATATGGATATTTTCCCCAACCTTTGATGTTATAAATATCACTACAAAGAAATGTTTGTGCATAGTTTGTTTTTTCCTCTCTGTTTGGATTATCTCCAATAAGTTATTGGAATTCATGCTATAAATAGCATTACTAGGTCTATAGACTTGGGCATGTTTATAAGGCCTATGACAAATACTTCCCAAGCTTTTTCTTATAAAAATTGTAAATTTTACTTCCTCAGTTTATTGTTTTATTTGTTTGTTTATTTTGTATTTGTATTGCAAGATTATTTGGGAAGAGGTCAGACGACTCTGGCCCTCATGTCCAACTCTGGCGTAACTGAGCACTTAAGATTCACAGAGAGAAGCAGTTCTATGGAAGGAAAACTTTATGGTTTTGAGCTTAGCCAGGCTCTTGAAATGAGAACAGCCACATGCAGGATCCTCTCAATATTTCTAAACCAACTGAAATCAGACTTCATATTCAAATCCTATCTGGCTGAATTACTTCCAATCTAAAGTGGCTTTGAAATTTTTCATATTAATGGATTTAGATATAAAAAGTAATAAGAGAAATCTATAGACCTATATAATTTTAAAGTTTTATGTGTGTGAACCTGGAAAATATTAGAAACGTATCTCAGGCTGGTGAATAATATTCGCAATCTAAGAAGATCTATGATGTGGTCTGGGTGCTGGGGAAGGATTTGTCCAATAGCACAACCATTTTTTTTTTGAAGGGCACAAGGAGTTTAAGGCAGGGAACATATTGCAGCAGAAAAAAAGAGAGGAAGAAAGGATACAATCATCTAATTGTCCCTATTTACCTCTAGTACAGTGCTTCAGACCTGTACTCTTCTTCCCACAGACATTGTACTGTGCCCTCTAACCCTCAGATTTTCATGTTTGGTTCCCCCAAAAGTTTTCAAATGGTTGCTTAAAATGACATTGAAAAATTGGAATTTAAAAAGAAAATAATTAAGAGTAAAAAGGGGGGAGGGAAGAGAGCAGCTGTAAGGGTTCCAATGTTTCTATGATTAAGTATAAAGTAGGGCTCTGAGCTCCCTGGTGTCCAAGATAAAGAAGGAAACATGGTCTCTTTCTAATGGCATAAGACATCCTCCCAGTTCTCTGAGTCAGAAAGAAACTTGGTTTCTGAGTGAAACTTCTTCTCTGGGCCATTTATGCAAGGGGCAGAGGGTAATGTGAAGGTCAATATTATCTGCCAAAATTTTACTGCAAATGCAGAAGTTGAATTCATTTTTTGAGCTTTTAGCACAACCTTCAATTAAAGTTAGAGGAGCTGGCTGCTGTCCAAGTCAGCGATGGCAATTGTGTGAGGACAAGGATGATATATTTCAGGTTTGTAATAGAAGTACCGCAAAGACCTAGATCACATTTGGGTTTCCAGAGAATGACCCTGTAGCTCAGAGTCCATCTAGACAAAGGTCGGGTGTCAACAGACAAGGTCAGCTTGACATTTAAGAAATCAGCGTTTCACAAAACGGATTAAACATCAGAATCACTTGGTGGGTTTTTGGGTGTTTTTTTTTTGCCTTTTCTATACATTGAATCAGAGGCAGTGGGGATAGCATTCAGGAATGTGCATGCGTTTTTATTTTTCTGTTTTTGTTTTTTCTTAATTCATTCTCCGGAGGAGTCAACATAAGACAGTTTGGGTCAAATTTGAAAACAAATGGTTTTGAAATGGCTTTTCCCAAAGGCTTCTTCTGCCTTCTGGCCTTTGGCAGGAGCCAAAGAGGAGCCAGGAGGCAAAGGACAGGAGACTGGGACCCCTGAAGAGCTTCTGCCGAGGGGGCCGCATCATGTGGAAGATTAAAGGTGAAGCCTGCATCTTAAAACTGCTTAGAGACCGTGGTGGTTTGGGGAAGAAAGAACAGGAGCCCAGACCATGAGTCCACCCTGGCGTGTCCACTTCTTGCATTCAGGGGGCCCAGATATTCCCTTCAAGGCACAAGGGCCCATTACAATCATTCTTCTAGCATGGCAATGCCTGTCTGCTCTGGCAAATTTTGATAAATGCAATGCCAAGTTGAGCAGTGTGCAACCACCGCAAGCATTATTAATCAAAGAAGGGGCTGGTAGATCTCTCGGGTACTTCTGTAGCAAGGGAAAAATAATCATATGTCTGATTTCTTCAAATGACCACATTCTTTGGTTCATTTTTTTTTAACCTAACGATCAGGCTGTCTGCCGTTTAATAGTTAGAATGGTATCACCAGCTAGTGTGTAAAAAGCTATCCCCTGGAGGCCCATTCCTGATTTGTACTCTCTCCAGGTCCCTGAAACACTAAATAAATAAAAGCGAATGGCTTTTAATGAAAGCCTTAGCCTCCTTGGTTTAGCTTTTAATTGTGTGACAGTCAAAGACACACATACACATCACATCCTGAGCTGTTTATTGGAATTACAAACCCTCAGCCTAAATGTCAAGCTATGCCACAGAGAAATGTGAACAGCTCAGTTTATTAATGGCAAGTTCGGTGGTTGGTCCCATCATTCACTGCGATGGGGACTCCAGCTTGCTCAAGCTCTTAGCTTCCAATACAGATCAACAGGATCACAGTGTTGACTTAGAGCAGACTAGAAACCCAAGGCAAAAGAAGAGATTGATGAGACCCCTTTGCCGGCTCTGAGTCATCTGCATACAGAAACTTGAAACATAAAGATAAGAGGCACTGGTGTTGGCTTGGATTAAAAGGCTTTCCGGGTTTGCCCAGTGTGAATCTGTTCACTACAGATTGAATAGTTATTGAGCAATGTGTAAGTCTTCTTTTTCTCATTGGAAATTGGCCATCGTATCACCTGCCTCGGTAGGGTTGCTGTGAGGTTTCCAGGCCATATATTTTAATATCTACTAAACATATAGTTGGTTGTCAAAACAATAGCTGCTAGTTCAATTGATAGAAAAAAAATTTAATGTATAGGGTATGGTCTAATTTCAGGTGAATAGTTACTTCTTTCAATTTGGAAATTCAAGACAGACATTTATAATAAAGATACATGCAGATGAAGACATGTGGTGTACATAACAATACAGTTGAAAGTTCAATACCAAGTCAGATGGGACACCTTATAGTGCTGACTCATTCTCCAACTGGTACCCTCAAGTCAGAACAGGTCTGCCGGGATCAAAAGCAGGAATCACTTTTCCAATTCTTGTTGTCATGTCATTAAGGTGACAAAATGCCAAAGGGACAGGAAGCCAGTGAAAGAACAGTGCCAGAAGCCAACAATGGGCCTTGCAATATCTTACCCTAATGCTACTACACTAGATATTATTAGTTTGTGACATGTTCTTCTCCAGATAAAGACAACAAAGAAAAAATCATCTAAGAAATCGTCTTAGGTCAATAAACAGTTCAACACTATAGGCATCTCAGTGCTTATAAATCCCTTAATATTTTCATCCCAAGGAATGGAATAATTAATACTGGAAAAACAAGCAGCTAGGTAAAGACGGGTAACTTCATGTTTTCTTAAGAAACTCCTCAAGGACAATTCATTTTCATTGATCTGGTATTTACAGACCCCAAAGCTTTGCTTTATATGGTTCTAGCACACATTGCCTATAGAGGTCATCTCCCCTTGAGTGCCACAGGGTGGGAACCCATTTATCATACTTGGCTGTTACTAGTAAATTAACAGCAGCTACTAAAAATGACTCAGTTAATGTCCTTGTCCAATAAATTTTATCAGTTTTGAAGCGGAAGCAGTGAAGGGTTATTTGGAAGCCTTGGGGTTCCAAATGTACTTTGGTGACCGACCTAAAGTTGACTTTCCTCTTATTATGGCAGGTGGGGGATAGGAAGTTCTTAAATTAAAGCATCATGTGCTAATATACCACCAAGAATGGTCCATCAGCTCTCAACCACAAATGCTTGCCCCAGACCTGGGCGTCACACCCTTGAGGGCCCAAAGACACATCTGTGAGCTACCATGTACTGGAAGCATAGCATCAGCCAGCTCTGTGTGTACTGCATGCATAGTTCAGGCCTCACAACGTTCTTCTCGCACCTTACAGATGAAAACACAGATTTAGACAAATTGAGTATTTTGCCTAAAGGCACACAGCCAGTGAGTGGCAAAACCAAGGCTCGAACCTAACTAAATCCCAACTTCGTTCTGCCTCCGTATGCACGACAAAACTTACATAAATGCCATTCAGGGAATGAGAAGTCTTCTCTATTCATTCCTATAACCTCATCCAGCACTGGACCTGGTTCAAAGCCTGTGTTCAGTAAATAGTATTCAATAAATATCAAATGAGGGGCTACTGTCAAGGACAGCTGATGTTGAGAAGATTGGCATCCTTCAACCCCACATCTCCTTGCCTCCATTTATTTTTTTTTAAGTGTTTATTTATTTACTTTGGGAGAGAAAATGGAAGCTGGGAAGGGGCAGAGAGAGAAGGAGAAAGAGACAATCCCAAGCAGGTTCTGCATTGTCAGGGCAGAGCCCTATGAGCAGCCCCATCTCACCAACTGTGAGATCATGACTTGAGCCAAAATCAAGAGTCAGATAGGGGGCACCTGGGTGGCTCAGTCGATTAAGCTTTTGACTCTGAGTTCAGCTCAGGCCATGTTTTCATGGTTTCTGAGATCGAGCCCCATGTTGGGCTGACAATGTGGAGCCTGCTTGGGATTCTCTCTCTGCCCCTACCCTGCTCGTGCACTTGCACCCTCTCTCTCTAAATAAACACTTTAAAAAAGGGGGGCAGTGGATGCTGGACTGACTGAGCCACCCAGGCACCTTGCCTTGCCTCTATTTATACCCAACACCGGACTGGGCGTTCTTCATACATTTTGTTTCCTTTGGTGCTTGTCACTATTTTACTGTATGATTTTGGCTTGGTTTACCCTCTGCCCCCAGGGTCTCTCATTTCTTGTAGGAACGTTCCTTGTTCTCATTCCCAGCATCATGCATTTTACAACCCTGCCTCCCACTTCTGTACCGCCAGCTCTGGCCCTTGACTGATGCTTGATCATGAACTCCATCTCCCCATGCATGAGAGGAAGAAGGAGTTCATTTAGCCCAGAAGAAAGATTTGATACGTCTAGGATAGGAGAATATACCAAGCATTCAAGACAAGCCTCTAATTGGCAAAATCTTTTGCCTTGTGCTTTTATACCAAGCATTAGTGTTAATAAGGCATTTCCAAAACAAAACTTACTTATTTTCATAAACCTGCAAAGCTCCAATATCTTGTGAGAGGGTTCACGTTGTCCTTTCTCAGTTTGTCTTCAGTGACCTCAGAAAAGGAGACAGAAGAGTCATCTAAGGGACACACAGCAACATATTAAATGCCTCATGTAATACTGAGTTATGACTTAGGCGTTCTTCATATATAGGCAAATATTTTATTATAAGTATATATCACCATGAAATACAATTGAATTGAATTCTAAATAAAGCTAAGTAGAGTAGGTGAGTTTGTAATTATATCAAGGCTGTTTAGATGCTGAGGGTTTCTTTTAGAACAGGAAGGTGCTTTTCAAGATG
Organism: Acinonyx jubatus; assembly: GCF_027475565.1. NCBI lineage: Eukaryota > Metazoa > Chordata > Mammalia > Carnivora > Felidae > Acinonyx > Acinonyx jubatus. Next base: position 20,440,325 of record NC_069396.1, on the reverse strand, counting down.
TTCCCAATGCCTTGTCCATGAAGAATCTATTTGGGGGTTGTGTAATATGCAGTGACCCTGTCTTCTTAAATTCAGTCTGGAAAGGGCATAAGACAAGAGCAGTCAATCTAAGTCAAACCATGGGCAAGGCTTCTTGTATACTCTTAGCTGCTCTGGACCCCCTGCAGCCTTTCTGTGATTGCTCTGTGCCTATTGATTGCTTTTCCTGGGAACCTGACTAATGGTTGCAAGTAAAATGTGACTTAGGAGAGCTTTCTGTTCCATCCGGATCTGGCTTGATGGTGATCAACCTTGACCTCACTGCGACCCAGGCAGTATAGGTAGAGAAGAGGAGTGTATGTGTGTGTGTGTGTGTGTGTGTGTGCGCGCGTGGGGAGGGTGGTGGTGGTGGTGGTGGTGGTGGTGATGGTGGTGTAAGGTGAGACTCAAAAACACAATAACTGGGGCCATTTGGTCTTGGCTGGCGCATACTACCAAGGAAAGATGGGGCCAGAAAAGCAAACTGAATGGGTTTCCTATGGGGTAGCTCCAGAGGACAGCCTCTTCCTGAAGTTAGACCTAACCACTCACCTGCATCCTGGCCCCAACATCTTAGCTCCATACCTCAGCTTCAGTTCCTTCCTTTAGCCTCTTCGGATTTGGACACTTCTCTGTCCTCTCCTCCTGGTCATCTGGAATTTGGGCAGATATTCCAACTGAAAAATCGACTTCTGCCCCCAAAATGTCCAAAGACTCCAACTAATCTCTATTTGCTTTTAAGCCTACAACAGCTAAAATCAAGCTGAAATGAGTCTGCACTAGTGAATTTGTAGGCAGCCCTAGGGACAGAGGTGACAGCCACATCCCTCCAGCACCTGTGGCCCCTGCCGGCTCCATTCGCTTCTCTGTCTTATGTCTCAGCAGCAGCTCAGTTATGTTTTCTGTTCACTCAGCTCCGACACTATTTTTACATCTTCGTCAAAGCTCTCCCTGATCCCCCTCCTTTGAAAAGGACCCTTCTAAATCCCATCATAATGGCAGGAATGCAAGAAAGTGCAAGGGTGGGTAGGGAATGGGCAGTGCATGGTCCTACAGCTGTTACCATTTTGGGATCAGAAAGCTGGTGACATTTTTTTAAAAGGCAGCCACACTGCTATATATCATACCATGTCTGTCTTTCACACATTTTAACTGTCTGTCTTCACAAGGCCTTCCATGGCTTTTACCTTAATAAATATATAAGTAAAATTTTTAAAATTCACTTCATTCTTTTTTAACCAAGCTCCACGACTTGAAATAAGCCAACTAGAATGCCTCATTTATTTACATGAGTCCTGTCCTCATGAGTTCACAGCTCATTTATGGGTATATGATGAGGGGAAGGGTGAGGTAGACTGCAGATAAGTAACCCATCAGTGACTTACAGGGTGACACATATCCTCGTTGATGAAGAACCAAAAGCTGGAGGAGTCCAGTGCCAGGGTCCTAACTCAAGTTTGCTGAATCTGATAGTACCTTCTGGAGGAAGTAGTGTCTAAGCTGAAACCTGAAAGATGAGTGAAGAGCCAGATATAGAAGGAACAGAGGGTATTACAATCACATGCTCCAGAATGTGCAAAGGCCCAGGGTCCAAAAATGGTGCAGTGAAAGAAATCTGGCACTGTTTTTGCTTGGACTCCAGAGAGACAATGGTGAGGAATAAAGCTATAGAGGTTACCAGGACCAAACCATGAAGACTATTGATATCAGCTTCTAAAGCCTTCCTAGTCCACTCCAGCCTTGAATCTAGAAGCCAGAGCCACAACATCTCCTGTCTTTCTGGGCAGTGCGGTGCTTGGCTACTTCTGGATGTTCTGGGCTCCCCATTACCTAGACAATAAAGTCTACCTTCTAAGACTTTTGTTAAATGTCTCTCACCCACTCATTCCAACTCTCCATTATCATTTTCCCATACAACTTGATACCGCCATCCCAAATTTCCCCTCATTTCATGACACTCCATACTCTTCCTAACACCATGTGTCTGCCCATGGCACCCCCTCTTCCCAGAACGGCCCCCTTGCACTTACTTTCTGCTTACACATCTCTGCCCAATCTTTTAAGGTCCACCTCCAGGTGCCCAATCTTTCAATGCCACCTCCAGGAAATCCCCTCAGAGATGATTAGCCATGCCTTTATTAACACTTTGCAGTGCAATCAGCTTTCTTCTCTAGACCTTTGTTCCTAAGACTCTATCACAAGCTGTCGATCTCTTTACATAAGGTCTTCTCGCACGTGCCTAGATAAATAGTGCAAAGTACTTTTTTAATATCGGAAATAACACGAGTAGTCATTTGATAAACTGTAAAGGACAATTCATAGTTACAGTCTATAATTATTTTATGTATATTCATGTTGGCTTATTTGTATAGTTCTGTGTCTCCAACTAGACTATAAGCTCTTTCAAAAAAGGAAACATAGTTTTCTTGTTTCTATATTCCCAGTGTTTAATTCCAGCACATGGGACATATTAAGTGCTCTCGTAAATATTTGTTGAGTAAAGAAATGGGAAAAATAATACAAGAAATGGACTCCCTTTATCCTCCCTGCTCCCCACTCCCCACCCCCAATACACACTGAAAAAAACCTTAATCCTCTTTAATTCTTTGCTAAGAATTTCTGGGTCAGTGACTGAGGACAGCAGTTAAGTGCCCAAAATGCCTTTTTTGGGATGTCCAAGAAAAATTTAAACTTTCTGTGCTGGATTATTCAGCCTACTGGAATTCAACAAGACAGAGAGCCACTGAGGTTTTACTCTTGACTTTATCACTGACCTTTGAAAGGCACTCAACATACCAATTAGAAACTGTACATTTGTACAACTCAGTAAATTAACAGATGACCAAAATCAAAAAAGAAAAAAGAAAAATTAAAGAAACTTTCCTTCAGTTCACCGTGAATTTTCCAATCTAGTACCCAAATTGCTACATACACCTTCCCTAGAAAAACAATGAAAGTCCATTTTTCATCATCAGCTACCGTCTGCTGTCTTCATTTTTTTTAACCCCAAGGTGTATGCAAAATTAACTGCCCTGAAGAAAGAAAATGGTTTCCACATAAGTCAACCAGCGAGCTCCTGCTTCAGCAACCCTGTGACATCTGAGACCGCATGCACTCACTCCCATGTTTGTTGAATTTGGGGCCTGTTCCACAGACTCTGCATCTGTTTCTAATCTGGCCATGGGTCTTGGGAGTTCTAATCTGAAGCTTGTTTGAGAGTAATTCCTGAAATCATCACTGGAGTAGACTCCTAAGAATAGAGGCCTCTCTGAAGGTAAAAGCTTAAAAGCTCAATCTGGGAGACCCTGTTCCTCTGCACAGTGGAGAAGGCCAGCAGGACAGCAGTAAGCTTTCTCCTAGTTACAGGAAATAGAAAATGAACTCACGATTTCATTCAGTTGAGTATCTGGTCATATTGACTTTAAAAAAAGTTACTTATACAAGGATATTAACATTACACCTGCTGGAAGCTTCCTTTTTCAGAGGCCTATTTGTAAACAGAAAACATTGCAGATTGATGGTAATTGTCACATTAAAATTATCCTGGTGGTTTATACAAATCTTGTAGCCAGTGCTGCTTACTCAATTCCAATTGCATTGTGCAAATTGGCCTAATAATGAAAAGCCATACATTTTCATTAGTGCAGTTGTCCTGTCTGCTGATGGCTGACATTCTAACTTTTGATAAACAGCAGGAGTCTCTAAACTGCTGATGTCGCAACTCAGAACTCTCTGCTAAGACAAAATGAAATTTGACTTCTGAATCTCACTGGTAAAAACTCCTCCTCAAAGATGTTCTGAAATTATAGGCATGTTTTTTAAGACCACCTGAAATGGTGACTTCTTATTTATAAGCTGTCTTCTCTCGTTTGTAAAATGTACACAGTAAGGCATTTTGGAGGCTCATTCATTCATTTCTTCATTTTTTGACAGATATTTGCTGATTGTCTACCAGATAACTCGTCCTACACTAGGGATTGTGTGCTTGAAATAATGTGAATACGCAGTGGCTGAGGGCAGGGCCTTCTCCCCTTTCTACAAGAGTCTAGGTAATAGGAATAATAATGAGAGATTTGTATCATAGTCATTTTGACCAAAGAATTGTCATCTGTCATGGGAAAGACTTAGATTTTGAGAATTAGAAACACTCTCTGATACCAAAAAGCTCTCTCCCTAACTCATGCTGGGATTCCCCCACCCCCACTGCACTGTTCATGTTTACATAATTTCAGCAAAAGTAACCTCGGAGCCACTAAGGCAGCCCATTCTATGAGTAGACAGTTTGAGCAACTGGATCTTAAAATATGCCTCAAATAGTGGCCCACCCATTCTTGGGCTTCTCTCAGAGGTAGAAAAAGTAAGTCATCTCAATTTTCTATATTTGAAGATAGTTGTTTTTTTTTTTAACTCCTAAGCCTTCTTTCAAAGCTGATCACCCATGTTTTTTCTAACATTTAAGTTGTTGATGTAGATTTTAGCCTCTTCTCCCTATTGTTCACTTACCTCTAGATGTCCGTCAGTCAGTGACCCTCTTAAAATAAAATATTTATATAGTTTTAACTCAAAGTAAATGAGAAGTAACATCAGCAGAATTTCCTATGGGCACAGTGCTCACGGACCACTCTGTATTCAACTACTTGGGTCTTCACAAGCAGCCCTACAAGGTTTCAGTTTTAGGGTAATGATTGGCCTGTGGTCTTACAAGACACTAAAGGGCAAAGTCAATGCTCAAAGCCTGGGGGCTCACTCCCCAAGTCATGTGATCTTTTCCCCTTGTTCCACAGATTCATTATAACTGGAGTCAGTTTATGAGTGATTCTCATCTACATTATTTACAGAAAATATTATCTTGCTAACACGGACCTAAAGAGAGAATACAGAGGCAAGATTTGTTAGGAGCAGCCGTTCTATATAACCCTCTGAATGAAACTGTGAAGTGAGAGACAAGGAAGCAGACAAAAGAGAATTATGTAGAATCAAGAAGGCTTTAGATGATATATGAAGGCATTAATAGAAAAGTGGCTATTCACAGGGTTATGATTGATTATGTATTTAAAGTAAACACAGTTGCCTTTCTTTACTTTGGCTCTGAGAGGGGCTGAACTTTAGCACCATAATGGCCCACTGTTGTCTACATGGCAGGTGGCTGGTACATAAATCCCCACAAGTGGCAGACTGAGGGGCCAATGTATGGATTCGATCTATGAATATTGCATACCCTGCATTTTTGCAGAGAAAGAAACCAGCTGTGTCTGTGTTCCCCAGTCTCTGCCTCAGCTTCATGGGAGAAGCAATGAGGACCTACCTCCCCTTTAGCTTAAAAATGGAAATTACTAACTGCAATTAAAAGTTAATTGTTGCAATCCCTCATGTAAAATATCTTTCCAGAGTATGGAAGGAGCATTTTCATGCACTCTGAGGTTATAAAAAGTCCTCTAGGGTTATCAAGTCCAATCCCTGAAGGGATACTTTAGACATCTGTACAAGAACTCAAAGGTATTATAATGCCTAGTGGAATATTTGGGGGGGGGAATGCAAACTAATTATTTCCCGAAGTAACCTACTTTTTCATATATAAATACACGTTACTTCAATATGGCAACTCAGTGGAACATCAAATACAGGACAGTAGTCCCCTTTAATAACTTATATTCACTGGGGTATAGAAGACAGGAGGGAAAATTTTAAAAAAACAAAAAACATCTTCATTGACAATCCATCCATGTGCCAAGGGAAGATTTGGGGGAAAAGAAGGAATTCTTAGGACTGGAATTATCTCTACAGGTCACCTGGCCCACCATCCTGATGTACAGATGAGAAAAACAAAGCCCATATAGAACCATGACCCACCATTGGAGAGCCATTTCTGTTCTACCAAACCAACAATAGTCTCTGGCTTGATGTCATGACCATCCCATTGCCCTCATCATCAGACACCTATTTAGGCAGTGTCTTACAGTGGTTAAAAATTTGTGTGTGTTTCTCTCTGATTTCACACACACGCGCGCGCACACACACACACACACACACACACACTGTCCTCTAATCGAATGACCAGACATTTGTTCAATTATTTTTAGAAACACGGGTCTTTTAACTGTGCCATCTTCTCCTTTTATCCTCCCGCAAACAAAGGACAACTAAAAAACACATTATGGAGGGGCTGACCTGATTTTACAGGGAATGAACATGAGATTTTGTTGTAAATTGCCATTTTCCTCTACTCGTAATAATGGCAATAATAAGATAGTTAACATTTACTGATACATTAGTATGTTCTGAGCATTACTCTTACAGTCTTCCACAATCATATTTTAAAAAATTGTAATAACACTAATATTTATCAAATACTAGTATCATACCCATTTTATAAAGGAAACTGAGGTTTCAGGAGGTTAAGTAACTTCGCTAACGCCACAGATCTGGAAAGTGATGGATCTGGGATTTTAACACAGATGGTTGAATACCAAAAACCTACATTTGGACATATGGCCCCATTCTTTGAGAAGGCAAGTGTGAAAAATATATAGCAACAAGACACTCACTCATACAGTGGAGAGGGTAACACAAGCATTTATCTTAAAACTTAAAAGAGCTAGGCGAAGTGAAAAATCAATAAATGATTTAAAAAGTGAGAAAAGCAAAATGTCTGATTGTGTGAGACTTGCCACCATAGTTATGAAAGAATGTACGTCTGTGCAGACAGGCACTGGAAAGATAAAATCATTAGTTTTTGGGTAGTGAGACTTGGAGCAGTTTATTTTTCTATTTAAAACATCCTTCAGCTGATTACTATTTTTATCAATATCAATTTTTAAAAATCAAATGGTAAGAATATGGACTTCTCCATGTTGTCCTTTGGTACATTCTCTAACGCACCCTAAAGGTTGGATGATAATACTGATGAAATGACCCACAGAATTCCCCATTCTGGCCCCAGCACATCCTCTCTGCAGCAGAGTGCAGCCATCTGCCTCGGTTTATATTGCATTCAGCAGATATTGTGGGGCAACCACTACATGCCAGCTGGCCAAGCCAAGACTTGCTCTGCTCTCAAAATATTCTAGGGAAGGTGAAATGACCCCCACACAGAGACCATAACAGAGCAGGAGAAGGGGACACATTACCTGAGTTCAGGGCTTCACAAAACAGGTTTTATCTGAGGGGAGCCTGTGAGGATGATTAAGAGTTTGCCAGAAGAGGAAGGCAATAACTGAGGGTAGGGGGGACTGTTTGTGCAAAGGCATGGAGCTGTAAAACCAACATAAGCAGATGGGTGTGGTTGGATGTGAATCGCAAGCGGGGTGGCCAGGAATGGAGGTAGGTAGGCACTGGGGACCATTTCTTAGAGGGTTTCCTGAGACGTGCTGAGAGTCTGGAGGATCCCTAGATTCATTTTGAGTAGACAAGTGCCAGAACAGAGTATAGACCTTCCTGTTCATAAAATTATAATGGCTCCCATCCCCTCATGCTACCACCTATGGATGTGGAGGAAAACTCAAAATAGAGAGCCACAGTGGAAATAGGCTGGCTGGCTGGAGGCTTAGGTCTCCAGTTTAGAGCCCCTTGGGGGTACCTCCTCCTCAGGTGACATGCTGTGCTCACATCAATAAACCACCTCACAGACAGATCAACTAACACACAATGTCTAGAGCCCGTGTATTCCTCTGTGGACCTCAAAAGCCCCTTAGTGCACAATCTTGTGTAACTAGCCCTTGGGACAGATGAAAACACATACAAGCCCCTATGTACAGGAGTTTTTTTTCTCCAGTTTGTGTTTTTCATTTTGTTTGTAAGAATAAGGAGCAAGGACCGTTCACAAATAATCAATTGAATGGTGTCCCAGTCTCCTGCTATGTTCTGCTTTCGTGTTTTAATAAGCTTAACAGTGAACACAACTCAATGTTATTAAAAAAGAAACAGCGTATGGCTGTTTCTTCCCAGTCATCCTATAAATGTGCTTCCCTCTGTTACTTCAAAAGTATTAAAAGGTAATTGTTTTATTTTTCAATTAAGACCCGCATTTGCGAGAGTTTGTGTCCATATGCATTCCCAGCACAATTGTGTTTTCACGGTGCCATGGCTCTCCCTTGGGTGACTGTTTTTCCATTTGGTGGTGAATGATGGCAACTCCAGCCCAGCTCTGGTGAGCGGTTGGCAGAGTCTGAGCTAAAACTCACCCAAGGATCGCACTGCCTGGGTTTTTGTCAGCAAAGGAATATGAATAATTGAAAGCAAGAAGAAGCAAGGATGCTGTTTCTGGAGCCTGGTTCGACTAACGGAGATAAAATGGCTTTGATTTAAGGGGAGAGAAAACCACACCATAATGAACTCCAGGATTTCATAGGCGAATTTTGCCATTTTATCAAGGGAACAGGCAAAACCGATGTAACTCAAAGTGCTGATTACCTTGCTCCCTGGATTATGCAAGGTAGTAACTTCTGGGAGCAGGAGACAAATTGGAGCAAGTTTTAGGAGAAAATGATTGGGCTGTTCTCATTTCGAACCATCTCCCTTTCCCCAGTCCTACCCCGGCAAAAATGCAAATGGAAATTGCCTGGCAGTTCTTTCTAATCAATCTGCCTCCAGAGGTAGTAAATTCTCCCTGGCCTTCTCTTAACTGAGCTCTGCTCCATCTAGAGCATGATAGATCCTCTGCCTTTTGCCGCCTCCATCTGTGACACTTCTGGGAATTAGAATCCGCAAATTTGCCACTAGGAGAGTGTGGGGTGCCCAAATACAATCTCACCAATCTTCAACTGGATTATTTCTCAGTGAAAAAGCAGCTGATTAAGAGCTATAGTATTTCATTCAATTGCAGCTCATCAGAAATTATTTAATAAAGGTATCCTATTCACCAACAGCTGCAGAAAGTCTCTGGCATTTAAGGACAGCCAAAGATGACATAGATTGTGAGGTCTGGGTTTCTTTCCCGAAGACAACATTATTATACTTTATCATATTTACCTGTTTGATATCAGCCTCACCTGTAGGATTATAAGTCACACACTGACAGAGTCCAAGTCAAACTTGTTCATCCCTCTCTTCCCCATGCCAGGTTAATGACAGGCATTGAGAGCGACCCAATCAGTGCTTCATTGATTCATTCATTCATTCATTCAACAAACCAAGTGGGGACCTTCTCTGAATGAGCAGGCACTGTGTTAAGCCCTTGGATTACAACAATAAACAAAACAGGCATGGCTTTTGGACTCACAGAGCTCACACTATATGGGGGAGGCTTGAATTAGCAGATAACTGTGGAGAGTGAGAAAGGAAACGGACAGACTCTGTGAGACACTAATGAGAGAAAGGAGCTTCATTCACTTTGGGGTCCGGGAAAGCGTTTATAGAAAGGTGACATTTCTGTTGACACTGGAGGAGGGAGAAGGACCCAGGCATACAGGGAGAGAGGGGAGAGAAAACTCCTGACATCAGAGAGGCCCTGCTGTGTCAAAACTTGGCATGTTTGGGAAACCCATGTGTTAGTCCGTTAGGGCCACCATAACAAAGTACCACAAACTGGACAGCTCAAACAACAGAAATTTGTTTTCTCGCAGTTCTGGAGGCTGCAAGTCTGAGATCAGGGTGTCAGCATGGTTAGTTTCTTCCGACACCTCCCTCTTTGGCTTCCAGATGGCTATGTCTTTCCCTTGTGTCTTCACATGGTCTTTCCTCTAGACCCATCTGTGTCCAAATTTCCTCTTTTTAGAAAGACACCAGTCGTGTTGGATTAGGACCTACTCAAATGAATGACCTCGTTCTAGCTGAATCACCTCTTTAAAGACCACATTTCCAAATACAGTCACATTCTAAGATCCTGGGGTTAAGGACTTTAACATAGGAATTTTGGGGGACACTGTTCAGCCCACAACTTGATGAAGGCCAGTTGGGTTGGCTCTTTCCATCTAACTGTGAAAGATCTATGAAAGGGTGATAAACAAAGAGTCCCAGGGCTGATTTGCTTTTATAGTCACTGCTTTGAGAGAAGTATGGAGAAATAATCATGGTGTGACAAAAGTAGATGTGGGTAAAACAGTAGCTATCACAGGTGCTCAGCAAGAGAGGATGATGGAAGTGAGGTTAGGGAGAGGAGAGGGCTTCAAGATGAAGCTGGGAAACAGAAAGTCATGTTTTGAATGAGTGAATGAATGAATGAATGAATGCATCATTTAATGAAATATACAGAATGAATAAATCAACCCCCATAGACATTATGAAAACCCTGTTTTTTCCTGTTGTCAATGAAATGAGACCTCTTGTCTTTCTGTGTCTGTCCCCCATATGGGGACTTCTCTGCATTGTGTGGTGCGTTTGTGTTGGGGAGCCTCTTATTCTGCATGCAAAAGGGTCAATTCTCTGTTCTTCCTCTCCCTGTCACACAGCAGGCATTGCACATGCATTGTTTGAGCGAGCAGAATGCAAAGAAAGGGCAACATCCACCTCACTAACACTTACTGGGGACACTGGTATTGGTAATTGTCATTCATCAGCCTTTCTGCTTTTTAGACAAGACCCTGTCTTTGAGAATGTCTTTCCAATGTCAATTGCAAAGCAGCTTTTTTTAAAGGAAAGTGGTTTTACTCAGTTGGGTTTGTGACATTAGCCAAGCACCATTTTCCACAGTATTTATAATGTGGGTTTTCTTCCTTCACCTCACATGTGCACACACAGAGCGAGGGAGCCATTCCTTGCAAGAGAGGTCCAAATGATTGATTAATTAGTGCAATCAGGGATTCACAGATCTGTTCAGTTGCAGCTCTGAACGGGCCCTCATGGCATGTGAGTCCACTAGCCCCTCCCACCTCCATCCTGACCAGAATTTCCTCTAGAAAAGTTGTGACAGGTACCCCAGCCTCTTCTTGTACCACCCATGGAACAAGCAGCTCACCATCTTACAACACTCTCTTCCATGCTACTGCCAATCTACTGTTCATTTTGACCTAAAGAAGAAAAATCAGGTAGTCTTTCCCATATTCACACAGCTCCACCCCTCCTTTCCTGTAGCAGCCATTCATGGGTTTGCAGCTCCTTGTTTAATGGCTCCATTTCCCTTAGTAGATGCACAGGGCAGATGATTTCAGTGCCTTCATCAACCTGATCGTTTATCTAACTGAGGCCCAGTTGGGTCATTGTCTCTCTTAAAATGAGGTGCAGACATTGAATAGTGTTCCAGGCATCTATTGGCAAAGAGTCTCCATCTTGGTTGATGGAAACACCATCCTCCCAGGCACTACTTTTCCTTACGTTCTTTTGTTTTAAAAAAAATGTTTATTTTTTATTTTGTGAGAGACCACATACGAGCAGGGGGAGGGCAGAGGGAGGAGACAAAGAATCCCAGGCAGGCCTCTGTGCTGTCAGCACAGAGCCCGATGGGGGGCTCAAACCCATGAATGTGAAATCATGCCCTGAGCAGAAACGATAAGTCGTACACTTAACTGACTGAGCCACTCAGGCACCCTTCCTTTTCTTTCTTATTAAAGACTGAATGTTTGTGTCTCCCCACCACACACAGCAAATTCCTGTGTTGAAATCCTAACCCCTGCTGTGATGGTATTAGAAGGCGGAGCATTTAGTAAGTGATTATGTCAAAGGGACAGAGCTCTCATGAATAGAATTGGTACCCTTATTTAAAAAAAAAAAAAAGACCCTAGAGAGCTCTCTCACTCTCCCTCTGCCATATGAGGCTACAATGAGAAGTTGGCAATCTGCATTCCAGAAGAAGGGCCCCACCAGATCACACCCACACTGGTGCCCAGATCCCAGACTGTCAGCCCCCAGAACTGAGAGAAATAATTGTCTGTTTTTTATAAGTCACCGGTCTATGGTATTCTGTGGTATTGTGTTACAGAGGCCTTAACTGACTAAGACCATTCTTTTTCTACATGCAAATCATGTAACCTTGTGATATTTGTCTCTTAATTTTTCCTTGTTTTTTTTTCTCTAATCTACTAACTGCTCTTCCTCTTGCCTAAAGAGTACAAAAATCTCCAATTAAACTATAATCCTGTCTCCAGTCTTTTTACTCTTGCCTTAATGTTATAACACTTCCCCAAGGACTACAAATTGTGCAATCTGAGCTTGCCCTCTCCTTCTTTAAAAGCTCTTTGATTTGTGTGTGTGTGTGTGTGTGTGTGTGTGTGTGTGTGCGTGTGTGTGCGTGTTTGCATGGTGAGGCAATAGGTTTCCGATGGCTTTAAAACACCTGAAAGTTCAAGTTCAAACTTCAAATTCATACACTGCCTTTCACAATCTACCCATCACCTGATTCCCTAGCTAGCCCCATCCCCCTTCCCCATCTCCATACTGTGCTTTTTGAATGCCACTTTAATCCTTGTCCTCATCATATTTGTCCACCTACTGCCAATAATGACCTTCCCCACTGCTTCGCTGGGCAACACCTACTTGTCTGTCAAGAATTAGAGTTCCATCCCTCAGGGGACCAGTCCCGGCTGCCCAGGTCAGGCTAGAGAACCACCCTTCTCTCACGAGGTTTTTTCCTGGCCCTGAAGGACAGACATATCACAGTGTGGTGACCTGTGTATCTCTCCCATTAAACCACAGACCCCAGTTCATCTGTATCCTTGGTGTCTGGGACTATACCTAGAATGGAGGAGACACTCAGTGCATGTTTACTGAGCTAAATTTTATCCCCAGTGAATGGAGGCCTGAAGATCAGGACTGCCTCAGTCTAACTGGGAGGCCATATCATGGTTCACATATTCATTTCCTGGTAGTATTGGGCACAGAGAATATACAATACCACCCCTACAGAGTCAGCCTGAAGCCCAAGAGTACGAGGGCTTGGCAGAAACCCTACATCTAAGCAGTTATATTTACACTGCAACTGGGAAACCAGATCAAAAACAGCTCAACAATGCCTCGCCTCAAGAGGTGGGAATGTTTCATGGACCAAACACAGCTCCAGCCATAGTCACTAGTAACCACTTATTACCTCAGCCCAACATGAAACATATATTAAATTGATTTGATAACTGCCCCACCCAAGTATTAAGGAAGAAAAATGCATTCACATTCTAATTAGTAATTTTAAAAAGTAATTTTATACATACTTTTATGATCAAACAATGCAATATAAAACAAATATTTAAAACTTATCTTAAAACATAGCTACCCCGATAAGCATAATTTAGAAAGCTTTAATGAATTCACCTCAATTAGCCTTTAATTAAATAGCTCATTAAAAGCTGATTTGAATACTGCTCATGGAGAAATCCTTGTTCAACTGTTGTGACAGAACAGGAAGTTAATGAAGTTAAAATTAAGTGCAATTTTGGGGGAACAGCCTGAAAGTCATAAAGCTCAAGAGGAAATAAAATCTCTGAACTTTGCCTGACACCTGAGACTTTTCATCATCACCAGAGGCTCAAGTAAAGGGTAGATTTGAGGCCCCAGGCAGGAAACGTGTCTTTCTACCCTTTGTTCTCCTCTTGGGGCTTAGGGCGTTGGAGGCAAACATAGTGTTTGATGAATGAACATATGAGTGAATGAATAGTCAAAACTGATCTGTACACATTCTAAATTCAAGCAAAAGAGAAAGTAATATAAAATAAAGTCATATTTTTGAAGCACCTACAGTGTGTCAAACATTTTGCAGGAATTTTTAAATATGTATTTCTCCTTATAGCTCTTCATGCTGGGGGGGCTAAAATATTTTTTACTTTTAGGTGAAAATATAGAACAAATTGGTTAACTAACATAGGTAGCAAATATCTGAGCTGAAGAGAACCCCAGCATTTTAAACCTTTCAAGGCCTCTTTATAGACTTACCTGGAAAAATATGTCTGCCATCAGCCTTCAACTTCTCATGACCCTCCCCACTGCCAACTCCTTCCAAAGAATATATCCCCAAGTTGCTGACTTTTGTTGCCATAGCTCTGACATTCTTGGGATGTCATCTATCAATTGATTATTCCTGTAAATGCTGCTCGATTGCCTCCCTCTGGGAAACCTGAGGTTTTCTAGCAGCTCCAGGTGGGCTACAGTGAAAAGACCGAGAATTTACGTTGAGGGGTATGGGATGCTGAGGTGCAGAGATCTGGTTCCCCACACCAGTATGGCCAGAACAGCTCTGTTGTTCTCTTTTATGTATCAGGTTGTTGCAAGGAAAGTCTTTAGGACACAAGTTTTCCTGGCTTAAGGATAAAGGACATTTAGAAGATGCTGATATGACCCAACTCCTTATGCCTACAAACCCCACTGATGCCTTTGCAATTTCTGTTCGATTACTTTCGGGCTGGGCTAGAAGTATCTCTGACCTCCAGGAGCTGCGTTTTCCATTCTCAGATAGGTATGACCTTGAGAACAACCTTCCTTGCCTCACACCAAGAGACCATTCTGAAGCTTATAGCCTCTAACCCTGTTTATTTATATTCTTTGTAGTCTCAAGGAAAATCCATTATCTACATAGACATTAATTAACATTTACTGAGCGCCAGCTATTGGGCCAGACAATCTCTTTCGTACAACTCCCCCCGCCCACCGCCGCCACACACAGTTTATGTCAGGTAGGGATTATCAATATTCCCATTTTGTAGAAATCAGTAAGGCTCCGTGGGTTAGGATAACTAGGTCACATTGATGGGGTATAGCAGGGATGAGATTCAAACTGTGTCTCTGAGTCAATATCCCATGTTGGCAAACATACAGAATAAAGAGGGTGGAGAAAACATGGCCTCTCTGATGGGCAAGTTCCCCTAAAAGCTCAGTCTGGGACACAAGAACCTCTGTGCTCTGTGGCCTCTGGACTCCGCATTCACCAGGCCATGCATCCTCTTCTTACCTCTGTCCCACCCAGGACCTAGTACATAAGGGGTACTCAGGAAATGTGTGCCACCGAAATAAATGAATGCAGAGGGCAAGGAGCTCCTTGAGGTGCCTTCAAGTTCTTTAAAACAAGTGTTTTCTGGACCTTGGTTGGTTAATCTAGAAAATCTATTTAATTCCTGCCCATGAGTAAGTTTTGAAATATGTAAAGCACTGTGTACAGGAAGCACTATGTATCCGTCCTCTGCCCACTTCTCCCGCCTTGCCTCCGGCCTAGTTCTCTCTGCCTTTCTGGATTCCTGTCTCCCCAGCATTTTTAATGGGCCATGATCCTTCACTTTGTCGTAGTGTTGGCATGGGCTCCTCCCCCTGGCTCCTGTTTTGTTCCACCTTTACATGCTACTCATCCTCCCTTTCTTCAAGGAGCCTGTCTTTTTCTTTCTGGTATCTATTAAGCGACCATATGTGTCATCCCATAGGACTCTCTATTTTCCCTCTTTAAAATATCATGATTCTATATACTGAACATCCCCAGTCCCCAGTAGGGACATCTCTGAGGAGGAGAGATGGTGCCTCCTGCTCACCATGAGATTGCCACCACCTGGTACCTAGTAGATGTTCATTAAGTATGTACTAAATGAATGAATAAGTGAATGCAGGGCTCTGTAGTATATGCATACAAACAATTGTAAGATGTCAAACAAATATTTAAATGCCCACATCTGTGTAAATAGCTCACCCTTCTGCCCTATCCAGAAAGACTCACTGCATTCCTCTCCCTACTTGCCAAGGTGCCTCTATCTATCTACAGGACTGGCCAGGCCATGTCAGCACTTCTGGGACTTCTAGGAAGGTTGAGTTAGAACCACAAATTCTGTCTCCAGACCATGAAGAGCATATGGGACACAGCATCATTAAACTGAAGGTAATTGGTTGTGAATAAGTTTGAAATTTTTTCAAAGGTCCACCTATGTGCATGAGAACACTCAGGCTGGGTTTGCATCTCCTTCCAGATGTTAGCACATGAATGAGCACATGCAGCTTTCAGTGCAGTGATACAGCGCAGGTGACAATCAGGCATTCCCTTGCATAGACCACTGAATTTCATCATGCACCCACCATTCCTTCCTTCCTCATTCAGTCCTTATTTGTTCATTGCCACCTTCAGTTCTTCATTTAGACCCTAGCATGCAGAATCCATCCATCCATCCATCCATCCATCCATCCATCCATCCATCTCCATTTCTAAGCACCTGATCTTTGGCTAAGATTGCTGTCTGGCCCACAGTGGCAATTCTCAGGCATGTAGCATACAGTCTCTCAGAGGCCCCCAGCAGAGCTGAGATGCAGTTGCCCACGGCATTAATCTGCTCCTTGCAATCACCTGTATTTGCTTTCTTCAATTCCTTATCTCATTTCTCCACTCTCTCACTGAACTCTCTAAAATCACTTCCCTAAATAAACATTTTGTGCCCAAATTGTTGTCTAAGGATCTGTTTGAGGGGAGACAAATTAACAGATCATCACAGAAACATGTTCCTTTCTTCCAGATCACCTAACTCATTGGTGATTATGCATGCATTAGAGCCAGTCTTTGCCAACTGTCAGTCTCCCTCTTCAGACTGTTAGCTCCTTGAGAAATGGCACCTTGCTAGCTCTTAGTTCTCCATTGACTACCTAGTGCCTGGCACAGAGCAGGTCCTCAATGAATCTTTCTTAAATGAATAAAAGGGCATGCCAGGCTGGAAATTAAACTATATTGACTCAATCCCTGATCACAGGCTGGGAGAAGCAAATTGGAATATTTATAATATACTCTCATTGAAATGATTGCCATTCATTAGCATCAGATGTTATGAGGTCTTAGGAAAGGATACTGAACCCAGCTAAAGAGTAATCCATGAAGCCTTTCCAGGGAAGTGATCCTGAAGCCTAATCATGCAGGACACATAACCCAAGGGAAGAAGGGCACATACACCAAGGATCTGTGGGATTATTGAGAAGAAGCAGAATACAACTTCATGGGCTTGATAGTTGGGAGAGTTATAATACCTGTAACTCAAAGGCTTAGAACCAGACTAATCATATTATAGTAAATATTAATAATGAAAATGAATACTGAAGACATCCATAACAACAGGCGCATCCAGTGTGTGCACTCAGATGTGGCTTTTTCTAGAAATTAGGCTGATCTAAAAATACTCTTGTGGAGGTGATCTCACTTTTTGGAAGTAGTGATTAGGGCAGCAGGGGGCTTGGCCCAGGGATGTTTCCTGTCTGCCAAAGCTTTTCACTCCCCAGGGACCAGGAGTCTTGTTCAGGGAGCAGATGCCTCCCCAGCAGAGCTTCTGAGTTCTTAACTCCAGTTCTGTCTTTAAAGAGCCATACCTGCAATTGTCAGCAACTCTGTTTTCATTTGCAAATGTACTTACTCTGGGAGGGATTTGCCAGATTGTCTATCAACTGTGATCATTGAGTAGGATCCAAATTTGTCTTCTGTATTATGGTGAGGCTGATTGCTGTAACGAACAATCCTAGAACCTCAGCTTAATATACTAAAAGTATATTTCTTGCTCACATGAAGTAGAATTGGGCATTAGGTGGGTGGTCTTCCAATACTGCTATGTAGAGACCTAAACCTCATTAGCTGCTGGTTCTGCCATCTCCTCTGGTCTCAGTGTTCACTCTGGATGCTCTACACCCTACCAGCAGCCTGGACAAGTGCCTCTCGGGTTGCACAGGAGGTTGTATTTCCTGAGCCTGGCGAGGTTTGCCATTTCTGCTCACATGTCATTGGTCATAACTCAGCTCCAAACTCCACTGAAATGCAAGGGAGCGTGAGAGTCATGGTCCAGCTGTGTTCCCAGGCAGAAAAGATAACAGGATTTTGTGGACCTAGAGTTCTCTCCCATACTTTCCAAGGTATATTTTGAAAAGATGAGGCCATGAGAAAATAAC
Source organism: Acinonyx jubatus (assembly GCF_027475565.1). Taxonomy (NCBI): domain Eukaryota; kingdom Metazoa; phylum Chordata; class Mammalia; order Carnivora; family Felidae; genus Acinonyx; species Acinonyx jubatus. The sequence goes on along the minus strand of NC_069396.1, from coordinate 20,422,562 downwards.
CAAATATGGCATTCCCTATCTGGTTAATGGAATGCAGTCTGCCCCTCTTTCTTGATAAGATCATTTTTTCTTCTTTTTAACTGATAATAAGGATGAAGAGCTGAGTCAGTTGGACCCACTGATCTAAAATCTTACTGATGATTGTGTTGATATGAAGACTTACTGGAGAATGTGTCCAAATCACCTTTTTCACTTTAGGAAATGCAAGGTCCAAAAATTAGTGATGTTCAAAGAATGGACTGCCTCTTGGCCAGATAAATGACTTTAGTTTTAGCTAAAAGTTTATAAGAACTGTGTGTGTGCATGTGTGTGTGTGCACGTGCGCACATGGATAGGTGCACATGTGCAGGTGTGCCCAAAAGGCCTTGGGAGAGGTGATGTAAAGATATACCAAGTGAGAATGTATCCCAAATATATGTGTCTTTGAAAAATCTCTCAATTAGAGCTGGAGGATCTGAAATTATTTTCTCCATATTAAGAACGGAGTTGAGGGGTGTCTGGGAGGCTCAGTTGGTTGAGTGACTGGGATTGAGCCCTGTGTCTGGCTCCATGCTGACAGTGTGGAGCCTACTTGGGATCCTCTTTCTCCCTTTCTCTCTGCCTCTCCCCTGCTCAAGCTCACTCTCTCTCTCTCTCTCTCTCTCTCTCTCTCTCAAAATAAATCAATAAAATAAAATTAAAAAAAGAATTGACTCTATAACATCTGCAACCATATTAGATTGTTATAATCATCTCCATTTAAAAGGTGAGTAAACCAAGGCTGAGAGGCATTAACAATTTGGCCTCCAAGGCTATACAGCTAGTAGAAGGTGGAGGTAGGATTAAAACCTCAAAAATCCTTTGTGAAAGCCCATCGTTAACAGTATGTTTTCCTAAGCCTCTTGGAGGTATCTACCCTCCAAGAGGGCAATATCTGCCCAATATTTTTGCAGGAAAAATATTGCTTTCTAACATGCATGTAACTCATTTGTGACTATTGTGTACTACAGTCTAAAAATTTGGACTGAAGTGGAATAAACAAAATTCCATAGTTCCTCTACCCAAACTGCAACCATGGCTAAAATTTTAGCAAAAATGAGAGCAAATATTTATTAACTACCCCACTCACCACATCTCACCTTCAGAAATCTTCTTTACTAAGTTATTAATTCTGTCCAGTCCTTCTTTATGCTTTTCATCACCCTTAATATCTTCCCCTCTAACCATGGACTTGGAGAAGCCAAAAAACCTCAGGGTCTTTTACTGAGAAGTCTGTTTTCCAAATCAAAGTAGGAATTGTGGCAATTCCAAACTCAGAGATGATGTTGTTCATAACAGATCCATTTCGGAAAAAAAGTGGTGTGGCCCATGACTGTGTCCTAATGACATTGCAGTTCCCAGGAATGCAATAAGTCATGATGACTGGATGCTGACTTCACGGTTTCTCACATGTGTGCATTGTCCCCAAGTATCGTGACATCTCTCCTTTCCATCTTACATGGAATAATAGAAATAATTGAAGAACATTGAAGTAGAGTTCAATGCACATAGCCATTCATTCTTCCGCTATTAATTGGGGTGTTCTTTGCACAAAGTGCCATGTCAGGTATGAAGGATACAACAAAGATAAAATTTTATATTATGGCACGTTTTCTACCTAGTCTGGGAAAAAAGCAATGAGAACTCAGCCCTGGGCCACCAGTGTGGTGTTTGTTCCTCTGAAGTATGGGAGGTAGAAGAGACACTTCAATATCACCATTTTGCTGAGGAGGAAACAGAGACCCATAAAGTGGGGGTCTTTATTTAGTGATTTACTGAGGGGGAAGCACAGGTAGATCATAGTCCATCCAGAGCTCAAACCTGTGTTGGTGATTTGTAATGTAAATGAGGACATCGTTGTGTGTAAATGAGGGCATTGTTAGGAGTTACAGGTCACCACTTAGACACATCTTATGTAAAAATCCACAAGACCCGTCCTACCCAATATTGCTTTCCTAACCACTTAATTTGGAGGATCATGATAGTAACCTGTCAGGATGTTCTAGTTACAAGTCCAGAAAAGAAAAGAAAGGAAAGGAAAGGAAAGGAAAGGAAAGGAAAGGAAAGGAAAAGAAGAAAGAGAAGAGAAAAGAAAAAAGAGAAGGGAAGGGAAGGGAAGGGAAGGGAAGGGAAGGGAAGGGAAGGGAAGGGAAAGGAAAAGAAAAGAAAAGAAAAGAAAAGAAAAGAAAAGAAAAGAAAAGAAAAGAAAAGAAAAGAAAAGAAAAGAAAAAAGAAAAGAAAAAGCCCATGTTTCCTGACTCTGAAATTGTGCATGGAAAGCCCTAGCACAGTACTCGGTGCTTGACAAGTGTTTGGCATGCATCATACATTCCTGCACTTGTCACATTTGAGATGATGAACACATTATTCCCAACTTACTTACTTTTCAAATGTGCACCTACTTCCCGGTCCCCCCCAAAATCAGGACTATGCTTTTTTTGGTCCCCGAGACATTTCCATAAATTACTGAGGAAAAAGTACCAATTTACTAGCAAAATAAAATTTAAATCTTAGCACAAATCTGCTATAACCTCAGCATGTTTAAAAAGGTGCCTTTGTCCATTGTTTCACGCCCTGAAGTCCTGGGCTGATGTTTTTTACAAGGAATTGATTTGAACTGGGTAGGAGTAGGCAACATGGCAAACAAGGTAAGCATTCAAAGGAGCTTTTCATTTGGGCCATATCATATGTGTATAAATTACCTTCAGCAGGGAGGTTTTATTATTAATCATTTGTGCCAATAAATGTCTCATTAAATCTAACTTTCACTTACGGAGTATGCAATTGCCATTATATAAATATTATTTAATTACATAATGGCTCAACTATTAAGAAATCTGTATTTAACTAATATTCAAACCATGTTCTTAAAATGCTCTATCCTAGTGACTATTTGAGAATTCCATAATCTTTTGATTAAAGACTGTAGTACTTTACTGATTGTATTTGGATAAGCCATGTTGTCTTTATAATAAGGTGTGTTGATATTAAAAATGATTAAACATTTTCCAGGGAAGAGCCACTTCATGTTCACCCAACTTTCATCTCCATATTATGAATTATATATTATTCTTTCACTTCTATATCCTAAATACTTTTTTTTCTCTTCCTTTGTAGGCAGTTATACAGTGACCCATCCATATAGCTCATGAGATTTCTCAATTTTTTATGAATGTCTGTAAATATGGAGGAAATGAGTACAAAATTTATGACCAGTTGGACCATATTAATTTTTTTTGGAGGGATATAGTCATCACACTGTCCTGTTTGAATGTAAGAGGAAATTATTATAGAATAGTAGAGGAAAGATGGATATTTAAATCCAGAAATTTCTTTTAGCCTAGGATGTGACCAAGTTCCACGTAAGCTGAAGCTTTGGGAGAGCTAACTTGGATGCTACTTTGATGCATTTTCTGGGACATGGCAGGAGATTCAGAGCGCAAGGCATGATGAGTGAGTTTTAGCTGCCTGCTACCTAGAAGAGGATGAATGGAGGTGGGACTGGATTGGGTCAAGTTTAGGGAACTAGTCTATGAACAGTGTCCATGTCCAAGGAGGCATGATAGACTTAAATTTGATCTTGGCCCAATGCTAATACTCACAATAACATAACAGAATGCTTCAGATGCACTTGAAATGTGGTTAGTGCCAAAGTGGCTTAAAGCCTAACCCAGAGAGGACAGGAGGGAGAGCATGCATCCCTCCCAGGAATTATGGCAGAGAATAACCCATGATATGGGGTAATCTCTATGAGGACAAGGCCCATAGCTTTTTCATTCATGGTTATATCCATAGCATCCGGTATATGGTCAGCACACTAGTTTTCTAGAAATATTTGCTGAATTATAGATAGAAGGAGAACGTGGCCATTGTCAAGGCTCAGACAGAATATCAGACTTGTGGGCTGGGATTTAGTACATGGTTGGACACCTAGGGCAGAGCCCTAAGAAAAAATCCAGGTGTGTGGACTAGTCCTAGAGTAAAAGGCCTCCTAGGATGGGGAAAGTACATGATGCTCAGATCTCACTCAAGGAGCAATGGGTACCCATCTGAAGTAGAATTTGTTTCTCTCCTTCTCACTTATTCATCCAACAGATATTTTTGGACACTGGCTTTAGTCCAAATATCATGTGAAACTTTGGGACACAGTAGTAAAATGTCATGATATCTGGCTTGGAAGAACTTGCGCCCTAGTGGGGGAAAGGCATTCAAACATCGTTACATGGTGAGCCAACATAGGCTATAAGAATGGTGTTTGCAGAGTTTCAGCTTGACTGCCTCCAGGGTGGTGCTCTGGATATCACATTTTGAGGAGGGGTTCAGAGAGCCCAAGTTCTCCTCCACAGCAGGACTTGAACATTCGAGACACCCCAAATTATGCTTAAGGTATCGGTTACTTCATTTCAGTAAGCACTTAGATAGGGTCAGGCACTATGCAAAGGGCTTCACAAAGTTTAATACACTTGATCGTCACAGTGATTCTGAGGAATAGGTACTAGCATTACTATTGTAGAGGTATTCAGGGGTTAAGTCATTTGCCCAAGATCCCACAAATAGTATTTGGGGAATCCTGGATTTGAAAATCCATAATCCATAATGGTAAACTCTACCTAACTCAACTCCGAGTGATGTACTATTTCTAGATCCGTGTGGGGTGAGGCTGGTAGAGCTGGGTGTGTGGAGGTGTCTGGTGGTGTCTCATGGAAAGTAGGGACTTGAGTTAAGTCCACACGTGGAGGAGAAAGGCCAGCCATTCTAGAATGAGTCTCCAGTAAAAGTGAAGGTGTGAGTGTATAAATCCTTTCATTTATTTGAGAGATATTTATTTAGGATCTGCAAAGGATTTGGGGCCTTATGCCAGGTGCTGGGCACACATTGGTAAGCAGGGTGGGCAAGCCTTCTTCCTCAAGGAGCTCCCAAGCTACTAAGGGAATCAGCAAGTCAACAGGTGATTCTAATAGCGGGGCAAGTTCAGCCTTGGGTGGGGACCCAGAAGAGGGGCTCCCGACTTATGAGAGGAGCCTGGTCAAGGGAAGATTTCTGGAAGAAGTGCAACATGGAGAGAACGGCATTGGAAGAGTCTAAATGAGATTTGAGGAGTATGCTGAGCAACTTAGCCAGGGGAGCCGAGGCAAGAGGCAGCAATGCCAGGTTCAGAGAGACCAGCTCTCTGCAGTCTCTGCTTCTGCTTCCCAGAATGGAGCCAATGAGGCCTCACCAAGGACAGTGTCTCAGTATCTCCGAGGAAAATATTATCGATCACCCTCGGTTCCTCAAACCCAAAACAACTTTTCCCCTGCATCAGCAATCCGGTAGATTTAACTAAATTATAAGACATTCCTGTTCCAATCTGCTTTGTGAAGCACTTGTGAAAAGGCCCTTTATAAATCTTTAAAATAATGAACTATGAACAACAAAAAACATGCTGCAGCATCCCCCTCCCCACCACCCTCCTTCTCCTCCGAAGGGGAAAGCTGAGTCTGATTCATATATCCTGCTTCGTCTGGCCTTGTTGTCTTTTGAAGACAAGAGAACATCATAACCTTGAGCTATCTGGTAGAAATAAAAGATTGATGCTAACTTTACTGTGTAAAATTTGGGGTCTTTTCATCCAGATGTAAAGACAGTTGAATATTACAAAAATGCACAACCCACTCGAGGAAAACTTATTTTATCCAAACACCGAGAACCTTCACCTTGAGAGAAACCTTTTTCTGTGAAAATAAATAAATACATGCCTCCATACATGTATCTGGCAATTTCAAATCTTGAAGCTAGAAAGTCCAACCACCTCATTTTAACAGTGCAGAAACTGATGACCCGGAAGGAGACATGACTCACTCAAGGTCACCAAACACAAATGGGCAAATTAAAATCCAGAGAGTTTGACCCCAGAGTTTCCTTTCACATCCACAACATGGTGTTAACCATCACCTTCCAGGCCATGACGCAAAGTCGGCTCTGCATGCTCAAAGCACATTAGAAAAGAGGAACCAGGAGAACCCTCACTGGCTGAGCCCACACCAAAGAGGGGGCCAGAAGGAGTTGGGAAGAACACCTGATATGAGGTTGTCCCGGGAACACCTTGTGCGAGTTGACATCTAATTGTCATGCTCATTATAAATGAGCACTGGTGTGTCTGACGAAGATGGCACGGGCAGGTGACTAGGCAGCCAACCTCCTGGGGCAGCATTAGTTCCAGCACCCAGTGTGGTCCAGTCTAGCCCTGCACCCCTGGCATGTAGACCCCAGTCCTGGCGCTGTTCACACATTCACTGAGAAAGCAGGAAGCAGAGGAGAGCTGATCCAGCAGGAGTTCATATGATAAAGACCTGATTTGACTCCACCTGAAAACAAATCAGTGGCATGATCCATGGGGGGAGACATGCATAATCATATTATAATTAAAATTGTTAAAATTTGAAAGGGCAAATCCACAAACAAGTAATACCCTAACATAATTTTAAAGTACATTAAGAAAAGCAGAATATCCAAAGTGTGGATATGTGGATAAACTATCAGCAGCAACATTATCATTAATATTAATAATAACATTATTATTATAATCATCTGCCATTTTTTTAGTGTCAAGCACTCTGCTAAGCATTTCAGATGGTTTAATTCATAATTCATCAATCTCCACAGCAACACTATGAGATGGGTGATTTTATCTTCACTTTATAAAGAAAGAAAAGGAGACTTAGTCGATATGCCCAAAGCCACTTGGCTACTGAGTGAAGTAGGGGGGTTCAGAGTTGGTTAATAGGGGTTTACCGACATCCTCAGTGACCCAGGTTCTTTCCACCTTTTTTTTTCCACCGTCTCCATTAAGTCAGTTGGTCTGCAGTTGGCTACTGAAGTCCCAGCCATTCAAAGCTGACAGCGTCTCTTGAGGCAGAAAGGGGCTTTGTCTTCACTCCATGGGTCTCTTATTAAGAATGAGAAAGCCCTTCAGTACATCTGCCATCATAGCTTATTGACCAAAAGTGGAACTCAAACAAATAATCCCAGTGGGGACATATTGTAAAAGCTCCTCAAATGATTTCCAAGAGTGGATGGTCAAGACTATGGTAGATTCACTCGTTCAGTCTCAAAGGGGTACAGACTCCCCTGAGACACAAGCTACCATACACTGACCAACTGGGATCATGTAGAAAAAAGAAGGGAGTGGGTATTAACAGTGTCTCCCCCAGTCTCCCACAGCCAGCCTGGGGAGGGGCAGTAATCTACATGCAGTGAGGTTGAACTTGAACTGAGGATTCCCAGTGGCTACCTGCTCTTGGCAAAAGTCCTCTTTCCATCACAAACCTCAGGATTCTGGGTTCTGTGCTAGCAAGGAGGTGCTTGTGAATGCTTTTATGAATCATAGGAAATCCTGTTGTATTGTAGAGAAATTTGCTGGGTGGCATGAGAATGATGGATTTTCCATCAAAGAAGAGTCACCAACTGGCTTTGCTTCTGAACCCTTTCTGAGGTGTTGATTTAAGGCAAATGTAAAAGATATTGATAAATTCTTTTAGGAACCAAAGTTTAGCCGTTTAGCCAAGTGTTTTCCTTCCTTCCTTCCTCCCTTCTTTCCTCCCTCCCTCCCTCTTTCCTTCCTCTCTTCCTTCCTTTCCTCCATCCCCCCTTCCTCCCTTCCTTCTTCCCTCCCTCCCTCTTTCCCATTCTCTCCCTTTCCTCTATATAAGGTGAACTGCCTCATGGTGAGCTAAGTCAGGTCTGGTCTTGTTGCTGTGCAGTCACCTTGCTCCCTCTCCTCCTCCATTAAGATGACAGCCTCACATAGCACAGGTTTACTATCTATCACTTTCAATAATATCTATTATTCCGGCCAGGCGCTTAGTTCCACAAAGGTGGGCACTACTGTCTTTCCTCTACTTCTCTAGAGGTTTAACACAATGCCTGGCCCATACAAGGGACTCGGTGTCCAGTTAACGATGGATCCTTGGGTCTTCTATATCAGAGCCTTGACAGGAGGGGTAACCCCCGCAGGCTGAGGGAGCTGAGGCTCAGCACTTCAGTGATGAGGTGAGCCTTGTGCAAATAGGATTGTGTGAGGCTCAGGTGGCCCTGCCTGTCTGAGGGGACCGCAGTGCAGGCAGGGGGTGCAGCAGAGTGCCTCCCCCCTGTTCACACCTTTCTGTAGCAGCAGTTCTGAAACACCAGAATCGCCTGGAAGGCTTGTTAAGACAGACTGCCCCTCTCTCCTGATGAAGCAGGTCCAGGATGGGGGCCTGAGAACTTGCATCTCTAACAAGTTCCCAGGTGAGGCTGATGGCTGTTGATCAGACACTGTGACAAGCACTCCACAGCCTGTCCTGGAGGAGTTCGTTCCTTATCTCGGGAATTCACAGACACTTCATGGGGTTGTTGTGGAGGACGGAGTCGGCCCACATTTGTGTCTGAAAGGAGGCAGTAGCTTTGCCGAGTCCCCGGGGTAGACATCGGAGTCTAGGGACAGAGGGGGACTCTCGGGGCCAGTGCTCCCCCAGGAGTGGGGCTGGCGAGAAAACCCTGACCTATGAGGCAGTGAGCCCTCTGTGAGCCCAGGGCTGCAGTGCGCCCACATAGGGGCCAGGGGACACTCAGAACTGGCGATGCTCACTTCCAACCCGGGGACTTCCGCAAAAGGTCCTTGTTGCCACAGTCACTCCACACGGAATCTTTATCAGTAAGAGCTTTTCAACACAATTCAGCTTCTCTGGCGTAATCTAGGGACCTGCTCACCACAGGGCCCCTTTCTCCGTCCTGGGCTGTCCGTGTTTGTGTTTGAGCTCTCCTTGGCCAGGTCAGGGTTTTCCTCTGTGTGTGGTAAAGGGGCATGCATGTGAAAAAAAAATTTTTTGGCAGGAATAATCACACCCTGCTTGATTTCCTAACTAAAAATAGTTTCTCTGTGTTGTGGAGAAACTTAGAGGCCAAAAAAGTACAAGGCGACATCAACCCTCTCTCCAGAAGCAGCAACACCTGGAATGGCTGCTTAATTATTTCCGAAGCAACGACAGGCAATTTAGAGGTTTCAGGAACCTCACGTGTGGTCTTGGCAGCTGCCAATCACAGCAGGATCCAGCCCCAGAGCTGGGGGTGCTTTCGGTCCATCATTTAAGAGTGATGTGACTTTGGGCATGTCGTCTCCTCACTGGGCCCCAGCTTCCTCACCAGTAAGTTGGGGGAAATTGAGCTTTGTTCTCAGGACCAATGTGGCGACACCGCAAGAGCATTTCTGAGAAGAGTCCTCCCTTCAGAGACAAGTACCACTGAGGGCTGAGGAGGACATCCCAGGGGGGAGACAGGAGCAATGCTGGCAAGCATGCGCCAAGAGGCGGGCACCCAGAAAGGAGGGGTGAGTGGGTTTTGCCGACCTAAACAAAGCAAGAGGCTGGGGAAAATGAGGCATACCCAGAGCTGGTGCAGGGCGGAGGGAAACAGAGATAAAATGCAGCTTGGGATCCGATAGAAACAGTTTTCTGTGGCTGATGGGGTGTCACTGGAAGCTTTTAAACAAGGAGGGACATCAGAGTTGTATTTTAGAAAGTGTGGGGAAGATAGGAATAGCCTGGAAGTGGAGTCCAGGGAGGAGGCTCTGGCCAAAAAAAAAAAAAAAAAAAAAGTCAAAACAGTACAGAGGCAGCGGGGATAGAAAGTAGGGACACACAAGATTTTTTGGAAGGCTGAAAAAACAGGCCTATTGACTGATTAGAAATAGCTTGAAATTAGCATATGCAAATGAAGACCTGCCTCCCATTCAAGCCACGCTGTGCCCCTGGCAAATCCCAGGGCTTTCACATCACACTGGCCTTCTCTCGCCACGTCCCCACTGTCCCCAGCTTGTCCTGCCCCAAGGTTTGGCCTATGGTCTCCTTCCAGGCCCGAGCTCCAAGTTCACCCTGCCGACTGCAGCCAAGGAAAAAGGACATCCAAATGGGAGGAAACCGCAGAGTTTTCTGTTTTCTTCTGCAGGAGAAAGCAAGGTTATTTTTGGCCCCTTTCAGTACAAATCAGATTTTTTTTTCTTTCTCAAAGCCTTGTGTCTGGCAGGCTTCAGGCAGGGGAGTGGAAATTAGCGCTTGCATTTTGAATACCTCTGCATTTTTTCTGGGTGTCGGTTTTGTTTGTCTTCCTCTGCCTGGCTGTCTCCCCTGTCTCCGGATTGTTGACTTCACTCAAACGCTGCTCTCAAGCCAAAGAAAGTAAAACTAAGTCCTCGTGCTCAAGGATGGGGCGCTTCGGTTGGAAAGAAAGGACAAGAGGGAAATGTCTACAGTCTGGATCTGGCTGTGCACCCGCCACTTGCACACTTGAGGCCAAGACCTTTAGGGTCCTTGAGTTAACTCTCCTGCGGGGAACCTGTGACTCCCCCTGGTTGTTGCACAGCTGGTGGGGCTCGGCCAGAATTGAAGCCGGGCTTTCAGACACGCGGGCCACCTTTGCTCCTATGTTTCACCTCTGCCTCCTTCGTGGATTGTAGTTGCTGCCGTTCCCCCCCCGCCCCCCCGGCCCACCTGATGGCGTCGGAACCAGGCGCCGTGAGCCCCAGCTTGCCCCAAACTGCTGGAAGGGTTGGAGCCCTGACTGAGCAAACCTCCATTTTCCTGGTTTGCGAAATGGGGATGTTAGCAGTGCATGTTGAGTTGATGTGAGGGTTAAATGGGATGAATCATATAGAGAACTTTGGGAGCCACCCGGGACACGTTTAGTGCTGACCAAGTGATTGTGCGTGAGTGTGTGAGTACTGTGTGCACGTGCGAAAACCACATGGCCATTTTCACCCAGCGGCCGCGCGATTTTGTTAAAACCCTGCTCGTGGTGTTCAGCAGAAGTTGCCAATGAGTTTTTGATCCTTTTCTGAGAAGATTCTTTTAATTTTTTCCTTCTTTCCCAATGGAATCTTACACTCAAGGCAGTGCAGGTTAATGTAAAGCTGTAAGGATGTGACAAACAAATTGGAAGGCATCGCTTTGTGCATTTTTAGCCTGTGCATTTTTAGCTCTTTTTTCTTCCATAAACAACACTGGCATGTGCACCATCACACACATCTACGCCATCCTGATGGCACTTTGTAAGCATCACCTTTTCTCATATCCAGTCCTTGCTCATCTTGAAAAGAGATTCCTCCACTTGCTAGACGTGAGGCCCTCCAAAAGTTCCTACCCTGGTTAATGCTAAATGACAGCCAAGACAATAATGCTGAATGCACCCCATTGAATGAGCACGTGTTATGTTTTGGCAACTTTGCTTATGTTAAGCCAATCTTTTGAACAGCCCTGAAATTTGTTCCCATTTTTTAGTTGAGTCACAGGGAGGATGTTGGATCAGGGATCCAGAGTTGTGAAGGATCAGCGTTGTTCAGGAAGGTAATGAAACAAGGCTGATAATGGAAAGCAGGCCCATCTGATTTCAACTTTTTAATGTTTATGTATTTTCAGAGAGAGACAGACAGGCACAGCCTGAGTGGGGGAGGGGCAGAGAGAGAGGAGAGGGGAAATCTCAGGCAGGCTCCTCACTGCCAGCACAGAGCCCGATGTGGGGCTCGAACCCACAAAACCGTGAGACCATGACCCAAGCTGAGATCAAGAGTGGGACGCGTAAGCAAAGGACTCACCCAGGCGCCCCATATCTGGTTTCAAACCCTGTGTTGTGGTTTATTAGCTTTGTACCAAGATGCCTCTCCTTAAGGACAAGAGGGGTGTTGGCCTTGCTCTCTCTTGTATTTCCAGTCTCTGGCACATATTTGTTCAGCATTTGCAAACATTTGTTGGATGCCTACAGAAACAAACAGGCACAAGCACGCACACACACACACTCACAAACACACAGATTGTGTTGTTGTTTTATTGTAACAAGATACATATGGCTTCAAACCAGGCTTCAGTGGCCATGGAGAAGAGAAGTGGAGGGTCCCCGTGGTTTTGGCAACTGCCAATCACAATGGGATCTCGCCCCAAAGCAGGAGGTACATCAGTCCATCACTGAGGAGTGACGTGACCTTGGGCATGTTATCTGTCCTCTCTGGGTCCCCTGTTCCTCATCGGTAAGTTGAGGAGAGATCTCAAAGAGCATGAGAGGGGGCAGTTCTCTGAGGGACCTGGCAGCACAGAGACCTCCTCATCCTGCCTGGTTTTCCAAATGTTGCAGAGACCACTGAGCATCCTGGAGCTGGTCTCCGTCTCTGAAAGGTAACCAGTTAATTCCTACTGATATGAACGCAGAGCTGGCACCTGGTCACCGGTGCCCCCAAGTCAAATATTCTCAATTTACCAGGTCTACAGAACAGCATGCCTCACGCCCCAGCTTTTCTCACCATCGCTGACACTCACCACGTTAATCCCATTAGCACTCAGGGTGCTGTTTGTCAGAAAAAGCATGGGAATCCAGCTCTTTGGGTTCAATTTAAGGGCTTCCCACCCTGACTAGTGGTGGTCATGTGAAGGCTTTTGACACCAACCCTGGGAAACCAGGTTAGGCTTCTCTGCAGAGGCAGCAAACACGGGGACATGCGAGGCTGTGTGTACATATCGAAGGGGCATTGCTATGAGCTGTTTGATTCATTCGTTCATTGACTGACGGACTATTCCTCCCAGGATAGAGTTCCGGCGTTTCTTCTGAGGAACGTTGTTTCTGTGTTCTGCTATTAAGTTAGACTTAATAGAGACCCAAAGAGGGAGGGAGGGCAAAGAAAGAGATGGAACATACCTTAGTCAAATAATTTTGGGAAATTTGGATTAAGCAAACTTAAGCATACTTTTTTTTTTAATGCAGGATTTCTCAGCATCTTTAGGAGGTTAATATGCATTATGAGTGCACAAGAGAAATATGGTGTCTTATAATTAACATGCTCTTCTGACAACAGAATCATTTCCTCCCTAAAAACATCCCAGGAAACTAATGTTCTGGACCACACTTTGGGAAAAAGAACTTCCACAGAAAAAGGAATTGGAGCCTGGCCTTTTACGCAATTTTTACACAGATGGAAGCAATTCCAGGTGATTCAAGTCAGGTCAGCATAAAAGGCCTCAGGCTGGGGAGAGTCTCCTTTTCAATGGCAGCTCCGTTTTCGATTTCCTCCTCAGCAGGCTTGTGGCCTCACATGCTCCGTGCAGGTAGGTCTGTGCTGAGCCTTGAGGGCGGGCCTTCCAGGCTTTGCAGAGCAGACGGTAGGACATCCTGAGCAAGATGGAGAAGGGAGCGGTAACACCGGGGACACATTCTGGCTTCCTTTCCTGGTCTTTTCTTCCGCACCCACATCAACTACACACACCATTCTCTGGGAGAGCCTTAGAAAAGGGATTTTCAAGTGTGTGAGCAGAGGTGTTACCTAGTAGGGGGGGGTAGCATGTGAAGCCCAGGTTCCTAGGCTGAACCTAAAGTGATTGTACCCCAAAAGGTCACCATTTGGGAAACCCTTGTGGAAGCTCTGTGGAAGCTGTGGTGGCACAGAGCTGTTGGCAGGGGATGGCTTTCTCTGGGTGGACAGTGGCCACTGATTTGGGTATGGCTGGGATGGTCCTCATGGATTTGGTGGTCTAGGTCATTTCCCTAAGAGGGGTGGTTGGTCACAGATCCATACAAGTGTCCCTATATTCGTGATTATTCTCAGTATCTTAATGCACAGGCTCATTTTTAACTTCAAGCAACCATCTAAAGTTGAGGTAAGATCAAATATTGACTTTAGGGGCGTCTGGAGTAGCTGGGTTCTGTGTCTCGCATGAGGTCTGCACACAGAGGTGCCCTGCCCCCACCCGAGAGGCTCTCTGTTAGAGGAGGTTCTCATTCAACACCCGCCCTGACACAGACTGGCTCTGGGCTGAGCTGATAAAGGGATTGTGATAAGAAGGAAGGGCAGGAATTTCAGAAATGCCATTGCCTCACTTCCAAAGATGAGCTTCCAAAGATCAAACCCTGAGCTCATACTACCCTTGCTTTTAGTGAGTGGAGAGTCGGGGAGCTTGCCTCGGATTGCAGCCTTGGTGCCTCCTTGACTGGCATTATGTGCCGGTGGTTTCTCAAAAAAGCATTTGGAGACACAAATTTTCTCTAGGATTTAGGGAAGAGGAGGCAGGTATTAGCATTCACTGAGTGATGACTATGCCTGGGGAAGACACTGGGTTAAATCTCCGGTTCACAGACTTGGCTACACATTGGGATCCTTGGGTGGTTGGCTGGTTTATAAATAGTGATTCCCAGGTCCCATTCCTGGATATTCGGATTTAATTGATCTGGAATGTAGCCTGGGCATCTGAGTTTGTGAAGCCCCTAGGTGAGTCAAATGTGCGATGAAGCTTGAGAACCACTGGTCTGGAAGCTTCTATCACTCCCATTTACTCACCAACAATCCTCCGAGGGGGACACTCATGACAGCTTCTTTTGGCAGTTGAAGAAACAGAGGCTCAGGGAGTTAAGGGCGTTCCCAAGCCCACACAGCTGTAGAGACTAGAACATGCTTCCACCGCCAGTGTTGTATCACACTGACTCACATGAGGCCAGTACTGGGCTTGAAGGAGTTGGCGTCTTACTGCAGCCGTAATGCTCACTCAGTGTGCTCTTCTGGGCTCCTTTCAAAGGGCAGGAAGTTGTAACCAGGCCCATGAGCTAAGTGACTTGAACCCCACAGCTATTAGGCCCACCCAGGAATCAAGACGGGCTAACACTAGGCAAAGTTTATTTTTCTTTTCCCTTCGAGAGTGGTAGCCAGAGGAGAAGACTGCAGGGGAAGTAATGCAGACACATGTGGGCCCCTGGGGGTGTGGGGTTCACAGTCCATCAGGAGCCAGCCAGGCTTGACGCATCATCCCTCCCTCTGCACTTCCTCAGACACAAGGATGTCTGCACTCCCACTGGTATTCAGGAACAGAGACTTGACTTGGAAAAGAAAAATGTGGCCAGAAAGGATGCTAGGGCTGGAAACCAAAAGGGTGTGGTTTGTACCAAGTTGTTGAAAGAAGGTGTAAAAAAGAGAAAAGGGGGGGGGGGGGGATAAAGGATAAAGGACTTCGAGTATCACTTCCCTAGATTTTGCATAAATCTCATCACCTCCAGGAACTTTAATTTCCTTATCTTCCTATCAGAGATTAAAAATTCAGGTCCTTCTCTACAAAGTAAGGATTACAATCACTCAGAGTTGTGATAATGAAATGTGATTATATATTACATATATGTGTTATATATAGGTATTACATGTTATATAATGTGTTGTTAAATGTATAAATAGTATTATAGATAACTGTTATATTATTTATATGTGTATTTGCTCTAGGCACAGCCACAGGGAACAGCATGTCGCGCTAAATCAGTGCTGATTCCGTCAGTAGCCAGTTGGCATGGTTATACAAATGATGGTACATCCATTGAACGGAGTTCTTTGTAGGTGTTGAAAATAAGATCTGTCCATATATCCCAGTAAGGAGAGCTGTGCAAGAAGGTCAGGAGGAGGAAAAAGCAGTGTGCAAGGCCTTCGGAAAGGATACTCATTTTCCTTGATGAAAGGCGTTTACGTATATATGTGTGCTTGTATAAAAATGTAAAACAAAACCACCAACAGATTCTTGTTGTGCTTATAAATGTGCATCTCCTCGAGAGGATGGGTGTGTTTTCTGGAGAAAGTACCTGTAAGAGTAGACTTTGGCAAAGGGAAAAGAGAAAGGGAATTCTCCATTTGATTTTATACTTTGCACCTTATTTCATGCTCACATGAATGGTTTGTATGTTTACAGTGTGTGTGTCTGTGTCTGTTTCAGTAACAGAAACAAAAGGGATTTGCATTAAAACATGAAAGAAAACAAAGACAGGTCTAACCCTGGGCCTTGAGCTCCTTCCCTGTGTTCTGGGCCAGCCCGGCAGACCTGGTTATTTTTCCAGCCGGGAATCGTTTCATTTTCTTGCCTCAAATCCTGGATGAGCCCGGGTCTAGCAGGAGGCTGACAGAGGCCTGGGCTGAGGGAGGCCAGCCACCCCCTCCCGCGGCAGGTGCTGTTGTTCGTATGTGTGAGCGTGCAGGGGGTGTAGGGGTGGGCATGTTTGGGGAGGGGTGGGGAGGAGCTGGACAAGCCTTCAGAGCAGTGCCGAATAAGGAAAGCCATGTGGTGTGGCACCAAAGTTTTAAATGCTTTAAAATAAAACTGGAAGTAAATTTAATTCAGAGGAAAATGCTGATAATCCATGCATGGATGCTGGAATCCTCTGGGTGAACAGATACCAGCTTTGGGGTTGGTCCTTCCCCTCACCGGCTCTATTTTTGACTGGTGACCCCAAAAAGTCCTGTCCATACCCCACGTGTCTGGTTTATCCCAGAATCTGTGAACACAAACGTACTTGGGAAGAGGTCTTTGCAGAGGTAATAAGTTAAGGATCCTGAGAGGAGATAATCCGGGAGTATTTAGATGGGCCTTAAATCCAATGACAAGTGTTCTTGTTAGGCACTTGGACGAGACAGAAGAAAAGACACGAGGACATGGGGAGAAAGCCATATGAAAGTGAAGGCAGAGATTGAAATGATGCAGACTAGCTAAGGCACACCCAGAGCCACCAGGAGCTGGGGAGGCTTGGAACGTTTTTCCCTGGGGCCTTCAGAGGGAGCAGGACTCTGCCGACACCTTGATTTCAGACTTCTGGCCTCTCAAACTGTGAAAGAATAAATTTCCATTCTGTAGCCACTGATATGGTAATAATTTAGTATAGCAGCCCTTAGGGGACTAATATACTTGCTGAAGAGACAAGGGTGGCCTTGGATCGACTTCCCAGCACAAGGGGCAGACTCCGAGGTTTGGGAAGAGAACAGGCAGCCCTCTGTACCTCACCCAGGACACCATGTCAAGCCCCTAATACCCTCTGTGGCCCTGCCCCTTCTTCTGACTCTATTGGCTTCTTCAGCCAAATTTTTTCTGCTTAGGGCCTCTCATGACCTGTTACTCTTATCTATTTGTTTGATTTAATTTTGCATAGTAACTGTCTCCCCCGGGAATGTGTGCTTCCTGAGGGCGGGGCTGTCATTTGGCTTCCCTCGGAATCTACCCCTGGAAGAGTGCTGGGCATATAAGGGTGCCCAGGTGACAAGGTGATCTTTGAGGAATGAGGAGAGGAGAAGGGAGGGCACTCTGACCAGGACCCTGGGATTAGCAGGGCATAGAGCTCAGAGGGAGGTGGAGAGCTCTGTCACTGAGCTCACAGTTGAGGAAGGTTAGGGCCAGCAAATGGGGGGGGGGGGGGTAGGGGGCGCTATATCCCAAGGACAGAGGGGAAAGAAGGAAACAGAAGTTGTAAGAAGGGGGCAGACAGTGCTGCGGGAGGAAGACAGGGATGGTGAGACTCAGCATCTGGGGAGTCTCACAGCTGTGACAGAATCCCCTGAACCCAAGAGACAAGGCCTTCTCCATGCCACCACCTTTGCGACAGGCAGTGAGGGAAAACAGAGATGAGGGGGCAGTCAGGAGAGGCCCTGCAGAGAAGGCCTGGTGGGACCAGGAAGACATGGTGTTGTGTGTCCAGGGATGAAAGGCCCAGAGGGGCTTCAAACCAGGAGCCTGCCCTCCTGCCCCTATCCCTGGACACCAGCTCCCCCACCTCCAGGAGGTTAGTCTGTCTGTCTTCCGTCCTTCCCAAAGCTCACAGTTGTTACGTTAGGAACTGCAACTGCTCCTTGAGTCCAGAAGCTTCCATAGGTAGAGTTTTAATCCTTTCGAAACATTCATATGATAGCATGATTATGCCCTTTCTGCAGATGGGCAACATTGAGGCCTGGAGTGGTAAAATGGCCTTGGAGCTGGAAATTTTGGGGTTCAACATTCAACCCCGTGTCTCCTGCCTCCTGGTGACAGGCATGTGCGTTCACCGGGGCCTGTACTCCTCCCTTACTGCAAATGGTGCCAGGATTTCTGGAGGAGTTCACACACGGGGCTCTCCTTTGACCTGAAAGCAGAAGTTTGGGACAGCCTAGGGCAGGGATTATTCACCCCATTTTACAGAAGAGAAAGCTGAAAATTCAAGGAATGGAGGGGTCTTTGCCAGTGAGCTGCATCAGAGGAGCTGCAGACCCAGGACGAAGGACATCAGTGTCTCGTGCTTAAAGTCCGTTGCTGGGGTGGCTTGTGATCAGTTGTGTTGATACAAAAATGCAAGATGCGTGCAGTGGAGACAAGAGTAGGGCAGGAAGTAGGTGAGGTTTGCTCCAGACCTCATGCCTGCTGAGAAGGACTGTTGTCCACGAGCCCGGATCAGTGGGCAGTGAGGCTGCCCATCCATCTCCGAAGGCCCTTCCAGGGAAAATAGTACTCCCTGGAAGGGGCTGGATGCATTCATCTTGTAGGACAATATGCTATTTTCATGAGAAAGCCACAAGGCATAAATATAGATTTCAGAACCTTTTTTATGAGCTGACATCATGGCCTCTGGTCATCTCTTCACTAAACCAGAGAAAGCCAGACAGCCCTTTCCAGAAACTGCACATCTACCTGTGTCCCAGGTAGAGCTGGGAGCCTACAGCCACATGGCAGAAAGGGACCCCCTTTGTGGGGAAAAAAAAAATCAGTGGCTGTTTGTGTCAGTACCTTACAGATGAATGAAGTAGTCACCAGAGGGCTCCCTCTGTCTCTCCTGCTGTGACATCTCTTTCCTCCTGCCCTATAACAAGGTCAAATCCTGGGATGCAGAACCAATCCTGAGTCCTGTGCTCAACCTCCCTCAGCCTCTATCTGCCTTCCCATGTTCCCAGTGCTGCTCCCGCGCTCGCTCGCGCTCTCTCTCTCTCTCTCTCTCTCTCTCTTTTGCTACCACAGGGCCTTTGCAGGTGCTCTTATTCTACCTGGAATGCTCATCTGTGCCTACTACCCTTTAGTTCTGACCTCCAGTCATACCTCCCCGAGCCTACCATCGGGGTTACACCCCTTTATGGTAACAATGCCTGGAACCATAGTCCTTTTATTCTGAGCACGTACCCCAGTTTGTAAGGCTGTGTATGAATATTTTATTAGAGTCTGTGTTCCCCACTCCACTGTAGTGCTTCTGTTGCATTCCCAGAGCCTAAAAAGATACCTGGTCCACACTCAGTTCTAAGTAAATAGGTCCTGAGTGTAAACAAATGGACCAGTGAATCAATACTTAGATGAATAAATACATGAGTGAACAAGTGAGCAACCTGTTTGTCCCAACTGGGCACGGTGGTGGTTCTACGGGGACAGGGTAGAAGCTAGGGGTGCTGTCAGCATCCAACAGTGCACAGAATAGTCCTTCCCACCTCCCAGCAAAGAACTGGTCTTGCCCTACATGTCAACAGTCCTGAGGGTGAGGAACCCTGAGATTTTATTCCCTAGGGCTACGTAACAAAACTGCACACATTGGGTGGCTTCAAACAGCAGAAATGTATTTGATTTTAGTTCTAGAAGCCAGAAGTCCAAAATCAGGGTGTTGGTAAGGTTGGTTCTTCGTGGAAGCTCTGAGGAAAGACGCCCCACGCCTCTCTGCTGGCATGTGTTGGTTGTTGGCCATCCTCCATCTTCCTGGCTCCCTCCCAGCTACCTCCCTCCAGTCTCTGCCCCTGTCACCTTCCCTATGTATCTGTTTGCATCTTCTCCACTTCTTATAAGGACATCAGTCATTGGATTTAGGTCCCACCCTAATGACCTCAACTAATTACACCACAAAGACCCTATTTCCAAATAAGGTTACATTCAGAAAGAGAGAGAGAGAGAGAGAGAGAGAGAGAGAGAGAGAGAGAATGAGCTGGGGAGGGGCAGAGAGAGAGGGAGACAGAGGATCTGAAGCGGGCTCTGCACTGACAGCAGCAAGCCCGATGCAGGGCTCGAACTCAGAGATCCTGAGCTGAAGTCAGACACTCAACTGACTGAGCCACCTAGGCGCCCCCATGAACATCTCTTTTTAGAAGATGCAATTCAACCCACGACACCTTGGTTTAACAGAAAGTTAATCTTTCTTACCCCTCTCCCCTCAAAAAAGAAACAGGAGGGAAAGGAAACCTGTCTTCTTCCTCCTCCTCTCCCCTACTCCCCTGAGGGTTTGCACTCACTCAGCCAGATGCCTGGTGGGCTTCTTGGCCTTCTCTCCCTAGCCCCCGCCCCCAACCACCACTCTGTCACTTGTATGTTGTCAGTTCTTTACCTGAGGAAACTGCCTCTGTGTTAGAAATGTCCTCTACACGAGGAGCACCAATCCTATAAGCAAGGCATTCCTACTGCCCCTGTTTACAGAAAAGGCAACCAGGGTTCAGAAGGATAAACTAGGTGCCCAAGATGACAGAGCTGGTAAGTGACAGAGTTTGGGCATCTGATTCGACAGCCCACACGTAACCCCTGTTCTAGGGAGTTTTGGCCTCCCTTCTCTTGGGCACTTTCCTGGCTGGAGCTCCTCCCTGTCCCCTTCTGATGTAAGAAATTTGCTTCTGCGACAGCCCTGTTCTCTTAGCTTCCTTCTTGTTTGTTTATATTCCTCTCTCCCTGCCAGACAATGAGAGCTTTCAGGGTGGATACAATGTTTATTTCATCTCAGTACCTACCCCAGGGCGGGGCACACACAACCAGGCCATGCTGGCTGAATCAATGAATGCATTCACGCTTCAACAGTCAAGTCTGAAGACATTCCCTTTGTTTCTACCAGAAATCCCCAAGTTACACTGCCATGAAGACACTACAACACTGCGGCTTTCTTAGAAGCCACCAGAAAGTGAATCAAATTATAACTAAAACAGAAAGGTTGTTCTGTAATCAAATTAGCCTGGGTAACTCTAGAGAAACCAACACTATACATGTTTCCTTACTGCTTGACATCACAATCCTCTCAGGTGCTTTTGGAATTTCAGATAGTCTTCTAGATATTGAGGATTCTTTTTTAACCAATAAAACTGGTTTTTATTTTTTGAAAAGTCTCACAGAATACTAACCATCCTACAAAACCCAGGAGGGCACGTTCGCCTTCCTGGAGAAAGACTCTTATTCCTCAGGATCTGGGAGCAGAATACTTCCTTCAGTACTGGAGATGCCATCACCTGAGGACTGGGATGATTCTTCTTTCCCTCTGGCCTCAGGTCTGCACCCACATTCTCTTGTGACCCTTTTCAGTCTTGTTTTGGGTTGATTTTTCTCCAACTCATCAGAGCCTGAGTTCCCAGAGCTGGAGATGAATGTGGGTGGCCCAAAGCTCCCTGTACCTCATTAACCTCTACATTATCTCAGGGAAATTACGGCCATTATCACACTGGGGCTCAGGATCGAAAAGCCACCAAGGCTGGGCAGACAGAGATGGATGCTACCAATTTAAGGAGAGGAGAGGCAGCTCCTTAGGTGGTGAGAGAATCCTTTGTTTTGCCAGAAGAAGCTTTGCCATGGCAGACCCCAAGTATGGCTCTCCCGGCACCTTTCTGTAGGCTGCACATTTCTGGAGGGGACTTTGTTTTAATAGCATGTACTGGTTAATCTTGTTTCCTCATTGACTTAATAGAAGTAAAGAGGAAAAAAAAAAACCCAAACATATAAGAAGGGCCCATAATCCACCTACCCAGTGATATCTATTGACCTTTAAAACCAATCAAAATGAAAGTAATAGAATATAGGTAGGTCTAGACAATTCAAGGACTTCAGTAAGTAACAAAGTTAAAGTGAAGGTCTTCGGCCACCTTTCCAAGTTCAGCCTCTCAACAGCTAATAGACTTTTGTGGTTCCTTTAGAAATAACATGAACTGGTGGAGTATCCCGGCTTACAGAGCGGTGGCTCTCTGACCTGCGTGGACATTGAATCACCTGGAAAGCTCATTCTGTCATAGGTTGCTGGACCCCAACCTTAGAGAGACTCTAGGCCCAGCAGGTCTGGGGAGGGGCCCCCAGACTTCCTTATTTAAAGTTGTTACAGGATGATGATATGTCTTGGGCCATTTCCAGCTGTGATTTTATTTTTTTTTTTTTTAATTTTTTTTTCAGCGTTTTTTATTTTATTTTTGGGACAGAGAGAGACAGAGCATGAACGGGGGAGGGGCAGAGAGAGAGGGAGACACAGAATTGGAAACAGGCTCCAGGCTCCGAGCTATCAGCCCAGAGCCTGACGCGGGGCTCAAACTCACGGACCGCGAGATCGTGACCTGGCTGAAGTCGGACGCTTAACCGACTGCGCCACCCAGGCGCCCCCAGCTGTGATTTTAAAGATCGCCTCTTTTTGCCTCAGGTTCTCCTTCTGTAAAATGGGGCTCATAGAGCTGATACGAGGATTAAATGGATCAAACTATTAAAAAGCTCCTCTATATTAAGAATGATGTAATTTTGCTACTATTCTGCATATACCAGCCTGTAAATGTGTCCCACTATCATCTATGGCTTTGTAATGTTAACAAAAGGAATAATTCTATATACACCTCAGTGCTGTGCTTTATTCATAATATTTTTCACATACTTATATACAGATATGTTTAGTTCTTTTGAATTATCTTCACATAAAATCATAGATGTACATTCTAGAGGATCTACTAGTCCCCTGGAAGTGACCACACCAGTTGTTTCCGGGTACCAGCTAATATCAACCTTGCAGCAAGGGACATTCTTGTACATGTCATGGCACACATTTTGTGAGCATGTTCATGGAGTCGATTCCTAGAAGGGGTTTCCTAGGCCAAAGTGAATGTGCACTTCACCTTTTGGTAGTTGGAAATAAAAATACACATTCTTGGCAAGGCTACATTTGTTTCTAAGCATAGGTCTGCCAGAAGCCCTGATGGAACCGGATGGTAAGTGGTGTTAACACCTCTCTACGGACTGTGTGGTGTTCATCTTCAACACGAGAATGGGAAACCAAGTGATGTTGCATATGGAGAGTCGGTTCACTCTGAGCTCTTTGTCTAGCACAGATCAAGAAGCTTAGGGTCCAGAATTGGTTAAAGCATATCTCTATGTTCTAGGAGTCCTGCTCCGGAAGGGTGAACCCTTAACAAAACAGTTGCATCATAGACTGGCATGAGAAATGCATTGAAAGCATAATGTGTACAGATCAAAGATTGCATGACCAGTGAATCAGGTAGGCTAAAGGGATCAGGAAAAGGTTCAGGAGGATAAGGCAGAGTTTTTTCAAAATGAGAGAGAGTGGGCAGGAGGGAAAGGCAGTTCCAAGATTAAACTTGGTATGTGTGAGAGCCCAGAGGTTGGGTAGCACCTTACCTGAGGTACACTAGGTGCTCAAGGACTGTTAGTTGAACACAGTCTCAGCCCTCCTGGGGTATACAGTGTACAGATCTGCTACATTCTAAATGTAATTTTAGCTTCGTGACTAGCTTAGTGAATTCCTAATGAATTCTCCTGATCGAGACAATATCTGCCCTTTTATACCTCTAATGACCAGGTTGGAATATAAGTATTTAAATAATCTTCAGATGAGCCCCGACCTTGCCGGCAATACCTACACCCTGGCTCGAAGTCCTAGGACTGAGTGTTGACTGGTCCTCGTCCCTCCCTTCCACAGAGATTCCATTCCCTGGTAGATGACCAGTGGACATTGCTCTGGCTCTATTGCCAGCCGAGACAGTCTCCTGACACAATCGGCTGAAACAGTGGACATACAAGCAACCTTGTAGTTACAACACTTTGGATTTTGCAAACTCTTAACCCAAGTGGTAAAGGGAACAAGGACATGAATCAGAACTGTAGGAGACATTTGCTATCGTTGCTTCAAGGGACAGTGTTCTGGTCCAGGCTGCTCTTCAAATATGTCCCAAGATGAATTGGAAAGCATACATCAGAAAGGTGCATTTCATTTTTACAGTCTGCAGGTGGTGCTGGACAAGGACACTGTGACTGCAGTGGGTAAGACAACATGGTCCACTGTCATGGAATAAAAGCAGCCGATGCAGTCTTCAAGTTGACCCCCAAATATTCTAAAGCCATCATCTCTTCCAAAAAGGTAGAAGAAGATCTTTGAGGTGCTCTGATTAACCTGCCCCATTATCAGACCCCTGATTGACAAGTAAGGTCTTCACCCCTGGTCCCTGCTCACTTCACCAGCTCTATGTCTGCCATGCTTCCCTGCCAGCCAGCCCTGCATAGGCGTTAAGTCTGACAGACTGACTTGAATCAAGCAACGCTGCTTTGCAGCTACACAAGCCAAAGAAAGTCTGCTAACCACTCTGAACTCCACAGTGTCCCTATCTGTATCATGGCGATAATGTTGGGAGGATTAAACAGTAACCATTTTTGGAAGGGTCCAGCTCAAAGCTTCAATCACACGCATTCGTTTTTTGCAGTGCCCTCTATGGCACTGAAAAAGAGGATTGCTATCACATATGGATATTCCTTATCCCCCTTTTAAGTTGGATGGCCTATTAGCGCATCCCTTAACTATAGGTTTCGTTGGTGATCTCACATGTGTGCTAATAAGAGTTAGGGAAAATGAAATGAATTAGTTAGGACTTTTTGTGCTTGCCAAGACTAAACCCAACTTGAGCCGGCTTAAGAAAAACACAGACGGCATATTAGCAATAGCGACGTTTCATGAAATGGTGGGATGGAAATGGCAACGGAGACTGACTAGGGAAGGGTCTCAAAACCGGGACTGGAAGATGTAAGTAAATCTGATAATTAGCTCCTTCCATTTGCTATTCCCGCTTCCCTTCAGGTGCTTGATTCATTGTTTCTTCTGTTTACTTATAGCCTCTCTCTGCTCCCAGTTCCATGGTAGAAATATATGGCCCCACAGATCCTCTGTTTACCTGAGGACTGATCAGGAACAGAGACCATCAATACTATTCCTGGTCTCAGTTTCAAATTGCTACAAGACAGAATCTGATTCTGCCTGTAGCCTACACTTGCTCTAATTAGCTCTGGGTGGTGAGTCATGAAATAACTAACGGCTATGGGAGCTCTTGGACATCATGGATAGAAGATGGGAGGCGTCTATCATAGAGGGACAAATCGATGGTTCTAGCAAGAGAGGAAAAGGAGAGAGGTTTAGAAAAAAGTAGTAGATTAAATGTTGCTCAGTCCTCACTTGCTATAAAGTACTATTGAATACCCAGGTGTGTATATCCGGCTTTGGAGAAGTATCTATTTTTCCATGAGAAAGTTGAAATAGATCGATGGGTTATCAGCCCTGGCTCATCATATGAATACCATGGGAGGTTTTAAAAATCTCAATATTTAGGCAGCATTCCCAGACCAAATAAATCGGATCTCTATGGGATCTGAATATCAATTGTTTTAAATGTTCTTTAGATAATTCCAATTTCAGCTAAGGTTCATAACCATTGGACAAGAAAAGTAACTCTCAAATGAGAATCTAGTGAAAATGAATATTGTGATCTAATGGGCTCAAAGTGAGGCAGTGGGGTTCTGCAGGGCTAAAAAGCTTCCCGGTATTGTCAGTAAAGACTGTCCATAGATTGTACTTAGAGCTGCAAAGCACTAAATTATCCCTGAGTTCTAGCGCAGCCCCAAGACTTTAAGAAAGAATATTTACTCCACAAATATTTATTTTCTGCTCTGTACTGGACCCTTGTGCTCAATGCTAGGGCACAGAAATATAAGTTCTAGCCCAGAGGGGGGGGGGGGTCACATGTAGCCCCATAGCTTGAGAGTGGCTAGAGAAAACATACTATGTATACCACTTTGTCTTTGTTGGAAGTCTGATTATCAGGGATTTTTGTTCGCTTTGTTTTAGTTTTCAAGAAAATGACCTCGTTGAAAAGTCAACTGGCTTCCCTGAAAGAGAAAAGCCAGTTCAAGTCTGGGGCTAAGATTATTTGATACAGAAGGAAGAGAGGTGTTAACATCGAGTAGTTGAGGGTAATATGAGCAAACCATGGAGTCTGTGATGGAGAGAGAAGCTTGGCCCTGGGCAACAATGGAAAATATAGAAGCTAATGCTGGGGAGTAAGAAAATGATCTGTGTGATGGGTACATACATAAATGCTCCATTAAAGAATCTTCTTGTTTTCCAGTGGATTCAATGATTAATGAGCCAAGGCCACTCTAAGAGATCATTAGAGGGATAAACATAAGATGTTGTAGGGCATAGTGAGAGTTCCTAGTAACAACAGAACTAAAGTCGTTCCAAGGCTTATGGTGTAAGTCTACTCACTTCTCAGTAAGCTACTTTGTGCCAGAAAGCCCAGAATGACACGAGTTGTGATGCCTCGTTTCCATATCATAGAGTGGGCATCTAAATAGTAGATGGAGAAAGGCCATAATAAATAGCCTGATTTTCATTCAGCAAATATTCCCAGAGTGCCTCCTGTGCGCCAGGCACTAAATTTGATCAAAGTTTCATGCATTTTGAAGGTTATTCCAATGCTATTAGCCTTTAATGGCAAGTGCAAGCTGTTTGTCTATACATGATTACATTTAATCCTTACTAAGACCAGGATGGAGGGGTCAGGCTGATGATGCTGTTGATATTGCTGCTGATGGTGATGGTAGTGATCAGGTGATAGTGGTGGTGTTACGATGCATTTCCTGTTTAAAGAAAATTTTTAATTGAGCTCCAAAATGGCAAAGGATTATAGAAAGCCCCACAGCTGGTGCATAGATAGCCAGGCTGGGGTAAGAATCCAGATGTCCAAACTCCAACTGTGGCTTGCTGTCCATTCAGCCATGCTGAGGAACTAGAACATGAGTCAGTTGCTGAAGTTTCGCTTTAGGGAGGGCCAGGCAAGAAGCACGAGGAAAGATGAACTAAAACTCCAGGATCCTCACAATATTATGGCTTCATGTACAAGAGAAGGAGAGTTTCACAAAGGCCACTCCGGAAGTCTCACTGATTTTTCATTTCCAGCTCACATTCTTCTCTCCTGGCAAGGAAGTCTGGAACAAACATCGGTCGTAAAGGAAACGTTTCTCTCTGCCTCACAGATGCATTTCTGTGCCAAAGTTAGCTTCCACCTTTACAGCTAATACACATAAAAAGAGAATATTTAGACAGGCACTTCACAAAAGTGCGGTTAGCTCAGGAAGTCAGAGGGCTATAACTGCCCCCAAGAAAATGCCGTGCTTTTCAAAGGGCTTCAATCTTGCCGGCCTTGCAGCACACACACCGTCTGGTTGTGTTCCAGTCCCACCCACCCCACAGCCAGAGCCAGTCTATCCAAAATGCAAATGTGATTGCCTCTCTGGGGGGCTAAACATTCTCAATGGCTCCCTCATCTGCGGAAGAAACTCAGGCTCCTCAGCTTAACACGCAATGCCTTTTGTGACGTGGCCACTGCTGACCGCTCCAGCCTTTTTTTCCTTGCCACCTTCCAGCCTTCTGTAATGTGCTTCAGCAAAAGCAAATCGCATGTAGCTGCGGCCCTGCTTATTAAACTCACAGCGTGATGTTCCTATGCCTTTGATTATGCTGGTTCCACGGCAGGAAGGCTGTCTCTGCTTTCCTCACCCGGCACACTGGCTCTCATCCTTAAGGACTCACCTTCTCCAAAAACCCATCTTGGACCAGTCTCAGCAGAGGGGCCACCTCGGGCATAATTCTGTCAGACTATGCCATATCTGTGAGTTGTTTTTTTTTTTTTGTTTTGTTTTGTTTCGTTTTGTTTTTACAGCAAACCCATTCACCATCGTGGTCGCCCCTCCTCCCAGCAATCATTGAGGTTCTACTAGGTTGTAATCACTTTACATGTATTCTTATTTTAAATATTCATCCAGCTCTACGGGATTTGAAAGTAACCAAAAACAAACAAACAAAAACAAAACCTGGAGCTTCCCAAATGCAACAGTGCCTGGAATACAGTAAGCATAGTATTGCGCAGTAATTTGTACAGCTGAACGGATAACTACTTATTCATTTTTAAAAATAGGCTTTATTTTTAGAGCAGTCTTGGATTTACAAAAACACTGAAAATACAGTGCAGAAAGCTACCATATACTCTGTATCCAGTTTTCCCTATTATTGACATCATACATTACTACAATAAATGAACCAATATTTGTATATGAATATTAACTAAAGTTTATAGCCTATTCAGATTACCTTAGTTTTTACCTATTGTCCTTTCTTCTCCAGGATCCTGTGCAAGACACCACAGTACATTTTGTTCTCACGTCTCCTTGGGCTCCTCTCAGCTGTGACAGTTTGTCAGACTTGCCTTGTTTTTTGATGACCTGGGCAGCTTTGAGGAGTACTACTCAAGTATTTCGTAGGATGCCCCTCTATAGGAATTTGATGTTTTACTCATGACTAGTCTAGAGTTGTGGGTTTTTTTTTTTAAGTTTTTATTTTAATTCCACTTAGGTAACTTCCAGTGTAATATTAGTTTCAGGTATACAATATAGTGATTCAACAATTCCGTACAACACCCACTGCTCATCACGGTAAGCGCACTCCTTAATCCTCATCACTTGTTCAACCCATCCCCCTCTCCTTGTTACCATCAGTTCTCTATAGTTAAGAGTCTCTTTCTTGCTTTGTCTCTTTTTCCCTTTTGTTTCTTAAATTCCACATATGAGTGAAATCATATAGTATTTATCTTTCTCTGACTGACTTCACTTAGCAATATACTCTCTAGCTCCATCCGTGTTGTTGCAAATGGCAAGATTTCATTTTTTATGGCTGAGTAATATTCCAATGCATATGTATATATGTACCACATCATCGTTACCCATTCATCTATCAATAGACACATGTGCAGCTTCCATATCTTGGCTGTTGTAAACAATGCTGCTATAAACATGTACCCTTTGAATTGTGTCTTTGGTTTCTTTTTTAATTTATTTATTTTGAGAGAGAGAGCGTGCGCACACACCCACGTGTGGGAGAGGGGCAGAGAAAGGGGAGAGAGAGAGAATCCCAAGCAGGTTCCAGGCTGTCAGCACTGAGCCTGACATGGGGCTCAACCTCATGAACTGGGAGATCATGACCTGAGGTGAAACCAAGAGTCAGATGCTTAACTGACTGAGCCCCTTGTATTCTTTGGGTAAATACCTAGTAGTGCAATTATTGGGTCATAGGGTAGTTCTATTTTTAACTTTTGGAGGAAGCTCCATACTGTTTTCCACAGTGGCTGCATCAATGTGCTTTCCCACCAACAGTGCAAGAGGGTTCCTTTTTCTCCATATCCTCACCAACACGTGTTGCTTCTTGTGTTGTTGATTTTAGACATTCTGGTAAGTGTGATATCTCATTGTAGTTCCAATTTGCATTTCCCTGATGATGAGTGATGTTGAGCATCTTTTCATGTGTCTGTTGCCCATCTGTATATCTTCTTTGAAGAAATGTCTGTTCTGGCTTCTACCTTTTTTTAATTGGATTTTTTTTAATTTTATAAGTTCTTTATATATTTTGGATACTAATCCTTTATCAGAGTTATGTCATTTGCAAATATCCTCCCCCCTTCTGTAGGTTGCCTTTTATTTTTGTTGATTGTTGGCTCCATTATTGTTTTGATGTAGTCCCAATAGTTCATTTCTGCTTTTGTCTCCCTTGTCTCAGGAGACCTATCTAGGAAAAAGTTGCTACTGCTGATGTCAGAGAAGTTACTGCCTGTGCTCTCTTCTAGGATTTTCATGGTTTCAGGTCTCATATTTAGGTTTTTAATCCATTTTGAATTTATTTTTGTATATGATATGAGAAAGTGGTCCAGTTTCATTCTTTTACATGTCGCTATTCAGTTTTCCCACACTATTTGTTGAAGAGACCGTCTTTTTTCCATTGGACATTCTTTCCTGCTTTGTCAAAGATTAATTGACCATATAATTATGGATTCATTTCTGGGTTTTCTGTTCTGTTCTATTGATCTATGTGTCTATTTTTGTGCCAGCACCATACTCTTGATTACTACAGCTTTGTAATATAACTTGAAGCCTGGAATTGTGATGCTTCCAGCTTTGCTTTTCTTTTTCAAGGTTTCTCTGCTTATGTGGGGTCTTTTGTGGTTCTATATAAATTTTAGGATTTTTTGTTGTAGCTCTGGGAAGGATGCTGGTGGTACTTTGATAGGGATTGCATTACATGTGTAGATTGCTTTGGGGAGTATAGACATTTTCACAATATTTGTCCTTATAATCCATGAGCATGGAATATCTTTCCATTTCTTTGTGTCATCTTTAATTTCTTTCATCATTGTTGTATAGTTTTCAGAGTTAATGTTGTGGAGTTTTGAGAGTAAGACCACAGTGGTCAAGTTTCACTTCTCTCCTATCATATCAAGGATTCTTAGTATCCACATGACTTACGTCTATGGATGTTTGACTTTCATCCCCTGGCTGAGGTAGTGTTGGTCAAGTTTCTCTACTGTTAAATTACTCATGTTTCTCCCTTTTTCATATTTTTTTGGAACAAAGTCACTGTGCAGAGACCAAACTTGAGGAGTCTGGAGTTATGCCTCCCCCTTCTTAAGGGCAAAGTGTCTACATAATTATTTGGAACTCCACACAGGATATATGTCTCTTTTCTCAATTACATTTATTTAATCACTTATTTAGACAAGTATAGACTCATAAATATTTATTCTCTATTTTGGTTTTAATACAGTACTACTTAATTTTGTTGTTTAAATTATACCAGCTTTGGCCATTGAAAAAGTTCTTTCAGCTGATTTCTGTGCCTCTTTGACTCCCCCCACTCCAATCAATGTAAGCCCTTTAATTTTTTGAGTACTTTCTTCCTTTTCTTTTAAAGTTTATATTTACTTTGAGAGAGAGAGTGGGATGAGAGCTGGGAAAGGGCAGAGAGAGAGAGAGGGAGAGAGAGAATCCCAAGTAGGCTGCATGCTATAACTGCAGTGCCTGACGTGGGGCTTGATCTCACAACCCATGGGATCGTGACCTGAGCTGAAACCAAGAGTCTGATGAGTCTTTCTGATCCAGGCTCATCTTGCTTACTTCCTACTGTGGCACTGAAGTCAGCAATTTCTTCTAGAAGCCCAGTTCACAAACCAAGATCTTGGTTCTAGCTGTGCACATTGCTATTGGGGTGTTGTTTCTTCTTGGTCTTCTCAGCTGAGAAAAAAAATTATAAGTATTATGTATGTATCTGTATACCAACTCCTGTATATATGCATCTATCTATCTATCTATCTACACACACACTCATGTATATACACACATGAATATTTCTGCCGTAACCATCTGTATCTATATCCAGCTAAACACGAGTTCATACTCCTATCTCCAGCTTTAATCCATTACATTAATCACTCTAGCCTCCTTACCTTGCTTATCTGTAAATTCCTGCTTAAACAGTGAGAAACCCAGCTCCCATCACCTGCCATCCATTTACTGAATCGTTTAGTTCCAGTATGCATGTCTAACTGCATCAGAATTATTAACCTGTAGCCCTCGGGGAAACAGCATTATCAGCCTGAGTACAGTGCTTATGTGTGGTTCTTTTTGCCGTTAATCTTACAGACTCCACTTACTTCCAAAGTTACCGCTATCAGCACCTTCTCCCGCTGCCTGCTTCAGTGAGATTGTCTTACACATTTGTAATACAGTTGGAGTCTCTTGTCACAGTCTACATTTCTTTCTGGGGTTCCCCTGATTTCCTAAATGATTTTTTTATGTGCATGCATTAAGGTGTATCCTTTTGTGCTGTACAGTTCAATTATTCATTCACTCTTCATTATCTATTCATTCCCTAGTCATTCATTGTTTACAGCACTCCTATCACATGCTCAAAAATAAGTTGAATTAACTGACATTTAGAAAATGTCTCTACTGGCCTTTAAAGTAGAAGAGAAAGATTAGAATCTACAGAGAGGAATAGAATAAACTCTACCAGAGCGTAGCATGAAAAAATTCCTGCAGTAGAGAATTAAAGCTGGCTAGGAGTCTCCTGGCCGCCACGCTGATGAAAAGAAACATAGCAGGGTCCGAGGACAGACAGATCCTCTCCTGGTCCGGAACACTGATGGTAGCTGTAAGGGGTCACTTTACAGTGCTGTGATACAACATCTGGGCCTGGCATGCCTGTGGGGAGTTGTAAAGTCCGTATATATGGACTAGTGGACTAGGGTTCACTTTCGATCTGCATGCAGACTCCCAGGTGGCAAGAGTTCAAATTCACCCTAAGGCCAGAGAAGCTTGCGTTTCAAATTCCTTCTGGTTGCTCCAGGGATCTCTCCCCTAGAAGCTCAGGAGAGCACGTGAGATTTGCTGCCACCACTGGTTAAGAGCCTTCATCATCACCATCATCAGGAGGAACATTTGAAGAGACATGTTACCCCTGTCTTTACAAAATGCTTGTACTTGTTCTTCCTCTTCGTATGTTCATGCCCACCTCGGAAGTCTTACCTGGTACCTGGTTATCCCCATCTTACAGATAAGTGCAAGGTCAGAGAGGGCTTGATTTCCTGGTGGGCCACAGTGAGGACAAGGTACTCAGCCCCAGGATCCAGCTTTCTCCTGACTCCCCAGAGTGTTTCTATTTCCATCACCCTTAATGACTTGGGGACAGAACCCCAAATAAAGGTCATCTGACCCTGAGACTGCATCCTCATTTGTGATTCCTGTGAGAATCTATATTAGAGGGACTGAGATTTCATATATACAGACTTTACAACTCCCCACAGGCATGCCAGGCCCAGATGTTGTATCACAGCACTGTAAAGTGGTCCATGGCCTTCTTTGACAAAGAAAGCAGATGTTCCCTTTTGTCTTTCCAGGTCCTTCTTAGGTACCAATATTTTCTCATACCTCACATCATTTTTTTAAATACTCAGAAACAAAGAAGAATGAAAACTTGTGAACAGTCGGAGAAGGTTGTGTTCATTCCATTCCCATTCTGTTTGCACACACATATTCAGAGATTTTTCACTCTGATTTTACACACAGAGTTCAAATGTCAGTAATTACTTGATACCTAGGCTTACAGAATATTCAAAACAGAAACTGGAAGAGAGGCAAGCAGGTATTAGAAGGATTAGGCATGAAGTATTTAAAATAGGAAACTGTCAGGGAATGCTTAGTTTGGGGTCACAGTGTCTCTGGGCACCTCCATTTCCCCTGAGAGCACTGGTTCATTGAAGCACAGTGCTATAATCTGTGCTCAGAAAAATGTTTCCAAAATATTTTTTTAGGTACAAATATTTTAAGTGGTGACAATTTAAAAAATTATTCAAAATGATTAAAATAAGTAAACATTTCTGTATTTAAACTAGGTAAGCCTTAAATCTGTGGAAATCAAGATTACCCAGTATTACACATAAACTCAATCAACATTTACTGTGTATAAACTGTGCAACAGGAATTGGGGATAGAGAAATAAATAATATTGATCCCTGTCTTCAGGAAGCTCAACATCTAATTTGAGAATCTGTCCCCAGGGGTCTGGATTGCTGATGTTTTGGGGCATAAAAGGCTGATGGCTAAACCTTTCCACTCTATGAGTCTTGAGGACTCCTGGAGGTGAGAACCACTGAATCAAACACTTAAAGTTTGAGAAGAAGCAACAAGGAAGGATGGAAAGAGGGAAAGAACCCTGTTACCTTATTTAATTTGGGCAGATGGAAAAAAAAGTCTTATCCAAAAATTTCCACTCTGTGGATCCATATCAATTTAGCCAAATGCCATAAGTAAAAGGGTAATTTTACAAACACCGTCCCCTCCATGATTTGTAAGTTAGCAATGTAGGTGTTATTATCCCGCTTTCATGGGGGTGCAAAACTGAGGCCTCAAGAGTCGGACCATCCTACCCAAGCTTAGGCTAGGGTAGCCAGGCATGGTTAGGGCTGGATGCGAATCCAGGCCTGTCCCATTTGGTGTGAAATCTCGGCCCTCTTCACGAGGCAACATCGCCTTCAGCCATCGGAGGTTGGACTGACAAGAGAAATGTCTACAATGATGTGCTACGAAAAGAAAAAAAGAAAAGAAAATGCATCCTTAGGATTCCCTTCACAAGAGAGGCAAGTGCTAACTCCTCATTCATGCGTGACTGAGTATCTAATCCATCCCCTTGTAACATGGCCACTTCACCAGTGAGGGTTATAGTGCATTCCAGTTGTGTGGCTTGAGAGTTTAATAAAAAGAATATTTACTAAAGACATAGTGCCATGTAGCAAACCCACAGGACATGTGTATAGTAGCCCAAGCTGAGTCAAGAAGCAAGGGGAGGGAAACAGTGACTGGGATCTGGAGAGGGAGACCTGAGAGCAGAAGGACTTCTAACAGGAGCTGTGCCCTTCCTTTTGAGGGGGATGAAGTCATCCATGGTACCCACAGTGAGGGAACCAGGGGAATAAATGATACCCTCTCAGTCTTTTTTTTTCCTCCCTCCTTTCAATCTCCTGATGGATTCCCCATTGGCCCAATCCATCTGGAAGCTGGGAGGTGAGGGACCCCATGAAGCCGAGCACAGAGCGGAACAAAAAGGGGAAAGTTCATCTGGGGAAGGAAATAATACACCCCTGCCCACCCCACCGATGCTTTCCAACACGGAATAAACTTAGCATCAAAAGATGTTTTTCCATTGGGATCAGAAGAAATCTCATGATCTGTGCTTGCTTTGGGAGCATATATACTTATGGTCTTTTTTAGTACAGCTTTCCAGGAGCTAAGAGTAATTGATTGGAAGTGGCATAGAGGTTGGGATACACTTGCCTAATCCCAGCCTTAACTTGTCCCTTATTTTTCTTTGATTGGTTTGATCATTTTGATACCAGTAATGGCTTATAATTTTTTTTGTGTGATTAGCTAGAAACCCAGCATAGGTAACACTTTATGGATTTAAAATATCCAGGGAGGAGTGCCTGAGTGGCTCAGTTGGTTAAGTGTCCAACTCCTGATTTTGGCTCAGATTATGATTTTGGCTCAGGTCATGAGATCAAGCCTGGTACTGGGTTCCATGCTGTGCGTGGAGCCTGCTGAAGATTCTCCCTCTCCCTCTTCCCCTCCCTGCCCCCCCCCCCCCGACTCTTACTCTCTCACTCTCTGACTCTTACTCTCAAAAAAAAAAAAAATCCAGGAGACAGTAATGTTGTCACGAAAGTAGCAATGGACTTGGTTTTAGAAATTTTCATATCTTACAAACTGGGTGACCTTGGGCAAGCCATGTGCCTTATCAG
Organism: Acinonyx jubatus; assembly: GCF_027475565.1. Classification (NCBI taxonomy): domain Eukaryota; kingdom Metazoa; phylum Chordata; class Mammalia; order Carnivora; family Felidae; genus Acinonyx; species Acinonyx jubatus. The sequence goes on along the minus strand of NC_069396.1, from coordinate 20,387,578 downwards.
AGTCTCAGATCTTCTCAGGGAATGTCACCAAAAAGATGTGACTGTCACTTGACCCGTGAGCTAGACCTGGGCACTCAGAGGTCCCTCACCCCTTTCCTTGTCCTTGGAATGTGCCTTTTCTGTTCCCAGAGGCTGCTCCAAGGACATAGCCTTGAGATTGTGACATGGTATTGAAAACACTTGCATGGTATACGTGACTGAGGACATTGAAGGCCTCTTTATAAACTTTTAAGATTTGGCAGGTAAGGTGCAGGGATCCATTCATCTTGCTGCTGCCTAAGACAAGCTTGCATGTAAGTTCTCATTGCCTATTAAGTCCACCATCTACCAACTTGAAGCGTCCTCTTTCTTTGGCCTCTCCCTGCACTCCAATAGTCGGGGCTGGTTTCAGATTACACCTGGGAAGTTCTGGGAGGCTTACAAACCAACAGATCTCACTGGTGTGAAATAGGAATATGAAGTTATTTCTCAGGATGGTACAATTCTGAACAACAAAAATGTGGTTATATTACACACAAGAGGGATATGATTTTTCATATTACATTTTAGTGAGACATTATAGTAGTTTAAAAAATCAACCTCTAGGTTGATAAAGACTTCAAACCTGGGCTCGGGAACTTCCTAGCTGGGTGACAATGAGCAAATTCCATAATGTTTCTAAACCTTAGTTTTCTAATTTATAAAACAGTACTAACCAGAGCACCCAGCTCACGGGCCATTCTTTACCTGTTCATAATAAACAGTAACAGTAACCATGGGTGTTAGTTATTACTGCCTCATCCTAGATGCAAAGGATGCCTTCAAAGCAATGGTCAAGTCCATAGTCCAGGTCATTCTTTAATGAAACAGCACTCACGGTGCCCTGGTATTCTTTAGGATGCCTTATCTCTCTGGAGACAAACATCAACAGTTAACATCTACCACTCTTGAGACCATAGGTCATAAACAGAATTAAACTCCTGAGTGCTGCCTGCTTCTAGTGTTCCTCCTGGATTTTGTTTATCAAAGATATTTTTGCTTTAGTCTCGTGATTTGCCATATAAGCTGATTGAACTCACTCGCTTGGCAGTCAGATAGGCACATCTCCTGTTTCTGCTAATTTGCTAGTTGACCCTGTATAAACCACCTAATTTTCTAGGTCTCATCAAACTCGATAGATAGATAAGATATGTAGATAGATATACAGATAGATCGAATTCACACTAGTAAACCCACTCAATTTCCATTTCAAAAATTTTGTGATTCCATCAACCATTCTCTGAAAGTAAGTTCACTTATTCCTGAAGTTCCTTTATCACTCTTCACACGTAGAAAGTGTTCAACAGACTCAAAAGAACACACAAATATCAAGCACCTACTATGTGCCTGACACCAGATATGTACTTAATAAAGTCTGGATGTTTTCTGAAACAAACAGTGTCTTCCATATCAATTTCCCAAACCAAGACTTTCATCTGTCTCCAACGCAGTAGAAGCAACTCACATGAATCTCACCTTTGTTAAATTCTGCAGTGGACATAAAGGCTCCGAAATTCCATATGGATGCACGTTGCTGAGCTTTGATTCATACTTAATTTCCTAAAATGAGAAGGGAGGATTAGTTGAATAAAGGGCTGTGGTATAAAGAGCAATACATATGTCTTCTTGGCTAATGTCTGCTTTTTTTCCAGTTATTAGAGTTAATGCCATCACAGGAAGGGAGCAGAGTTGTTTTTCCCCAGTAGAACAACAGGGGGAATGTACTGCAGATAAGAAACATTTCTGGAAACGGAAACAGAATAGCTGTATACATGACAGCTTGATCTGGGAAGCCTGACAATCTTCCCCCTTTCCTCATCTTTTAATTCTGATTACTGCCAGACTGAGATCTATCTATCAGTTCTCAATGCTCTTTGCAAGAAAGGTTTCATTGTGAAGGAGGGGGGCTGGCCTTATTTTACCAGTAGAAGGCTATTATCTTGCAACAGCTGTTTATAGTTAACTGCAGCCCATACTTAAAGCCTGAATGCTAGAGCCTTATTTAGTGCCTGTGGATTTGCAGTGAACAGAGTCAGGCTTAACTCTTTGTTCTCCCTGGAGTTGATGGCTTCACTGGGGATTCGAGATGGAGAGGGTCTTTAACAAAGAGGGTGGAAATAGATGGAGGGTTGCAGCTCACAAGTGGAGCAAACAGTTCCACATAACGATGGTAAATATTGAGGTATTATGATCTCTTACGGATGTGCTGAGCACTTCGTAGGTATTATTTCAGTGAATTTTGACCAAAAGTGCTCTGATGTTGATATAGTTGTGCCCATTGCACAGGTGAATAAATGGAGGCTCAGGCAATGAATGCTGGGATTCAAATCCACATGAATCCAGTTACAGAGCCAGAGTGCTTAATTCCTACGTTATATTGTATTAAGTCTCCCATTATTCCAGAGGTGTTAGCTGAAGATACTCAGTGCTTTGCACTGTGGTGCTGTACTATCTATTAGAGAAAGAAAGTTTCCACCCAGAGGACTCTCAGGCTGGCCAGAAAGGTGAGTGAATACAGCTGATGCACTGCAAACAAAGAAAATCAGTAAAAAGTACAGAGACTTTTCAGGGTGGAGAGAGTAGATGAGGACCCAGAGGAATTTAGGGAAGGGGCAGAGTTTACTATATAACAAAACAAAACAAAACAACAAAAAAACCCCACTAATTTCAAGAAGGAAACCCAGCTGCAAAAAAAAAAAAAAAGGAACAGTGCAGACAGGCTGATTTAACCAGAGGATTATTGAGGGGGCCGAGGGATACAACCAGAATCCCGGAAGCATCTTGGCTGCCCAGCCAGGAACTTAGACTTGATTCTCCAGGATAGGAGCAACGAGGTGGTCAGATGCGCATTTCAGAAGGACCACTCCAGCTGCGGTAGGAAGATGTTTTGGAGGGAGTAAAGCAGAGGAGGTGAGAAGAGTTAGGATGTACTGTGATGATCCAGGAAGAGGAGAATGGTGCCAGGACAGTGGAAATGGGCAGCGGGAACTGGATCAAACAGATGCATCGCAGGTAAGAACAAATAAAATGGTGTTCAGCCTCCTTGCCTCACTCAAGACTAAAAAGAGGTTAAATTTTCCAGCAGGAAGTTGGAAGGAACATTGCTCTAACCACTAACTCAACCCCAAATGACATACATTCCTGAGGGTTACAATGCTAATCAGTGGCATTTGGCGGTGGTGGGTGAGACCATGCCAACAACACACACACACACACATACACACACACACACACACACACACACAGAGTTTCATTTTCTCAGCACGTCTGGAATTTTTGTTCTTTGTTTGACTCCAACATCTTTCCAGATGACAAAGAAAACCAAAGATCTCTCAGCCCATTGTTAAGCACAAAGAGAGGCGAAGTCAGGGGTTGTGGGGGAAAAGTTGGCGGACTCCGAATTTTTATTCTCTGCGAGGAGGTTCGCAACAATTCACAGTGGGAGAGAGAGTGGCTTGCCAGAGGGCTCCATGTGACTGGGCTAAACTAGAAGAATATGTCAAGTTCAAGATGAAAAGACAGCCCTTGCAGTTGAAAAAGGAGCTGGGAGCTAATGGAGCTGGGGAAGGGGGCCTTTACAAAGGAAAGTGCTTATTTGCAAACTTGCTTCTCTCTAGCAAATGCTCCCAGGACCTCTGGCAAAAGGAATTCCTGGACACAGGCCTTCCCGTTGAGCCGTTAGTGATCTGCGGTTAATTACCTCTCGCCAGGCTCCCCTTCTGCAGCCAGTCTGTGGGGTGGCTGCAGAGGTTTGGGGTGGAGGTTTTGCCCTTTTAATTCCAACATTCAACAAAGTTAAACTCCTACAACTGCAGAGCTAGAAGAAACCTTACTTCTTCTGCTCTAAGTTCCTAATTTTTATAGTGGCAGGAGTCCTGGGTCAGACAAAGCAGGGAGAAAGGCAAAGCCAGCATGGGAGGCCTGGGGGTCTGTGGGTGGTCCATGAGCAAGGTGGGGCCCTCATGCTGGGAGGGTATTCTAGGAGATCCTGACTGTCACTCAGCAAGAAGATCTGCCTTCATTGTAGGAAGTGGAGCGTTCCCATCATTTAGGCCCAGATTTGCTTACACTGGCCAGATGGGCTAAGGCCACTTCTACTGCCCTTTCATGCTCCCACTCTTTTACAGCAAAATAAAACCAGTCTTTCCTGAGAAGAAAGTGCATTAGATTAGTCAGGACTCTGCAAAGATAGATAAATAGGTAAGTGGAGATTTATTTTGAGGAATTAGCTGATGGGATTGTAGGCGCTGGCAAACCTGAAATAGAGCAGGCTCAAGGGCTAGAGGTTCAGGTCAGAGTTGATGTTGTGGTCTTGAGGAGAATTCTTTCATCATCAGGAAACCTCTCTTTGGTCTTCAGGTCTTCAACTGATTGGATGGGGCCCACTTACATTAGGGATGGTGATTTGCTTTATGCGAACCCCACTGATTTAAATGTTACGCTTTAAAAACATACCTGGGGCACCTGGGGGCTTAGGTTAAGTGTCAATCCAACTCTTGATCTCTGTCTCACAGTTTTGTGAATTCGAGCGCCACATTGGGCTCTGTGTGGACAGCTCAGAGCCCGCCTGGGATTCTCTCTCTCCCCTCTGTCTCTGTCCCTCCCCTGCTCACACGTACTCTCCCTCTCTCAAAGTAAAGAAATAAACATTAAAAAAAATAAAAAACAAAACAAAACAATATATTTGTGTTTGACAAAACAACTGAGGACCACAGCCTAGCTAAGTTGACCCATAAAATTAACCATCACAGAAGGAATTCCAACAGTGTCCAAAATGTGTCAGTAGTCTCTATTGGGAGATCCTGGGGATGAAGCCCTGTCTAGGGATTTTCATCCTTCCTCCCCTGACAAGAGTTTAACACATGCCATTTTAGATCTACCAGCACCCGACCCATCTCTTCATCCCTAATCGTAGCATTTCCTCATTCCAAAAGTAAACGTAAATCATAAGATGAGCAAAGCCAGGACTCTGCTTCTAGATCATAGATCTCATAACTGGCATGAGCCCTTGGCAGGGGTCTGTTGAGGAATCTAGAAACCCTAAGGTTATTTGGTGCCTTTTATCTCCATGATTTACTCATTCCATAACTGGAAGCTTTTTATCTCCCACTCCCGTTCACCCATTGTATGCAGCCTTCCCCACCCCTCCCCTGTAGCGGCCATCAGTTTGTTCTCTGCATTTATGGGTCTGTTTCTGCTTTTTGTTTGTTTATTCATTTGTTTTTTAGATTCCACGTATAAGTGAAATCATATGGCATTTGTCTTTGGCTTATTTCATGTAGCATAATACCTTCTGGGTCCATCCATGTTGTTGCAAATGGCAAGATCTCATCCTTTTTATGGCTAACACTTCATTGTGTATATACATCATCACATCTTCTTTATTCATTTATCAGTGGACACTTGGGTTGCTTCCATATCTTGACTGGTATGGTCTTCCATATCTTGACTTGACTGGTAAATGCCCAGTACTGGAATTACTGGGTCATATGGTATTTCTATTTCTAATTTTTCGAGAAAACCAACATTCTGTTTTCCATAGTGGCTACACCAGCTTGCATTCCCACCAAAAGTGCATGAGTGTTCCTTTTTCTCCACATCTTCATTAATGCCTGTTATTTCACGTCTTTTTAATTTTAGCCACTTTGATGGGTGTAACCTGATAATTCATTGTGATTTAGATTTAGGATTCCCTGATGATTAGTAATGTTGAGCATCTTTTCATATGTGTTAAACATCTACATGTCTTTTTTTGGGGGAAAAATGTCTGTTCAGGTCCTCTGCCCATTTTTAAATTAGATTGTTTGGAGTTTTTGGTGTTGAGTTGTGTAAGTTCTTTACGTATTTTGGATATTAACCCCTTGTTGAATATATAATTTATGACTATTTCTTCCATTCATCAGAATGCCTTTCATTTTGTTGATGGTTTCTTTTACTATGAAAAAGCTTTATATTTTCATGTAGTTCCATAGTTTATTTTTGCTTTCATTTCCCTTGCCTGGAGAGACGAATCTGGAAAAAATGTTGCTGAGGTCAGTGTCAAATAAGTTATTGCCTGTGTTTTCTTCTAGGAGTTTTATTATTTCATGTTTCACATTTAGGTCCTTAACCCATTTTGAATTTATTTTTGTGTATGCTGTAAGAAAGTGGTCTGGTTTTCCCAGCACCACTTATTGAAGAGACTGTCTTTTCCCCATTGTATATTCTTGCCTCCGTTGTCATAGATTAACTGACCATATAAACACGGTTTTATTTCTGCTGTCTACTCTGTCTGTTTTTGTACCAGTACCATACTATTTTGATTGCCACAGCTTTGTAGTGTATCTTGAAATTTGGGATTGTGAAACCTCCAGATTTGTTGTTCTTTCTCAAGATTACTTTTGCTTTCTGGGCTCTTTTGTAGTTCAATACAAATTTTAGTATTATTTTGTTCTAGGTCTCTGAAAAATGCTGTTGGAATTTTCATCAGGATTGCATTGGCTATGTAGAGTGCTTTTGGGTAGTGTGGACATTTTAACAATATTTTTCCAATTCATGAGAATGGACTATCTTTCTGTTTGTGTCATCTTCAATTTCTTTCAACAATGGTTTATAGTTTTCAGAGTACAGGTCTTTCACCTCCTAGGTTAAGTGTATTCCTAGATATTTTATTCTTTTTGGTGCAATTGTAAGTGGGACTGTTTTCTTAATTTGTCTTTCTGCTAATGTTTATTAGTGTATGAAAATTCAACAAATTTCTGTGTGTTAATTTTGTATCCTGAAACTTTACTGAATTCATTTATTACTTCTAATCGTTTTGGGTGGAGTCGTTAGGGTTTTCTATATATAGTGTCATGTTATCTGCAAATAATAATAGTTTTAATTCTTCCTTACCAATTTGGATGCATTTTATTTCTTTTTCTTGTCTGATTGTTGTGGCTACAACTTCCAGTACCATGTTGAATAAAAGCAGTGAGAGTGGACATTCTTGTCTTATTCCAGATCGTAATGGAAAAGTTCTCACTTTTTCACCATTGAGTAAGATGCTAGCTGTGGGCTTTTCATATATAGTCTTTTTTATTGTGTTGAGGTATGTTGTTTCTAAACCCACTTAGTAGAGAATTTTTATTCTGAATGTGTGTTGAATTTTGCATCTATTCTGCATCTATTTGAGATGTTCATATAGTTTTTATTCTTTTTTGATGTGGTGTATCACAATGATTGATTTGTGAATATTGAACCACCCTTGTATCCCCAGGATAAATCCCACTTGATTGTGGTGAGTGATCCTTTTAATGTATCATTACATTTGGTTTGCTTGTATTTGCTGAGGTATTTTGCATCTGTGCTCAGCAGGGAAATTGACCATAATTTTCCTTTTTTTGTAGTGTCCTTGTTTGGTTTTGCTGTCAAAGTAATGCTGGTCTTGTAGAATGTATTTGGAAACTTTTCTTCCTCCTCTATTTTTTGGAATAGTATGAGGAGAATAGGTGTAAACTCTTTAAATTTTTGGCAGAATTCACTTGTGAAGCCATCTGGTCCTGACTTTTGTTTGTTGGGAGTTTCTTTTTAATGAACTTAACATTTTTCTTGAGATTTTTTGCTCTTTATGTTCTTTGTTCTTTAAAAAAAAAAACACAAGAGACAACACAAGGGGAGAAACGGTCTGGGAGACACAAATTTAAAATAAAAATCAAAAAGTTAGAGCTAAAATATTACTCTCTTATTCTAAAAAAAAAAATGTATCACTGTCTCATATTGTTTCTTTATACTGCTTTTGGCCTGAAGGTCAGTTTATGTACAAGGAGGGGAAACCGACTCCTTAGATTGGGAATAAAGATTTATACTGGGGTTTTCCAGACTTTAAGTGAACATATTCTGAGAAGCCCCACTATTTTTCTCTCTGCATAAGAAGAGGTCATATTTATAAATACAGGTGGAAAGTCGTGGTATAGGTCTTTGATTTAGGTAAGGGGTATATCCTAAGAAGCTCCTTCAAAAAGTCCTTCATGAATGCCTCAGTAGCACCAATTAACCCCCACATAATCCAGTAAAACATAGCTAAAAACTTGGAGTGATACAACTCAATCTTTAATAAGAATCACTAATTATTATATGATGATAAATAAAAACAAGACCACCTGAAGTTTTGGGGGTGCCTGGGCAGCTCAGTTGGTGAAGCGTCTGACTTTGGCTCAGGTCATGATCTCACAGTTTGTGTGTTCAAGCCCTGCATCAGGCTCTGTGTTGACAGCGTGGAGCCTGCTTCAGATTCTTTGTCTCCCTTTCTCTCTGCCCCTCTCCCACTCATACTCTGTCTTTTTCTCTCTCAAAAATAAATAAACATTAACAAAAAACAAAGACCACTTGAAGTTTTGGGTGCTCGTAGGCAGGTTAAGGACCTTTGCAGGTTGAAGGGGGTCATATGATTATCCTGGTGTCACAGTAAATTTTTATGCACAGGCCTCACAGGAATGACATACTATAGACCTATGAGGCCTTAAAAGTATGACCAAATTCTAACTTTCCTTAGCCAATGCCAAAAACATGAGACTTTTCAGATGCCTTCTGATAGGCGTGACTGGCCAAGGCCCTCAAGTCTGTGCTTCTCCCTTTGTAGCACTCCTTGCCATCATGGTGAATAAATTGCTGGGTCGGTTGTTTATTTGATGGTCTTTCTCCTCTGCTGGATGGTGAATTCTGTAAGGGCAAGGATCTGAGCCTAGTGTAATGATTGACATAACACTGGGTAAACTATAGCTTGAGGAACACTCATCAAATGAATAAATATATTGACCAACTAACCAGTAGCCAAAGTACTACATTCTTCAAGTGTGATTAAGCAGATATTTTTATTCACATGGTCCTATCTACTTCCAGTTACCATAGACACAAAACTTTAGTTTTCCCTCTCTTTTTCCTTTCTTCTCTTGGGGTATAGACATGGATAACTCCATACTTGCAAGGATATTTAGAGGCTACCACATATTTGAGGCTGCCCCCATTTTCTGCTACCACCACTCCCATGGATTAATTCTTGGAAAACCAATATCAGTGTGTCAGTGTTTGCCAGCTACCCATCTTTTATCTTCCTTCTCTACAAGTTACTTCAAAGCTTGAAGAAAATCTGGTGTGTTTGTTACTTCCACATTGGCTTTTGGTTTTTCAAAATGAAGATGTCTGGGAGCATATATCAATTAAAGACGTTACTCAAGGCGCTCTATAATTTTATCTACATCTTTTAATTTGTTCTCATTCCTAGCCACTTTCCACCATGCCCTGAGTGCCCCAGCCCACCACAGCATAGGGATGCATATAGAGAAATGGTAACTAGGTATCAGGTCGTGAGGAAGGTACTGAGAATACATGGAGAACCAGACAGACATGGTCTCAGCCCTCATGAATTTACACTTGTTAAAAGACAGACTGAGGCATATTAGAAATTTCAAGAGTTTATTTGAGCAAAAACCATTTCAAGTCAGGCAGCCTCAAACTAGAAGAGTTTAGGAGCCCTGTGCTGACAGGAGTCAGGGCAAAGACTTATACAGAGAAAGTACAGAAGCAAAGAAAGGAAATTATGTCATTGGCCACACCGTAAAGCCTAGTTGGCTGTTTGTGATTGGTTGTCCTTAGCATTTCAATTTTGTAAATTTGAGGCATTTACAGGCTTAAATTTTGGTTTGCTTACTTAGTCCTCCATGGATTAGGGACTCGTCAGTTTCATGGCCTCATCGTTTAATTAATTTAACACACTGGATTGGGGAAAGTAGGCATTAAGCAAGTATGCTGAGAATAATGCAAGTTAACAGAGAGGATTTAAGAAGTGTGATGAGAGCATAAATCTAAGAATTTAACTGAGTCTCGTGTGTCAGGACAGGCCAACTTGAGAACGTGACATTTAAGAGGAGAATTGAAGGAATGGGTAGGATTTAATCAGGGACCAGAACTGGGCCTGGGACTCTGTTACAGGCAGAAGAAAGAGTGGTTAAGAAGACCCAGGTTTGAGAAAGAATATGCTGTGTTCAAGAAAATGAAAGAAGCCAGAACACTGGCATGAGAGGGAGAGTTCTTCTACTACAACATACATATAATTTGGTGTCCCTCTCTCTTCCTCACTCTTGCATTCCCTTCGTCTTGAATGTTATCCCCCTTCTCAACCTTGTGCATACTTGGTTCAATATTAATGTTCTAAAAGTTTGCCAAATATCTCCCCTGATGGAATCACTTCTTCCCTGACAACTCTGTATTCAAACTTCTTCCATGGTGCTCATTTATTCACGATTCTGCCATGCCATGTCACTATATCCTCCTCTACCTGGTGGTGGCCTCTATACACCTTATTCCCGGGACTTACACTGTAGCCAGTGCAGAGAGAAACCCAGTGCCTTTCCCAAAATGAATTATATTGTTTGATTCAGCCACATTCAGCGGAGAGAATACACCCCCCCCCCAGAAAGCATCTAGTTCATGGTTCCACCTAATACTGAAACACTTTCTTCAGCATTTCTAACTGACAACAGGCTTTCTAGCTAATTATTGCTTCAAGAAAGCCCACAGAGGGCAATGAATATAAGCTTCTGAGTTTGGAAATATCTATAAAAGAACAGATTGGGAGAAAGGTTTAATTTGGGTAAGAAGATTAATACTCTGAGCTTAAAAATCATTAAGGAGAGGTGAGGGAGGAGTGAACTTTGAATAAACAAAGCCCTATCTAATGAAACATTTCTTTGATATTAAAGGCAACTTAGGAGCCAAGGGACTAACACTGGGTTTATAAACATCATAGAGTCATGGATATTGTGAGCAGGAAAACCTGTCACAGTAAGATGTGGCCACGAAAATCAGGTCAGCACCAGAAGGTCTGAGAATATTCTAAGTGTTTCTGAGTGGAGGACTCAGGATCATTGAACTCCCTGCTTGGTCCTCAGACCCAGCTTGTACCTCTTCAGCTGTCCTGGTCTCTGAGGCCCTGTGTTCTTCTTTCAGTAGGTAGCCCACCCCCACAGTCCCTTCCGCACTTGTTTTTCTTTGGGCTTATAGTCCCTAGCATGTGACAAGTGCACATGCGTGCATGTGTGGCATCATTATGATAACAATAAAAGCAACAACAGCAACAACAATAATGATGTTGTAATATACGAAAACTCTCTTCACCTCTGTGAGCTGCCCTTTTTCCCTTTCTGAAATGCAGATCATAACATTCATCCTTAAGTCTGAGGGCGTCATCAGGAAGGGGCTTAAACTGTAGTGAGTACACATAAAGTCACTGGAAGTAAAAGCATCATGTCATGATAGGAAAGCATCCGTTTTTACATAGATCAATTTGGCAGACTTCCCTTCATGTGTATCCATTCATATATTCAATCATGTGTTCCTTCATCAGCAAATGTTTATTCCATGACTTAGAAAATCTGTCAATAATATACCATATTTGCTACTTACCACTAAACATACTATCTAGAGTTGGCAAGATGAGAAACTTTGATTGCAAGTCAAAGCATAGTCTTTTGATTTAGAGCTTGTATTTGAAATTGCAGTTTATTTGCTATTTCATAGGACCTTGCATGAAGGAATTTTCTTTTTCCATTTGGCTGTCCTGGGGCATCTTGTCGTATCTCAGTGTCTTCAACTCAGAAATGCAGCTGTCTATTTTTTTTTTTTTTTTACGTTGCCTCCTGGAGCCACCCAGTGGGAATTTTAACTTTGACAAATAGTTTATATTTTATCTTAGACCATCCCAAATATACCTTCTAAATTGTTGGTATTACATCCACAAATATTTGTGGAATGTGGTAAGAAACAATCAGAAATGTGGTTTTATTTATATGGACACCATACTAGACCTTAAGCGTGTAATCCTAAACAAGGAAGGCCCAGCACCTGCCCTCCTCGGGCTTAAACTCTGTAAGGGAAGACAAATGTTGTGCAAAAAAACACAGTAAAATCTGATGAGTGTTAAAGTAGGGAAAGAATAGAGGAACATGTAGACAAATGGCAGAGACCTAACTCAGTGTAGGGGTCCATGACATTTAATAAATATTTATGAGTGTGTAATCTTAAGTAATTCAAAGGCACAAGTAGGGTTAGGCTAGGAGGTAGTAGGGACAGAGAACCATGCTCTAGTTAGCACAACAAGTTGGTATTTGAAGTCTGGCAATGAAAGGATAGCGGTGAATACAGGATACTAGGGTTCAAATCCTACCTCTGTAACTTACTATGTGACTCTGGGTAGGTTACACAACCTTACTATGCCTCAATTTCCTTATTGTAAAGTGTAAAAATGCAATGCTCAATCTTGTGGCATTGTTTTGATACTCAAATTGATATATAAAAAGCTGTTAAAAGACTGCAAGGCTCATAGTGAGAGCTACATAAGTGTTAACGATTATGATTATGATTATTCTACTGTTACAAACTCTGCAATTTCAAAAGAGGCAAATAAGCACTCGGAACCTCATGCCCTGGATCCACAAAATGGGGATATTAATATCTTCACTGCAGGGGGCATTATTAACTGAAATGTTAAATGCAGAGCATATGTATCTGCTAGACATCCTGTAGATGTTTAGCAGATGCCCTTTGGTTTCATAGTAATAGCCCAAACTTCGTGGAATGCCTTGGCCTTGACCTTGGCCCTGGCTGCTGTTGACAGGCTGTCTTCCTGTGTATATCCTTATAGGTCTTCCTCCTCCAGGTTTTCCTAAAGCAATGAAGCTCATGCAGAGGACAGGTCAGGTGTCCCTCACCCAGACATAAAGATGGACCACCCATGCTTGGCAAGGACCATGTTAGTGAGCCCAACACTACCTGATGACCGCATGCTTCCTTTGTAAGTTGTTTAATGATGGTGCTTCAGACATCCTGGACCCTTGACAATTTTCCGTGTCTTGCTCTGAGTGTCACACTCAGTGGGGGAAAGGTCAGCAACAAAGAGGAGGTGGACACAATGGGGAAACTCTTGTGCCAACACCTGTCAAAGAGAGATGCAATGACCTTTCAATGGCTCCCCTTGGGCTCTCCTTGATGCAAATCTGGGAGGCATAAGACGGGGCTGCTCTCTGTAAAAAGAATCCATCACCCAGCCATTTCCCCAGGTCCCATTAAAATGCTGACACCATTAATCTGCACTACTTTACTCCTCATTATGCAGAAATGTGCTCCTGATCAAAAGTCCCCTTGTGTAGCAGCCTGATTCATCACCAATAGCTATGGGCCACACACCAGAAATTCATAATCGGTTGACATTATCCACCCAAATCATTCCCAGGATTTGAAAGCCTAAAATGATGTCTGTCATTGGGAAGAGGCAACCACACAGGATGCAATCTGTAAACATCTACAGATAGCACTGGTGGCTAATACAATGGATTCCCTTTTGAACATGGTTAAATTAAGGAATGAGCGATCTCCCTTGTACATGTTTGGGTCGTCTGTTTTCTGAGAACTCACCCACATTCCCATGTGGGAACTAAACAGTTTGGAGACTAAAGGGGTACCTAGGATAGGGAGATGCAGACTCCATGATACAAAAGTCCTAGCTTGGGGACACAAAGCCAGAGACATTTCTACTATGAGCTTACATACTTCTGAGTGCAGTGCCCTTTCCCCAACACCCACATTTGATGGTTGCCACTGAGTCTTTTGTGAGCTTGTTTCAGTCACTTGCATTCTGCCCTCGCTTCTTCATTCTGTCTTTCAGTGCCTCACACAGGAGTGACTTGGATTAAATAATGAACTGTGAGTTGTAAATGTGTTTTGACTCTGAGTCTGTTCTCTGGGTGATAACCTCTCAGTTGACTAGAACATTTTTTTGTAAGAAATGGAGCCCTAAATCAAGCTTGTTAATAAAACTAATAGCTACCTAATTCCCTGAGAGATGATCAGGTACCAGAGACTGTGGCATGTGCTTTGCAAGCATCATAGTAATTATTTTTACAAACTGCCACAACTTCATAGGATTGTTACGGGAATTTAAAAATTAATACACATAAAATACTTAAAGCATGGTAAGTACTCAGGAAATGATATTCATTAGTATTATGGATCCCTACTAAACATTCCACAAACAGGGCTGCTTTATCTCCATTTGAACATCTTCTGACAAGAAAATTGCTTCTGAACACTCTATCTCAATTCTAGACCCTTCTGGCCATTGGGTTGAACTGTCGTGACTTGGGCTAGACAGAATCTGCCTCTTCCCAGATCCCATCTACTGTTTCTATATTTGCCTCCTACCTAAATAGAAGAAGTCCAGTTCTTTCCCTTAAGAAAATATCCCTGGAATAATTTAAAAAGTAATCCTAATCTTGTTAAGTCTTATATTAGCTAGGCCTAAAAAAAAAGTCATTTCTTTCCACTGGCCCTTCTATGACTCGAGCTTCACTTCTTAACATTTAAAACCAACCATCCTCCACCTCATGGTGCTTCATGCTGAAGAACAGTGGTCAACGAGCCAAATGACTTCTCTACTTAAGCAAGAGAGGAAATAGGTACTAAACAGGCACCCAGCGACTTTCCTCAAGGATTAAACAGATGCTATCATTTTGCCATATTCACTTCAACTTTCTTTTAAGGAAGAAATAATACAGTATGGCTAAAACCTCACTACACATTCCTCCACCTATCTCTCCCTCCCTGGAGGTGACCAAGTTGGAAGTTGATTTGTAACTTTTTCTATGTGGATACAATTGGATGTTTCCACAAATAATATGTAGTGTTGTGAAAATTTTAAATTTAAATAAATGCTTCCATGCTGTGCCTATCATTTGATACCTTACTGTTTGTACTCCAGTTATACACATTTTTTAAATATTTGGGTTTTTTTTAAGTTTATGTATTTATTTTGAGGGAGAGAGAGAGAGAGGGAGAGAGCAGGGGAGGGGCAGGGAGACAGGGAGAGACAGAATCCCAGGCAGGCTCTGTGCTCATATAGTACCAAGCCCAACGTGGAGCTCAATCTCACAAACTGTGAGATCATGACCTGAGCCAAGATCAAGAGTCAGACACTTAACCAAGGTGGAGGCTCCTTACCAGTGGTATAGAATGTAGGCAACGCTTCCATATTACAATTTTTCATTTTAATTCTTTCTTGCTGTTGTATAGTGATCTACTGTGTGAGTTAGCCACAGTTTATTCAATCCCATTATATAGGACAATTACCTGTAGGTTAATTAGGTTGATTTCATTTTTTTAAAAAATACACACACACACACACATATATGTATATATACATGTATCTAAATATATACATAGATATGCACATATATACATACGCAATCTCCTCATATATATATATATATATATATATATATATATATATATATACCCGTGTGTGTGTGTGTGTGTGTGTGTGTGTGTGTGTAAGCACAGAGACCCACACACATACTCTCCCCTTGTATATGTGCCTGGGTGTATGTGTATGAATTTCATATAAATTACCAGTGGCATAGAATAGGCTGTCATAGAACATGCACACCTAACAGCATTATTGGATATTGAAAACTTGTTCCCCCAAATTGCTATGCCAATTTATTAACACCATTAATATATGGAATCATACACTTGATCTCAAAAACATAAAATTAGGAGAGATTATATAGGTCACATTTCCTACTCACCAATCTAATAAAATTAGAAATAATCACAGTAAAAGGCAAAAGCCAAAATCACTTGAAAATTGAAAAAAGTACAGGATAATTGAATTATGAACCTTGGAAGCAAGTGATGAGGTAAATTGTTGCATACGAAAACCTACAGAAGGTAACACAAAACTGTACTCAGTGGGAAATATAGAGCCACATATTAAATTCATAAATTTTAAAATGCATTCTTTTCAGAACCAAAGAATAAGAACAAATAAAGAAATGTGGTACTCAGTAAACCAGAAAGTAAGAAACAAAAGGAAGGAAGAATTAATAAAGTCTATAGTTAATAAAATTTTAGAAGTAGCAATGACAAGGAAACCCAAAATCTGTGTCCTTAAAAGACCAATGAAACATATCAGGAGTTTTGTTGAGGAGAGGGAGAGAGAGAGAGAAGAAATAGGCAAGATTATAAAAAAGAAGATATGACTGCAAACAGCAGATTAAAATAATGAAAAGGAATCATACCTATAATTTTATGGAATCAGTTGGAAAACTTACTGGAAATTCATGATTTCTTAGAAAAATATACATTGACTCAGGAAGGGAAAAATAGAATACTATATTACTCTAATATTAAATAATTAAAATTTATCACTGAAAAAGGCAACAAGACAGACTAGTTCAATGTTGACTTTTATCCATCATGTTTAAAGTCGCCAACTCAAATGTTATAGAAGCTAGTTCTGACCATAGAAAAAAAAATGAGAAATTGGTCAGTTTTACATGCAGCCAGAAAAACACTAAAATCTGATGAAGATAGTATAAAAAATACCAATCACTTTCACTTAGGAATATATAAACACAAATATTATATAAAATGTCAACAAATTGAAACAGTGATACACCAAAGAGTAACCCCTGTGAGAAGCAGCAAAGGTGCAAAGTCTCATTTCAACTCCTAGGGAAAGGATGGATTATTTCAAAATGGCACTGGCAAAAGTGACTGTCCATCTGGAAGAAAAACATCCAAGACCATATACAAAAATATATACTTAAAGTCTTAAAAGTAAAAATAAAATCCTCTATAAAAACCAATAAACATACATACAAAATATGCACTTCTTGACGAAATCTGGGAATCCAAATGTCTTTGCATTACATGACACAATTGCATACAACACATATAATATTAATTATTATAGTATTTAAAGTAACCATACATATTGACAAAGAAAAGAAACTGTAAAGGAAAAATCTGTGAGGATATGAATAATAACACACGAGAAAAATTAGAATGGCTCACAAACATTTAAACATGTCCAAGGTCAGAATCAGAGGCATACAAATTAAAGTAACAGTCAAATAATAATTTATACCCACAAAAGGTAACTTTTTAAATTTAAAAACAGCCATTGTTGTCAGGGATATAGGAAAATGGGTACTCCCATAGATTAATCATAGAAATCAGAATTTTTAACCTCTATTATGAACAACCTGACAACATTTGTTAAACCTAGAAATACACCTAACCCACAACCCAGCAATACCAATCTTGGGACTCTGTTCCATAGAAATAGAGCTCCAGTGTGGGAGGCTATTTGGGTACTGTTTTGAATATTATATCTGTATTTTTGGAATCAAAATGAATCAATTAATATATTTGAAATAAAAGTGAATAGATGGACACACTTATATATAAATGCATACACACATATTAAAATTATATGATTATCTCCAGAAAGGCAATCATATAGTACATATTTTTCTGCAATGTGCTTTTCTAGTTCAACAGTACCTCATGGATATCCTGTCAAGTCAAAAGGTATGCCTCTAACTAATTCTGTTAATTATGCAGATTATTTTTTGATGTGGTAAGATAATTTAGTCAAACATTCCTACAGACTTGGGTGGCTTCACTGGTAAACATTTAAAGAAGAATGAAGGTTAATCTGCATCAACTCTTCAAAAAAATGGAAAAGGAGTGAATGCTTCCCAAAAAATTCTGAGTCCAGTATTACCCTGATACCAAAATCAGGCAAAGACTTCATAAAAAATTATAGACCAATATCTCTGGTGAACATAGGTGAAAAACTCCTCAACAAAACACTAGCAGACCAAACCTACCAACATATATAAAGAATTATACACCATGACCAAGTGGAATTTATCCCCAAGTTTGATTTAACATTTGAACACAAATTAATGCAATACACTATATTAATGGAATAAAGGATAAAAAATATGATCATCACAACAGATGCAGAGAAAGCACTTAAAATCTTACATGCTTTAATGATGAAAACCCTGAACAAACTAGGAACAGGAGATAATTTCCTCAACCTTATCAGGCTAAATATTTACAAAAGAACACACAGCTAACATTTATACTTCATGGTGAAAGACAGGATGCTTTGTCTCCTAAGACCAAAAAGAAGGCAAGGATGACTCCTCTCATCACTTCTGTTCAACATTTCTAGTTCTAGTCAGAGTTCTAGCTAGGGTATTTACATAAGAAAAAGAAATAAAAAGCATCAGGATTGGGTAGGAAGAAGTAAAAGTACTTATTTTTGAAGGTATCATGACCTTGTACATAGAAAATCCTGAGGAATTCACTTTAGGTAAAAACCTGTTAGAACTAATAAGAGTTTAGCAAGGTTACAGGACACAAGAGCAATAGACAAAAGATCAATTATATATATATATATATATATATATATATATATATATATATATACACACACACACACACACACATACACACACACATATATATAAATTATTTCCATATATATATAAATAAATGTTTATTTTTGAGAGAGAACATGAGTGGGGGAGGGGCAGAGTGAGGACGACAGAGGATCTGAAGCAGGCTCTGCACTAATAGCAGCCTGGTGTGGGGCTTGAATTTATGAGATCATCACCTGAGCTGAAGTCAGACACTTAACCTACTGAGCCACCCAGGCGCCAAGATCAATTATATTTCTATACACTAGGAATGAAACATCTAAAAATGAAGTTAAGACAACAATTCCAATTATAGCATTATAAGGAATAAAATAGGAACAAATTTAACCAGAAAAAAGTACAAAGCTTATACTCTGAAAATTACAAACATTATGGATAGAAATAGAAAAACACACCAAAATAAATGGAGACTTATCCCATGATTATGAATGGGAAACCCTTAGTATTGTTAAGATGGCAGTACTCTCCAAATTGATCTATAAATTCAACAAAGTCTCTATCCAAATTTTAGCTGGCTTTTGTTGTTGTTGTTGTTGCAGAAATTGTCAAGGTAATCTCAAAATGTATACAGAATGCAAGGGACACAAAATAACCAAAACAATCTTGAGATGGGGGGAGAACCAAGTTGGAGGACTCAACACTTGTCCAATTTCAATACTTACTACAAAGGAACAGAAACCAAGACAGTATGGTATTGGTAGTAAAATAGCCATCTGTGGTATAGAATTGAGAATCCATACCTAAACCCTTACATTTACAATCAATTGATTTTTGGCAAGGTTGTCAAGACAATAAGGGGGGAAGGAAGAGTCTTTTCTATAAATAGTGCTGGGACAACTGGATAGCCACAGACCAGGGAATGAAGTTGGGCCACTTCCTTACACCATACAAGACAACCACAGTGGATCATGGACCTAGCCTTAGAAGCTAAGTTATAAAATTCTCACAAGAAAATGTAGGAGTAAAAATTCATGACCTCAGGCTAAGCCATGGTCTTCGTGATATAGGACCAAAAGCATAAGCAATAAAAGAACAACTACATAGATTGGACTTCATCAAAATTTAAAAACTTTTGTGTATCAGGGGCGCCTGGGTAGCTCAGCTGGTTAAGCGTCTGACTACGGCTCAAGTCATGATCTTATGGTTTTTGAATTCGAGCCCCATCTCAGGCTCTGTGCTGACAGCTCAGAGACTGGAGCCTTCTTCCGGATTTTGTGCCTCCCTCTGTCTGCCCCACCCTGCCCACACTCTGTGTGTCTCTCAAAAATAAATATCAAAAGAAAAAAAATTTTTTAAATAATAAAATTTAAAAAATTAAGAAAATCTCTTGTGTATCAAAGGATACTATCAAGAAAGTAAAATGACAAATGCAGAATGTGAGAAAATATTTGCAAATCATATATTTGATAAAGGACTTGTAGCCGGAATATTTAAATAACTCTTACAATTCAACAATAAAAAGATAACCCAAAGAAAAAAATGTGCCAAGTGTCTGAAGATATAGGTCTCCAGAGGAGATGCAGAAATGATCGATAATCACATGAAAAGGTATGCAATATTGTTAGTCACTAGGGAAATGCAAATCAAAACCACAATGAGATTCTGCTTCCTACCCAGTAGAATGATTATCATAGAAAAGCTCATAAGAAGTGTTGGCACAAAGGTGGAGAAATTGGAACTCTTATCCAATGCTGGTGGAGGGTGAAGTGATGCGGCTGCTTTAGAAAACAGTTTTGCCATATCCCTTACACCGGTAAACGTAGAGTTGTCCTATGACCCAACAAATTCATCCCTAGATGTACACGTAGGTGAATACATATACCCAGACAAAAATGTGCACACAAATGTTCATAATAACATATTCACAAAGCCAATAAGTGGAAACAATCAAAGGTTCAAACACGAATGAATAAATAAAATGTGATCAACTCATTTGATAAAAAAGCAGTAACAAGGAAGTTCTGATGCGTGCTACAGTCTGGATGAACATAAAAACATTATGCTAAGAGTAAACTCAGAATAGCCCACCCATTGTATGGTTCCGTTTATACAAAATGTCCACAATGGTGAACCCACGGAGACAGAAAATAGATGAATGGTGGTCGTAGGCTTGGAGAGATAATGGGGAGAGACTGCTAATGGCCATGGGGTTTCTTTAGGAAGGTGATAACTATGTTCTAAAATTAGACTGTACTAATGGTGCGCAGTTCTGTACTAAAACTTATTGAATTGTGCACTTTAAATGGGTGAACTACATAGTATGTAAATTATGTCTAAATAAAGCCTTAAAAAATGAAAGAATGGATCGAGAGTCCAGAGATGAATCAGACTGGCCTACATTTGGGGCCTTGTATTATGAAATGTCTCTTATCACCTGGGAGACTCCAGGTTCTTTACCTATTCCAATGTCTATTTTAAAATGAAATAAAGTATTAAGCCTTTTATTCTTCCGTGGAAATTTATATTACATGAAAATTGCCATTCTGTTCCAGAATGTAAAGAAATATCTCATTGTAAATGGTATGCCTATCCCAAATGGATAGCTAGAAGCAGCTGAAAAGCATGTTGTGAAATTTTGGAGACAGTGAAGTTAATGAAAAGACATATTTATAACATCAACAACTTTAATGCCAAACTGGGCAAATTAATTATAAAGTGATTTGAAGGGGTTGGACCAATGAAAGAATCTTAAAACCATCAATATAATATATGCTATAAAACCATAAATATAATTTTCATCTCTTAGTTTCTTCACATATCAAAACTGCAAGTTTTTATTCTGGAATGTGCTAGTTGCAAAGATGAATGTCAACTCATAGTATTTTTTTCAATAGCACTCATTTGGGAACAAATTATTGACTCAAACTTAACATATATAGACATTTCTAGAAGTATTCTAGGAAAGTTAACTAATAATTAAGTATGACTAATACCGGAAAAAAAAGGCATGTATCAGGGCTGGTTCACAAGTAAGATCTTTCTGGAGTTCATGATGGTCTGCATGTGTAGTCATCTAGAGTCTTCGCAGCCTCCACAAAACTTGTGGTTACCCTCCTTTAGCCTCTTTAAATGGGCACAATAGGCCACCCAAAATCTCGTAAAAGGCTGCTAGAATTTCTTGCTTTTGAAGAGTTTTCTCACCATCCTCTGTCAGTGTGTCCTGATCCTCGTCTTCAGCTTTACTAAGTTAGAAGCTCCATTCCAGGTCCATGTCTTGGTTTTTTAACATTTTGAGGGGAGACTCAGAACCCCATGCATTTCTGCTGTTACAGAGTATGGGAGTTTCCAAACGGTCAATGAGCATCATCTATACCCCACCTCCACCCTTCTCACTGAAGTGGAGGTGATAAAAGTAATTATTATGAAGCACACAATATAAATCAAGTTTGACACAGGTGGTTTATACCTTTCAATCTTCATGGCCATTGTCCGCCATTGGATTTCAATGGGAAATGCGTTAAGTGTTTCAGGAACTTTAATACAGTTAAGCAACTATTTAACAGGGTCAGAATCTGAGTATTTAGTCCAGCGCCAGTGTTTCCCTCAGCTTGGCCTAAGAACAGGTGTTAAGGTCACCTGGTTGTTTGTTAAGCACACTGATTCTCTGGGCCCAGCCCAACCCCCTGAATCAGACTGGGTGGATAGGAGGGATGGGTGGACATGTTAATACTTCACAATTTCCATTGGAGACTGTGATACACGCAAATGTGAAAAGGGACTACATTCTTCCTTGAGCGTTTAGTGCAACATTTCAGCAATTTCCTATGAAGACTCAGTCCCCTCATGGCTGAAGTACACATGAGCACCATCATTTCTACAGTGTATAGAAAAGGATTTTCTTCTCTTTACGATCCCCATTTGTTATACTGTTCATGATTCAGTATGTACCAGAAAATCCAAAAGGAAAAAAAACCACACACAACAAATTATTCATTGTGTCTGTGGCACCCCTTGACTAAAAAGATAAGCTCATGAACCTGATTTTTACTGTCATTGTTCAAACATATGTAGAGGACCCCCACCACACAATTCTCACGGCTCAGCTGCAGGCTTGTTCCAGAGCTACTAAACCCTCTTGCTTATGACTTAAAGTTGAGTTTCCAAACACAGTCAGTCTGCTCCTATTTCAGACACAAGATCACAGGCATGGAGAGATGTTAATAGACTTCATACTCTTGAGAACATGGCCCTCACAATGGCAGGGGGAAGGGTTTTTATTGGATGCTTGGTAGAAAAGTTTTGTTTAGGATTTAGACAACTGGTTCTATGCATTGTCCACAAATTTAAATAGAAATCCTCTCCAACACCCAACACAATGCCTCATTAATGGCAAATTGCATCACAAAGTTGGACCAGATGAATGTGTCAAGGTACTAACTGTGGGTGAATATCAGAACCTGAAGAGACCCTTCATGGGGCTGCTTTGGATGTGTGCATCTCTTTTCACAATTAAGAAAACATGATCATTGGGGCGCTTGGGTGGCTCAGTAGATTAGGTGTCTCACTTCAGCTCAGGTCATGATCTCGCCGTTCCCGAGTTTGAGCCTTGCATTGGGCTTTGTGCTGACAGCTTCCAGCCTGGAGTTTGTTTCAGATTCTGTCTCTCTTTCTCTGCCCCTCCCCCACTCACGCGAGCTCACTCTCTCTCAAAATTAACATTAAAAAAATGAAAGAAAAAGAAAAGAAAAGAAAAAAACCCATGATCCCTGGTCAAGACTCAGATCCTTTCCCCAGAGGATCAGGTCCCTCCATCTCCATCTGTTTCTCCAGAGTGTGGGGCACTTGGTTTAGAGTAGATTGTGCCATCTATGTGCCAGGCTCTGTGAGTCTCTGACTTTTATAGATTTCTCTGTTGTATTTTGTTTGCCCAAACCACTGTGACTTCAGACAGTGTTATTTTCCCACTCCTTCTTTATGTAATACCGATACCTGCCCTCTGCCTGACAAAGAGAAATAAAAGGCACACTTATTGAGAGAATAAAATGAACAAGAAAGAGAAGATGATGCTCCGAAGATGCTACTCATTACCAGACACAAGAAAAGGAGAGGAAGGTGCAGAAGATAATTTCAAAAACACAATCCCACTGAGCTGGCAGCGCTGAGGCCTTAGAATACCCCCTTTTAGGGTAAAGTTTCATTCGTGCTGACATGACAGCCATTTTCCCAGCAAAGGAAGTTTAACACATTATATAAATACCCCAACACACATACGCAGTGGTAGTAATAATTAGTTTTCTCCCTTTTCATCTCCATTGTGCCTGCCCACACATATTTCCTATTTCGAGCTTTGGTGTAACAAATGCATCTTTCAAACTGGAAGCCCACGCCTTGTTTGCACAAACACAGGTCTCTTTATCGCCCGGCGCAGTCTCTCCAGCTCGCAGAACTGAACAATGAGGCATTTTCTTTCCTCCCCGGCCCCGGGGCTCTGACAGAATTCGTTTAATTTCCTTGTAAAATGTAATCTGCAGATAATAATAGGTCACTCACAGCAATATCACTCCACTCGCCCCAATCGCCCATCACTGTGCTAATTGTGGGATAATGGAAGAGACAGCTAAGGCACGAGAATGGAATGGGACTTGGGCATTCTGTTTTTGTGATGCTGTGAAGGACGATGGAAGAGAAAGTGGGAGGGAATGCCATAGACACTGCCCCCCTCTCAACTGACTCATGAGAGAAACAAAGGTAAGGCTCCTCGTGTGCAGGACAGCCTTGATATGCTTGATGTCACCTGCAAAGCCCACAGGATTTTGGTGTTTTACTGGGCACAGGTGTTCTACTGGGCACAGGCTCTCCCACACCTGATGGAGAAGCTTCCTGGGAAGAAGCAGAGTAGCCACGTGATTGCTGGGCAGGTGACGATCACCCATTTAGTAGTTAATCTTGCTTTAACATATTTCTAATATGTTGGTCACAAACCTCTAAGCCCAAAAGAGAGGCACAGCCTGTTTCTGTATAGTGCGGCTTTCCTCGGGGTGACAGCCTTCATCCGCCCGCCAGGTGCTGCGTTCTCTTGTTTCTGAGTTGGCCAAATCAGGAACTAGCATGAAAGGTGGGTCCCAGGAGGACTATGCTCAACCCACTCACTTAACTGGTATTATAACACGGTTTCTTATTACACAGACAACACACAGTCGTTGTAAATTATTTGGAAAGAGGGAAGACAGCAGAAACAGGGCCCCTTCCAGAGAAGCCCTGGGTGCAGGCCGTGAGGGTGAAGCAAGCCGTTCTGTGTCAGGAGAGACAGCAGCAAAGGTGGGGCTTGTGCTTACAGTGAGGTTCGGAAAGCCATACCTGAAAAGAGCCTGCGTCTGTCCCTCTCAGCTGTCGATGTCACCCATGGGCTCCGTCTCACCCTCGCTTTCCGCCTGCTGGGTGAGGCAGAGGGGTGCTGCTCGGCAGGGCCTCGGGTGCCTCTCCTGCCAAAAAAGCAGAGGCTGCTGCGTCAGCTCGGCAGGCCGGCTCCAGGGCGTAGGGCCAGATGGTCAGGCTCTGAAAGAGGGAAGGAGCGGCCCATTTCCCGCACTCACTCTCCAGCCTGGTTTGGGTACGGGCAGCTGGGAAGTATGCCACACCCTGGAGACAGAGGGGAAAGTCAGAACGAGACAGAGTGAGCCTGAGGAAAAAAGTCTAGAAAGTGAAGGGAGTGAAGAGGACAGCACAGAGGAGGGAACAGGGGATGGGAGAGACAGGCACAGGGGACAGGGGCGAGCTGGGACCCAGGGGAAGAACATGGGGACAGGGGGATGGAGAGAGAGACAGAAACATACAGGCAAGAAGGACTGGATTGCAAGGAAGAAGCCTGAATACAATAGAAACCAACAGGAGCTCTGTGGAGCTCCCCAGGGCCTGAGGGGGCTGTGAAGCCACTGACCTGTGCCGGGCACTGGGGGCCAAGCGTGTGCCCAGTGTGCCCATGGTGGATGGATGTGTGTGAGGATGTGAGTGTGTGGTGGGGCAGTCAGAGCCCGAGGGGCCTTGACAGGCCTGGGTTTGAAAGCTTTCTCGGACTTTTCCAGTTCTCTCTGCCACATCTACCCCTAGATCCTTCCAGCACCTCTGTGAGTTTCAGAACTCTTCTTTTTGTTCTTCCTCTCTTCCTTAGAAAGAGTCAGTTCTTCCCCCATTCCAGTCATTCTGTGGACAACCTGGTGACTGGTTTGTAACTGCACACCCTGAGTTGTAGGAGGGGGTCACTTGGAGGGGGAGTCTTGGGGTCTGAAAGTGGTGTGGGGAAGGGAGCTGGGCCCCACAGGTGTGAGAGCTGTCCGATGGAGGGGTGAGACCCGCTTCTTGCGGGGCACTGAGGGCTAAGCCACATGCTAGCTCAAAGGTCTGATGCAGGAAGGCAGGCACAAGGGTCATTCCTGAGCAGTCAGGCGGGTGACTACTCTCTGTCCAGGAGGCCGGCTGTGGGTGCATTAATGGAGTGTTGCAGGCACCCGGATGGATGGACACCCGCTCCAGGGCACAAAGACCAGGATGGAATTCTGGAGGCCAATATGGGCTGGTGGGGGGGGGGGGGGGCGGGTGAAGAGAAAGCTCAGTCTGCAGGCAAGGAGAATGATTGGAAGTGGAGGAGATCCAAGGTAGAAAGTGGGGTTTCCCAGCAAATGCAGCTGGGCCTCTCTCTCCCAGGTCACAGCAGGTGACTTGATTCAAAGCCTCTCGAGGTGGAAGGAGGGAAGCAGCTAGAACCTTCTGCCTGCGAAAGTTGTTTCCAGTTCTGGACAAGGTGGATCCATTTGTGGGGAACGAGAAGAAGAGAGTCAGATGTGATGCCTGTCTTATAGGTATGCGCAGGTACACAGGACGGGCAAACACACATACATCCCCCACCCACCCCCCAGAAAGGAATGTTAACTTTATATCCTTGCTGCTCAAAGTGCAGGCTCTCGTGCCCCATTAAGGACATACTGAATCAGAATCTGTGCTTTAAGGAGAGCACACCAAAGTCTGGGAAGCAGTCCTGTACCAGGCAGGGGATCAGGGAAGGCTTCTCAAAGGGCTGGCAATTTCATGAGTTGGGCATTACTCTTTTTGTCATGCAAGTGAGGAAATGAAGTTTGAAAGATTCTGTATTAGTAGCCCAAGGTAGCATAGCTATTAAATAAAAGCTGGTCCTCAAACTTGGGTGTAATGACTCAAAATTAAATTTGTTAAACTAAGAGTACCACTTACTCATGGCTACTCTGTGCCAAGCCCAGAGCTGAGTATGATGAGGGAGTGTGGGGCAAGCTGAGGACAGAGTGCAAGCTAGCACAACCCTCCACCCCTCCAGGTGGGATGTGTGTGATATTCCTCAGGCTCTCCTGGCTGCCCAAGGACAAAGGGAAGGAAAGAAAACAGACGGCTGATAGAGATCACAGCCATACAGGACATAGGTCTCCATCAGTTTACAAATATCTTAGTAAATTACAAGAAAACGCCAATCTTTTTTTTTAATATTTATTTTTGAGAGAGAGAGAGGCAGAGTGTGAGTGGGGGAAGGGCAGAATGAGAGGGAGACACGGAATCCGAAGCAGGCTCCAGGCTCTGAGCTGTCAGCACAGAGCCCAACGCGGGGCTCAAACTCAAGAACCACGAGATCATGACCTGAGCCGAAGTCGGACGCTTAACCGACTGAGCCACCCAGGCGCCCCAAGAAAAAGTCAATCTTATCAATAGCCGACTCTCCAGAAACCTATGGACTCAGTTTCCTGGAGCCCTAACATCACCCCTCCACAGTGATATGGGGAACAAGGGCAAGACAGAAATGGCAGGTAAAATTAAGTTTCCTCATAACCTGTAGCTCATTGGCAAATACTTGAGGCAAATACAGAGTATACCATTTCTCCAGGAACCCCCTACAGTCCTAAGGTTAATGCCTTACTAGAGGGAAACAATCTTAGCTTGACAATAGCAAGGCCTCACGTGTCATAGGAGTCTTCTTTAGCATATCAAAGTCCCTCTGGAGGCCTCCCTTTGACTTTACCTCCCCCAAGTCCATACTATATAAGAAGCCACTCTTTACAACCCCAGTGCAGCTTTTTCTGCCCATAGGACCTGTCCTGTGCTTTAATAAAATCATCTTTTTGCACTAATGATGACTTCAAGAACACTTTCTTGGTTGTCAGCTCCAGACCCCCCACCATCACCCCAAAACCTCATCGAGTACTTTATTATATCCATTATCTACTTGGATTCTCACAACCACCAAGATATACTTTCTCCAATTCGCAGGGCAAGAACTAGTTGACTCAGAGAGGTCAACAATGTTTCTCACAGCTAGCAAGAAGCAGAGCTGGGATTCAGATGCACACCGTCTAACCTCTACACCTGCACTTTACTTTTGATATTGTTCTGTATTGCCCAATGGCTGGCCACAATGACTTCACGCTGCAATTCTGTAGATGGAAAATCTGTTCCCCTATTCTTTTCCCCTCTCTGGTTACAACCAGCCATGGCAGTGAGGCCTGTGGCCAGCAGGCAAGAACCACCAAAGCCACATGTTGAGGACAGGTCTGTGCACATGCTGGTCAATGACACTGAGCACAAGAACTACAGACCAGCTGAGCATTTGGAACTTGACTGTGGGGGCAGAAATAGCAATTTGTGTTCTTTATGCCTGAGCTACACAGTTAACGTCTTCCCGTGGCCACAGGCTGGACCCCCTGGAGCTGCCAGCCTGGGAAAAGTTCAAGGAAATCAGGTTCCCAGAATGTCTCTGGGTTTCCTGGTAGCAGAATGTCTGGGGGACACGTCTGCTCCACTGTTTCTCTAATTATAACAAGACATCTTTCAACTCCCCCTGCTCACTGTTCTTCCCATGCAAACTCCAGGTGGCATTTCCTGTCCTCACAACTCTTGCTTCAAATGCAGGCAGCTGCGAATCCCTGCCCTCTACACTGTTCTGCAGAGCTGACAAAGGGGATGCCAGTGGACCTTCTCACAACTTTGTTTTCTGAGTTCCCCACTCCCCCAGCCTATGCGTGAATGCATCTGCCTGTAGGAGGGAGCTCTCCAAAATGCAAACCACATGTGCCTGAAGCAAGACAGCTCCTTATATTCTATTATACAAAAACTAGCAAAATCCAAAAATACAATCAAATCAGGTGACTGAAAATATATATGGATCATAACGTACCCCTCAGGGACACAACCATTCAGAAGTCCCAGAGTCTCAATTCTGATTTTCTGAACTGCCTCTCTGAATGATCACTCTCTTGGGTTCAGATCGCCCCCAGGCAGGCTGGAGGCCATGGGCCCTGCTCAGGTGAGGCTGCTTAGTGGAGCAGGTTCTTAATAAGGCAGGTGTCAGTCGAGAGAGAAAATATCATTAGTGATTGTTTGTGAAGGAGGAAACGCTCACGGAGTGGCTGGGAAGGCAAGTGACTGCCTTAGCGGTCTATGATCAAAATATAGAGTCCTCATATCCACAGCGGGGCGGATCCCATCTCTGTGTTGGAAAGCAACGACCTCAGGACGACAAAGCCATCCTGTTACTAAGACTCCAGACCACTTAACAGGTACAGAAATATTTAAGGAAAATGGTGCCTGTTTGACTGTACTTATTGTAAAAGGATGTTGAGGCAGGCTTAGTGATTGTGGGAAAGTTACCTGGGAATAAAAACACAGCTTTTAGCTCTACAAATGCTTTTGAGATTAGAGGAGCCCCTTGGTGGCTTTGACTTTAAGTGAAGATTGTTCCCCTGAGAGAAATCAGCCTCAAATTTTCCGAGCGCTCATGGGCATAAGGAAGGAAATTGTTCCAGCAGGGAGGCTTTTATCAAAGAACCGGGTGTAAAGTCAGAAGTAGAGAAAGGCACTCACTACATGTCAGTGGGATAGGCTGCTGGAGCCCTCCAGTTAGAGAAAGGGCGGAGAAGATACGGGTACAAAGCCAAAGGTGACCCCTTCCCAAGGTGAGAGCTTCTCAGGAGACCACAGACGGGCAGCGGTTGCGGGGGGGGGTGGGGGGGGGGTGGGGGGAGGATATGAGCTTGGGCTATCGAACCAAGACTCCTGGCTTGGAGAACCTGACCCATCTTATCTCTTAGCCAGTCTGACCCCAGAGGGATAAACATGGCTTTTGGTTTTTAGCTTTTCTAATTAAGTTATCATTTATACGCAACAGGATTCTCAGATTTTAAGTGTGCAGCTGAGTTTTGATAAACGTATTACCCGCGCTCCTACCAAGCCAGTTAAAATATAAAACATTTCCATCACCCCAAAATGTTTCTTCCTTCTCTTTTCAGCCAATACGTACCCCACCCCACCTCCTTTCCTTCCATGGGCAATCACTGTTCTGAACTCTGTCATCACAGGTTTAGTTTTGCTTGTTTTAGAGCTTCATATAAATAAAAGTCACTAGTACGTATCCTTTTAGGTTTGGCTTATTTCACCCCAAAGAATGCTTTTAAGATTTGTCTCTGCTGTTGTGTGTAGAAGTTGGTTCTGGGGTGTCTGGGTGGCTCAGTCGGTGAAGCGTCTTTTTTTTTTTTCTCATGTGGCAAATTTCAGTTTATTTTTATTTTTTTTAAATATAATTTACTGTCAAACTGGTTTCCATACAACACCCAGTGCTCATCCCAACAAGTGGAAGCGTCTGACTCTTAATTTCAGCTCAAGTCATGATCTTGGATTCTGTGGCACAGGGCCCTGTGTCGGGCTCCATGCTGACAGCATGGAGCCTGCTTGGGATCCTTGCTCTGTCCCTCTACTGCTCGTGCTCTCTCCTTCTCTCTTTCTCAAAATAAATAAATAAACTATTAAAAAAAAAAAGAAGTTGGTTCCATTTTATTGCCTAGCAGTATTCAATTATAAGATTATATCACTGTCTGTTTACCTGTTCACCTGTAGATGGACTTTGAGGGTGATAACAGTTTTGGCTATTAAGAATAAAGCTATGAAGAACATTCCTGCACAGGAATTTTTCTGGAGATAGGTACTCATTTACTTGGATAAATACCCAAGAGTGGGATTTCTGAGTTGCAGGGTAGATGTATTTTTAGCTTTATAAGAATCTATCAAATTGTTTCTCAACATAGTTGAACCGTTTTACATTTCCAAAAGCAATGTAAGAGCATTCCAGCATGTTCCACATCCTTACTAACCCTTAATATTGTCTGTCTTTTAAAATTTAGCTGTACTGATGTCTGTCTGTAAAGTGGTGTCTCCTGTGATTTGATTTCCCTTCTCTGAGGACTGTGTGATGCCACTTCTTACAAACTTGTTGGCTGAGTATATCTCTTTTGCCAGTGATTTCTCCATTTTCTTCTTGGATTATTTGTTTTATTATTGAACTGTATGAGTTCTTTGCAGATTCTAGATAAAAGTCCTTTGCAAATTTTTTTTTCCAGTCTGCCGCTTTTCTGAAGGTGATTTTCTTCAAGAGCAGAAGATGTTAAAGTCTATTTTTTTGTATTTTATTATTAGTGCTATTGGAGTCTCATCTAAGAAATTTTCATCTATGTTATTGGCATGAAGATATTCTTTCATATTTTTATAGGAGTTGTCTAGTTTTAGCTTTTATGCTGAGCTATATGATCCATTTAAAATTAACTTTTGTGAATGATATGAGTAAGGATTGAGGTCTTTCCTGATTTTTTAATCTACCTGTCCAGTTGATCCAACACTATTTCTTAAGGACTTTCCTTTCCCC
This sequence comes from Acinonyx jubatus, assembly GCF_027475565.1. Taxonomy (NCBI): domain Eukaryota; kingdom Metazoa; phylum Chordata; class Mammalia; order Carnivora; family Felidae; genus Acinonyx; species Acinonyx jubatus. Next base: position 20,356,606 of record NC_069396.1, on the reverse strand, counting down.
ACTGAATTGCCTTGATACCTATAGATGTGAGTTTATTTATGGACTCTGATTTTTGTTGTAATTGAATTATTTGTCCTCACAATACAGCTGCACAAAATTTTCATTTGCTGAAGCTTTTCAAAATCAGGCACTGTAAGTCTTGTATTGTTTTTATTAAGATAGGTTTTGACTATTCTAGGTCCTTTGAATTTGCACATACATTTTAGAATGCACGTATCTATTAGCACAAATGGACCTGCTGGGAGTTTAATTAGAAACACAATGAATCTGTAGAACAATTTGAGGAGGAATTATATCTTAACAGTATTGAATTTTCCAATCCCTGAACATGGTAAACCTTTTGTTTATGTCTTTTTAATTTTCATCAGGACAGTGTTTTATAGTTTGCCGTGTAGAAGCCTGGCTTATATTTAAAAAAAAAAAAAAACTATCCTCAAATATTTTGTTGATGTTTGTTAATGTCGTTGTAGATGATAGTACTTTAAAGTTCATTTCCCAATCACTGTATTAGTTATCAACTGCTGTATAATAAACCACTCAACAATTCAGTGGCTTAATATAACAGTATTTTATATTCCTTCTGTATTGTTCCTTCTCTGTTTGGAGCCAATTAGATGGCAAATTCCAGGTCTCCTAAGGCTGCAGTGAAATATCAAACAAAACTGCAACCATCTGAAGGTTTGACCTGAGACTAGATGATCCCATCAAAATTAGCTCTCATGGGGTTGACAATTTGGTGTTGATCATATTCACTCTATGAGCCTCCCCATGGGGTTGCTTGAATATCTTTATATCAGGGTCACTGGCTTCCACCACACATCCAAAAGACCTAAGGAAAAGCTGAAATGCCTTTTATGTAATGCCTTGTTCCTTTTGACTTATTCTATTGGTCATTTAATGCAGCCCTGATTCAGTGTCTGGGGGGGAATAAATAGTGGGAGGCAAGGATCACTGGGGACCATTTTGGAGACTGACTACTAATCTAGTCTATAGAAATAGAATTGATTTCTGTAAGTTGATTTGTATGCCATGCAAATTGACAATAATTTTAGTAGGTTTTATTAGGTGCATTAATCCTATGTAAACAATCATGTCATCTGTGAATACAGTTATCTCTTCCTAATCTCATGCCTTCTACTTGAATGTATTGGCTAAAATGTGCAGTACAATGTTGAATAGAAATGGTAAGAGTAGACATCCTTGTATTCTCCGTCTCAGAACACATTTAATACTTAACCTAAAGCGAAATGTTGTCTGTATTTTTTTTCATGGATGTCCTTTATTAGCTTGAAAAACTTTCCTTCTATTCCTAGATTCCTGAGAGCTTTTCCCCCCTCTAGAATACCATGAGACTGAATTTTGTCAAATGCTTTTTTCCTGCATCTATTAAAGTAATTACATAATTTTTTTCTGTTTTATTTTGTTAATGTGGTAAATTACACTAGGTTAGCATGCCCAAATCAATCAATTTTGTGTTTTGGAATAAATCCCAATGATGCATTACCCCTTTTTTGTATTTCTGGATTAATTTTCCTAACACACTTTTAAGGACTTTTGCATTTGGACTATGAATTTATTTACTAATAATATGCTTGTTACGTTTTGATTATCAGAGTAATATTGACCTTAAACAGGTCAGAAGTGTTACCCAATTTTCTGTTTTCTAAAAGAAATTTTGTGAGATTAGTGTTCTCTCTTTCTTAAATGTTTCTTATAAGATTTTTTCCCTAAGTCAATTTCTCTAAAGATATATTACTATTCCATTTGTATATATCTTATTTATTCATCTGTTGATGGATACTTAGGTTGTTTCCATGTCTTAGATATTGTGAATAATGCTGCAACCAACATGGGAGTGTAGATATCTCTGGAAGATTCTGATTTCAATTTCTTTGGATATATACCCAGAAGTGGGATTGATGGATTATATGGTAGTTCTGTTTTTATTTTTTTATCAACAGTTGTGTACATTACTCAGTGCTTTGATAAGTGTAGTCACCATCTGTCACCAAACATCATTATTAGAATATTACTATGTTCTCTATGCTGTATCTTCCAACTGCATAACCTATTTATTTTACAACTGTAAATTTGTACCCCTTAATCCCCTTTATGTATTTCACCTATCCTTACACTCACTTCCCCTCTGGCAAACATCAGTTTGTTCTCTGTATTTAAAAGTCTATTATTTGCTCATTTGTTTTAGTGTATGTACTAAAACACACACACATATGTTTCATATATGTGTTTCACATATGTGTGTGTTTCACATATGTGTGTGTTTCACATATGTGTGTGTTTCATATGTATATATATGAAATGATATAGTCTTTCTTTCTGATTTATTTCACTGAGCATAATATCCTCTAGGTCCATCTGTGTTGTTACAAAGTGCAAGATGCCATTCTTTTTTTTTTTTTTTTTTTTTTTTACAGATGAGCAATATTCCATTGTGTGTGTGTGTGTGTGTGTGTGTGTGTGTATCTTCTTTATCCCTTTATCTATCACTGGACATTTGACTTGTTTCCATATCTTGGCCAATGTAAATAATGCTGCAATGAATATAGAAGTGTAAATATCTTTTTAAGTTAGTATTTTCACTTTCTCTGGGTGACCCAGTAGTGGAACTACTGGCTTATATGGCACTTTATTTTTAATTTTTTGAGGAACCTCCATACTGTTTTCCACAGGAGCTACACCAATTTACATTCCCACCAACAGTGCAGGAGAGTTCCTTTTACTCTACATCTTGCCAATGTTTATTTCTTGTTGTTGTTGTTGTTGTTGTTGTTGTTTGAGTCTAGCAATCCTGAGAGGTGTAAGGTGATAAGTCATTGTGGTTTGGATTTGCATTTCCCTAATGATGAGTGATGTTGAGCATCTTTTCATGTGTCTGTTTGCCATCTGTATGTATTCTTTGGAAAAATGTCTATTTATGTATTCTCATTCTGCTCCTTGTTTTGTTGATAGTTTCCTTCCTTGTGCAAAAGTTTATCGCAGTATAGTCTCAATATTTTTGCTTTTGTTTCCTTTGCTTCAGGAGACATATCTAGAAAAATGTTGCTAAGGTCAATGTCAAAGATATTACTGCCTATGTTTTCTTCTAGTTTTATGTTTTAATGTCTCACATTTAGATCTTTAACCCATTTTGAGTTTATTTTTCTGTGCCACGTAAGAAAGTGGTTCAGATTCATTCTTTTGCACATGGCTGTCTAGTTTTGCCAACATCATTTTTTAAAGAGTGTGTCTTTTCCCCATTGTATATTCTTGCCTCCTTTGTCATAGATTAATTGACCACATAAGCATGGGTTTATTTCCAGGTCATCTATTCTGTCCTATTGCTCTGTGTCCATTTTTGTACCAATACCATACTGTTTGACTGATATAGCTTTGTAATGTATCTTTTAATCTGGAATTGTGATACTTCTGGCTTTGTTCTTCTTTATCAAGATTCTTTTGGCATTTGGTGGTCTTTTGTAGTTCCATACAAATTTTAGGATCGCTTGTTCTAGTTTTGTAAAAAATGTTGGTATTTTGATAGGGATTGCATTGAGTCTCTAGAATGCTTTGGGTACTATGGACATTTTAACAATATTCTTCTGACCCATAAGCATTGATTATCTTTCCATTTCTGTCATCTTTAATGTCTTTCATCACTGTTTTATGGTTTCCAGAAGACAGGTCTTTTACCTCCTTGGTTACATTTATTCTTAGGTATTTTATTATCTTGGGTATAATTATATAAAAGGGATTGTTTGTTTTTTAAAAGTTTTTATTTAAATTCCAGTTAGCATACAGTGTTATATTATTTTCAGGGGTACAATATAGTAATTCAAAACTTCCATATATAACCCAGTTCTAATCAAAAGTGTACTCTTTAATCTCTTCCACCAATTTACCCATCCCTGCCCCCCCTCCCCCCGCTCTCTTCCCCTCTGGTAAATATCAGTTTGTTCTCTGTAGTTAAGAGTCTGTTTCTTGGTTTGCCTCTCTTTTTTTTGTCCCTTTACTCATTTGTTTCTTAAATTCCACGTATGAGTGAAATCATATGGTATTTCTCTTTTTCTTTCTTACTTTCCTTAGCATAATACTCTCTAATTTCATCCATGTCATTGCAAATGTCAAGATTTCATTCTTTATTTTATGGCTAAGTAACCTATTTTATGGCTAAGTTATGTGTATATGTACCACATCTTTATCCATCAGTTAAGGGACACTTGGGCTGCTTCCATATCTTGGCTATTGTAAACAATGCTGCTATAAACATCAGGATGCATGTATCCCTTTGAATGAGCATTTTTGTATTCTTTGGGTAAATACCTGGTAGTACAATGGGTGGATCATAGTGAGTTCTATTTTTAACTTTTTGAGGAAACTCCATGCTGTTTTTTAGAGTAGCTGCACCAGTTGGGATTCCCATCAACAATGCACGAGGGTTCCCCTTCCTCTACATCTTTGCCAACACCTGATGTTTCTTGTGTTATTTTTGTCATTCTGATAGGTGTTAAAATGATACCACATTATAGTTTTGATTTGCATTTCCCTGATAAGTGATGCTGAGAATCTTTTCATGTGTCAACCATCTGGGTGTCTTTTTTGGAAAATTGTCTATTGATGTCTTCAAATTTTTTAACTGGATTATTCATGTTTTGGGTGTTGAGTTTCATAAGTTCTTTATATACTGTGGATACTAACCCTTTATCAGATAAGTCACTTGCAAATACTTTGTCCCAATCAGTAGGTTGCCTTTTAGTTTTGTTGTTTCCTTTGCTGTACTTTGCCTCAGGAGACCAATCTACAAATAGGTCGCTTTGGCCTATGTCAAAGAAGTTACTGGCTGCGTTCTCTTCTAGGATTTTTATGGTTTCAGGTCTCACATTTAGGTCTTTAATCCATTTTTTAATTCATTTTTGCGTATGGTGTAAGAAAGTGGTCCAGTTTCTTCTTATTTGCATGCTACTGTCCAGTGTTACCAACACTATTTGTTGGAGAGACCCTCTTTTCCACATTGGATATTCCTTTCTACATTGTCAAAGATTAATTGACCACATAATTGTGGGTTAATTTCTGGGTTTTCTTTTCTTTTTTTTTTAAATTTACACTCAAATTAGCATATAGTGGAACAATGATTTCAGGAGTAGATTCCTTAATTCCCCTTACCCATTTATCCCATCCCCCTCCCACAACCCCTCCAATAACCCTCTGTTTGTTCTCCATATTTAAGAGTCTCTTATGTTTTGTCCCCCTCCCTGTTTTCATACTATTTTTGTTTCCCTTCCTGTAGGTTCATCTGTTTTGTATCTTAAAGTCCTCATATGAGTGAAGTCATATGATATTTGTCTTTCTGTGACTGGCCAATTTCGCTTGGCATAATACCCTCTATATTGTTAAGGTGTCAGTACTACCCGAAGCAATCTACATATTCAATGCAATCCCTATCAAAATAACACCAGCATTCTCCACAGAGCTAGAACAAATAATCCTAAAACTTGTATGGAACCAGAAAAGAGCCTGAATAGCCAAAGCAATCTTGAAAAAGAAAACCAAAGCAGGAGGCATCACATTTCTGGGTTTTCTATTCTGTTCTATTCATCTATGTGTCTGTTTTTGTGCCAGTACCATACTCTTTTGATTACGACAGCTTTCTAATATAACTTGAAGTCTAGAACTGTGATAATTCCAGCTTTGTTTTGCTTTGCCTTGCTTTTCCAAGATTGCTTTGGCTATTTGGGGTCTTTTGCGGTTCCATATAAATTTTAGGATTGTTTGTTCTAGCTCTATGAAAAATGCTGTTGGTATTTTGATAGCTTGCTTTGGATAGTATAGACATTTAGCAATATTTGTTCTTTTGATCCATGAACATGGAATGTTTCTTCTGTTTCTTTGTGTCACTTTTAATTTCTTTCATCAATGGTTTTATAGTTTTCATAGTACAGGTCTTTCACGTCTTTAGTTAGGTTTATCCTAAGGTATCTTATTGTTTTTGGTGCAATTATAAATGGGATTCATTCTAAAAGGAATTTTCTTCTTAATTTCTCTTACTTTGATATTAGTGTATAGAAATGCAGTGGATTTTTTGTATATTAATCTTGTATCGTGCAACCCCACTGAATTCATTTATCAGTTTTGATAGGTTTTGGTGGAGTCTTTAGGGTTTTCTATGTAGAATATCATGTCATCTGCAAATAATGATACTTTAACTTCTTCCTTACCAGTGTGGATGCTTTTTATTTCTTTTGTCTGATTGCTGTGGTTAGAACTTGCAGGACTATATTGAATAAAAATGGTCAGAGTGGAAATGCTTGGCTTATTCTTGACCTTAGAGGAAAAGCTCTCAATTTTTCACCATTGAGTTTGTTGTTAGCTGTGGGTTTTTCATAGATGGCATTTATTTTGTTGAGATATATTCCTTCTAAGCCCACTTTGTTGAGAATTTTGATCATGAATGGATGTTGTATTTATCCAAATTATTTTTCTGCATCTACTGAGATGACCATGTGCCTTTTATCCTTTCTCTTGTTAACATGATATATCTATCATGTTGTTGATTTTGCAACTGTTGTATCACTTACATTCCTCTAATAAATCCTGCTAGATTGAATTTTTTTTCTGTATTTTTGAATTTGTTTTGGTAATATTTCATCATGGATTTCTGCATCTATGTTCATTAGGGACATTGGCCTGTAGTTTTCATTTTGTTTGGTAGCATCTTTATCTGGTTTTGGTACCAGGATAATGCTGGCCTCATAGAATGAATTTAGAAGCTTTTCTTCCTTTTCTATTTCTTTGGAATGTTTTGAAAAGAATAGGTATTAAGTCATCTTTAACTGTTTCCACCTGTTCCACCTGTGAATCCATCTGGTCCTAGACTTTGAGAGGTTGTTTTTGGTTGTTCTTGTTGTTGTGTTGCTTTGGGTTGGCTTTGGGTTTGTTGTTGTTGTTGTTGTTGTTGTTGTTTTTAATATTACTGATTCAACTTCATTACTAGTAACTGGTCTCTTCACATTTTGTATTTCCTCCTGATTCACTTTTGAAAGAATATATGTTTCTAGGAATTTATCCATTTCTTGTTCTCCAATTTTGTATGAAATTTTTCCATGATATTCTCTTAAAATCCATTGTATTTCTGTGCTGTTATTTGTTAATCTCCTTTCAGGCTTTGAGTCTTCTCTCCTTTTCTTGATGTCTTACTAAAGGTTTATCATTTTTTTTTATTGTATCTTTTCTAAAAACCATCTTTTGGCTTCATTAATCTCTTCTATTAGGTTTTTAAGTCTATTTCACTATTTCTGCGTTAATCTTTATTATTTCCTTCCTTCTACTAGCTTTTGGGCTTTGATTATTTTTCTTTTTGTAGCCCCTTTAGATGTAAAGTTAGGTCATTTCTGTGAGATTTTTCTTGCTTCTTGAAGTATGCCTGTATTGCTGTAAACTTCCAAAAGTACGTTTGCTGCATCCCAAAGATTTTGGGCCAGTGTGTTTTCATTTTCACTTGTCTCCATATATTTATTTCCTCTTTGATGTCTTGTTTGACCCATTCTTTAGTAGCATGCTATTTCACTTCCATGTATTTGTATTCTTTCCAGATTTTTTTTCTCATAGATGATATCTAGGTTTACACCATTGCGGTTGGAAATGATGCTTGATAGAATTTCAGTCTTCTTGAATTCATCAAGATTTATTTATTTATTTTGTTTTTTGGGTTTTTTTTGTTTTTTTGTTTTTTTGGGTTTTTTTTGTTTGTTTTTTGTTTTTTTTTTTTTTTGCAGCTTAGTGTGGGAGGGCAGATATCTCTAGAGGATCCTCACTTCAATTTGTTTTGATAAATACCCAGAAGTAGGATTGCTGGATCATACGGTAGTTTTTAAATTTTTTTAACTTCATAATGTTTTCTATACTGGCTGTATCAGTTTGTATTCCCACCAACAGTACATAAGGATTCCCTTTTCTCCACAGCCTTGCCAATACTTACCTCTTGTCATTTTGATGACAGCCATTTTAACCTGTGTGGAGTGATGTTTTATTGTGGTTTTGATTTGCATTTTCCTGATGATGAGTGATGTTGAGCACTTTTTCATATACCTGTTGACCATGTATATGTTTTCTCTGGAAAACTGTCTATTTAGTTCCTCTGCCCATTTTTTAATTGAGTTTGTAGCTTTTTCTGCTATTGAATTGTAAGACTTCTTTATATATTTTGGATATTAACCTTTCATCAGATACAGAATTTACAAATACTTCTCCCATTCCTTATGTTGTCTTTTCATCTTGTTGATTCCTTTGCTGTGCACAGCCTTTTGTTTGATAGGATTCTATTTTTGCTTTTGTTGCCTGTGCTTTTGCTCCCACATGCAAGAAATCATTGTCAAGCAGTTTGTTTCCTATGTTTTCTTCTAGGAGTTTTATGGTTTCAGGTCTTCCGTTTCAAGTTCTTTTTTTTTTCTTTTTTTAGTGTTTTATTCTTCTGCATGTGACTCTATAGTTTTCCCACCAACATTTATTGAAGAGAAGATCATTTGAGTATCCCCAATGAGTATTACTGGATTCTTTGTCAAATATTAACTGACCATATATGTGAGAGTTTATTTCTGGACTCTCAGTCCTGTTTCATAGGTCTGTATGTTTATTTGTAAGCCAGTACCACACTATTTACATTACTACAGCTTTGTATTACACTTTGACATCTGGAAATGTGGTGCCTCTGGCTTTGTTCTTCTTTCTCAGGATTGCTTTTGGCTACTTGGGATCTTTAAAAGTAGGCCCCATAGGAATTCTAGCATGGCTTTTTCTATTTCTGTGAAAAATACAGTTGTGATTTTGATGGGGACTGCATTTAATCAATAGATGGATTTGGGTAATATGAGCATTCTTAACAGTATTAATTTTTCTAGTACATGAACACAGGCTATATTCTCATTTGTATCCTCATGTTTTTCATCCAAATCTTGTAGGGTTTTTTTTTTTGAACTTTTAAAAGTATTTACTAGCAATTGTTTTATTGACTGAAAAATTGGTTTCCTGGTACTAGTGGGCCTGAGTTACAGCTGTATTGAAAATATATTTTTTACTTTTATTTTTTATTTTTTAAGATTTACATCCAAATTAGTTAGCATATAGTGAAACAATGATTTCAGGAGTAGATTCCTTAATGCCCCTTACCCATTTAGACCATCCCCCCTCCACAACCCCTCCAGCAACCCTCAGTTTATTCTCCATATGTATGAGTCTCTTCTGTTTTGTCCCCATCTCTGTTTTTATATTATTTTTGTTTCCCTTCCCTTATGTTCATCTGTTTTGTCTCTTAAAGTCCTCAGATGAGTGAAGTCATATGATTTTTGTCTTTCTCTGACTAATTTCACTTTCATTGCCGAATAATACTCCATTGTATATATATGCCACTTCTTCTTTATCCATTCATCCATCGGTGGACATTTGGGCTCTTTCCATACTTTGGCTATTGTTGATAGTGCTGCTATAAACATGGGGGTGCATGTGTCTCTTCGAAACAGCACACCTGTATCCCATGGATAAATGCCTAGTAGTGCAATTGCTGGGTCGTAGGGTAGTTCTATTTTTAGTTTTTTGAGGAACCTCCATACTGTTTTCCAGAGTGACTGCACCAGCTTGCATTGCCACCAACAATGCAAAAGAGATCCTCTTTCTCCACATCCTCACCAACATCTGTTGTTACCTGAGTTGTTAATGTTAGTCATTCTGATAGGTGTGAGGTGGTATCTCATTGTGGTTTTGATCTGTATTTCCCTGATGATGAGTGATGTTGAGCATTTTTCATGTGTCAGTCGGCCATCTGGATGTCTTCCTTGGCAAAGATTCTTTCATGTCTTTCACCCATTTATTCACTGGATTATTTGTTTTTTGGGTGTTGAGTTTGATAAGTTCTTTGTAGATTTTGGATACTAACCCTTTATCTGATATGTCATTTGCAAATATCTTCTCCCATTCTGTTGGTTGCCTTTATTTTTGCTGATTGTTTCCTTCGCTGTGCAGAAGCTTTTTATTTTGATGAGGTCCCAATAGTTCATTTTTGCTTTTGTTTCCCTTGCCTCTGGAGATGTGTTGAGTAAGAAGTTGCTGTGGCCAGCACCAAAGAGGTTTTTGCCTGCTTTCTCCTCGAGGATTTTGATGGCTTCCTGACCTCAATGTAAGACCATGTAAAATCTTGTAGTTTTAAGTGTACAGAACTTTCGCCTTCTTGGTTAACTTATTACGTATTTTATTACTTTTGATACTATTGTGAATGGGATTGTTTTATTTCTTTAAGATGTTTTGTTATACTATAGAAGTGCAACTGTTTTCTGTATTTTGATTTTTGTATCCTGCAACTTTACTGAATTGGTTCGTTGGTTCTAGCAGTTTTTGTGGCGTTTTTAGGATTTTCTGTATACAATCATGTCATCTGCAAATAGACACGATTTTACTTCTTCCTTTTTTATTTGGATACCTTTTATTTTTTTGTCTTCTCTGATTGCTCTGCCTAGGATTTCGTCTTGTCTGATTGCTCTGCCTAGGATTTCCATTACTATGTGGAGTAGAAGTGGTGAGAATGGGCCTCTTTGTCTAGCTCCTGATATTAGAAAGCTTTTGATCTTTGAGCAAGTATGATATCTGTGAACTTGTATGGTCCTTATTGTGTTAGTTATGTTCCTCTTATACCCAATTCATTATGTATTTGAGCATCATAAAAGAATGTTGTACTTTGTCACGAGCTTTTTATGCATTTATTGGGATGAATATAGGATTTTTATTTTTCATTCTATTATGGTTATCACATTCCTTGATTTTTTTTTTTTCACATTTCTTGATTTGTATATGTTGAGCCTTCTTTGCATCCCAGGGATAAATCTCACTTGATCATAGTAAATGATCCTTGTAAGTTGTTGTTGGATTCAGTTTGCTAATATTTTGTTGAGAATTTTTTAATGTATATACATCAGGAATATTGGCCTGTAGTTTTTCTTTTCTTGTAGTATCCTTATCTGGCTTTGCCATCAGGGTATTCCCTTATAAAATGAGTTGGAGAGTGTTCCCTAGCCCCTTCAGTTTTGGGGAGAGTTTGAAAAGGATTGGCATTAATTCTTCAAGTGTTTGGCAGAATTCCCCAGTGAAATTAACTGGTTTTGATCTTTTCCATTTTGTGAGTTTTTTGATTATTGCCTCCATTTCCTTACTCCAATATTTGCCTTTTCAGATGTTCTATGTCTTCATCATCCAATCTTGGCAGGTTGGATGTTCTTAAGAGTTTATTTATTTCTTCTATGGTTATCCAGTTTGTTGGCATATAATTGCTCATATTAGTCTCACACAAACCTTTTGTATTGCTTTGATATCAGTTGCAATGTCTTTATTTTCTGATTTATATTTTGAGTCCTCTGTTTTTCTCAGTCTAGCTAAAGGTTTCTCTTTTTTTCACCCAAATAAACAGCTCTTAGTTTCATTGCTCTTTGCTATTATGTTAGGGTTTTTTTTTTTTTTGGTGTTTTTTTTTTTGTTTGTTTGTTTTTTCTAGTTTCTTGAGATGCAATAAGAGGTTGAGATCTTATTTTTTAACATAGGATTTATTGCTATAAATATGCCTATTGGAACTGCTTTTGCAGCATCCCATAGGTTTTGATATGTTGTGCTTCCATTTTCATTTCAGAAGATTTCTTGCTTGCTCTTTTGATTTCTTCTTTGACTAATTGGTTATTCTTGAGAATGTTGTTTAATCCCCACACATTTTTGAATTTTATTGCTTTCCTCATGTTACTGATTTCTACTTTCATAACCTTGTGATTGGAAAAGATACTTGGTATGACTTCAACCTTCTTAAATTTACTGAGACTTGTTTTGTGACCTAGCATGTGCTCTATCCTGGAGAACAGTTTTGTGCACATGAAGAGAATGCATTTTGCTGTTATTGGAGGAAGTGTTCTTGATGTTTGTTAGGTCCTTTTGGTCTAAACTATGGTACAAGTCTAACGTTGCAATGTTGAGTTTTTCTGTCTGAATAATCTGTCCATTGTTAAAAGTGGGACATCAAAGTTCCCTATTCTTATTGGTGTCTGTTTCTCCTTTCAGATCTGTTAATATTTACTTAATATAGTAAGATGCTGCATATATATTTATTTTCTATCTTCTTGATGATTTGACCACCTTATTATATAACAACCATTTTTTGTCTCTTGTTACCATTTTTGATTTAAGATTATTTTATCTGATATTAATGTAGCCACTCCTGCTTTTGTTTATGTGTTTGTTTGGTGTCCACTTGTATGGAATATTTTTTGCCATCCACTCACTTTAAATCTGCTCTGGTAGGTGGCATACAGTTGTGTTTTCCATTGTTGTTTTTGTTTTTTATATATATCCAGCCACTCTTTGTCTTTTGAGTGGAAAATTAAATCCAATGACATTGAGAGTAATTATCCATAGCTAAGGACTTATCAGTGCCCTCCTATTGTTTTTTGGCTATTTTGTAGTCGCATTTTTCTTCCTTTTCTATTAACTTCCTTTGTATATTGATAATTTCCCTTCTCTTTATTTTTGTGTACCTAAAGTTGATTTTTGCTTTGTGGCTCCCATGAAGTTTACATAAAACACTGTAAAGATATAAAAGTCTATTTTACACCAATCACAATTTAACTTTGATCATATACCTCTCTTTATCCCCTCATTATGTTTTTAATGTGCATTTACATTTTTGTGTGTATTATTAAAAATTTGTTGGGGTGCCTGGGTGGCTTATTGATTAAGTGTCTGACTTTGGCTCAGGTCATGATCTCACAACTTATGAGTTGCAGCCCCATGTCTGTGTTGATAGCTCAGAGCCAGGAGCCTACTTCAGATTCTGTGTCTCGGTCTCTCTCTGCCCCTTGCCATCTCAGGCACACATACATACATGCGCGCTCTCTCTCTCTCTCTTTCAAAAATAAACATTGATTTTTTTTTTTATATTGTTGAAGTTATATGGGGCGCCTGGGTGGCTAGTCGGTTGAGTGTCTGGCTTCAGCTCAGGTCATGATCTCCACAGTTTGTGGGCTCGAGTCCCACATCGGGCTCTGTGCTGACAGCTTGGAGCCTAGAGCCTGCTTTGGATTCTGGTCTGCCTCTCTCTCTGCCATTCCGTCGCTCACACACACTCTCTGTCTCTGTCTCTCTCTAAAATATAAATAAACATTAAAAAGTTTAAAAATAAATTGTTGAAGTTATAACCTTTTTCATTAGTGCTTTCATCCTTTGACCTTTATTCTAGAGTTTACTTAACACATCTTAGAGCATTAGGGTACCCTAACTATGTGTTTACCTATCAGACTTACGTTTACTTTTACTGGTATGGTGTATATTTTCATATGTTTTCATGTTACTAATTAGCATCTTTTTATTTCAGCTTGAAGGACTCCTTTCAGCTTTCCTTGTAAGGTGGGCTTAGTGGTGATGAATTTGCTCAGCTTTTGTTTATTAGGGAAAGTTGTTACTTTGCCTTCAGTCTGAGGAATACTTTTGCTAGGTAAGGTGTTCTGGCTGGCAGTTTCTTTTAGCACTTTGAATATATTCTCCCATTTTCTCCTGGCCTGTAAGATCTCTGCTGAAAGATCTGCTGATGGCCTTAGGGAGGTTCCCTTATAGAGGTTTTTTTGGTTTTTGTTTTTGTTTTTGTTTTTCTCTTTTACTTTTACAATTCATCTTTGGTTTTATACAATTTTATTATTCTGTGTCATGGAGAATAAGATTTCAGATTGAAATTTTCAGGTGACCTATTAGCTTCATGAACTTGGATGCCCAAAGCTCTCCTCATCTTTAGGAAGTTTTCTGTGGTTACTTATTTTAATAAGGTTTCTATTTTCTCCTTCTTTTCTCCTTCTGTGACTCCAGTAATGCAGACATTATTTTTGCTGATGGTGTCCCATACCTCCTGTGGGCTATCCTCATACCCTTTCATTCTTTTTTCTTTTTGTTCTTCTAATTTTCTAATTTCAATTGATCTGTCTTCCAGCTTATGGATTCTCTCTTCTCCTTCTTCAAGTCTGCTCCTGAAATCATCTATTGAATTCTTCAGTTCAGTCATTGTATCTTCAGCTTCAAATTTTCTGTTTTGGTTTTTTTCAATGTTTTTTTAATCTTAGAACTTCTCATTTTGTTTTAGTATTGTTTTCCTTGTATTGTTAAATTGCTTTTCTGTGTTTTATTTTAGCTATCTGAGATTCTGTAGAAAAATTATTTTGAAATCTTTATCAGGTAATTACTGGATATCCATTTCTGGCTAGGTCCTGGAGTTTACTTAATTTATATATATATATATAATTTATATTTATAGTTATATTCATATTCATACTTTTTTTGCTGCAGACATATTTCCTTGATTCTTCATGATCCATACAGCCTCGAATAGTTATGCATTTGAAGAAACACAGACTTTATGTACTAATTTTAGGGAAACCCTTCATCTCAGATGGGGCACACTGGATTGTGCTATGACCCTGGGTCTAGCGTTGTATGGTGGCAAGTGCTGGGGCACTTGGTAGTACCATCTCCAACTGGGGTGTGATGTTTCATTGGCCCAGGCCAGTGAGGTCTACAATATTGACAACTACATGGTCCTTGGCAAGCACTGCAAGGGTGTCCGCAGTGCTGCATGGGCTATTGGGCTCCTAAGCAGCACCCTCCATGACTGGTAACTAAGGACCAGTGCAGGCAGTGGTGGTGGTTGGAGCCAGTGGTATGCACACATTCAGCTGCAGGTGCCTATATAGTGGTAGAGGTAACCACAGACATACTTGAAGTGAAGGAGACCAGGGCCAATAATAGGCTCATTGGTGTCTGCAGAGGGCCTAGGTATCAACGTGCCCTTTTATGATTTTACACTGTGCTCCCAGGTATGCATACTGTCTTGGAGGCCAGTGACAGGGATGGACCCGGGGGACATATAGCCCCAAACTGGAGGGACTTGCTCTAGGTGGGCATGATGGTGCTGGCCATTGACAAAAGGCAAGATCTGACATGGATTTTCAAGCAGCTGTGGGGAGCCTGGATATTCACATGCTCACCTAATGGCTACAGTCTCTTTCCCTAGGTATGCACACTGTAGTAAGAATCAGTGACAGGGGTAGGGCTAAGGGTGAGGGGCATGCCAGAACAAAGCTATCTTACAGCTAGGAATGGTGTTGCTGACTGGTGACAGAAGGCAAAACTTGATCCATACCCACAAGTATCTGTGGGAAACCCTGTATATTAGTGTGTTTATTGGTGGCTGCACATTCTCCCCCCCATGCATAAGTGCTGCAGTAGGAGTCAATGATGGGCATCATGCCAGTAGCATGCAGATGCATTTCTGGAAGGGCTAACCACAAGTGCAAGCATGCTAGTGGGGGTCAGTCCAGGTTGCCTCCACTGGTATCCTGAACTCACATAGCTGTAGAAGCCTGGGCTGGCAGTGAGCATAGATCCCAGGCCCTGGTGGAGTTGGGAAGGGACCAAGGTGCTGATTTATTATACTTGCACTGCCACAAAGATCTTGAATGGCTACCGGTGTGGATCCAGGCTTTCGCAGAAGGGGCTTTTAAGGGAGGTAACAAGAAGGGAGAAGGGAGGGACTGAAGAATAGCTAATATTAGCAATAGTAAATACCTGTGGCAAAGCTGCTGAGTTTTTCTGCGGAGCATGTCTCTGTGAACCACAATCACTCCTGCTATGTGTTTGCTAATAATAGCCTCTGTTTTTCTTCCTGTTCCTACCTAGCTCTCTTTGCCAGTTTTGGTGGGGTAAAAACTGAAGCTTGACCTTCACATAGTGCCTGAAGAGGCTAGAGAAGCTCATCATTCACTCACACTGTTCTCTCTTTCCCAGTGAGAGGAATTCTCACTAGCTGTGAAGCTTCTTCTTGGACTGAACAATGCTGGCTTGGGAGATGGGATGATGTGATGAAAATAAAGTTGTCTTCTCTTCTTGTGTGATTTTTCTCAGGTTTTTTGTTCCATGTTGTTACTAAAATTTCCAAAGTGGAATCTAGAGCTTTCCTGGAGCTGTGTTTGTTCATGGATAGCTAATTATTGGTTTTTGTGAGGGTATAAGGAAGCTGGAATCTTCTATATCACCATTTTTTCCTAAAATGCTTTGGTCATCTTAAAGTGATTGCCTGCTAATGCCAACTCATGGTCATTTGGGAGGGGGAGTTACTTTTACTGACTGGTTTCCCCAAGAACAAGGGTCACATTGTCTTGTTCTTGCATATACCTATTTTTTATTGTGTGTTGGGCATCTTTGGTAATGTGTTGTAGAGACTGAATCTTGCTAGCTCATTTGGAAATGGGATGATTTTTTCTTCTATCAGTTGAGTATATTATTTACAGTTCACCTTGATCCTGTCGCTGCTTAGTTTTAGGCTTTGTTAGGCCAATTGGTATGTTAGCTTTGCCCTTAGTCCTAGGACAAATCGCTTAGTTCTTAGAGTCTTTACTTCCAAGATAGGGAAGTGAAAGCCCAGAGACTCACCAAGCACCTCTCCCATAGAGGGATTCTAACTCCAAACTCTTCCTCCTTTATGGTAGGTGGCAGATTAAATCTCTCTGCTTAGCTCTTTCATCTTTCAAGTTTCTAATATCGCCCCAGACTGTGTCATCTGAACATGCATAGTTAAGGATTCAGGATAAAACTTCTCAAAACTTTTCTTCTCAATATTCAAGGATTTCTGGAAATCCAAAAATTGTATTCTGATTCCATGGGGCCAAAAGACTTATTGTCAGCTCTCCCTATCATATGCCATGACTATTAGAGTATCCTCAAGAGAAAAATAAATGTGGCTATCCTGCAGTGTGGCTCCTTTTTGTTTTCCCAAGGATCAAGTCCTTACTGGTTTAAGCCTACATTTGGTCACTCTATGAGTACTCTAGTTTTGTTGTTGTTGTTGTTGTTGTTTAATTGTATCCATAACTTTTCAGTCCTTTCCTCTGGAATAATTGGTTCATTGCAAGCAGCCCTATTGCCTAAATTAAACTCTTTGAGTAATCTTAACCTATTCATTAATTCAGTAAGTGTTTGCTGAACCCCTACCATGTGACTTACACTGGGGTTAGACATGGGAGATATAATGGTGAATAAAAACATAAAGGGAGTGAGTAAGATAATTAAAAAGGCTATAATTCCCATCTTTATGAAACTTACAGTTTGACAGCAACACACACAAAGAAATCACACAAATATATGTATAATGATAGTATGTGATTATGAGAGCCTATAATAGGGCAATTTGAATTCATCAAGGAGATTCAGGAAGATGTCTCTGGGGAAGTAATAATGGAGCTACCATCTAAATTTGCTGTTGGCACCTGAGAAGTATTCATGTGATTATAGAAGCTGAATTCCCTTTGCTGAGATGGGTAGCCATAAGCTTGATATCAGTTGTCCAGTCAACCATGCATTACCAGCAGAGGAGTCCATGATGTGCTGGATACTAGATGCATGGATTTATCCTGGATACCACTTGTCTGAGAAAGCATCTGTGATAGACCCATGGATCAGGAAATGTGTGATGGGAGTAGGAAGAGAAAAAGGAAGCCCCAGCAGACCTATCGCTCCAGTGGAGGGACATAGGTGAAAATAAATGGCCACTTCCAGCACTTCTGGATAACTGTGAATAGATTTCAGTGACACAGATGGGGTAGGATCTGAGAATTGCTTTCTTTACTGAATTATAAAAGAACCAGAAAAGAAAATTTTCTTCATGGAATAAAAATTCTGTTGGTGGAAGGGAACTGGGAGACAGCCAGGATTTTGTCACTTCATTGGAAGCCTGGGAATCTACCCCTATGGATTCATGTTGTCACGACCTGAGGAATGGAAGGCAGGGGGCTACAGAATGAGCCTTGGGGAGCAGAGGGTGAGCACTTCCCCCATAAAGCAAGAAAGGGGGAAGGCACTCCTTCACTCCTGTCATAGCAACTGCTTAAAGTTCTTTTATTAAGATTTATTCTGAGTCCTGTCAGCCTTATGGTAATGTTTTCTCAACTTATTTTATAATTATGAAGTAATTATAAATGGGTGACACAAGATACTTAATTCTTCTCTTTCTTTCTGTGCAGTGGTGGACATTCTGCCTGAAATTCTATTCTGATTAGCCAACCCTTGTAAATCTTTGTAAATTTTCCTAGTTCTAGTTATTTTTAAACATTAAAAATAACTGTTACAAGGCATTCATTCTTTGAGTATCAATTGAATTTTCATTAATAGAGGTTCTGATGCTATGAAGAATATGTAAGAAAGCAAAACAGAATGGTAGGAAGAAAGACTTAAAAATATGCATATCCTATTACCTAGCCTTGGATGTTGGCAGCAATGAGCTTTAAGTGCTTTGTGCCTGTTAACAGAAACATCTGAACCAAAAGCAGGACTCTCTGTGGGCCCCAAAGTGGCTGCATAGATAAGGCAAAAATGATGAGGCAGGAAAGGTTTCCTTTGACCAAATCATATATATAGCCTTTTGAGATACATTAAACATTTTAGTACTTATTCTTGAATGAAAAGTCATTGAAGGGTTTTAAGAAAATTCTATATCAATATTCATATATCCCTCTGACTGCAGTGTAGAGAATGTATCGGATTGAAGCAAAGGTGCATGAGGAGAGGCTGCTAGGAGGTTGTTGATCTCATCCTGATGAGAGTCGCCAGTGGCCAGGAGGAAGATGGTAGTGATGGAGAAGTAGCGGTGTTCATAGATTTAGATCTTTAGGAAGACCAAATGAACAGGCTTGGTGATTGGACATGGAATTTGTTCCAAGCTTTTCTTTCTCATATACATGTTTCCCCTTAATAGTGTTGTCTTCTGTACAGAAATATTATACTCTGATTCTCTCATTAATGTCGTTATTACATACTGTCATTAGTGATATATAATAACCCATTGAGTTTACGCACCATAATTGAATCCCCTGGTCCCCACTGTGGGATGCACATGCTGTCCTCCAAGCTTTGCTAATCTATATAATTCTGGTTGATATCTTCGGGCATAAATAACATTCTCTATCGCTGATTATTTATTTAGAATAAATTCCCACCAAAGAATTCATTGGGCTAAGATATATGATCCTACTAAGATTCAGATGGCAACAAATGGATATACCATAACATTATAATTATATCATTTCTTTAGGGAAACAGTCTTATGTCAGGTTGATTACATCAGGATTCTTTGATCATGTAAGAGATAGTGATTTGTCTTCACTGTAATAGATACATATTCTGGATGTAGATCTTGCTTTCCTACCCACATTATATGTTATATCAGAACCACCATCCATAGAATAGCAGAACATTTTATTTTTCATCATGAAAGAACACACAAAATTGCTTCTGAATACAGAACTTATTTTACACTAAAATAACTGTGGTGATTGTTTTGTACTAATGGAATTAAATGGTCTTATAATATGCTGCATTTCCTTCAAAAGCATCTAGTATCCTGGAATGGTGGAATGACCTACTGAAAAGTTGGTTATAGTGCCTATTAGGAAACAGTACCCTGAGAGTTTGGAGTTAGAGCTTAAAATATGCAGTATCTGCTTTAAACAAGCAACTGATACATGGTTTATTTTGCCCACAGTCAGAAATATCGGTGTGAGAATCAAGAGGTACAAGCAGGAACAACTCTCCTGTCTATACCCATTAATAGGATATTTGTTCCTTGTCCCTACAACTCTGAGCTCTTGTGTTCTGAATGTTTTAGTTTTGATGGGGAAATGTTTTTTCCAGGAGACACAATGTTCCACTCAATTGGCAGTCTCAATGGCCATCTGCCCATTTCAGGCTTGTTACACCACTAAACGAGTAAGAGGAGAAGTTACTATCCTAACTACATGTTTGTTCTTAATCACAAAGAAGAAATTTGAGCTGCTGATGCACAATGGGTCAGAAAGGACTATGTCTGGAACCTAGTGGATTCTCTTGGGCAGGTTTTAGAATCCCCATGTACAATACTAAAAGTACCCAGAAAGCTGAAATAATCTAAATAGAAGGCAAAAAAAAACCCCACAAAAAACAAAGGATTTAGACCATATAGGAATGAATCCATAAAGAAGTAGAGATAGTGGATAAGGGGGAAGTTAACAATAGCAGCCACTACCTTATGAGAAGCTACATGCACACATACACACCATGATTTTCTTTTTTTTTTACTTTTTAATAAATCCTCTTCCTTTTCCTTTATTTTATATAAAACTTAGTAGCAGTGGTTGAGAGCATAGGTGGCATTCAGTGCTGTCGTTAGATTTAAAGAAAAATGTTCTTAACATGGTTTCACCACGTGTACCAGGGCAAAGAAAATGAAATGAAAATGTTCAGATAGTATACGGGTACACTGCCTTCTTGTAGGATTGGCATAGCCAGAAGGATATCCCTGTCATTAATGACCAATGGAGGACTGAGTTCAGCTTAGCATAAGAAATAAGTTTCTAATAACACTATGCAAGAATGAAACAAGCCTCTTTGTCAATGTAGTAAGTTCCCTGTCACTGGGAGCCTAAATGATCCTCAATGGGATTTATGTACTAAGTACAAGATTGTGAAACCAAATCGAGCACTATTGTTTTTGTTTTGCATTTGAGGAAAATAATTGTCAGAGAGGTGATAAAACTTGCTTATCCTCACACAGCTAACAGTGGCGCTGTCTAATTGCATCTAATAACAAAAAGTTGCTCTGCAGTTTGCTGGTAACCCAACAGAACAACGAGTAAAACTATTAGATTTTTTTCTTTGTTTCTAAGAGTTTCAGCTCTTCTTGGGAGCCAAGTTCTTTCTGTATATCAGCTTATGTGAGCCTTACTTATATATATTCGAAGTGCATCATTACATGATATTCAGACCAATTATTTATCCCATTAACCTCTAAAAAATGTATAGAAAACTGGCATAACAATACATAACCCAAAGGCAGTAACTGTTGTCAGTATATTTCTTATGCTCCTCTTACCTTACCACCCCCAGCCACATACAACATACAGGTATACAATATGCTTATACACACACACACATACACATATAACACACTGCACATATTTTCGTAAGCATGTGTGTTTGATTTTAAACATTTCTCATCGTGTGTACTGATGCATTTTTAAAAACTTAAGTCCAAGTTACTTAACATATCATGTAATGGTTTCAGGAGTAGAACTTAGTGATTCATCACTTACATATAACACCCAATGCTCATCCCAACAAGCACCCTCCTTAATTCCCATCACCCATTTAGCACACCCACCCCCCTCATACCCCTCCAGCAACCCTCAGTTTGTTCTCTGTATTAAGTGTCTTTCATGGTTTGCCTCCTTCTTTTTTTATCTTCTTTTTCCTTCCTTTCTCCTATGTTCATCTATTGTGTTTCTTAAATTACATATATGAGTGAAATCATATGATATTTATCTTTCTCTGTCTGACTTATTCACTTAGCATAATACACTCTAGTTCCATCCACATTGTTGCAAATGGCAAGATTTCATTCTTTTTGGTCGCTGAATGATATTACATTATATAATATGTTCTTTATCCATTCAACTGATGCATTTTTTTAAAGTAGAAGGTAGCTACATTGTTTATATACTTCGCTATCTATGTACAAAACAAAATGTTTTTTCCCAGTATTGAGATATACTTGACATACAGCACTGTATAATTTTAAGGTATACAACATGACTTACATATATTGTGAAACAGTAAGTTTAGTTAATATCCATCCATCTGATATAGATACAAAAAAATGGTTTTTCCTTGTAATGAGAACTTTGAGGATCTACTATCTTAGCAACCTTTAAACATACTATACAGCAGTGTTAACCATAGTCGTCATGTTTTACATTATATTCCCAGTCTTACTTACTCTTGTAACTGGAAGTTTGTACCTTTTTGAACAACTTCATCTAATTCCCCTAACTTCAGCCCTCACCTCTGGTAACAATTCTGACCCCTTTTTCTATGAATTTTTATTAGGATTCTACCTGTAAGTGAGATCATACAAAATTTGTCTTTCTCTATGAACTTAATTCACTGGCCATAATGCCCTCAACAATTCATTCTTGTTACAAATGGCAGTGTTTCCATTTTTATGGCTGAATAGTATTCTTGGGTGTGTATGTATAATACATATATGACATTTTTTTTATTCTTTGTTCATCCATCAGTGGACACTTAGGTTGTTTCCATGCCTTGGCTATTATAAATAATGCTGTAGTAAACATGGATGGGGATGCAGACATCTTTTAGACACAGTAATAACATTTCCTACGAATATATACCGAGAATTCGAATTCCTGGATCATAAGGTAATTCTAGTTTTAATTTTTGAAGGAACTCCCATACTGTCTTCCATGTGACTGCCCCAATTTATAATTCCACAACACAAGGGTTCCCTTTTCTCCACATCCTTATGGGCATTTGTAATCTCTTGCCTCTTTGATGATATCGATGCTAACAGGCATGAGGTCATGTCTCACTGAGATTTTGATTTGCATTTACCTAACAATGAGTGGTGATGAGTACCTTTTCAGGTAGCTGTTGGCTATTTGAAAATCTTCTTTGGGAAAATGTCTATTAGGCCCTTTGTCCATTTTAATTGTATAATTTGTTGTATTGCTATTGAATTACGACTTTATAAATTTTGCATATTAACTCTTTATCGGATATATGATTAGCAAATATTTTCTCCCATATTGTCGGTTGTCTTTTTAGTTTCTTGATTGCTTCTTTTGCTGTACAAAAGCTATTTAGTGTATGTATACTCATTTTTATTTTTATTTTGTTGCTTATGCAATGATCCAAAAGTCCATTGCAAAGATCCATCTCAAGGAGCTTATTTTCTGTTTCTTCCAAGAGTTTTGTGTTTTCAGGTCTTACATTTAAGTCTTTGCTCCATTTTGAGTTTAATTTGTGAGTGGTATTAGGTAAGGGTCTAGTTTTGTTCTTTTATGTGTCAAAATCCATTTTTCCAGCACTATTTATTGAAGAAACAGTCTTTTCTCCATTTGAGTATTCTTGACTCCCTTGTCAAATATCTGTATACCATATAAGCATGGGTTTACTTCTGGGCTCTCCATTCTGTTCCACTTGTAAATGTGTCTGTCTTTTTGAACATCTTTTTAAGTTTAATTATTTTGAGAGAGGGGGAGAGAAAGCATGAGGGGGTAGGGGCAGAGAGAGAAGGAGAGAGTATTGCAAGCAGACTCTGCTCTGTCAGTGCAGAGCCCTACATGGGGCTTGAATTCATGAACCGTGAGATCATGATCTGAGCGAAGATCAAGAGTCAGTTACTTAACCCACCAGCCCACACAGGCACCCCAATGTGTCTGTTTTGATTGCCATAGCATTATAATATTGCTTGGAATCAGGAGGTGTGATGCCTCCAGCTTTTTCTTTCTCATAATTGTTTTGGTTATTTGGGGTCTTTTGTAGTTCCATGTAAATTTTAGGCTTGTTTTTTCTACTTCTGTAAAAAAAAAAAAAATGCTAGTGGAATCTTGATAGGGATTACATTGAATCCATAGATGGCTCTTGCTAAGGATATTTTAACAGTAAACTATTCCAGTCCAGAACATAGGATATCTTTGCATTTATTTGTGATCTCCTCAATTTCTTTCATCAAAGTCTTATAGTTTTCTGTGTAGAGACTTTGACTCTCTTGGTTAAATTTATTCCTAAGCATTGTATTGGTTTTGATACTGTTGTAAATGGAATTGTTCTCTTCATTTCTCTTATAATCTTTGTATGTAGAAAAGCTACATACAAATTTCTGAATGTTTCTGAATGTTATTTTTGTATCCTGCAAATTTACTGAATTTGATCTAACAGATTAAACAGTATTTTGTTGAGTTCTTTGGATTTTCTATATATAAAATCATGTCATCTACAAATAAGGACAATTTTATTTCTTCCTTTCTAATTCCATTGCCCTTTATTTCTTGCCTGGTTGCTTTGGCTAGAAATTCTAGTATTATGTTGAACTGAGGGTTGATGGGGGGGGCGGGGGGGGGGTGATGGGTATTGAGGAGGGCACCTGTTGGGATGAGCACTGGGTGTTGTGTTGTATGGAAACCAATTTGACAATAAATTTCATATTAAAAAAAAAGGAGTAGTGAGAATGGGGACCCTTGTCTTGTTCATGATCTTAGAAGAAAAGGTTTCAACCTTTCACCACTGAGTATGTTAGATGTGGGCTCATCATATATGGCCTTTGTTATGTTGAGGTACAGTCCTTCTATACCTAGCTTGTTAGCAGTTATTTTTTTCGTGAATGGATATTGAATTTTATCAAATGCATTTTCTGTATCTGTTGAGATGATGATATGATTTTTATCTTTTATTCTGTTAATATGGTATATCACATTTATTTGCATATATTGAACCATCCTTGCATCCTAGGGATGAATCTTACTTGATCATGGTAAATGATCCTTTTAATGTGCTGGTGAATTTGGTTTATTAGTATTTTATTGATAATGTTTGCATGTATATATTTCAGAGATGTTGACCTATAGTTTTCTCTTCTTGCAGTATCCTTTTCTGGCTTTGGTATGAGGGTATTGCTCAAGTGAATTTCAGAGAGTTCCCTCCTGTTCAAATTTTTGGGAAGAGTTTGAAAAGGCTTGGCATGAATTCTTCTTTAAATGTTTGGTAAAACAAATGAAGCCACTGGTAAGCCACTGAACTTTTCTTCCTTAGAAGATTTTTGATAACGAATCATATCTCCTTACTAATAATTGGTCTGTTTAGATTTTCTGCATCTTTCTGAGTCAGTCTTGGTAAGTTGTATGTTTCTAAGACTTTATTCATGTCTTCTAGATGATCCATTTCTTTTAGTTCATCCAATGTGATGGCATATAGTTATTCATTGTAGCCTCCTATGGTTCTTGGTATTACTGTGGTATCAGTTGTACTGTTTCTCTTTCATGTGCACTTTTGATATGGGTCCTATCTCATTTTCCCTTGACTAGGCTAGCCAAAGGTTTGTCAGCTTTGTTCTTTTCAATGAACCAATTTTTTTTTGATTAATCTTTACTATTTTCTTGTTTTCTATTTCACTTATTTCTTTACTAATCTTTATTATTTCTTTCCATTTGGTAACATTTGGCTTAGTCTGTTCCTCTTTTTCCAGTTTGTTGAGCTATAGAGTTAGGTTGCTTATCTGATCTTGTTTCTTAATGTAGGCATTTATTGCTATGAGCTTCCCTCTTAGAACTGCTGTTGCTGCATCCCATGATTTATGGTAAGTTGTGTCTCCCTTTTCATTCATTTTGACAAGCTGTTTAATTTTCCCTTTAATTTCTTCTTTGGTTGTTCAGAAGTATATGCCTTAATTTCCACTTATTCATGAGTTTTCCAGTTTTTCTCCTGTTAATTATTTCTCTCTTCATATCATTGTGGTCAGAGAAAACACCTGGTATGATTTTGATCTTCTTCAATTTGCTTACCCTTGTTTTATGGACTAACATATTGTCTATCCTAGAAAATGTTTTACGTGTGCATGAAAAGACTGTATATTTTGCTGTTGTTTAGATACAGTACTCTATATATTTGTGTCAGGTCCCTTTGGTCTATGATATTGTTCAAATCCTGTTTCCTTACTGATTCTCTGTCTGGAATACATCCATTATTGAGACTACAGTAATTAAAGTCTTCAACCATAGTATTTTGCTATTTATTTCACCTTTTTTAGTTCTGTTTTGCTGTTGTTGTTGTTTATATATTTGGGTGCCTCAATGCTGGGTTTATAAGTATTTACAACTGTTATATCTTCTTGGTGGATTGGATTGACCCCTTCATTATTATATAATGACCTTCCTTCTCTCTTTTTACCGTTTTTAACTTCTGTTTTGTATGATATATGTATCTCCTGGTTTTGGGTGGGAGGAGTTACTCTTTGCATGAAATACGTTTTCCATATCTTCACTCAGTATATGTGTCTTTTAAAGTTAAAATAAGTCTCTGGTAGGCGGCATATCATTGTATCTTATTTCTTATCCATCAGGCATTCTATATCTTTAATCAGACTAGAGAGTTTAATCCACCTACATTTAAAGTTACTATTGATAAAGACTATTGCCATTAAAAAATATTTTCTGTTTTATAGATCCATTGTACTTATCCTTCTGTCTTATTTGTGTGATTTGATGATGTCTTTCAGTATCCGTATGTTTGGGCATCTTATTCTGTCTTTTTGTATATTTACCACTGGGTTTTCCCTTGTGGTTACCATTAGGCTTACATAAAATATCTTGAATTAAAACACCTAATTTCAAAAATTAGAACACTCTGTTTCAAACTGATAACACTTCACTTCATAGCATTCCTAAACTTTATGCTATTTTATTTCTCCTCTTCCTCCTCCTCACATATTAGGTTACTGACATTACAGTTTATGTATTTTTATATTGTGTATCCAATAGCAGATTATTGTAGTCATGGTTAATTTTACTTGATTTGTTTGGATTATAACTATAGTTTAAAAGTAAATCACACATCAGTATTACCATGCTGCAGAATCAAACTTTGATTATATGTTTACCATTACCAGTGAGTTTAATGAAACCATCCTGGTTTTTATGTCAATTAGCATCCTTTCCTTCACTGAAAGAACTCCCTCTAGTATTGCTTATAAAGTAGGTTTAATAGTAATGAACTGCCTCAGTTTGTTCAGGGAAGTTGTTATCTCTTCTTTTTTCATGAGCTTTGGCAGATATAGAATTCTTGGTTAACATTTTCTTGCTTTCAATATTTTGCATTTATCACCCCATTCTCTCTTGGACTATAAAGTTTCTGTTGAGAAACTGCACATAGCCTTACTAGGTTTCCTTGTATGTAACCTGTTTTCTCTTGCTGGTTTCAAAATTCTTTTGAGTTTTGATAATTTAATTATAATGTGTCTCAGTGTTTCCCTATTCAGATTCAGCCTATGTTGGGTCTTTTGAGCCTCATGCGTCTGGATGTCCATTTCTCTCCCTAGGCTTGGGAAGTTTTTTGTCCATTACTGTTTTGAATATACTTACTGTCCCTTTCCCTTTCTCTTCCCCTTAGGCCATTCTCATATGATGGTGTTCTATATTTACTTTAGCTTTCTTTACTCTTGTTTTCTTCCTTTTGTCCCTCTGGATAATTTCAAATGGACTGTCTTCTTTTTGAGTGGTTCTTTGTTTTGCAGGGTCAAAACTGATGTTGAAGCTCTCTTAAATTCAGTTCAATTAGTGTATTCTTCAGGTCTAGGAATTGTGTTTTGTGTTTTTGATGGTTTGTGTTTCTTTTAACTTTTTTTTGTTTATGCATTGTTGTCCTAATTTTATTGTCTGTCCGTATGTTCTTAAAGTTCACCAAACTTCTTTAAAAGAAATTATTCTGAACTTTTGTCT
The DNA here is from genome assembly GCF_027475565.1 of Acinonyx jubatus. Taxonomy (NCBI): domain Eukaryota; kingdom Metazoa; phylum Chordata; class Mammalia; order Carnivora; family Felidae; genus Acinonyx; species Acinonyx jubatus. The sequence goes on along the minus strand of NC_069396.1, from coordinate 20,329,232 downwards.
GAAAGTTCATAAATCTACATGTCTTAGGGTCATTTATTGGGGCTTTATTAGTTCCTTTGGGTAATGTCATGTTAACCTCGTGTGTGTGTGTGTGTGTGTGTGTGTGTGTGTGTGTGTGAGAGAGAGAGAGAGAGAGAGAGAGAGAGAGAGAGAGGGAGAGATCCTTGATTCCTTACATTGGTATCTGTGCATTTCAGTGAGTGGTCTCCTCTCTTCCAGTTTCTTCAGGTTCACATTGGCAGAAATGCTTCTTCACTAGTCAGCTTAGTTTTGGTTTCTCGATGTGTCAGTGATAATGTCCGGAGGGTGGACTCCTAAGTTGCCTGGAATCTCTGGTTAGGTTCCTGAGACAGTTGGAATTAGATACCATACTCAGCAGGTGGTGGGGCTATGAAATAGTGTCCTTGCCCTAGAAGGGCAGCAGAACAGGCCCCAAGTCCTCAGCTCATTCCATGAGGACCCTCAAATCAGGCCAGACTGTACTGAATAACTTGGCCAGATGGAGCCACTGGTTTTCTTTGCAGATGGGGAAAGCCATGAGCTGTGCTCTCCATTCAATTGACACTCTAAGCAGGGCTGAAGGATGGGCTATGCAGCTTCCCATCTACTCTGGTTAGATTTACCATTCAGGAGAGCTGAAAGCTGCATTCAACAGAGGGCGGGCTATGAATTAATGTTCCTACACAGGCCAGCCCCTAAGGTTGGCAAGCCTCCTATTTGGGGATCAAATTAGACCAACGTATACAGTAAATTTCCTGTCTTAGCTCTGTAGGTGAATAGATCCACCTACCTAGCTCTACTCATGTGTCTCTGTAATCTGAGTTTCAGGATGAGCTACACAGATCCCTGGGGATTCTCGTTAGATTTCTGCTTAGGCTTGGTTATATAGGCTGTATTCAGCAGCATCTGTGACTATAAATTAGCTTCCCAGCCTGGTTGGGTTGCAGAATGGGCCCCATTTCTGGAAAGTTTCTTTTTTGTGTGTGGACCAAATTAGAAATGTGTGCTAAAGTCTCTGAACAGAAGGGGCCACTGTCTTGGCTCTCCAGATACTGAATCACTGGCCAGGATTCCCATTCAAGTGCTGCTGTAACCAGGACTAGAGGGTGGACTACCAAGATTCCCAGGAGCTTTGGTTCCTGGTTGGCAGTGTGGAAGGCTGGATTTAGCAGCGGATGGGACTACAGATTACCTTTCCTGCTGTGGGGGGGAGAGCCACAGAGAAGGCCCCAAGTTTGGCAAGAATCTTGTTTGGGAAGCAAGTTAGGCAGAGCTGTGTATCAGGCTCTCTGGCCAGACTGGTCACTGGGTTGGTGTGCAGACAGGCAGACCTCCTGGCCAAGGTGATAGCTCGAGTGTTACTGGACCAAGCAGTTTCCCAGGTCTCAGGTCAGGCTTTCTGGCCAGGCAGGGTCAGGAGCTATACCCAGCAGGGAGTGGGACTATAAAATAGCTCCCCTGCCTAGGCAGACTGGCAGAACCTCCTCCAAAGCTGGCAGTGCTCTTTAGGGACTTAAGCTGAGCCATGCCTCAAGTTCCCTGTCAAACAGGGTCACTGACTTTGCTCTACAGATGGTCAGTGCTTCTTGCCAAGCTCTTAGCTCTAGTGTTGCTGGGCTAAGTAGCTTCCTAATTGCTCGAGCCAGACTTCCTGGTTGGGTGGGTCTAGGAGCTATACTCAACAATAGATAGGGTTATGACTTAGCTCCCCTGCCTGGGCAGAGGGATAGACCAGGCTGCAGTGATGGCAAAGATCTTTGTTGCAGATCCCAAACCTGTGCCCTGCCAAGTTCCCTGGTCAGTCTATGCCACCAGCTTGGCTCTGTAGATAAGCAAAATGACTAATTAGAATTTCTACTTGGGTGCTGCGAGTAGGAACTCATTCTGCCAACATGTGAACACTGGTTGCTACAAGCCCCTCCCTCCTCTTCCTCACAATCCAATTCTCAGTGGTCAGACCCTTGATATTTCCTCCATAATACCCATGGAGACCCAAGTAGGCCTACCAAAAAGCAACTCATAATGTTGGGGGTGGGGCTGGATGTCTACCTGGGCTCTCTTTCTCCTCCTGAAGAAAGTGTAGAGTCAGGGGGAGTCCTTGACCCTTCCAATGCAGTTCATCTCAGTTCATCTCAGTGTCAGTGGAACAGGAGATCTGCTTCTGCCTCACCCTGTGTTCTAGAGTTTTCACAGTGGTGCCTTGTCCATGAATAGTTGTTACTCTTATTGTGAATGAGAAGGAAGCCAGTGATGGTGACGTCACTCCTCACACACCAGAGTTTCTAGTTCTCCTATCCATCCAAAGACATGTAAGGATTATACTTGCCCATACCTTTGAAGTTCAATATGGCCATGTGACTTGCTTTATCTAATGAAATGGGACTATGAATTAAGAGTCATCCTGAAGCCTGGTATTGAGATGTTAATATCCTAAGATGGTGGAGTCCCCACTGGATCAGATCCTTGCAGGACTACAGATAGCAGAGCCCCCTCTCACACTTAATTAGCCATGTAGCATGCACAAGAAATAGTTCTTTGTTGTTTTAAGCCACTGAGAAGCAGGATTTGATTGTTACTACAGCAGATCCTAATCTTTTACATGTGACTGCCAGGCCCTATATTGGGGATTGAATCTGCAAACATGTCTGCAAGATAGACATTATTCCATTTCCTAAATGAGTAAATTTTGGTTCAGTTATTAACATGCTCTAAATCACATAGTGAGAGTCCAAAGAGTTGGGAGAGACAGTGGCCCATATTTCTAAGGTAAGATAAGGCTTTGGGTTTGACGCTGGAAAGAATCATTTGGTTTCTCCAAAGGGAAACCTTTCCATAAGCTTTGACAGTCCCTTCTCTTAACAACATTAATTTTTGTAAAGATAAGACCAGAAGAATATGGAACTAACTCCACACCGAACATCCCCAAGATGGGTTCTTGGATGAGGTCAAATGAAAGTGACTATGGTAGAGGCAGGTGGCTGGGAAGGGATTATATAGAAAAATGACAATGAATTGTACATTCAAAAGAAAGGTCTTCTCTGGAATCAAGACCCACAGGAAGATGCAAATATACTCCAGTAAGCTACAGCTGTTTCTAATCTGTCTGAAACAATACCTGTTCAAAGTGTAGGTGATAAAACATCACAGTAGTGGATGAAGTCATGCAGGTAAGTGTGCATGAGGTTGGGGGGAGGGGGGCGGGAAAAGAAAGGAAAAGGAAAGAATTCAAGGTATCAATTCTGGTAAGTTAGGTGTTGAAAAGCCACATCATAATATTGTGGGTTCCAACCAAGATATTATTGCACATTATCTGAATTGTCCAATGTGGAATCCAGTGAGGAATGACAAAATTTTTACTGTAGTAAGTGTACAAGCTTTCAGGCTGACTGGCCCATTAAAACCCTTTTTTATTTGACTGGCTGTGATCTACATAAGATGATGGAAATGCTTGCTTCTGTACATAGAAAGCAAGAAAAGGAAGATACCCAAGTTCATCTTCTTAAAATGTCTCATCTGTAAAAACAAACCAACAAACTAATTATCCCTTTACCTGGAATGTTCTCCCACAGATGGAGACATATGGTCCCTAAACAAAATTGCTGTCTAAAGTGAACTGCGTAAACATGTTGTTTTCTACTTTAGCAAAATAATGTTAAAAGAGGCAGAATGATTTGCTTGAGGTCAAAGCTTGATGTAGAGCAGAACAAAGAAGCCCTCTGCTCTCCCTTGACCCTGTATATAGCCCTTCATTTGGTCTTGTCTAATGTGCCACCACTGAAGCACTCAGATGCCCTCTGTCTCTTTCCTCCCTTTCTTGGTCTGCATCTTGGCCAGTGACCTTCACTAAGGACATTGCAACAGCCCCCAAATTGCTCTTCCTGCCTCTAGTCTCTCCCTTCCTATCCTATCTCCAGTAGATGACAGAATGATTTTTCAAATCAAAATAACAATTGAATCACATCACTACCCTGATTTTAAGGTCTTGTGTGGTTCCTTAGAATGAAATCAAAACACCTCATGACTGGGAAAACCCTTCCAAATGAGGCATCTCTCTCTGTATTCTTTGTCTTATTTACTAGCAGATGCTTACAAACACTTTTCCCTTTAATTTTATGGAAACATGAGAGGTTTTGTTGGCCTGAATTCTCACCCTTTCTTTCCTCCAAAATTCCTACTTACCCTTTAAAATCAAAAGTAGGCATTTCTTTCTCCAAGAAGCCTCCCTAGACATCTCACTTCACCCCAGCATCTTGGGGATGTATTTGATACTCTGTTTCAATTCCATTTCATCTTGATGACTTTGACCACCAGTAAATTGTGAAGTCCTTGACATGAGGGAATCAGTCTTATTTACTTTGTATCATGAGACATACCTTGGCCATGTAAACAGAAAGAAAGGAAGTGAGGGAGAGAGAAAAAAGTGAAGGGGAAAAAAAAGAAGAAGAAAAAAAGAATATGTCAATTCTCATGTTCCCTCTCTCTTGGTCCATAGCCTTTTCACCCATTTCGTTGCTATTTTGACTATAGCTATAAATGAAACATTACCATATAGATATTTTGATAGTTAATGAAAATTTTATTACTGTATAATTTTATTCAAATTCAAGAAGTTAATAGAAAAGTGACAGGATTTCTATAGTGAGGTATTATAGCAGAGATACTTTGCAAGCTCAAAAGCTGTTGGTTGTTGGATGTTGAAATAAGCATAAAAAGAAGACAATAAAATAGTTTATAGAGTTCTATAATCCTTAAATAGCATTCATGGGTAATCTCTTATGTGGTATTCAAAAATGTTATGTTAGGCAGATAGTACCATTTCCATTCTGCAGAAGAGGAAATGGAGGTTCAGAGAGGAAGTCATTCCTCAAGGCCACCTTCCAAGTCATTGGCAGAACAGGAGAACATATGCAAACCTCTGAACCTCACATCATTCAACTTCACTTTCCATACATCCTGCTGAGCCACTTTGCCTTAAATAAAAAGGGAAGGAAATTTCCTTGCCTTAAATGCTGCCCTGGGTTTGACTGCCCTTTGTTTAGGATTTTATATTCAGCTTTCTATGCAAGTTGTTACAACTCAGCACTTACCCAGTAATCTTCTCCAAGGGAAAGAATAGTTTTCTTGGGTTTGGGCTGTTTTTTCCTAAGATCTCAAAATTACTGTTTCCCAAATATCTTCCCTGAAGTTTAAAGTGTATAAAACAAGAGTATATAAAAGAGATGAAAGAAAGGCCATTGGTCCCGTGAAGCCAAGGACTCTTTTTATGACCAAAGACCAACTTAAAATGAAGATTTGATCCTTAACTTAAATCCATGGAAGAATCTTTGCATTAGTATAGGGAATTTATGCTTAACCATCAAGTATCCCTGGGCCTGGGGACTACAAAATTATTCTTTCATTGGTCCCTTTAATTAATTGATCATTTGGTAAACATTAAGCTCCTATACTCTACCAGGCATTGTTTATACATAGGATTTGTTTGTTTATAAGCTTAAAACCCCAATCTTGAAAGCACCTTAAATCTAGTGGAATCCTCTTCTCTCTTTCTGAATTTCATTCTTGAATTCTGTATTTCCATGCCAACAGGCTTTCTACCTGCCCGGGTTGAATTGCTCTGCTGATGTGAGTCTCATTACCTCTAGAGGTTCCTACAGTTGAATAGGTTGCTTTGGTCAGTTTTGGGACAGATAATTCTCTCACCCTCGGGGAACGACAGAAACACAGGGAGGCCAACTCATTAGGAGACTTTGTAAAGCTTCCCCTTGGTACTGCATTAGACTAGCAGACTGTAGTCTGCTTTAAGACAAAAGAGACCCAACCATAATTAAATAGTCACAGAAATTCTTCGTGGGTTTCTTTCTTTACACATTTAGAAGGACACTAATTAGGTAGGGGATCCTTGTATGCCAAGCTCTCCTGAGGCATGGAGGGGGTCTATCTTGGGGGAATCCTCTTTGACCAGCAGCAGTGTTTGGCCTCCTCATTGATTCTCTAAATTTTGTTTGCCCTGCTAATAAAGCCCTAACAGTGGGAGCCAGAAGGCTGCCTGCCTTTCTCCATCCAGGGGACTCAGCTTTCCTCCAGTGTGGGCTGCTAGCCATGAATGACCCCTTTGTCTTTATCGCAAATGTTTTGGCAGTGCTTCTGAAAACAGTGGTGAATGAAAAACCACATGGTTCTAATTGTTTTCTCTGGGATCAGACTGATTTCCTTAGGGTGTCTACCACACACACACACACACACACACACACACACACACACTCACACACAAACTCACACATGGTGCTTTGGGATCAACACTATCCTTACACTTCCCAACTAACACCCCAAACTGTAATGTATTTTAAAGTACCAACATATACACAATTATTTTCAGAGAGAACATCATCTCTTCCTGTTGGTTATCAACCAGGTGAAAACAACGGGGTGTGATTTTTTTTCTTTCCAATTTGAAGGTACACTAAGCCAAGAAGAGCCACCTGTTTGTATCAGAGAAGGTATTAAAACCTTGAGGAGAGGGTTACAATTTCTTGAATGAGGAAACAAATGAATAAACACTGAATGAAGAAAGGAAGGGATTGGAATAAACTCTTTTCATTCCAAAACTGTGTACATATTGTTGGGATATTTATCTTGCCCCAGTCACGGGGTCAGGGTATCTCAACTATTGAATTTTAGGCTGAATAATTCTTTCTTTTAGGGGCTGTTCTGTGCATTGTAAGGCGCTGAGTAGCATCACTGCCTCTACCTACTAGACAGCAGTAGCAACACCCGTCCCCTAGTTGTGGCAATCAAAAATGTCTCTGATCTTTCCAAATTTCCACTGTTGGGAAGGGGGGTGGGGGGCAGCGTGAAAAATCGTCACTGGTTGAAAACCACTGAGTTAGATGAATCAAAAGAACAAGAGTTGTGGAAAAGTTCATGAGAGTGAGTGCTAGAACTGGCAGCTGGGTAAGAACCCTAGCTCTGTCTATCCCTGACCTATTCCCCATCCTCCCTGAACCCACCTTATGAAGTCGTGGCAACTTAATGAGAAATCACATATAAAGTGCTTAGCACAATGCCACGTACATAGCAAAAGGGGAATATATATTAGCTGGTGTCAATATCATCCCTCGTGGTTACCTCTGCCATTTAACATGGATGACAGACCTCTTGTCTGAGAACATGATGCTCTCTCTGTTCATGCATCTGCTGTGCTCATTTCATGCTGTTTGTGTTCATCAGTTCTAGAGTTTCCCACCTCCATATTTCAGACTCAGGAACAACAAGGACTCTGGCATCACCATGACCCTTGGGCTCCCTCCTGGGGTACGCACATGCCAGGGGCTGAGAAAGAAAGATGTTTCCCATGGACGAAATGGCTGCTGACATTTTAACAAACACATTCTGCAGGCCTCTGACCAGCCAGGGCCATAGGTCAGATTCCTGGCTCTCCCATTTTCCTTCCTCCAAAAGAAAAGGTCCATGGTGCTAATAGATACCTTCAGCCTCTGATTACAGCCTGGGAAGGAGAAGGAATCCCTGCAATGTGGCTGTTACAGAGGTTTCCACACCTCACATAAATGCTGATACCAACAGTCCCCTACCCAGCATGGCCCAAATCCTGCTCTGTGGACCTGCCTCTTCTCTCGTCCTCAGGACTTCGCTTGATTTCCATCTCCCTGTCACTCCCTGAATTGGAGATTTACAGCAGCCTCTTCACCACCCCCTATCTCCAGTGCATCCTCCAAGCCACCAACCAGTATTATTTTTCTAAACTGCAACTATAGTTATCGCTCTCTGCTTCAAAAATCTTCCATGGCTGTTCTTTTCTTTTGGACCAAAGGTCTCAGTTTGACATACAATCCCCTGACTGTCCTGATCCTTGCCTACCTCCCTTCATCTTTCAAGAAATCGCCTTTTCCTTACCTTCACTAGCTGTCTCTTCTTTAGGCAAAGAACTCCATGCAACTCTCTGAAAATGTCCTATTTCTCTCTAGAGCAGATGTGTCCTCTCAGCACTATAGACAGGATGCTCAGGACCAATGATATTGTCAAGAGCCAGCAAAAGTGTTTGAGGTCTGGAAAACAGATGTATCAGATTGTATTTTTGAAAAGAAAAGTGAGAATGCAAAATGAATAAACACTTAATTAAAATCCACAAACTCAATCCATAAAACACAATCCATAACTCAATTCATACAATCTTATATAAATATGGATTAAATTACACAAATAAGTTATTGTGCCAAAACTGAAAATTAGATGTATAATGTGAACTGTGCATATGTATTTATGTCTGATACAAAAAAGGTTGGGGCTCCCGCCATCAGGAGAGGCTTGAATGTGAAAAGGTTTGAAAATGTTTCTTTCAACCAGGGATATTTGCATGTATCCCCCCCCACACCGTTTTATTGATATAATTTACATTCAGTACCATGTAAGTTAAAGGTGCATAGCCTAATGACTTGACATACATACGTATTGTGAAGTGATTACCAGAATAAGTTAACATTTATTACCTCATATACTTACAAAATCATTTTTTTCATTGTGATGAGAACTTTAAGGATTATTCTTAGTAACTTTCAAATAGACCATACAGCTTTGTGAACTATAGTTATTATATGGTACATCACCAACACTTACTCATCTTGTAAGTAGAAATTTCTATGTTTTGAACATATGTACCCTATTCCTCCATCCTGACCCCCTGCCTCTAACCACAAATGTGATTTTTTTCTATGATTTTTTTAACATTCCACTTATAATGAGGCCATACAGTATGTTTTTCTCTGTGTGACTTATGTAACTTAACACAATGCCCTCAAAATCTATCCAGATTGGACTGGATTGATTTGGATTCGATTCAATTTGATTTGATCAGCAGGATTTCCTTTTTTATGGCTGAATGGTATTCTATTGCATATATATGCCATATATATTTTATCCATTCACCTGTCAGTGGACACTTAGGTTATTTCCATGTCTTGACTATTGTAAATAATGTTGCAATAGATACAGCAGTGCAAATATCTCTTCAACATTGTGATTTTGTTCCCTTTGGCTATATACCCAGGAGTGGAATTGCTGACACTATTTTTATATTTTTAACTATTGGAGGAGCCTCCATACTATTTTCCATAGTGGCTATATCAATTTACATTCTCACCAACAGTGCACAATGGTTTCCTTTTCTCCAGAGCCTCACCAGTATTTGTTACTTGTTGTCTTTTTAATGATAGCCATTCTAACAGCCATGAGGTGGTATCTCATTGAGGTTTTGTTTTGCCTTTCCCTAATGATGACTGGTAACTTTTCAGGTACCTTTTGGCGATTCAAATATCTTCATTGGAAAAAGATCTGTTCAGATCCCTTGCCTGGTTTTAAATTGGATTTTGTTATTGTTGTTGCTGCTGATGTTTTTACTACTAAACTGTAGTTCTTTATATATTTTGGATACTAACCTCTTACCATGACAGATGATTGCAAATATTTTATCACATTGCCTTTTCATTTTGTTGACTCTTTCTTTTGCTGGGGAGAAGCTTTCAAGTTTGATGCAGTCCAACTTATTTTCTGTTGTTTCTTGTGCTTTTAGTAATCTATCCAAAAATCGTTGCCAAGATCCATGTCAAGAATTTTCCCCTACATTTTCTTTTAAGAGTTTTATGGTTTCACTTCTTACATTTAAGTCTTCACTCTATTTTGAGCTACTGTTTGTGAGTGGTGGAAGATGAGGATATAGTTTCATTATTCTACATGTGAATATCCAACTTTCCCAGCACCATTTAATGCAGAGATGGTCTTTTCTATTTAGAATACTTGTGACTCCCTTGTCCAATAGTAACTAACTGTATATGCAAAGGTTTATATCTAGGCTCTTGATTCTGGTCCATTGGTCTATGTGTTGATTTTTATGCCAGCACCATGCTATTTTGATTGCTTAGCTTTATAATATAGCTCTAAATCAAAAGTGTGATGCCTCCAGCATCCACAATTTTGACTTCTTTCTCAAGATGGATGTGGTTATTAAAGGTCCTTTGTGTGGTGGTTCAAATTTTTATTTTTTCCACTTCTGTGGGAAAAATAACAAACAGTGGAATCTTGTTAAGGATTACACTGAATCTATAGATGGATTTGGGTAGTATGGACATTTTAACAATATAATTTTTCCAATCCATGAACACCATATCTTTGCATGTATTCATGTCATTTTCAATTTCATTAATCACTGGTTCATAGTTTTCAGTGTAGAGATCTTTCGCTTCAAGATAATTTCTAAGTATTTTACTGTTTTAGATACTATTGTAAAAGAGATGTATTTCTCCTTCAGGTAGTTCACTATAAATGTGTAAAAACACTGATTTCTGTATGTTAACTTTGTATCCTGAAAATTTACTGAATTTGTTCATTACATTTAACAGTGGTCAGTATTTTCTATATATAAAACTATATAATGGAGACAATTTTACTTCTTTTTAATTCTGATGTCATTATTTCTTCAGTACTGTGTTGAATAGAAGTGTGCACCCTTGTTTTGTTTCTTTGGTTGTCATTGTTTTGTTTTTTAGTGTAGTCTTGTTCTTGATAATAGAGGAAAAACTCTAAAACTTTCACCACTGAGGTGTGCCTGAGTGGCTCATCAGTTGGTTGAGTGTCCGACTTGGGCTCAGATCATGATCTTGCTGTCCGTGAGTTTGAGCCCCACATTGAGCTCTGTGTTGGCATCTTGTAGCCTGGAGCCTGCTTTGAATTCTGTGTCTCCCTCTCTCTCTGCCCCTCCCCCACTCATGCACACACTCTCTCTCTCCTCTTTATCTCTCTCAAAAATAAATACAGATTAAAACAAATGAAATATAAAATTTTCAACACTGAGTAAATAAAGGAAAGGCTTTAAAACTTTGACCACTGAGTAGATTTTAGTTGTGGGCTTGTCATGTATGGCCTTTATTATGTAGAAGTATGTTATTTCTATGCCTAATTTGTTTAGAGTTTATCAGGAAAGAATGTTGTATTTTGTGAAATGCTTTTTCTTCACCTATTGACTTGATCCTATGATTTTTTGTCTTCAATTCCATTAATGTTAGTTATTCCATTTATTCCCATATGTTGAAACATCCTTTATTCCCAGGGATGAATCCTACTTGATCATGGGGTGTAATCCTTTTACTTATTTTTAAGTTTTATTTTACTTCCAGTATAGTTATCATACAATGTTTTATTGGTTTGGGGTGGACAATATAATGATTCAACATTTCTATATATTACCCAGCGCTCATCATATTAATTGTATGCTTAATCCCCTTCACTTACTTTACCCATGCCCCCACCCACCTCGCTGCTGGTAACCATCAGTCTGTTTTTTGGTTTGTCTCTTTTTTTATTCATTTGTTTTGTTCCTTACATTGCACCGATAAGTGAAATCATATGGTATTTGTCTTTCTCTAATTGACTTATTTCAGTTAGCATATTCTCTAAGTCCATCTATGTTGTTGTAAATGGCAAGATGTCATCCCTTATGGCTGAATAATCCATTGTGTGTGTGTGTGTGTGTGTGTACACATATACACACCATATCTTCTTTATCCATTCATCTATTGATGGACACTTGGGCTGCTTTCATAATTTGGCTATTGTAAATAATGCTGCAATCAACATAGGGATGTATATATCTTTTTGAACTGGTGTTTGTGTATTCTTTGGATAAATGCCCAGTAGTGAAATTACTGGATATGGTAATTCTATTTTAACTTGTTGGGGAACTTCCATACTGTTTACCACAGTGACTGCACCAGTTTGCTTTCTCACCAACAGTGCATAAGGTTTCCTTTTTCTCCACATCCTCACCAACACTTGTTTATCATTTTTAATTTTAGCCATTCTGACAGATGTGAGGTGATACCTCCACTGTAGTTTTTATTTGCATTTCCCTGATGATGAATGATATTGAGCATCTTTTCAGGTATCTGTTGGCCATCTGAATGTCTTTTTTTTTTTTTTTTGAGAAATGTCTGTTCATATCTTCTGCCCATTTTTTATTGGATTATTTGGGGGGGTTTTGTGTTGAGTTTTATAAGTTCTTTATGTATTTTGGATACTAACCGTTTACCAGATATGTCATTTACAAATATCTTCTCCTATTCAATAGGTTGTCTTTTGGATCTGTTGATTTTTCCTTTGCTGTACAGAATTCTATTTTGATTTAGTGCCAATAGTTTCTTTTGGCTTTTGTTTCACTTGCTTCTGGAGACACATCTAGAAAAACATTCCTATTGCTGATGTCAGAGAAATTACTGCCTGTGCTTTTTTTCAGGATTTATATAGTTTCAGGTCTCACATTTAGGTCCTTCATACATTTTGAATTTATTATTGTGTATGGTATGAGAAAGTGGTCCAATTTCATTCTTTTGCATGTTGCTGTCTAGTCTTCCCAACACCATTTGTTGAGCCAACTGTTTTTTTCCTATTGCATATTCTTGCTGCTTTTGTTGAAGATTAATTGACCATATAATGGTGGGTTTATTTGTGGGCTCTCTATTATGTTCCATTGATCTATGTGTCTATTTCTATACTAGGATCATACTGTTTTGATTAATACAGCTCTGTAGTATATCTTGTAATCTAAGATTATGATTACCTCCAGTTTTATTCTTTATCAATATTGCTTTGGCATTTGGGGGTCTTTTGTGGTTCCAAGCAAAATTCACCTATGAAGCCATCTAGTCCTAAAATTTTGTTAAGCTTTTTTTTAATGTTTATTTTGAGAAGAAGAAGAAGAGCATGAACAGGGGAGGGGCAGAAATGGAGAGAAAGAATCCCAAGCAGGCTCCACATGTCAGCACAGAGCCTGATACGGGGCTTGATCTCATGAACTGTGAGACGGTGACCTGAGCCAAACTCAAGAGTTGGATGCTTAACTGACTGAACAACCCAGGCACCCAAAGTATTTATAATCTCACTGATTCAATCTCCTTGATACTAATGGGTCTGTTAAGCTTCGTTATTTCTTTCTGATTCAGTCTTCATTATTTTGTAATCTCTAGGAATTGATGCATTTTTTTCTAGGATGTCTAGTTTGTTGTATAGATGTTCATAGTAGCCTCTTAGGATGTTTTGTGTTTGTGAGGTATCATTTGTAATGGCTCCTCTTATCATTTACAATTTTTTTTGCTATTAATTTTGTCCTCATTCTTTTTTCCTTGGTAAGTCTAGTTAAATATTTGTCAATTTTATTTATCTTCTCAAAGAACCAACTCTTAGTTTTGTTAGTCTTACCTATTATTTTCCTGTTCTCTCCATTTATTTCTGCTTTAATCTTTATATATATTTTTTCCTTCTGCTTGGATTTACTTTGTTCTTTTCTAGTTCCTGGATACGTAAAGTTAGGTTATTTGAAATCTATTCATTTGACAGTAGTATTTAGAGCTAAAAATATCTTTCTTAGAATGTTTTGCTGCATCCCATAAGTTTTGGTATGTTGTATTCCTATTTTCATTTGTCTTAAAATACTTTTTAATTTCTCTTTTAATTCTTTGATGTGTTGGTTCAGAAACAATATAGTTTAACTGCCATGTATTTATAAATTTTCCAGTTTCCCTCCTGTTACTGATTTCTAGTTTCTTGCCATTGTGTTCAGAGAAGATGGTATGGTTGGTATGGTTTCTATTGTCTTTCATTTGCTATGACTTGTTTGTAGTCTAACATATGATCTACCCTAGAAAATGTTCTGTGTATGCTTAAGAATGTATATTCTGCACTTGTTAGATAAAAGGGACCTAACAATTACACAGAGAAAATTCTGGCCATAGTGTTGTCCAAATTTACTGTTTCATTACTGATTTTTTTCTAGATGATTTATCCATTTTTGAGAGTAGGATACTAACATATCCAACTATTACTGTATTGGTGTTTATTTCATCTAGTTTTATTAGTACTTCATATACTTTGGTACTTGAATGTTGGATTCATGAAGATAAAACAATAGTACTTTTTTTAATGTTCATTATTTAGATAGAGCACAAGAGTGCATAAGCAGGCGAGAGACAGAGAGAGAGGGAGACAGAGGATCCAAACAGACTCTGTGCTGACAGCAGAGAGCCCAATGCAGGGCTTGAACCCACAAATTGGGAGATCATGACCTTAGCCAAAGTCTGACCCTTCACCAACTGCGCCACACAGGTGCCCAACAATAATAAATATTTTTGAAGGATTGACCATTTTATCATTAAATAGTGACCCACTTTGTCTCTTTTTTACCATTTTAGCTTAAAGTCTATTATGTCTGATACAAGGATAGCCATCGCTGCTTGTTTTTTGGTTACCCTTTGCTTGAAATGTCTTTTTGATTCCTTCACTGTTTATATGTGTCTTTAAAGTAAGTCTCTTGTTGGCAGCATATAATCACATCTTGTTTTTTAATCCATTAACCCATTCTGTATCTTTTGATGGAGAATTTAATCCATTTGTGTTTAAAGTAATTATTGATAGGCAAGGACTCACTATTAGCATTTTGTTAAGTGTTTTCTGTTTCTACATCCTTTTCTTCCTTGCTTCTTATCCTGTTTTGTTTTGTGATTTGATCATTTTTGTAATTGGTGTGCTTTGCCTTCTTGATCACAATCTTTTATGTGACTACTACAGGTTTCTGCTTTGAGGTTATCACGAGGATATATACAATATCTTAAATTGTAACACCCCATTTTAAACTGATAACAACTTTAACAGTGTTGTGAAATTTATATTTCACTCCCTCCCACATATTTAAATTTACTGATACTGCAATTAACATATTTTTATATTGTGTATCCAATAACAGATTGTAGTTATGGTTATTTTTAGTGTATTTTTTTAACTTTTAAAGTGAATTATGCACCAATATTACCATAACAAAGATTCTCAGTTTGACTATATATTTACCATTATCAGTGACTTTTATACTACCTTCATGTTTTTACTATGTTAGTTAGCATCCTTTTGACTCAAAGTACTCCCTTCAGCATTTCTTCTAAGGCTGGTCTAGTGGTGATGAATTCCCTCTGCTTTTGTTTGTCCAGGATTTTCTGTCCTCCATTTTTGAAGGACAGCTTTGCCAGATATATAATTTCGGTTGACAACTTGTTTTCTTTCAATATATTCACTATGTCATCCCATTGGCTTCTGGCATGAAAAATTCTATTGAGAAATATGATGATCTTCTGAGGTTACCTTCTATCTAACTTGTCTTTTTTTCTTGTGGCTTTCAAAATTCTTTCCTTGTCTTTGACTTTTGGCACTTTAATTATAGTGTGTCTCAGTGTTGCCCTATTCAGATTAAACCTATTTGGGATCTCTTGGGCCTCATGGATCTGCAGGTCTATTTCTCTCTCTGTGCTCTGAAAATTTTTAGTCATTATTGCTTTAAATATACATTCTGTTCATTTTTTCTTTAACTTCTGGAAGTCCCATTGTTTTGTCTTGTTTTTGTTTTTTTGTAAGTCTGTAGTTTTTCTTCTCTCGCATGTGCTTTTTTTATATACTATTTTCTTTTTGTGCCTCTGAAAAATTTCAAATGCCCTGTCTTCTAGATCTTTGATTTTCTTCTTCTATATAGTTAAGTCTGATGTTGAAGCTCTCCGATGAATTCTTCAGTTCAACCATTGCATTCTGCAGCTCTAGGGATTTGGTTTTTTTCTAATGGTTTCTATCTCTTTGTTGAGCTTCTTGTTCATTCATTGTTTTCCTCAATTCTTTTAGGAATTGTTTCTTAGACCTAAACTTCTTGAGGTCTGTGTTTTCTTAGACCTTAAACTTCTTAAAGAGGTTTTCAAAGAGATTTTCAAAATTCTTTGACAATTCACAGAGCTTCATTTTTTTTTTAGGGTCCGTTATTGCAGTTTTATTAATTTCCTTTGGTGGTATCATGCTAACCTGGTTTTTCACAATGCTTGATTCCCTACATTGGTATCTGCTCATTTGAGTAAGTTTTCTTCCCCTCCAAACTTCACAGGTTTGCTTTGACAGAGATAGCCCTTTGCTACTCAGCTCAGCTTGGGCTTCTGGACATGTAATCTGGTAGCATCCTTAATCAGTGGAGTTGCTATTGGGTCTTTCTGGGCAAGGCACTGCTGAAGATCTAGGTTGAGATGGGGGTGCCACTGGCAAAGAACATTTGGATAGGGCTATTGGCATAGTTCCACGTCCTAGTGCAGCTAGAGCATAGGTTCCACAGTTGCCCAGATTCTGCTGTCAGGCTTTCTAGATGGTCAGGATTGGGCATTATACCTGGCAGGAAGCAGAGCTATGAATTAGCTTTGATGCTTGGGTAGGGCAGCAGAAGGGGAACTAAGGTTAGAATAGCTTGTGTCAGGCAGGACTATGCACCTAATTCCCTGGTCCTAATGGGCCACTGGCTTTGATCTGCAGACAGGGGCAACTACTGGCTGTGTTCTTTGTTCAAGTGCTATTGGGTAGAGGGCTGAGGATTGGCTATACCACTTCCCACAGGTTCTGGTTAGGTTTACTGATTGGGAAGACTGAATGTTTTACTCTGCAATGTTGGGGCTTCAGATTAGTCTGCCTGGATCATTCAAACACCAAAGCTCTTATCTGGGGACAAAACTGGGCAGAAATACGCGCCACATTACCTGGGCAGACAGCTGGATTCTCTATTCAGGTGCCACTATAATCAGCATTGCAGGACAGACTACATGGATTCCCTGGAACTCTGAATAGACTTCCTGGTCAGGCAGGGTGGAGGCAGTACTCAAGAGTGGGAAAGGCTATAAACTAGATTTCCTACCCTAGTGGGGCCTCAGAATAGGCCCCTGCACTGGCAAGGCTCTTTGGAAACAAAATCAGGCCAAACTGTGTACCAAGCTCCCTGGGCAGATAGGGGCACTGGCAGAGCTCTACATATGGGCAGATGTTTCCTGGTAAGGCAGGGAAGGGATCTAAACTCAGAAGTAGCTGCAGCTATGAATTAGCCTCCCTGCCCAGGCAGAATCAACTGGCTTCAAGGCCAGCATTGCTTGTTAACTGGGGTCCTCAATCTGGCAGACCTGTGCCCTGCTGAGTTCTTTCATCTGACTGGGCCACTGTTGGCCCTGTAGATGAGCAATGCCTTAGGCTGGGATTTACAGTCGGGTGCCACTGCAGTTGGGGCTCAGTCAGCCAGGATCTGAGCATGGTTGCTGTAAGCCTTACCATCCTTTTCCAGTGCACGCTGATACCCAGTGCTCAAGTCCTACAGATTACCCCACAGTTCATATAAAGTGAGACCACAGTGGGCTTCCTGAAAAGCAACCCACAATGCTTGGGGAGCTGGATGTCCAGCTTAGGCTGTCTTGTCACTGGAGGAGCTGTAGGCTCAGAGGGGCCCTCTCAGTGGGGAAGGGCAGTGCTGTCAGTGTAGCCTCTTCTCTTATTCTTTTAATGGTGTCTGTCTCAGTCTCTGTGTTCCTGGTGAGTGCTTCAGTCTTACCCTGTGTTCTAAGATCTTTGCAGTAGGGTCTTGGCCATGGATAGTTGTCTCATGAGGGGGCCTAAAGTCAGGAACAACCTATGTCACCATCTTGATACTACTCTCTACAGGTATTCTCTTTCTGCAGAACATGTCCTCTAGTCTAGTAAACGAGTCTAGTCTAGTAAAGCATTATTTCTCATTAAGACTTAGTTATCTCCTTCTTGCTGTGTGCCCTGTGTTCTGAGCACTTCTCACACTAAGGGTCTATCTCTTCCCAATTTTGTTTTGGGAGGGGGGCGTATATGAGACCCAGGGCTACATTTTGTTGATGTTTAAGCTGTTCTCTAGTGCCCGGAAATTGCTGTGTAATGGGTAAGTGTTAACAATGATAGGATCTATGGTGATAGTTATCTAGATGCACTTAACTGGTAGACCCAGAAATTTAACTCTCAGACTATATGCAAAGTGGTCTTTCTGCTGTTGCTGTCGGCTGCATCAGAACACCCTGTGCTCTGAGCATGGGTTAGGTCATGTTACAACAAGTAGCTATTAGCTGGGCAGGTAAATCACTATTCATCAGCATGACCGGCTTTCTCTCTCCAGCCCACAACATGGTTATAAATGAGACTGGCACATCTCAAATCTGCTGCTCTCCATCATTAGTACCTCCAGGGCCTGGCATGGCCCTTCTCCCTGAGAAATAAGATACCGAGAGAATTTCTCAGGCTTAGAACAAGGGACCAGCTATATTGGGCCCGTGGTGGCAATGAATGGCTTTTGTGGCTGAGGAAATGAAATTCTGAGTACTTGAGGCATTGTGCATCTAGCCATGAAGCATTCCTGGCTGCTGTCCCTAAGGGAACTGTGGAAATTTCACAAGTCCCTGTTTCTCCCCTTTTAAGGGTTGGGGGTAAGGGTAAGGAGGGAGGTCCATAGAGGCATGTTCTTGGTTCATGAACCAGATGCTTTGTTTCTTTATCGTTGCTCAGAAAAACTAGAAAAGCAAGCAGAAGTAGCCTTGGGCAGTATTAAAAAGTGGCTTTTGGTGTAAGTCATGCTTGAATTTGGATCCTAGCTCTGCTACTTACAAGCTGTGTGATTGAGGAAAAGATCACATAACTCCACCAACCTTCAACATCCTCCTTTGTAACCAGGCATAACATACCTTGAGTTCATATATTAAATACCAAGCATGGGAGTATCCATGGTTCATGAGTAGTGACTGGTGCTATTGTAGCTCACATGCTGGGTGAGACTGATCCTGGCTCCAACACCACTATACCCTGCATTCCTTCTCCTAAAATGAATTTTCCATCCTTAGAAACAAAATCCTAAAAGCTAAAAATGCTTTCCTGAAGAATCCTGCTCTTAAGGACTCTAAGCCATGGCAATGGACCACACTGCAAACTGTGGGTATAAATTTCATTTTGAATCTTCCTCCCATTAACTGGGGACAATTATTCATGTGAGAGAGCCTTCCGGAGAGAGAGTGGGACATCAGAGAAAACTCTGGAGTAGGAATTTGAACACTTGAGTTACGATCTCAAATTTGCCACCTATCCATTGTATGGCCCTGGATAAAAAAATAGTAAAAATGAGTCTGTACAGTTTTAGGGAATAGTACTGTTTGTAAAGTGCTTTAACAGCACAGAAAGTTACTTTAACAGATGTGGCACTTGTATTATGCTCTGAGAGGTGTACTAAGAATATTGGCCTATGTTATTTCACCCTACCTTTTTAGTGACTCTGAGTGTCTTCATCTGTAATTATCCTGGTTAACATAAGGACTTTTTACCTCAGAGTGAAAGGTTATACAACCAATAAGTGACCGAATGAGGATTTGAACCCCCATATCTGATTTTAAAACTGATATTCCACCCCTAAGGAGCTCCCTGAACCTTAAGAGTAGGGCTATCAGACATAGCAAATGATAATATGATACCCAGTTATATTTGCATTACAGATAAACAACTAATGTTGGAAGTATATCCAACATATGTTATTTATACTTAACATGCAAGATGCCCAGTTACATATGCATTTAATACATATGCATTTATCTAGCAACTCTACTGGGGTGCCTCATGTCACATAAGCAGGTGAGAAGTGGTATCGTAGAGCCTTTCCAAAGGTACCTAAAGGCAGTTCTCATGAAAATGTGCCCTTCCAAAAAACTAAACACACTCTTCCATGATAGGAATTGTAAGAATTTTAGACAAACAGAGATAAAGGAAATCTCCAAAGGTAATGTAGGATGTGTCTTCTAGATGAACTTAACATGGGTCTAGATACTTACAAGCTGTGCAGAGCAAGAATTGCAAATCATGATTGATAGTGGCATGCATTATGGGCAGACCTTCTTGGCTGGGTAAACTCAGGTCTCACTTGTAACCCAAGGCACAGACCTTTTCTGGCAGCCAACACTTACTGAAACCCTCCTATAGACAGTCACTATGTTGTCACGTTATTTATGGCATCTCATTTAGAATCAAGGCAACACCGTGAGGTAGGATAACTGCATTTACTGACTGACTGCCTGTCAGAGAAGTGGAATCCACAGCTCATGAGCAGCAGAGCTGAACTTGAGGCAGATCCATCTGAACTCTACACCAGCATCATGCTGTGTGGTTGATGGGAAGTCAGGTTGGCCACAACCCAATGATTGAGAGGTTACTCAACAAATATCTGTAATAGAGTTTATTCTTTTTATAGGCCTGTTACCTGAATGTTTCCCTGTCTTTTCCCCTGTACCCATCTTAAACCCTACATCTAAAAACTGTGCTTGATGCTTTCATTGGGATGCAGGCCCTCCTGTATGCCCCAAAGCATTCCCTGGCTTGGCTTCCAGTGGCTTCCAGATTTGGACTCTCACTGTGGAACTGGGCACTTCCTCTCCCACTGTGGTCTTCTGTAACTACTAGAGGGTCCATACAGCATAGTAGTTATGATTATGGGCTGTGGAGTCCTACCACTGGATCCACCCTTAATGGCTGTGAGACCATCTGCGTACCTCCATTACTTCACCCTCACGCAAGAGATGATAATACCTACACCTCAAGGGGTGAGAGTGAGGACTGAATGAATTAATGTGCATAAGTCACTTAGGACAATTCCTGGAACATAAGTATTCAATACATAACACAATATAGGGATTACTGTTACACCTATTGTGATTTGACCTCTGGTAGGCACCAAGCACAGAGCTGAGCAGCTCACACACATAATGTCATTCTATTCTCACAGTCCTCTTACAAGTAGATGAAATTATCATTCAAACAGAAATCAAGGAGGAAAGAGGCAAACCCTGATTGACCATAGAGCCTATAATTGCAATCTCAACCCTTCTATTCTCATATTTCCCTCTTTATTTCTCATAGCTTCCTGAAGTTACTCCAAAATGGTGATTGACATGAAGTGTTATTTTCTCTATTTACATAACACGTGAAGAAATAGCATTGAATGCTACTGAGTCAAAACCTTCTTTGTAATATGTGCAACTAGAAGAACTTCTAACAGAAAGGGTTTAATGAGGCCATTTAAGTATAGATTTAACAGTTAGCCTGACCTAGTTTTCAATATGTGAGCTGCTTTTCATGGACCATGGCATGACCACTCCAGACCTCATATTCTCCCTTGGGCCATGAGGGTAATACAAGTTAGTTGTGAACGTATCTTAAATATTCAGATGCCTCATCTTTCCTTCATTCCTTAAAATGATACTTTTTTTTTTTTAACTTAGTATACCATTTTACTAACCCCACGCTGGGGTGGACTCGGGGGCAAAATCAAAGAAAATCTTGATCACCTAAATCATTCAGTGTATTATCCATGAATGTCCACATTTCTGCCATAACAACATACTACACCAAGCAAATCATTTGTCTTGAGCAAACAACTCTTCTGTTGATTGTTTAACCTCTAGAGAGATCTGCTTCCATCCCTAGCAAACAAAAGACTCTAGACAGATAACTTTGCTAATGAATAAGAAGGATTCTTTTCTAAAAGACCTGAGCAGGATTTTCACAGCCACAGTGACCAAATGAAACATTCCAGTCTAAAAGCCACAGTGGCAACTTCAGAAAGACACTGAATCTTCACAGATGAGTGAAGTTTGTGAAAATTTTCACATGGCATCGGCAGACATGAGGCTTACAATCCACCTTGGGATCGATCCAGGGATACCCTGTCTCAACTGTGGGACCATGGGCAAATGTGTCAGCTCTTGTGAACCTCAGCGTTCACATCTATGAATTTGTGGAAACCATCCTTCTCAGAATTGTGATAGGTACACAATGAAGTCACAGATGTCACAGCACTTGGTATGGTAGCTTCCTACCAATTACATTATTTTGTTAAAGAAGTTGATTTCCCAAGTATCAATCTTAACTTTATTCATAGTATACATATTTCTGGTTTCAGGAAACTGATTATTTTATCAAACTCATAATGGGCATGGCCACTGAAATTCAAAGGCTCTCTTCTTTTGCTACTTAACGGCATTGATTTGCTGGGTTTTCCCTTCTCACCCACTCATAGTTCAGTTATCTGAGTGAAAAGACCACGCTAGAGCTATAAAAATATGATTACATTGCGGTTCCAAGTTTCCAAACTCAGATGGTTATAACCTGATGCAGGGCATTCCAATTTTAACTATCTACTGCTGTTTTTATTTCATAAAGCCACTAAAAACATCCTGCACTGCTTTTATATACATCACTACTTTTATGGCTTTTGTGTCATAATAAAAGGCAGTTCATTGGAAGCTGATGGGGTTTTTTTCCAGCAGAAAAATAGCGAACTTAGAATGAGACATCTCTGTCTAGTTTCTTTCTTCTAACTCTGTCCCATGCAATCAGTCCATGTTCCTCCAGGCTTTCAGGCTTTTTTTTCCAAAAAGCTATTTGTAAAGCATTGCTCTGTTCAACCTTCAACCCCCCCCCCCCCCCCCCCGCAGTATGTTGATTGGGAGGCCCTACATCCTGAACCTGGCACTTTAAAGATGTCTAGTATCTTTGAGGCTCCTGGGTGGCTTGGTCAGTTAAGTGTACGACTTCAGCTGGGGTCATGATCTCGTGGTCTGTGCTGACAGCTCAGAGCCTGTTTGGAATTCTGGGTCTCCCTCTCTCTCTGCCCCTCCCCCACTTGTGCTCTGTCTCTGTCTCTCTCTCTCGAAGATGAAAAAAATCATTTTTAAAGGGTTTGAAAATGTCTAGTATCTTTATAACTTTTGTTTATATAAAATAAAACACCTATTTGCTCTTTACCTTCGTGCATACTCATGGCTTTATACACAGTATGCTGCCTCCACCATTTTGGGGAAACCCTCTGCCTTGATTCTTTCTGTCAATTTAACTGTTATCACTAGGAAGCCTGTTTTTTTACACAACTTTTCCAGGAACTCCTCCCTGTGACTCCTCCCTCTCATAACCCTTAGCAGAACTTACTGCCCCCTTTTCTTTCAACACAATCATATTCTGCCTAGTCATGTCACTTTGGTTGTTGCCTTATCACTTGTGTGACTCTCCAAATCCAGATCTAATGTTCCCTTGAATTAGAAAATAGGTTTTATATGTTCACTTTTCCTGTGCTGTGCCTATGATGCAAATGTTACATTTGGAATGGAAAGGACTCCAGGTGGAAACTCATCAGACCTTTGTTTTACAGAGGTTAAATGACTTGGCCACAGCCACATGGAATTTATGGGAGATCACCTGAAGCCCACTATAATGCACTTTCAAGGAACGAGGGAGAAAGGGATACATGGACAAGCAGGTAGGTGGATATATACGTGTGTGTAGTGTAAGTAGATACCTATTCAACTCTCGATTCAAGGAAGGAAAAAAGCCTGATGAGAGAAATGACAACTATCATGTCTAGTTGGTGGAGATGGGAGTCCTTCAGTCCTACCAGACTCAGTGAAAGATAACCCACCAAGACCTTGGCTGAGTAGCCAAACAGGTCCTGCGGGGGGCTGGGGCGGGGGGAAGATATCAAGTCTCTGGGAAATATTAGAACCAACTTGTTATAAAGCTACATTTTTTCATCAGGGATCTAGACTTCCCTACTATGTCCTCCCCAGCCAATGTTTTCCTTCATTCTTCAGGGTCCTTGCTACTCAGATACTAAACTTTCTTCAATAATATAATCAGCTTCAAGGATGATATACAATGAGTGATTTATACTCTGATGTATCCGTTAGTTACTAACAATATCACTGTGGAAACTCAGAAAAGTACCTATCTAGGCATCTTTCATGTGGACAGATCACCTGACAGGTGGCTATCCAGACTCTGATAATAAATATCTAGTGACATAAGGACTTCTTCGGTTGGTTATCAGCTCTAATTTTCAGACAATTCTGATTCCTATTAAGTCTCTTGCCTAATAGTCACTTTGTATAGTTCCTGTCAACAAACACTTGTTGACGTTGGATGAAATAGTTGCCATAATGCTACACGTGGCAATTATGACAAAGACATGGCTCTTTGTCCTCAAATCACTTTCAATCTAGGTAAAATCTCCATTTAATCCGCTTCTCCCATTAATCTTGTGTCAAGCTGAACATTTTAATTAGTGAATAATCAGCTCTGTAGGAATATTAAAAATAATTGTTTGAATCTGAAAAATAATTATTTTCTTCCCCATCAGTATCTCTCCTTCTAGCTAACCATCACAGTGCCTTCTAATTCTTGCCAATATGTCATTATCTGAGTTCGTCACATTCCTGGTCACCCCACCTGTGACCACCTCTCCCTCTTGATAATGAGTTATAAATGAAAAAAGCCATATGAACTCAACTCTTAATGTTGATGGAAACTCTTCAGTCCAATACTTCCTTATTATAGATCATATGGTAGGTTCGATGAATAGAACCAGAGCCAGATCAATAATCGCCAGCACTGGACTACCAATAAAGTCATCATTAACCTCTGAAATCCCACTTCCATAGTGGGTGGCTAACCATATTCAAGATAGCCTGTTGCTGAGAGCAACCTTCAGTCATTCTTGACCTGAAACCTAAGTCTCCCATATGCATCCTCAACATGAGTTTCACACATGCTCATCTGGCTTGGGCTGTTTAAAACATGTTCACAGTGCCCCACAAGGCCTCTGATAAATCAGAACTTTCTGGAGGGGATCTCGTTTTCGTCCAAATACAGGCTCTTCCTCAGCCACACACCTTAAGTTACAGTCTTCTTGTAATAGGTTACTGTAACCTTTAATGAGAAAATGTAATACTTAACCTCTCATCCATCCTCTTGAATTCTGCACATACAATACATCAATGATGCTTAGAGGAGATAAGCACATACAGACTGTTCTTCGGCCTTTATCTTATCTAATAGCAATATTAGGAGTCGGAATAATTCAGCATCCCACAAGTTCTATTCTTTCTGGTTGTGAGTTTGATTATGTATTACCACAAAGGATAAGGTGCATTCTATCAGATGGGATCTAGTAAGAGTGTAATGCAGTTATCTGTCCCCTGTTTAAGAAAAGCCATAGCATTTCAATGTTAACATCAGAGAAGAAATATCTAGGAGAGGTTGGTATGGTTGAGGCTCACATCACCTTGAGCTATCTCATGCCAGTGTTTTTGTCACCATTACATTAATCCCCTAGGAGTCCTATGATATGCCCATTGTGGACACTGGCTCCTTTTATGTATGCAGTGCCAGTAAAACAAGGTGAATCATTATGGTGAAATTTTATTAAAGATTCATAATTCACATGGAAGAAATCATCGCTTAGAACTTGAGCTGTACAGTCAGGCAGATCTTGGCCAACTTCTGTGATTGTGCACAAGTCAGTCAACCTTTATCAAGACTTCGTATTGAAACTAAGAATTTTAGTATTAACCCCATTGGCCTGTGGTAAGGATTTAGTGAGAATAGAACATACTAGATGCCAAAAGAATCGGCTATAATTAAACATAGAACAGTAATCTGGCTTACCTTTAAGGCACATTCTCTAGATCTCCCCATAATTTTTAGTCCATTTTTATATTACAAGCTTCATTCCAAGCACAGAACTTTGAAGAACACACCTCAAAATCCAGACCCAACAAAGAGTGATACCCTTGCTCTTCTCCTCTCTTAAAATGAGAACTTTATTTGCTTCACATTTTTTCTCCAAAGTATTAAAATATATGGTATTTCTTCTGTGTCCATAAAATTTTAAAACAGATACAGATGTTCTTCTCGACTAAGAGTCAAATTCAGAGTCAGAAGACCGGGTTGTGAATTCTGCCTCCTCTGCATATTAACAGTGGGATCTGAATCAACTGACTTCACCTCTGATTCTTGGTATCTCTAAATGCTAAGGAATAGCAGTAATGTCCTGATGGTGACAGTAAGGGCATCTACCTCACAAACTTGTTGAGAAGATTGGATGAGATATTATGTGATAATAGTTACAATGTTGAAATTAAAAAGCTCCCCCCGCCTTATGATTGGGGGGAACCAAAGCTCATGTTGTGGAAAAAAAACGCTCAAGGTTATGCACCATGTGAGGTACTTCCACCTATGTAAGTAGCCCTGTGACATGTTAAGTAGAGAGTTATTCCACCTTTACTTCCTACTTTGGGGGAATACCCATGGAGAAGAATAGGTCCAGAATCTTCACATCTGTATGGTTTTAATGTGATGGACAGAACTCCCTCTACAAAAGAACAGTATTTAAGCTTTCCATTAATGTAATCTCTTAATTAGGGCTCCTTTGGCTAGTTGAAATAAATTGGGGATTTATCAAAAAGCTCCTGGGGTATCTCATAAAATTGATGCAACAGCTAAAGAACCCTAAGTTGACAAAGGAGATACCCAAAGAGGCTCTGGAGATTTCCTTGGAAGCCAAAGGCCATAAAATTGAACTCTAGTGCTATGCTGTCCAATACAATGTATATATTATATTTTTTATTTTTTTTAATTTTTGTAAATGTTTGTTTATATTTTGAGAGAGAGGGAGACACAGAATCTGAAGCAGGCTCCAGGCTCTGAGCTATCAGCACAGAGCCCCATACACTATATTTAATTTTAAATGTAATTTTAAATTTAAATTTAATTGCTAATTTAAATTAAAATTAAGTAAAATTAAAAATTCCGTTTCTCAGTCATTGTAGCTGCCTTTCATATACTCATTATCCACGTGGCACTACTCTATTGGATAATACAAGGTATGGAACATTTCTATTACCTGAGAAGTTTCGATAGCAGAGCGCTGCTCTACACTGATGTCATTTAAGTACCTTTAAAACTCCCAGACTTTGTGTCCCCTTATTCCAATTTTCTAATTTTTCGGAGAGGGAATTAGCCAGGTTTATATGGTATCTACATTGTGAAACAACTATGACCAAGTTGGACAGTATCCTTTAATATAGTCCTTGCTTTGCTGGCCTCCTTGACTAGGGTGGGGGATGGTTCCCAGAAAAAAGGGTATGGTTTTGCCTCCCAGAGCTTTTTTCCTGCTGAACCCTTATAACCCTCACTGCAGCCTAGAAAGCAGAGAAAAAGCTCCACCCAAGACCTCAGAACAAGTGATTCAGGGTTACAGCCCACTTCCTGTGTCTTGTTTGGAAGACTTCTTTAAAATCTTATTAGGAGAGGTATTTATATTTATTTTCTCATTGTTCATTTTGGATAGCATTCTTGCAACATCCTAATAAATATCAACCTCTTAAAGAAGTCCCACTGGGCATGTTAATAGGAAAAAAAGACAAAACAAAACAGCACTTTTATGTCTCTTCATTCTCAAGGTATAACCCAACATATCTGGAGCTGTGTATGCTGAAAGGATGATTTATTTTAAATCTAGACAACCTTCTGAATGCATGATGCCCTTTTTTAGAACACAAGTTCAGAGGAGGGACAGAGCAGCCAAAAGAGGTTTAATTTACGATCTTTTGTCCCTTCTATGAAAAGCGCCTGAGCTAATAACAAAGAAACTAAACACACGAAACTAATTATCGGAGTCATTTTTAATTAACCTGGCCGGCTAACGTAATCCCTGAAACATTTTATCTTCAGGACAAAACATCACTGGTTTTTGGATTCCTGGATCTGCATCGAGTGAGCATCATCAAATCCTGATACCAAGTGGATGGGTTTGTGCATCTAGGGTGGGTAAGCAAGTGGAGGGTTTTGACTTCCCCCACAGCTTCTAGCTTCTTGAGTTTGCTTTCCTGTAGCCTTCATTTTCTGGGTGTTCTCAAAAAACACTCAGGTCTTGTGTCTCACGGTGCCTAAACCATAGGAATACCCTGGCCCGAACATGCCTTCAGACCAGGAATCAGAATGCCTCTCACCTGCCGCAGGCAGTGACACTCTGAAGAGGCACGTGCTGTTCCTGGAAGGCAGCAGTTCTCAGCCTCGCCTGCACATGAGCATCGCCAGAGGAGCTTTTCAAAGGACTCAGTCCAGCTGTACTCCAGACCAATTAAATTAGAATGTGGAAGGGCAGCACCAGCATCAGTACATTTTATAGCTCCCCAGATGACAGCAAAGATTCTTGGCAAGCCAGTGGATAGCAGCACGAGCGCCACCTGGAGTTCGTGAGAAATGGAGGCTCCCTGACCCCCAGCCACCCCTCCTGAACAAGAATCTGCATTCTGAGAAGACACCCCAGGTGACTTAATTGTGTATTGAAGATTGAGATACAGAGCCCAACCAGTTTGAACAGGTATCAGAAGCACCTGGAGAGTCGTAAAATGCAGACTGCTGGGCCTCACCCCCAGTGTTCCTGGTTCATAAGGTCTAGGGTAAGGCTTTGCCTTTCTAAGAATGATGAAATGCTCGTGATCCCCATTGATGCTGACACCATGCAGGAACCACAGTTTCAGACACACTCCTCCCTAATTCATTTATTAACTCTCTCCCCCAGTTCATTTATTCTGCCAATAATCTTGAGGCACAGGGGATTTTGCAGTGAACAAAGAATCCGTGCCTCATGGAACTTTAATTCTAGAGGAGGTTCAGACAATAAATAAGCAAACGAAATATAGAAACAAGTGTTACAGATTATGTTAAGTTTTTTATGAAAAAAATATACTGAATAAGATCCGGGGTGACTAGAAGATGCCAGTTTAGATTAAATGGTCAGGGAAGGACTTGCATTTGAGCAAAGACCGATGGATGAAGGTTTTAAAAGCACGTTATCGAACAGGAGAAGCTGGCTTCTAGGCAGAAGGAAAAGGAACCCTAAGTGCCCTGCGCCAAGGTGGGTTTAGTAAACTCCAAGACCAAAAAAGTGAGATTTTCCTCTTTATTTCTCAGATCTACAACCTTCCTGCTGAATGATGTTGGGAATGCTACCCTCCTTTCATGGCCTGTTTACTCATCAAGCTTCCCTGGTAACATTCTTTGGAAGATTAAAACTTCAGTGTGAACAGAGCATTAACTAAGTTTTTAATGAAGTTACACTTGCTTACTGGCACCTGGTCTCTGAGGGAGAAAGAAAACAACTTTCTAACAACAGTGAGTGAGCCATCTATCTTTCCAGAACCTTGTAATAGGAGACATGAAGAATGAGAAGACTGGACTGCCATCAGGAAACTCCCAGCCACACAGGATGGTAAACGGCAGGAAGAAATAGTGAATATGTAAAAAGAGCAGAAATGGCTGCATAGGTATGAATTACGGGGTAGGAGTGATGTCACCAGGAAGGTGACATAGGTAGCTCCTGACTGTACAAGAACTGAAAACCATTCATGATGAGACACCAATGAAAACATTCTAGAATGTGAAGCACCTCTGCACCAAAGACCTGGAGACAGACCTCACTGGAAGGATAAGAGGAGCAGTTACACACTGGTGTTATGCCAGCCGAGGGAGGGACACATAGGGAGGTCTCCCCAAAGCCTACAGCCGTCCAGTAGGAAAAGAGAGCCCATCACGGACAGTGGGTCCCTTTTGGGGAGTTTATACTTTGGTCTCACCTCAAGGAGATCATGGGAGAATCTGCAGGGCTTGCAACAACCAGCGTTCAGATCTTGGCCAAATGGCTCCTACCAGCAATGCCCAGGTGGAAGTCCCAAGGAGCAGCCTCACTCATCTGCACGGCCAAGACAGTGGCGCAGTTTGACCAGGAAATGAGGCAGGATGCAGGTCTGCCTGATCTGGGAACTCAGATGAAGATCCTTGCTGTACTCTGAGTCTGGTCTCCTCACCCTGGCAAGGAAGCTAATTCTTAGCCCAGACCAATACTGAATGCAGTTCCTGGCCCTGCCCAACCAGCAAGCCTGTTCTGATAACTGGGAAATGTCTCAGCACGGCAGCGCTCAAACAGCCCAGCCAGTGGCTCTGCCCATCTGTGGAGACAGACTAGTGAGCTTATCTGGCCAGAGAGTTTGAGGCACAGGTATGTCTGGTAAGACTCTCACTTGGGGAGCTAAGCAGACTTGGGACCTTTTCTTTGGCTGCCTACACCTCCTTATGCAGGAAAGCTCAGCTGCAGCTCTGCCCACTGCTGAATAGAGCCTCCAGTCCTGCTAGCTGAAACCCCTAATCTTGGTAGCGTGCCTGCCAGCCCTGATTATAATGGTACTTGAACAGAGAACATCACCAGCCACTTTGTATCTGTGGAGCCATTTGTCCAGACAGCTGAGTGTGCAGGTCTGACTTGATTCCTCCCACCCTCAAAAGACTAGTCCGCAGCCTGCCCAGGCAAAGGAATATAGAGCGGCCTCCAGACTGACACAACCCTAACCAGAGCTCTTTCCAACTTGTGACCTGTGAAGGGCCTCATCTAAGCAGAAACACTAATTCGAAGCCTCACCTAAACAGACCCTGATAGCAAGTGCCACCTGCTCAAAGATGTTACAAACTGATAAATGCAGAAAATCAAGTCAAGTGGTCTGGCCCAGTCTAGAAGAGGAGACCACTTACTCAAATGTGCAGATACTGACATAAATCACTAAAAAATGTAAACACGATACCACTGGGGCAACTAATGAAGCGCTAATAAATGACACTAAAAAATGGAGATCTTGTAGTTCACTAAACTTAAGAGGATTATTCTGAAGTGTCTGACAGTTAACAGAACACAGAAGACAACAAAATTAGGAAAACAATGCATGAACAAGTTCAACAAATAAAAATCATAAAAAATTAAATCCTAGAAGTGAAAAATATACTGAATGAACTGAACAATTAAATAGCTTCACCAGCAGACTTGACTATGCAAAAAAAAAAAAAAAAAAAGTATACAGGGCCAATAGGGCACAATCAAAAGAAAAATACCCACATAGGAATCCCAGGAGGAAGAAAGGGATAAAGTATATTTAAGGCACTAATGGCTGAAAATTCCCAAATTTTGGGAGAGATATGGACATCCAAATCCATGAGGCTGAAAGGATCCAAAATTGACTGAAGCCAACTAGGGCGCCAATAAGTCACATTCTAATTAAGTTGGCAAAAGTCAAAGACCAAGAAAGAATTTTGGAAGCAGCAAAAGAGAATTTACCTAAAGGGAACCCCCATAAGACTACTCAACAGAAAGTTTCAGGCTAAGAGAGAATGGAATAATATATTCAAAATCTCGAAAGAAATTATAAACCAGGAATTCTATACCAGGCCAAGAAATTACTCAAAAATGAAGGAGAGAGAGCTTTCTTAAACAAAAGCTGAGAGAGTTCTCAGACTAGACAGGTCTTAAATGTTAAAGGGAATTTTTTCACTGAAGAAAAAGGATGGTTTATATCATAAAAGCATAAGGTAGTATAAAACTCCCTGGTAATGGTAAATATATGATCAAATATATATTATGTAATATGGTAACTGTACATAATTTACTTACAACACTAGTTTAAAACTTAAAAACAAAGGCAATGAAAATAAGTATAATATTTTGAATTATTTTGGATAGATTAAAAATATATAAATTATAACATCAATAACCTACATGTGGTGAAAAGTATAATTTGAAAACATAGGGAGTGCTCTCAAAATTAAAATGAGAATAAATTGAAAACAACTTAAGATATTTCATATAAGCCTCATAGTAACCCCAAGAAAAAGCCTGTAGTGATTACAAAAAACATAATCAAGTCAAAGCAAACTGATACCAAAAGGCATCAAACACACAAAATTGGGTAGGATAAGAAGCAAGGAACAATGGATCTACAAAAAAGAAAACTATTAACAAAACAGCAATACTAAGTCCTTACCTATTAATAATTACTTTAAATGTAAATGGATTAAGTTCTCCAAAAAACATACAATGGCTGAATGTATAAAAAAAAAAAAATCAAGATTTAACGGTATTCTGCCTACAAAGACTCACTGTAACCTTAAAGACATGCAGACTGAGTGAAAGGATGGAAAAAGATATTTCAAGCAAAAGATAATTTTTTTAAAAAGCAGGGGTAGCTATAAATCTATGAGACAAGAAAGACTTTCTCTTTTGCCATTTTTAAAGAATGTCATTATATAAAGGCATCAGTCCTACAGGAGGATGTTACAATTGTAATGTGTATTTACCCTATATTAGAGCATCTCAATATATAAGGCAAAAGCAGAACTGAAAGAATCAAATAATATAAAAATTATTAATATCTTGTTCTTAATAATTAGATAATCCAGAGAATCAATAAGGAAAGAGTCAATGTGGGCAACACTATAGACCAAATGGACCTAACAGACATATGCAGAACATTTTCTCTGACAATAGTAGAATATACATTCTTCTCAATTATACATAGAACATCTTCTGAGACAGATTATATGTTAGGCAATAGAAACAAAGTCTTAGCAACTTCAGGAAGATAGAAATCACACTGAGTATCTCTCTGATCAAAATGGTATGCTTGTTAAAAAAAACAAAAAATAAATTTGAAAAATGGTATACATGCTAGAAATTAACAATAGGAGAACAAGTGGAGTATTTCCATGTATTTGTAAGTTAAACAGCACTCTCCTGAACCACCAATGGATCAAAGAAGAAATTAAAAGGGAAATAGAAAAGTATACTGAGAAACACAAAACAGGAAGCACAACATAGCAAAACTTAGGGGATGCAGCCAAACTAAGAACTTCTAAGAAGTTCATAACAATAAATGCCCACATTAATAAACAAAGACATCAACTACACAAGCTAACTCTATACCTCAATGAATTAGAAAATGTAAAATAAACTAAGCCCAAAGTTAGCAGAAGGAAAAAATGAAATAAATGAAATAGAAAACAGGAAAACAATTGAAAAGATTACCTTTTCAAAGAACCAACTCTTAGTTTTATTAAACAAAAAGGTAAACCTTTAGCTAGACTAAGGAAGGGAACAAAAGGAGTGAAGTCAAAATTGTGAATGGAAAAGGAGACAAACTATCTGCCGACAAACTGGACAAACTAAAATAAATTATTAGAATCATAACCTACCAAGACTGAATCAGGAAGAGATAGAAAATAAGAACAGACCCATTATTACTAAGGAGATTGAGTTAGTAATAAAAAATCTCCCAACAAAGAAAAGCTGGTAAATTTTGCCTCCCATTAAAGAAGGATTGTAAGAGTTACAATCAAGATAGCAGAGGAAGAATTATCCTGATCTCCCTTTACCCATTGGACACACCAAAACTATACATAGAGCACAACTCTCTTTGAGAATTAACTGAAAGCTAGCAGAACAGCTCTTCCACAACTAAAGATATAAAGAAAAGCCACATCAAGGGGTGGGGGAGGGTAGAGATGCGATCTAGGCAGGACCTTACACCCCTAGTGCAGCAGCCCATGAGTAGGACAGATATAAAAAATGCAGTGATCCTGCCTGAGGAGCAGATCATTCAAGATTCACATGAGGAACCCCTTCCCTGGGAAAACAAACTCCCATAATGCCTGGCTTTGAAAATCTGTTAGACTTAAACTCTAGGAGAGTCACAGGGCTATAGGATATCAAGATTTTGCTCTTTTTTTTTTTTTTTTTTTACATATTTATATTTGAGAGAGAGACATAGTGCCAGTAGGAGAGGGGCAGAGAGAGAGAGAGGGAGACACAGAATCCAAAGCAGGGGTCAGGCTCTGAGCTGTCAGCACAGAGCCAACGTGAGGCTCAAACTCAGACTGTGAGATGGTGACCTGAGTCAAAGATGGAGGCTTGACCAACTGAGCCACCCAGGTGCCCACAAGATTTTTCTCTTAAAGAGCCCAAAGTCACTCTGAGACCCAGCACAGAGGCAGCAGTTTGGAAATCACCTGAGTAGTATGTGAAGGAAATGTCTCCAGGGAGGGAAGGCCTGCTGGGTGCCTTTTTTCCTACTTCCCTTCTTATCTAGCCCAGCACTAGGGGGTGCTGTTTCTGACATTATCCATCTACTTTGCTAGCACCACTTGACCTACCCTCCCTGGCAGTTGCCTCTCCAAAGCAGGTCCTGTTGACCACTCCTACTGAGTGACCTCAGCCAGGACTGGTGCCCCCATAGCCATAGCAGAGGCCAGCTCTGTCCACCAGGGTGCCTGCAGCAGTCGTGGCTGAGCCACACAGGGACCAGCCCTGGAGTGCCTAGTTCTGATGGCTGGGTGAGGAAGGGATCGTGCTTCTTTGCCCCACAGGACACTCTTCCAAGACTAAGAGATGTAGCTGATCTACCTAATACATAGAAACACACACAGAGAGTCAGGCAAACTGAGGAGAGAGAGGAAAGTGTCCCAAACAAAAGAACGAAGAAAAAGGACTAAATCAAAGAGACATGTGCAATCTACCTGATAAAAATTTCAAAGTAATGATCGTAAAGATGCTCACCAAACCCAAAAGAAGAGTGGGTGAACACAGTGACAACTTTGAAAAAGAGATAGAAAATATAAAGAACCAATCAGAACTAAAGATTAAATAAAACGAAAAATACACTAAAGGGAATCAGATTAGAGGATGCAGAACAACAGATCAGCTATCTGGAAGATGGTAGTGGAGATCACTCAAGCTGATCAACAAAAACAAAAAAGAATTTAATATAGTAAGGATAGTTTAAGGGACTTCTGGGATAACATCTAGCATACTAACATTCATATTACAGGAGTACTAGAAGCAGAAGAGACTGAAAAGGAGGCAGAAAATTTATTTGAAGAAATAGCTGAAAATTTCCCTAACCTGGGGAAGGAAACATTCAGGTCCAGAAAGCACAGAGAACCACAAAGAGGTCTGCACCAAGATATATAATTAAAACGTGAAAACTAAGAGATAAAGAGAGAATCTTAAAATCAGCAAGAAGAAAGCAACTAGTCACATTTCTCCTAGAACCAACCCCACCCCCCCCCCCCGCCCCATCCCATGCACTGAGACTATCAGCTAAGTTTTCAGCAGAAACCTATAGGCCAGAGGTAATGACACAATAGATTCAAAGTGCTGACAGAGGGGTGCCTGGGTGGCTCTGTTGGTTAGGCGTCTGACTTTCTCTAAAGTCCTGATCTCATGGTCTGTGGGTTTGAGCCCCGCGTTGGACTCTGTGTTGACAGCATGGAGCCTGGAGCTCGCTTCTGTGTGTGTGTGTGTGTCTCTCTCTCTGCCTCTCCCCTCCTCACACTCTGTCTTTCTCTCTCAGAATATTAAAAAAAAAAAATCAAAATGCTGATAAGAAAAATCCTACAATTAAAAACATTCTACCCAGAAAGGTTATCCTTCAAAATTGAAGGAAAGATAAGTTGTTTTCCATATAAACAGGAGTTAAAGGAGCTCATCCCCACTAACCCGGCCTTAAAAGAGGTCCCTTTAGCATTTCTTTTAAGTGGAAAATAAAAGACCACAAGTAGAAGAAAATTATGAAAGAAAAAAAATCACTGGTAAAAACAAACCTATAATAAAGGCAGTGAATCAGCCACTTGCCAAGCTAGTATGAAGGTTAAAAGACAAAACTGGTAAAAATCAACTATATTTGCAGTAATTAAGGGATACACAAAATAAAAATATAGAAAATAGGACATCAAAAACAAAACATGGAGCTAAGGAATAAAAATATAATGCTTTTACAATGTATTTTAAGTCACCATTAACTTAAAATAGACTGTTCTATGCATAGGATGATCTATATGAACCTGATGGTAACCACAAACCAAAAACCTATAATAGATTCACTCAAATCCAAACAAAACACTACAAGTCTAACCCTAATCTAATCACAAGAGAAGAGAGGAACAGAGAATTACCAAAGCAACGAGAAAACAATTCACAAAATGGCAGTAATTTTATACCTGTCAATAATTACTTAAAACGTAATGGACTAAATGCTCCAATCAAAAGACAAAGGGTGGCTAGATCAATTAAGAAAGGAAAGAGACCCATTTAGAGGCTGCGACAAGAGACTGACTTCAGACATAAAGACACATACAGACTGAAAGTGAAGGGACAGAAGAAGGTACTCCATGCAAATGGAAACAGAAAGCTGAGGTAGCAATACTTAAGTAAGACAAAACAGATGTATTATAAAAATCTGAACAGGAGACAAAGGCATTACATAATTATGAAGAAATCAAGAAGAAAATCTAACTGCAAATATCTATGTGCCAAACGTAAAAGCACCTAAGCATATAAAGTAAACATTAACTGACATAAAAGGAGGAATTGACAGTAACACACTAATAGTAGGCAACTTTAACACCCTACTTACATCAATGAGTAGGTCATCCAGATAGAAAATCATGAAGAAAACAGTGGCACTAAATGACACATTAGACCCACTGAAGTTAATAGATATTTATAAAACATCCCATCCCCAAACAGTAGAATAAACATTCCTGACAAGGGCACATTGAACATTCTCCAGGATAGGTCACATGTTAGGCCACAAAACAAATCTCAGTAATTTAAGAAGACTGACATTAAGCATTTTTTTTTTGCCCATAATGGTATGAAACTAGAAATCAATAAGAAAAAATAAACTGGAGAAAAACTTGAACACATGGGAGCTAAACAACATGCTAACTAAACAAGTTGCTGAATAAATCACAAAGCAAGTAAAAAAATACCTGGGGACAAATGAAAGTGAAAGCACAACAATCCAAAAATATATGGGAAGCAGCCAAGGCAGCTCTAAAAGAGAAGTCTATAGCAATACAGTTTTATCTCAAGAAAAAAATAGGGGCGCCTGGGTGGCTCAGTCGGTTAAGCGGCCGACTTCGGCTCAGGTCATGATCTCGCGGTCCATGAATTCAAGCTCCGTGTCAGGCTCTGTGCTGACAGCTCAGAGCCTGGAGCCTCTTTCAGATTCTCTGTCTCCCTCTGTCTCTGACCCTCCCCCGTTCATGCTCTGTCTCTGTCTCAAAAATAAATAAACATTAAAAAAAAAAAAGAAACAAAAAATCAAACTATTTAACCTTGCACCTAAGTGGACTAGAAAAAGAAAAGGTCCAAAATTAGTAGAAGTAAAGAAATAATAAAGATGAGAGTGGAAATAAATGAAAGAGCCTTAAAAAAAATAAGCAATAGAGAAGATCAATGAAACATAGAACTGTTTCTTTGAAAGATAAACAAAATTGATAAACTTGATCCTGACTCACCAAGGAAAAAAAAAAAAAAACAGGGCCCAAATAAAATCACAAAGGGAAGTTACAACCAAGCACACACAAATACAAAGGCTTTTGTATTTGGGCATTATGAACATTATGAACATTATGAACAATTATGCACTAACAAATTGGCTAGAAGAAATAAATTCCTAGAAACCCATAATCTTCCAAGACTGAATCAGAAAGAAATACAAAATCCAAATAGACTGATCGCTAGTAACTAAACTGAATCATTAATAAAAACTACCAATAAACAAAGGTCCAAGACTAGATGCTTCCTAGGTGAATCCCACCAAATATTTTAAGGGTTAATACCTATTCTCCTCAAGTCATTCCAAAAAACTGAAGAGGAATGAATACTTCCAAATCCATTCTCTGAGGTCAGCATTACCCTGATACCAAAATCACAGACCCTACCAACATCCCTCCCGACGGGCGGCCTCCCTCCTGGTGCTGCAGGGCCCCTCCCGCAAGGGACCACCAACACAAAGCTAGCTAAGCCTGCGCCTCCCGCCCCTGTGCACCTTGTGGATCCACCCCATTTAATACGCCCTTGGCCAGATCCCACTGAAGCAGCACCACAAGCCTGGCATAGTGCAAGTAGCCCAGACAGGGGCCACACCACTCCACAGTGAGTCCTGCTTCTGGGAGAGGGGAAGATAAGGTACACACCAGTCTGACTGTGGCCCCAGTAGTGAACTGGGGGCAGACATCTGGTCTGATTGTGGCCCCACCCACCAACACAAGTTTCTCCGGACAGCACAGGGGAAGTGACCTGCAGTTTGGAGCTACCGCAGGGACTGGCCAAAAAGACGAAATGGAACAATTCTCCTCGAAAGAAACACAGATGCAAAAATCCTCAACAAAATATTAGCAAACCAAATTCAACCATACATTCACAATATCCCAGACCATGATAAAGTTGGATTTGTTCCAAGGATGCAAGGATGGCTCAATATCCACAAATTAATCAGTATGATATACCACATTAACAAAATGAAGGATAAGAATCCTATGATCATTTCAAACAGATGCAAAAAAACATTGGATAAAACTAAACATTCATTTATATTAAAAAAACTCTCAAGTGGGTAGAGACAGCATACCTCAACATAATAAAGGCCATTTTTGACGAACTCACAGCTAACATACTTAATGGTGAAAAACTTAAAGCTTTTCCTCTAAGGAACAAGACAAGGATGCATACTCTCCCCACTTTTATTCAGCATAGTACTGGAAGTTCTAACCACAGAATCAGACAAGATAAAAGGCATAGAAATTGGTAAAAAAGTAAAACTGCCACTATTTGCAGATGACATGACACCATACAGAGAAAATCCTAAAGACTCCACCAGAAGACTATTAGAATAAATTAATTCCATTCAGCTGTAGGATATAAAATCAATATATAGAAATTGGTTGTGTAAACTATACAAACTAGACAAATTTCTCAGAAAAATTAAGAAAGCAATCCCATTTACATTCTCATTAAAGACCTGTAGTCTGAAACCTATAAGACATTGGTGAAAGAAATTGAAGATAACACAAATAAATGGAAAGATATACAGTGCTCAGGATTGGAAGAATTAATACTATTAATATGTCCATATTAATGGACAAGATTGTCCAAAGAAATCTTGAGAAAGAAAAACAAATCTGGAGGTGTTATAATCCCTGATTTCAAACTATAATACAAATATACAGTAATCAAAACAGTATAATACTTGCATAGAAACAGACACAGATGAATGGTAAAAATGTAGAGCACAAAATAAACCCATATTTATAATAAACCCATATTTATATGGTCAGCTAATCTATGACAAAGGAGGCAAGAGAACACAATGATTTAAAGACATTTTTCAATAAATGGTGCTGGGAAACTGGACCATTTTGTTATACCATACACAAATAAAAACCCAAAATGGATTAAAGACCTAAATGTAATACCTGAAACCATACAACTCCTAAAAGAAGACATCGACTGTAAACTCTTGGACATCAGCCTTAGCATTATTTTTTTTATCCTTCTTCTCAGTCAAGGACAACTAAAGCAAAATAAACAAACGGAATACACCAAACAGCTTTTGCACAGCTAAGGAGATCATTAATAAAGCAAAAAAGGCAACCTGCTGAATGGGAGAAAATATTTGCAAACGATAGATCCAATAAGTAGTTATTATCATATATATATATATCTCCTATACAACTCAATTCAATTAAAAATTAAATTAAAAAGCAATTCAATTAAAAAGTGTACAGAGGACCTGATAAGACATTTTTTTCCAAAGAACACATATGGATAACCACTTGAAAGATACTCAACATTACTACTCATTAGGGAATTGCAAATCAAAATCACAATCAGATGTCACCTTACACCAGTCAGAATGGCTAGTATCAAAAAGACAAGAAAAAACAGGTTTTGGCAAGGATGTGGAGAAAAGGGAACCCCTTGTGCTATTGGTGGGAATGTAAATTGGTGCAGCCACTGTGGACAACAGTACGGAGGTTCTTCAAAATATTAAAAATAAAAATATCACATGATCCAGCAAATCCACTTCTAGGTTTTTATCCGAAGGAAATTAAAACATTAATTTGAAAAAATATATGCACCTCTCTGTTCACTGCAACTTTACAATAGCCAAGATAGGTAAGCAACCTATCTATTGACAGATAAATTGATAAAGAAGATGTGGTGTGTGTATGTGTGTGTGTTGTGTGTATGTATGTATGTATATATATGCAATAAAATATTACTCAGCCATAAATAAGAAAGAAATCTTGCCATTTGTAACAACATGGATGGACCTAAAGGGTATTATGGTAAGAAAATAAGTCAGAGGGGCGCCTGGGTGGCTCAGTAGGTTAAGTGGCTGACTTCGGCTCAGGTCATGATTTCGCGGTCCGTGGGTTCGAGCCCCACGTCGGGCTCTGTGCTGACAGCTCAGAGCCTAGAGCCTGTTTCGGATTCTGTGTCTCCCTCTCTGACCCTCCCCTACTCATGTTCTGTCTCTCTCTGTCTCAAAAATAAATAAACGTTAAAAAAAGAAAAGAAGTCAGAGAAAAACAAATACCATGTAATTTCATTTGTATGTGGAATCTACAGGGAAAAAAAAGAACAAAACAGAAACAAACTCATAAACACAAATAATAAGCTGATGGTTGCCAGTGGGGAGGACAGAAGGGAGGGACAAAATAGGTAAAAGGAATCAAGAGGTACGAACTTCCAGTTATAAAGTAAATAAGTCATGGGAATATAAAGTACAACCTAGGGAATATAGTCAATAATATTCTATTTACTTTGTATGCTGACAGATGATAGCTATACTTACTGAGGTAATCTTTTCAAAATGTATCTAAATGTAGAATCACTATCTTATACACCCAAAACTAATATAATGTTATAGGCCAACTTAAATTTTAAAAAATTAATGCTACATGTTCTACTTTTCAAACAAATTGAATAGGAGGGGACCCTCCCAAACTCATTTTACAAGTCCAGCTGTATTCTGCTATGAAAGCCAGTAAAGGTACCACAAGAAAACTGCAGGCCAATATCCCTTATAAATATAGATGGAAAATTCTCAATAAAATACTAGAGGAGTGAATTCAGCAGCACATAATAGGATCCTTTACCATGATCAAGTGGGACTTATCCCTGGGAGGCAAGGATGGTTCAACACATGCACATGAGTAATTGTGATATGTCACATTAATATAATGAAAGATAAAAATCATATTATCACCTTAATAGATACAGAAAAAGCATTTGACAGAATACAATATTCTTTAATAAAAACTCAACAAATTAAGTATAGAAGGAATGTAATGCAACATAATAAAGGCCATACATGACAAGCCCACAGTTAACATCACACTCAGTGGTGAAGGATTTAAAACGTTTCCTCTGAGATCAGGAAAAAGACAGTGTGTCTGGTCTTACCACCCCTATTCAACATTGCTCTAGGTAGGACTTCCACCACTGTCAGGCAAGTGAAAGAAATTAAAAGCATCAAAATTGGAAACAAAGAGAGAAAACTGTCCCCAAATACAATCAGATCTAATCAAGGAATTCAGTTAAGTTTGCAGGATTTACAAAATTAACATAGAAACCTCAGTAGTGTTTCTATGCACTGACAACAAAGTATCTAAAAAATAAACATTCTCACTTATAATATCATCAAAAACAATAAGATACTAAGGAAGTGAAAGATCTCTACACTAAAACCTATAAGACATTAACGTAAGAAATTGAAGAGAACACAAATAGAAAGGTACTGTGCATTCATGGATTGGAAAAAATTAGTATTGTTAAAATGTCCTTAGTACCCAAACCTATCTATACAGCTAAAGCAACCCCTAACAGTATTCCAAGTGACATTTCATACAGAAGTAGAAAAAACAGCCCTAAGATAAATGAAACCACAAAGGACAATGAATAGTCAAAGCAATCCTAAAAAAGAACAAAGTGGAAGGTATCATTTTCTGGTTTTAAGCTGTATTATCAATCTGTATAATCAGAACAGTATGGTGCATGAATAAAAACAGACACACAGAACAATGGAATAAATATGAGAGCCCAGAAATAAACTCATGTCTATATGGTCAACTAATATTGACCAGTGAGCCAGGGATACTCAACAGAGAAAAGACAGTTTCTTCAATAAAAGGTTCTAGGGAAATTGACCACTCACAAAAATCAACTTAAAATGGATTAAGATCTTAAATGTAAGACCTGAAATCATAAAACTCCTAGAAGAAAAAAGAAAAAGCTCCTGGAGATGGGTCTTAAAATTGATTTTCTTGCGTATTCAAAAATAAACAAATTGGACTATATCAAACTTAAAACGTCTGCACAGGAAAACAACCAACAATATGAAAGGATAACTTACAGAATGGGAAAGAGTATTTGCAAATTATGCATCTGATAATGAGTTAATACCCAAAATATGTAAAGAACTACTACAAATCAATAGCAAAAAACCCAACCCAAATAAAAAATGAGTGAAGGACCAAAATAGTCATTTTTCCAAAGAAAATAATTGGATGGCCGAGAGGTACATGAAAAGGTGCTCACCCTCTCAAGAATCATTAGGGACGTGTACATCAAAGCACAATGAGATATCACCTCACCCCTGTTAGAATGGCTATCATAAAAAGACAAGAGCTAACAATGCTGGCAAGGCTATGGAAAAAGGGGAACTATTTTGTACTGTTGGTGGGAATGTAAATTGGTACAGTCACAATGGACCAGAGTATGGATGTCCTTCAAAAAGTAAAAAATAGAACTACCATATGACCCTGAAATCCCACTTCTGGATATATATCCAAAGGAAATAAAAACATTATATCAAAGATACATCTGCAACCCCATGCTTTTTGCAGCTATACAATAGCCAGCACATGGGAAAAATGTAAGTTCCCATTGAAGGATGAATGGATAAAGAGTGTGTGTGTGTGTGTGTTCACGATTTAAAAATAAGGAAATCCTGCTATTTGCAACAACGATGGATGGAATCCGAGGGTATTAAACCAAGTGAAGTAAGTGAGAGAAAGAAAATTCCATATGATCTCACATACGGAATCTTAAAATTCATAGAAACAGAGATCAGAATTCTGGTTACCAGAACAGGGAGTGGGATGGGAATTGGATACAAGTGGTCAAAAGATACAAACTCCATTTATAAGATAAATAAGTACTGGGGATGTTATGTGTAACATGATTACTGTAGTTAACACTGCTGTATGTTATATTTTGAAGTTGCTAAGAGTATATCCTAAAAGTTCTCATCACAAGGAAAAACAAATTTTTATGTATCCATATGAGGTGACAGATGTTGACTAAACTTTTATGGTAATCATTTCACAAGGTATGTAAGTCAAGTCCTTATGCTGTACACCTTAAACATACACAGTGCTGTATGTCAATTATATCTTGATAAAACTGGAAAAAAGTTGTGAGGTGCATGACTAGGGGATAGTCCAAAGTCTTAAGCAATCAAAGAAAGCTACCTGGAAGAGGAGGAGTTTCAGGTAGCCCTTAAAGGAGGATTAGGGCTGGGGTAATTTTGTGTATATATATATATATATATATATATATATATATATATATACACACACACACACACGCAACACACACACACACACACACATATACACACACTATATATTAAATTATATGTTATATATAATATATATTATATATAGAATTATATATATTTAGAATTATATATTATATATCGAATTCTATATATAATATATATAGTTCTATATATAATATATATAATTCGATATATAATATATATACTATATATAATTTTGTCAGTTTGTTTTTTTAGAAGAGCTAGATGCACAAAGTATGATGATGATAATACTGGACCAGCTTTAAACACCTTGTCTTGGAGTTTATATACTTCCTTAATTCTTTAAAATATTTTCACTTCTCATTTCCCTCCTTGACTTCCCTTCTAGAAAACACAGGGCCAGAATTAATAGCCACTTAGAGAAAACATATTTGCATAAGTTTCAGATGTAATGATTTGCCTCCTTTATCCACAGCTTAATATTATAATGACAACATTTTAAAAATTATCCCCAATGGGAAGTTCTTGATCTTGGGTTCAACCAGGCCTAGATATGGAAGTTCCAGCACTTTGAAGCTTTGAAAGAATAAGTAAGTCTTAAGGTTACTGAGCACCCATTTCTTCATATAAAATAGAATGTTTGAAAAAATGACTTTTAGGAATTTGTTTCATCACACTAGGAAAAACAATATGTGGAAGTAAAGGGGGTTAGTTCCTGGCATATGTTCTGTAAATGCTGGTTCCCTTCCCTCCTACAATATGTGAGCTGCCATCACTCTTTTCCACCCTGTCTGAACAACACAGATCCTGTCCAATGTATGATTGGGAAATATTCCCAAATGCTTAGGCCTGACTGATGTTCTACCTTCGGCTCTCTTCCATCCCCAATCCTAGTTAAATGCTCCATAAACGATCCCCAGCCCACACACATTTCCCCTCTAACTTCCCCCTAGGTAAATAACAGATGCTATTGTCTTCCATTAGGTTCATTACAGATGTTTAATCATCCGAGCCCCTATGGTTGCTTGCCCACAAACAAGATAGCCTTACCAAAGTGTGGGGAATGCCAGAGCTCTCACATTATGAGTCCTAAAATTGATAAGGGAGTTGGCAGTGCCTGAGCCCCACAGCCCCGTGTCAGGGGAACCCCCCTTCCTGATTTGGATGTTCTTTGTTACTTATATTTGGAATGTCAAAGAATATTTCATAACCCTACTTCCTTTCCTTTTACTGTCTGTGATCCCAAAAGGGATATCTTTGGTCAACAGCTGTTCATAAATGAATAATGAAAAAAGATGCCTTTAGAGTGTTCCTTTAACAGCCTAAAAGATAGCAAGGCAGCCCCGAAGCTGGGATTATGCTTGAAACCCTGGCCAGTTAGCTCAATGTATAGGAATGAGGGTTATTTCAATACAATTCCATGAGGAGTCCTGAGTTTGCAAAATCCACCACTCCCACGCTCCAGCTCCACGTTGACCTTGTAGGTAAAAGCCCGTGCACATGCAGATGACTCAGTGACAAGGGTACAGACACCAAACCAACACCCGGTGCTGCTCT
Source organism: Acinonyx jubatus (assembly GCF_027475565.1). Lineage (NCBI taxonomy): Eukaryota > Metazoa > Chordata > Mammalia > Carnivora > Felidae > Acinonyx > Acinonyx jubatus. The sequence continues at coordinate 20,284,683 of NC_069396.1, read as the reverse complement.
GAACACCTTCACTGGTCATCTTTACCCAGCTTTCATGGTGTCTACTTCTAAGCATCTGTTCATGGGTTTAATTTCTGGAGCTAGATCTTTTTCAAGGGATAGGTCCATGGATTCTTGATGCATCCAAAAGTTAACATTCATGTCTAGCCACTGTGGATGCCGTCTCCTCACACTCCTGTGTCCTAATGCAGTAAATGCTTTTGGTGCCTGACCTACCTCTGATTTGAGCCACAGCTGTGGTGGAAAGTTCCATTCCCACAGAGCAGAGGGTCTCTGCTGATGGGTAAGAATAGCTCAGCATAGCCCTAGCATTACACAGCAGCATAGTTCTTACTCTATCTGTGTATCTCCTTCTCCTTTCTTTCCTTCCTGTCCCTCCTCCCATGTAGACAGAGAAATATACACATGGCCATACAGAGAACTGAACGTGGGTAAGCAGCCTCATAAGTTTAACCTGAGAGATTGAAAGGTAGGATCTCAGAACTCATCCTAGACCTACTGGCTCATATTCTGCATTTTAAAGAAGATCTTCAGATTATTCAAATGAACACTACAATTTGAGAAGCACTGGTCTAGATTATTTTACGCATAGGAAAAATGACCCAAAGAAGCCCACCGACCCTCTGATCACCCTTCATTTCAGATATTGATGGCCGCTCTAATATCTAATGGAGAAGACCAGAGTCGTCTTTCAATAAAAGGGAAAACTGCCTCATGCTGTCCGTTATATTTCATTGTCAAATATCAAGAATCATTCAATTAATTAACTTGGAAAACAAAGCTACTTTAAATTACCGAATGCAGGTTCATTCTGGTGCTTAAACACCAGCAGTGCCAGAAAGAATAATTTCCTGAAAGCTTCCTATTGCCACACAAAGGAAGTCATTCTTGAGGGAAAAAAAATAAATAAATAACAGTCCTAATATAATCGCTTTTCATTTGTGCTCATGCAGGAAGTTGCCAAATGTTTGCACTCACCCATTCTATCAAAAAGTTGCTTTCTTGCCATAATTAAAATATATGAACTCTGCTCCAGCAACCATGTCATGACACTGGCACAGGCACAGAGAATCTCCCAGCTCACCCCCTGCCCCCCACCGTGTCATGAGTAGATCTGAGGTTGTTGAAGCTGTGCTAAGCCTTACACATGAATCTGGAGCAACTCCTTTATTTTACAGAAGACGCACACGCATGTGCACTAACAGGCCTGAGCACGCACACAGAGGCTTCAAGGAATTGTCCAAGCTGGAATTCTATTACAAACTCCTCAGCCCTGGCCACAAGGATCTTCTGATGTCTTTTCAAAAAATATTTGAGCATTCATTTGATCCAAAGGAAGACTGGAAGTTGAGAAAAACAGTTGCATTCTAGTCCTATTCACCTCTCCCCGCCTCTACCATATCTGCCTACCTACCTATCTAATCAGCGACCGTTTAAAACCAAAAAATATTCATTTGAGCAAACTCAGATACACTCAGCAAGGGACAGGTCTATTACTATGACTCTACATGTAAGTCCTGTAACAGCTAGTGGACGTTTGGCTCCGCACATCACAGCCCTGGGGATTATTCATTCCCTTGAGTTTTAACCAGCGTTGCTTCTTTGAATCACCTGGAATCATATATGAAGACCACTGGGCAACATTTGGTAGCTTTTCTCTGAATCCTGAGTGACTTCTGTTTCTGACCCAGAGTTCCTTTGGGTTCAGCGAGGGGAGAACCTCTAGTTCAGTCTGCAGAGGCCCCGGGAATTATCCTATAGACTTCTGGAGTTGGTTTGCCCTGACTCTTCTAAGTCACCCTTTGTTTCTGAAACAGAAACCTCTCTCTTGCTGTTTGCCAGGTTACAAGGGAAGAAGGAAATGCCTGGGATCACACAGAGAAAAAGTCTACAAATCAAAGGAGAAGTGAAGTCACACATCCTAATAAAAGTGACACCTCCTTGTAACAACCCAAATGTTCAGTTTTTACAGTACATGCATTGCCCAATTTGACCACCACAACTCCAGGAGGTGGCCAGGTCCAACACCTTTTATTTCATTTTACATGGGTGCAGAGAGACAGAGACTTTTTGCCCATATGGCACACTCTCAGTGCCTACTGAGAAGCTCCAGTTTGAATGTTCTATGGTTGGAAAAATGTCTGACCCTAAGAAGCATATCAAGCCCCTATGAACCTGTGTTCCAGCTCATTCCAGACTGGCCTTACTGGAGAAATGAGATGCTGTGTGTATACATATGGGCCAAGAAGGCAGATGTCAGTAAATGGTGTTTCTTGTGCTATCAACACCATACATGGAACATGACTGTTTATACTACTCAACTTTATTTTTTTGCCTGTGGGTTTCTCTCTTGCCTTTTAAGCTCACTCGCTCTCTCTCTCTCTCTCACACACACACACAGCCTTCTTGACCACTAACACACTGTGATAGTTTCAAAGCAAGCCCCCACAATTGGAAATTGCTCTTTAATTATTCATAAAGATGATCATCAATCCCCAGGTCTGAGTCACCCTGGGACCCCAGCAGTGGCTCAGGCATTTACTTCCAAACCATAGCCACTTGGACAAGAATAGCAGCAAATGCCCAGGCTTCCTTAGCCCCCGACCCAGGGCAAAACTCACCCCTCAGGTGTGTGTCCCTCTGTCTGTTGCATGTTGCAAAGACCAGGGTTTTCTTTCAATTAGTGCTATGAGGCAAAGGGAACACCCCCGACACAGACACACTCATCCTGATAGCGCAAATCCATCTGTTTAAGAAGCAGACTAGGGGTGCCTGGTGGCTCAGTCAGTTAAGTGTCTGACTTCAGCTCAGGTCATGATCTCACAGTTTGTGGGTTTGAGCCCCGTGTCAGGCTCTGTGCTGACAGCTCAGAGCCTGCAGCCTGCTTCGGATTCTGTGTCTCCCTCTCTCTCTGCCCCTCTCCCAGTCATACACACACACACACACACACACACACACACACACTCTCTCTCTCTTTAATCTTTACATAAAGATTAAAAAAAAGAAAGAAGCAGACTAAGAATGAAGATCCTTAAGCTACTATTCATACCAATACTATATAACTAAAAAGATAGGGGTCTGGGTGGCTCGGTTGGTTAAGCATCCAACTTCAGCTCAGATCATGATCTCACAGTTCATGAGTTTAAGCCCCACATCAGGCTCTGTGCTGACAGCTCAGAGCTTGGAGCCTACTTCGGATTCTGTGTCTCCCTCTCTCTCTGCCCCTCCCCTGCTTGTACTCTCTCTCAAAAATAAACATTTAAAAAAATTAAAAATATAAACCGGTTTGCCCCACTGCTTTCAGCCAATTACTGTAATTTTCATAGTGGTGGTTAGAGACCTTATGCCTCCTTACTGTCCCCTTCTTTATTCATGTCCTTTGCTTTGAGCACTTAGTTTCCACTAAGCCCTGTACTGGCCACTGGGGTTATAGAGATGAGCATGACCAGCCCCTTCTCTGAAATACAGACAAACTAATTTTTTGTAGAAGATGCAAAAAATAATATCTGGGGGTGGGTGGTCCAGCTTATTGGGGGTTGGGTACCATGTCAAGCCCATCTATCATTCACGTGCCTCACCTAGTCAAGGCCACACCCCCACCAAGAAATAGGCTGATGTCATCTTTGCCTCACAGATGAAGAAACGGGCTCTTCAAGGTGTTTATGGACTTTGCTCAAGCATAGCTAGAATGGCTGCTATGGACTCTCTATGTCCTCATAAAATTAATACATTGAAATCCCAATGCCAATATGATGGTATGGGAAGGTGGGGCTTTTGGGAAATGCTTAAGTCATGAGGATAGAGTCTGCATGAATGGGATTATAAAGGAGGCTCCAGAGAGATCCCTAGTCCCTTTCATCACACGAGCAAGAAGGCACCGGTTATGGGCCAGGAAGAGGACAGCCACCACAAGGTGACCATGCTAGAACCTTAGACTTCTCAGCCTCCAGAACTATGAGCATTAAATTTCAGTTGTTTATAAGCTACCCCGTCAGTGGAGATTTTTAAAGTTGTCTGAAAGGACGAAAACAGTGGCCCATGTTCTGTGAAGCCCATCCCAAATCTTACTATACGTAGACATCACCCCAGAGTTTATAGGACACGAGGAGGTCCCCAAACCGAGATGGGTAGAGGTGAAGCAGACCCTAAGTAGGCTCTTCCCCAAAGGTGATGCCTGAGGTCAGCAGTGAAAAGCGAGCAGGAATTACTCAAGGAAAGGACGGTGCAAACAGCATCACAGTACAGAAAGGAGCAGAGGCTGGACTACGGCATGGCAAGGTAGCGACGGGATACATCTTCAGGGTTTTACTGTGGCTGGAGAGACAGTGGATGGGAAGGGAAGGGAAGGGAAGGAGGGGAGCAAGAGAAGACGCAGCAGTCTCAGGGATTTTCTCAGCTATAGAAGGCAGGGATACGGGACAAGCTCCCTCAGGAGAGAAATGTGGGGCCACTTCCAGTATTCTGATGTAACATGACCCCACTACCCTGCCACACACACAGTACATACCCTGAGCAGGCAGTCATGGAGGGCTGGAGACCCAAGCAGAGCCACATGGTCGCAGGACAGGCCATGAGAGAGATGGTGCACAGGGCATAGTTTCAAGGGGAACTTCACAGGGTGGGAGAATTTTTCATTTTAAAGGAGCTAAAAGGCTCAGAAAGAACAGTTCAGGGAGGCATGAGGACCAAGAGGAAGAAACTCCTCTGCGGTATCAGGCTGAATCCGAGCTCTCAATGTCCGCTGGGTGTGGGAGCACGGGGGGATGATGAGGAGGTATTAAACAGGTGGATCCTGCCACCTGGTCCTGAGAGGGGACTTGGCTCCAGCAGTCATGAGTGGGGCACACACCTCATGGGGTTCAGCACGCAGCATTCTGTGGAGCTAGGGGACATCTGAAGCCTGCCTTCTCCTGGTCAATAAAAGACAGGAGTGCACTTTTCTCTCACAGACCAAACACTGCGCACTGAGCCTTCCGTAAATGGAAGCTCTTTGCACAATATGTCTGTAACATGCTCTGAGTGAGCGTGAAAGAGTAAGCTGACAGTTTTGGGTCACAGGTGCCATCCCCGAGGGTAGACGCAGGCAGTGTTACACAGGAAGACTGAGAAGGAAGTAGGGTCCTGAGGAGGGCTGGGGAAGAGGGGTGGTTCATCCCACAGGGACGAAGACCAGACCTTTCCCTTCGGGATGCAGGGAAGATGGTGACGAGAGAGAGGCAATAATGGGAGAGCAGGGAACTCAGCCTCCTCCTCTCTGCCGGGAAGGCTTTGGGTAAGTAAGCCAGCACCCACCATACCTGGAGTGAACCCCCTCCTACTCTTGCTGGGGGCTCCCCACATTTGTGCATTTGCACTTAGGGAACCTGGAGCCCAGAGGTGGGCTCTGACAACACTGAACCCTGTCAACCCCACCTCTTCCAGGATAGCAAGACTGTACTCTGCATCCCAGTATCCTGAGTCTCGTGCTGGTCCAGGGTGAGAGGGATAAAGAAACATGACAGGGCAATATCAATGTGCACCTGAAGCCATTTTGTGCTGACTCAACTCCCCTGATGCTGAGCCCACCCTGTATGTGAATGCTGGTCTAGATGGAGCCAATCTCTCCCACGGTCAGCAGGATGTATACCGTGGTGGCCGCCCCCATATCCTACCTGGGACCCCAAACTAGCACCCAGTCATACCATTGAGGGGGGAGAGAGCTTCCCCAGATCCTAGTCCTGACCAAACCTCCTCCCCTTTTTCCCCCACCAGCCTCTGTGGAGGCCCCCAGAGGCCCTCACAGTGATGTACAAGGTGTGAATAGTCCAAATCTGTCCACCACCCCACCTGGGCTCTCCCACTTCTGTCAATGGTATGTCACTCATAGACGAGAGCTTGCACCTTCTGTGTTCTCATCCTCACCACCCTTAGAACTATTAATCTGTCCATGCTAACACAGGTCAGGTTCACTTTCCATGTGGCCATTTTAGAGATGGCGTCCATCTCACACACTGTGGTTCTCTGCATAGAAGGTACTTCATGAGACCTGGAGACCAACACTATGCAGCTGTTTCACAAAGCTTGATGTGAAGAGAAGGAGCTAACAGAGGGGAGGAGAAAAGAGAATGGAAAGTACCCCACCCCTCTTCAGAGCAAGACACTGGTTTGAATTCTGCCTCTAACAGGTACTGTTGTAAGAGTGAACGGTTTTCCTAGGGATGATAACCTCAGGAGAGCTACTTAAACAAGTCCTTGTGATACGCAGTGACTTACTGTGCATATAGCCTGATGTGAACACTGTATAGACTTGACTCCCCCTCTATCCTTGTGTCATCCCTGAGGACTAGGGATTATTTCCATTTCAAAGATGAGGGGAGTCAGATTCTGAGGAAGAAGACCTGAGCAAGATCACATGGTAACTCAACACCAGAGCCAGTATTTGGACCTTGGGCTGGACATCCATCTTCAAAGCCCACATTCTTTCACTACCCTACATAGTGCCCTCCCCCTTTGCCTCTCTTGTCCATATTGGGAGGAAATGTCAAGTATAATTCCTGAATCTTGAGCTTGGAAAGTCAGGCCAAGAAGTGCAGCAAATATAGTACACATGACATATCTGGTGGGAAGCTAAAAAATGTCAAGTTTTGAAACCATGAATTATTTTCCTTCTGTTTCCTCAAATCAGCACAAGCCCATCTGCATGTGGTTTTCCTAAGGCAATATGTTGAGAACAAGTTCCATCCAGGTCTGTTCCACACCCTTAAACCTCCCATGACACTATCTGAAGAAGCATAGAGAACACAAGGGTTGGAAAAATGGTGACTGCCTTGTGGTGGATTTCATAAGCCCTGGCAAGACCTTGAGCTTCACCACTAAATACCCAGCCTGATTGCAGATATCTCTGCTTCATTTAATAAGAAAACATGCTTTCATTCTTTAATGAGAAAAAATGGAACTTGTTCAAACAAATTCCCCAGGACGACACTCTAAATTTCCTACAAAGGTACATATGGCTGACATTAGGAAGAAGAGGATGATGCATGTTTAGCATTTTATATACATTTCCCCATTAATCTTCATACTAACCATTAAGGAGACAGGCTGTTCTTGCTCCCACTTTACAGATGAGGCTCAACCAAACACAGACACATTAGTGGGAGAGCTAGAGTTTGAACTAAGGCACTTGAACTCCAGAGTCTGTGAATGTTGGAGCAATGAAATAGAAAATGTATCCAATTTTTCCACTTCACAGATACAGAAACTGAGTCACAGACAAACATATGTGCCCTATAATAGTTTACATAGTATGTTAAGAGTCTTTGCACTTAGACAGTTAGGCTCTTATTTACTCATACTTCCAATTACACATCTCTTCTCAAGCACTCTGAAAACCACCTACCTGTAGCAGACTCCTTCAGTATTCTGCCTCATCCTTCTTTCCAAGAGGGTGTACCCATTCCCTACCTGCAATGTATGTTGGTTGCTAATAGCCCACAGATGCAACTTTCTCTGGAGAATTGCCCTCGAATGACCAGAGTAGGCTAAGAGGTTATTTCCATGCTGGGACTCCCCACAGGAACAGCACAGAGTCAATGAATGACTGATTTATTGGACCCCCAAAATCACGACAGGATAACTTTCCAGAGCTCCCCATGAGATCAAGCTAAAACAAGTCTCCAGGTGAGAAAACATCCTTCCTTAGCTTATTTTCTTTTGCCTTATTCTACTTCCCTCAGTCTTCTTTTATAAACACTCCTTCAATAAGTCACTTGCATAAGAATCATTCCTGTCTCAGGCTCCACTTCTAGAGAACACATCCCAAGATACCATCTAAGGAAGGAGGGGGTACAGCACATAGGCTAAAGCCATTAAGAGTAGACACCGAAGTCTTTGCCTTGTACTCATTCCCTGGATACTACTGGAACTTTTTATAGGTTCCCAAAATAAAAGCTAAATATTTTTTAAACTCAAATGGGCTTTAGTAACATCTGGTCAACCCCTCCTTTTTAGTGGTGGGATGGCCAATGCCCACTGAGAGGAAGCAACTGACCCAGCTCACACAGAATTAGAACCCAGATCTATTCCTACAAATTATACATTGAGACCAAAGATAAAGCACATTCCCATTCCTACTGTGGAATGTTTATGATCTGCTCCAGTATAGGTGGGAGGACTTCTCTGTGGTGAAACAAGACAGAGTTTGTACTCAGACCTTGACTCAAAACTTGACAAGTTTTGATCTGACCACTCTCCTACTTATAAACCACTGCTCATAGAATTAGTACCATGCTCCCCAGCCCAACACTTAGGTACTTTCACATGGCAATGCCCTGGAGCCTTAGCACTTGACATCCATGCTCCCCAAGACACCCCAAATTCCATGTACCTCTCATCTTTCCCTAAGCCTAAGCATGCTGTGCTCTTACTGGTCCATGCTAGATATCTGTAGAGTTACTAGATCAAATACATTTCAATTAAATATGAAATTCAAGTAAACAACAAATACATTTAAGCATAGTAAGCATGTCCCACATACTACACGGAACATATTTATGCCTAAAAAGTATTTCTCGTTTACCTAATCTGGCATATTATTCATTCTCTCTGCCTGTAATTCTCACCCTAACAGTCTTAGCAAACTCCTCCTCATCCTCCAAAACAGCTCAACTTGAATTATTGATAAATAGCTTTCTCTAAATTCTGAAATAATCCCTCTTATCTCAGGGGCAGAGTGCCCTGGGCTTTGCTCAACTAGGGTAGCACTGTTACAACGTTATAATATGTTATCAGCAATGGCTTTAGCACTGGGTTCCTGGGAACCACATGGGACAGCAGGAGGGCTCTGTGCCCCATTCACACAGTTATTCATGCACACATACATATATTTATTCATTCAATATGTACTCAGCATCTTCACTGTGTCTATCCTATGTGGGGCGTAGGGTCTACATATCATTAAATAAAACAGGCATGTTGCCTGCCACAATAGGGCTTACCACTTAGGTGTTGGAATAAATAAATGATTTTAAATTATGTTCAGTTCTATAGAAGAAAGAAACAAGGTACTTTAATGAAACTAATATAATATTATGTGTCAATTATATTTTTATAAAAAAGATTTTAAAAAAATATAGATGAGTAATAGCTAGAGTGGTCGTGGAAGATCTTTTGTAGAGGTAGCCTTTTTAACTAGAAACTGAAGGATAAAAGTAACCAGTTGTATAAGAAAGAACAGCCTGTGAGGAGGGCCTGAGACCAGAAAAACTTGTCATGTTTGAACCCATTAGAAGAAAGGAGTAGACAAGAGGAACAGGAAGCCGAAAGAAGTATGATGCCATATGTAGGCGACAGATCATACAGGACCTTACCAACCATGTGAAGGAGCTTATCTGAAGTAAAGTGGGAAATTGTTGAAGTGTCACCATCTGATTAATGTGTTAGAAAGATCACACTTCCTGCTGTGAGCCTCTTACATCTCTGAACCCCCAATGTTCACACTGAGTGCACTCAATAAATATGTTTTGAATCAATTAGTCTGTTCCCTTATTTGACCCTTGCTTTTCTCATCTGTAACAGGACCAGTGGAACATCCATCCTGACAGTTTTTCATCCAGGCAAGATGGCATCCCATTATTTACATGTCCCAACTGTTAGGAAAGTTATCAGAAATGTATTTCAAATACTCAGACACCCATCTTTTTTGGAAGGAGCTTTGGTCTACAAGAGCTGAGATATAAGTTCGCAAACTTTACCAAGTAGCATCTTAGCTTTTAAATTAAATGTCAGCACTGGATTTCCACTGGGAAACTGGCCCAAGCTTCTGAAAGGCAAAATATGATCAACAACACAGGCCCAACCTCAGGATGGGACACAAAGAGAAACTGAGATGTGGGGGGATGACAGAGTACCCCTCCCAGTATGCTGATCCTGGGGCATAGTGACCCATTCCAGGAAAGTGTGCATGTCTACGTGTGTGTGTGTGTGTGTGTGTATGTGTGTGTGTGTCTGTGTCTGTGTGTGTCCAACAGGAAACAGAGGGAGACGTTTCTACTGTCTAGAAGAAAGGGAGGGAGGGGAGAATGATGCCTTCCTCAGTCCACTCTCTTCATCCAGTGAAGACCCACCATTGAAGATCTTACAGGCATCTTCTGTTGAAGATCTAACCCACAGTTACCAAGAAAATGGCTAACCCATAGTTACCCATATTCTCAAGACTAGAAGGAAAAAAAAACAGAAGGGATTCGGGGAGTCTCCTCCTTTTTCTTTCTTGGCTGGGATTTTTCCGGACCTCAGTCAAGTTTTTATCCCTTATCTCGGGACTCTAGGGTCCCCAAAATTACCCTCAATATCCTTGGAGTTTTATAGCCTACTGTTTCCCTTCTCTTCCCCAATCCACTTCACCTCCAAAATACCCTACACTGTAGTCAGACTTGAATACATTTTGCTCAAAAAGTTCCTTCCCTTTTTTTTTTGTTTTCAGCTCCCAAAAGTCAAAAGTCTTAGTACCCCCTCAAAACCCCAAGGTCTTCTGGCCCTGCCTCACCCTTCTATGCATGAGTGGGAATGTTGGACAGCGCCCTCCCCCCACACCAAGTACCCAACTGCCCTGTACCTAAACCTTCTTCACACTTTGGTTGTTACCCACCTAATGATACAGTCAATTACATACCACCAAGGAGATCAGCTCTTTTAAGAGGAAGGAATAGCAACTCTCCCTCTCTGAATGCCCCAAGGGTCAAGCCCCATTATTGAAGAATGGAGGGAAAAGAGTCATAGAGTAAGACCCAGTAACATCTCAGTTTACTTTCACACTGACTCTATATGATTCTATCAGATGAGAAAAAAGGCTTGTAGAAGTTAAGCAAAACCCCCAATCACCTAGGTATTAAGTAACAAAGTCTGAATTTAAGTCCAAGCCCATCTATCTCTAATACTGATTCCACTCAGCCCCCACTCAAGGCTACCCCAAACAAAACTACGTAACTTTTTAAGAATATTTGCCTCCTTTTCCCTTCTGCAACCAACTCTTCTCCTGCATTTACTGCAAAGATCATTTGTACCCACACCTCTCTCCTCCAGCCCTTCACTGAAATCTGGCATTTAATGGGAGTGAGCTCGCTAAGCCTCCTGCAAACACGATGGGAACGCAGGGACTGTTTGGATTCCAAGCGACCAGATTGGACCAGAGGCACCAGAACAGACTACATCTGCCACGCGTGTGAGGAGACATTTTAGTCTTCACTTGCTCGAAGATCTCATCTGGAACAGTTATAGTCTCAGAGAAACATCACAGCCAGCAGTGAGGATTTTTATTTTTTTATACTTTTCCACAGGTCAAAAGTGGTTAACTATAGCAAGAAGTCTCCTTCTGGTTGCCCACTGCCAAAAAGTAAAGTCTCCTTTGCAAGGTTAAGGGACTTAATTCCCACTGGGGATACAGCAGTGGACCAAAGGAACTAAATGCCTTCCTTCACGGGATTTATGTTTTGGTACATGGACTGCCCAGTCATGTGAGGCTAGGTGAAAATGCTTGGCCCCTCCAGCATTGTTTGTGCCTCCAGCAAAGAACACTTAAGTCTCATCTTTGTTTCTCCAGGACAAATTGAGTAGATTTGATAGCAGACACTCCATCATTTTTTTATATTAAATTGGGGAAGACATATGTCAAGACTGAGTGACACTCACCAGGAGTCCAGGATACCTGGCTCTGCACAAACAACCTATATGATCTAAGACCAAAGCCAGTTCCCATTCTCAGACGTAGCTTCCATATGCTTCAAATGAACTATGTAATTCACAGTATATTTTTCACAGGAGGAAAAAAAAATTAAAAGCTCTGGGTAGATCCTAACTGGATTTGGACTCAGTTACCAGGAAGTCCCTATGTCTCAGCCAGTTCCTTCTGATCCTAAGCCCAGGGCCCACCGGCAACCTGATAGCCCATCTTCAGATCAATCCCATTGATCTTGCTCTGTAACAAAGCCACTTCCCGACAGACTACAGCTTGGCAGAGGGGCTTGCTGGGATTTCTCGCCATCCTGTGTGGCCATGACTTTATTTCTATGCAGAGACCGAGGATGTATGAGGCATGCCTTAGTCACAAAGGTTTGACCCTTTTTGTGTTCATGTTGAGATAGTGGCCTTTCTTCCTGCCACAAAGTAATTCTATCCAGGGTGTGAAGGAAAACCTGAAATCTCACCAATACATCCTCCAGATGCATGGCCATCTCTCTCATGAATTAGGGGAGACAAGGGCATCTTGGAGGATATTATGAACAGGATGGGAGAACCCCTGAGGATTCTTTTTTCATCACCTAGATATGTTGATGGATTATAACCTAAAGATGGTTAATGACCAGAGGAATAGAATTATTTCATCAAACACCACCATCCCTTAGGTATTTGAATAGAAAACTTCTTTAAACGTTGAAAAGAGGAAGAGGCCCGCATGGGGAGAGAGTCTGGACCACCCAACCCAAATTTAAGCCCCTGATACCCACCTTCCTCAAGAGACTTCTAACCAACTCCCCCGACCCACTCTTCAGTGGCCTCAGGAGGTGCTGTTTCCCCTGTCAACTTGCTGTTTCTCTTAATCCTTTGGGGCACAACTGAAATAGAGCTGGGAACTCCAACTGAGATGGATTAAAAACCTAGGAATAACAAGAGGGAAATAATTGCAGAGTATCATGTTAAAGCTGAAAATCAGATCACCCGACTTAGAAAATTTGACTTGATCTCTGGACTTTTTACTACATCTCCATTCTAGCTCTGGGTTTGCCTCCATGAAATCACACCCCCAGGGGCCCACGGTTTGATGCTTGCCCACTCAGGAGTCCAGATGCCGGGAGTGAGTCTCTGAAAAAGACAAGAGTTTCCCTTCCCTGTGCTATTAAAGGCTCACTTTGTAAGATCCAGTTTCTTTTTTTTTTTTTTTTTTTTTTTCCGAGGGACACAATTTCCCACTGGGGATCAGTCTCCTCTAGAAGGGACCTCGATCGTACTTTATGGACTCAAAAGCTTGATTAGATGAAAATTTAGTCCAATAAAGCCAATACCCCCCTTTGTGACAAGTGATAGATTAGTGTAGTATCAGAAGACTTGTGTTTTGCAGTTTTGCACATGTGACTGCTTAATGGACGGATGTTTCTTCCAGATCCCCAAACTCAACTCACGATCACCCTCCTCCCAGACGCCACACCTGGAATCCTCTCTAGCATGCCTCGTTTCTTTTTTGTAACGTTTATTTCTAAGAGAGAGAGAACACGCAAGCGGGGAGGGACAAGAGAGAAGGAGTCACACAATCTGAAGCAGGCTCCAGGCTCTGAGCTGTCAGCACAGAGCCTGACTTGAGGCTCAAACCCACGAACCATGAGACCATGACCTGAGCCAAAGTTGGGTGCAAAACTGACTGAGCCACCCAGATGCCCCTAGCATGCCTCATTTCAAAGCAGCACCAGGTACCCCATAGCCAAACATACAAGCTCTTTGCATCCTTTTCCTCAATCTTTCTTTGCTCCCTCTTTTGCCAAGCCCTGGTAATATTATCCTTGTAAGTTACAGCCATCTTTGCTCTCTACCTCCCCAGTTTTGTCCTTTCAGACACTCCCACCTGTTCCCTGAACTTCTGGAACATCTTCCTAGCTGTTTCTCTTTGCCGCAGATCACTCCTTTCCCCACCATCAGGCTCTTGCTACACAGTTCCCTGAAAAATCACCTCAGGTCTTATTGCCTTAAAACTGCTAGAAGCTTCTCATTGACATAAAAAAAAATCAAGTATTTTATTCTCAAGGGTTTTACTAAGTGTCCCATGGGCTACATGTAATACAAAAAGAGATTTTCTGAAAAATATACCTGGGAAACTAGATTAATACTTTGAAAAAAATTTTAACTTCAGGACTTCTCAGTGCCTTTGATAAGATATAGATAAGCAAGTGTATTGAAGTCCCATGGTGTAATATATTAGGCAGAATTCCAAAAATTATTTTTTTCCAAAAATTATTTTATCAAAAAACTATTTTAACAGTATGATATGGTACTCATGTCACATGGAAAGTGCCTTTAAAAATTTGGTTTTGTAATATAAAACCCAAAGTCTATATTCTCCTATTTAATGTACTCCATAATTTAACTCCACTTTTGTTTCCTCCTCCAATTTTATCCATGAACAATGCTTAGTTTATTGGGTTCCAATTATAAAATGCATAATTTTTACGAAGTTAACTAAGAGTCTTTATAAAGAATTTAACATTTATTTTCCTTTAAGCCACTGCCCAAAGATGACAAATTCTACCATTTTTATCATTCGATTTCTCTCTTGCTATGCTTATAGTTACACAAAATGCAAATACAGGCTTCCTTATTCTTTCTCATCTTCCTCTTCTTTTCTCTCTCTCTCTCTCTCTCTCTCTCTCTCTCTCACACACACACACACACACACACACACACACACACACACAGAGAGACAATCAGAACACTACATACTTTAGTCTGCAGCTTTTTATTTTACTGACAGTATTTTGGACATCTCTCCATATTAATTCACACTGATCTTTCTCATTCACTTAAGTAGCTTCCTGATGTGTTACAGGGCAGATGCACCAAAATACCACAATTTATTCAATCATTTCTCCTATTGATGGATTGATGGCATTCTAGTTGAATGTGTGTGTGTGTGTGTGTGTGTGTGTGTGTGTTTAATACATGCAATGCTATAATAACCATTTATAGCGAAATCCATTCATTTTTAATTTCTGAAGTCTAGTCTCAAAAGTTGACCAAGCCAATTTTTACCAGAAACTCAGATTATTTACTTTTACTAGCTCTTGGGTGAGACAAACACCTACTGAATGGTCAAGTGTAGATGCCAACCCCCTGGCAGGAATTCTAAACAAATAGGTTAAAATGACGTTCTGCCCTTTTGAAGTCAACCCTTAGGATGCCTCTCTTGTCTCTAGCCATCCCCTTCCTGCCTTTACTCCTGCTGCATGCTGATGATCCCTCCTGAGGTGGTTCTCAATGACATCTTCATTTAAAGAAAAGCAAAAAGTAGCAGCCATGTGACAGAAGCAGGAAATAATGCAAAGAACATGTGACTCAGAGACTACTATGACCACAGAGGCTCATGATAAAGACACAGGAGCAGGGCTGACATAGGGACAGGAGATACCCCACTCTCTCTCATCCTGTAGAGTGACTACTCAGTGCACAAGCGGACTCTGCCCACAAACTGGCTCCCAGTAGGCTCTACTCATGGACACAGTCCGTTCTGGGAGATATCAAACTTTCCTTCCCTGCTCCTTTACTGCCTCTCCCCTTTGAAACCCATTCTGTTGAACAAGCTGCAAGTGATCCTACAGATTTAACTTTCATCAGAATCAAAATAACAGAGAGAATGTAAGCCCAGACTCTGGAACTAAACCGCCAGGCTCAAAGCAAGTTACTTAAACATTTTGTTCTTTTGGCCTCAGTTTCATTATCCATAAAATGGGAATAATAGTAACAACACATAGGGATTGAAGATTTAATAAGTATAAAATTATTTCCATTCAAATCATTGCCCAGATATATAGGTACATTATATATATGTATATATAATATATATATTAAATATATGTATATGTATATATGTATACATATGTATATGTATATACATAATGTGTAATATATATTATATATACGTATATAATATATGTAATATATGCAATACATTATATATATTTATATTTATATTACATATGTATATATATTACATTACATGTACATATTTATAGTTATACTTATATGTATATTTATATTTATATATACATATAAATTGCTTAGAACAGTGGCCCACAGTAATCTCCCAGGAACATTACTTAGCTTTTACTCTTGGACACATACCCAGTGTGAGGCCAGGTCTTCCTGTATCACACCAACTCTGTTCCCTGCACAGGGTATGAGGCCAAACCCCTACACCTTTGCCCATGCCCCTCCCTCCCTCAGATGGACTTCTCCCTAATCCAGGGTCTGCTTTCCCAAGTCCTTATCTTCAAAAGCTCAGTTCAATGGTACCCCCTTATAAAGCCTTCCAAGATTCCCACCTATCCTCCGCCACCTCCAAAGCTCTCTCTCTCACCTTGTTTTATAGCACCCCTGCTCTCCTTAGTTCAGTCCTTCCTTCCTTGCATTACAGTCAGGTATGCCCTTGACTTTCTCTCATTCAGACCACAAGCTCCTTGACAACATGGATAAATTCCTTCTGTCCCCTTCACTATCTACAGTGACTGACACATAGTGATACTAAATACTTACTGCCCAAGAGTATCATCTTAAGAATGCTCTGCAGTGACAATGTCTCTGCCCATCTTTGAATTCCATTCCATCCCTGCATAAAAATCAAGGCTTCCTCTCAATGGGCAGGTGGATGGACAGACTCACTGCAGTCTGGGGTCCACCACAGCGCCCGGGTGAAGACAGAATGGCCACGGTATCATGCAAAGTGTGGGGGTCAGGCTGGGTTGTGGTGCGAGCACAGGGATTGACCATGCTGGCTCAGGGCACCTGAAGCTCCAGCTTCAGTCATGTGCCCACACACCTTACCAGCTCATCACCTGTCTCAGAGCCCAAGTTTTAATTTAAAGTGCAGTGTCTGACCCAACTGAAATGGAATCTAGGGAAGGTCGAATCCTATTAAGTCACCAGACCATAAAGCAGAAAGGTATAAAGTTGACAAATTGCTTCTCCCCGAGGCAGCAGCTGTGAGGCACTCAGCAAGGCTGGGCTCTGACCCAGGAAAGGGCCAACAGATATTCCCTCCTTTTTCCCAGGGAGTGATCTAAACATCCTTTCCCAGTCAAGGGGGCCTAAGTGTTTTACAAGTAAGTGTTTAACATGGTTCCTTGTATTTTATTTTCCAATTTAAACAGAACCTGGGTGTACCAGGGTCATGCTAACCTGCAGAATAATAAGTCCACAGTAACCCTTTAAAAAGGGATTTCTGCTGGGTGTGCAGCAAGTTAAAATTGCCCAAGTCCCGGAACCCTGCCCTTTACCTCCCAGATGGCCCTGGGAGGAGCTGAGGGTGTCACTCATGCATTCCTGAAAAGAGTTCTCTTGGCTCCACTGGAGTATGCACTATGCTCCTTGTTAATGCTCTGTCAGCCAAGATGACTGCATCCAGAAGAGGGGAAGATGAGGAGGGAGGCAAATATTGTGTCCATTTTATCTGCATTATCCCACAGAAGTCTCCCTACAACCATGTAACGTCAGCATTATGATCCCCATTGTACAAATGGACAAAGAGAGGGCCTGCAAGGACAGTTACTTATCCAAGGTCAAATTGCTAATACAAGGTCAAGTTGGGACACAAGGTTTAGTCTTCCTGATTAAAATAATTTTTAATCCATCACACAACACCCATATTCTCGCTGCCTCCAAAGCCCTCTTCTGGTCCACGAGTGCCTCCCTGAAACGTAAAAAGCAGCATCCTTCATCTAACGTGTGCATTCTTTATTCTCACAATGAAATTATGCATTCCATGCTAGGACCTTTCAACAGACTTTACGGCTTCCCAGAAACACCTGCTAAGATTTTTGTAAACACGGCTATGATGTTGGTCTCTGGTTTCAGTATTTCTCCAGAGCACTTCCCATTAGACCTGGACAGTTCGTGGTCTTTGCCTTACGCTATGCTGGTCGCCCTTCCCCTACCCACCTTAGCTCCTAAACCTGGCCCCCAGAGCCCTTGTTCTGATGAGCTATTGGGGAAAAAAAGCTTCATCTTCTGAGCTTCAAATATTATTGCTCAAGTAAAACTTTTAAATGGGATCCATACACCCTAGCTAAGGGACACTTCTACTTAAGCACAGTAGTGAACCTCCGTTTCCTCGCATGTCAAAGGAATAATATTTATGCCTCTCTCCTTGGCAGATAAAATGTTGGTCCTGTCCTGTGTATATCAGGTGCTTAAAGTGGTAGCCAGCACAGAATGAAAGCCCAATACATGTTAGCCCCATCCTCTTCATCAGCCACTCTACCTAGTCCCAAGTCACCAATGTTGACAGGACCAGCATGCCCCAACCCTTGTTACTGCGGACACTAAAGGGTTGGTTGAGGAGGGGGGGGGGGGCTTACATGGAACAGAGTAGCCCAGGGTTTTCCACGTCTCTCTCAGAAGTTGTGATTTCCTTCTCGCCTGGACCAAAGAAAGGACTCAACATCAGCTGGCTAACTCACTGCTGCTCTCAGAAGTGCCCTATCAACTGACTTCAATCCATTTACCCTGAAGATTAATGTACCCAAAGCTCTTCCTTTGGGGTTTAAATCTTTCTGGGGAATGCCCACTTCTCATGTAGACGCTCTCAGGATGATCCATCCCTCTGGTCCTGCAGATGTTTGGATTCACTGGGAAAACCTTTTTGCTCAAAGAAAGTAGAGACAGAATTAGGGCCACTGCTCTACTGACCAGGTCTTCCTCCTTTCCTACTTCCTCGACCATGGCCAGCTGCATCCATTCTTTCATCCATACTTATCAACAGATTATTTAGCTCTGTCCAGAAGATCCAAATTCTGAGGTATGTTAGGACTCTTACTTTTTAAAGCAAAAACTTCAGAATAAAGAGTAATGTTACCAGTCTGATAGATATTTTGATAAAAGCTGATTTTTCTATCTTGTCTGCATTCTTTTTATTTCTTTAGGCCATAAAAATCTACCAAGGTCCTACTATATGCCAGGCACTCTGCTAGGTGCCAGGGATACAAACATTGGTACAAATAAATCCAGTGCAGATCCCAGAATTGTAATAGAAATATTTTCAGGGTGCAGTGGAAGCACGGGGAAGGGTGAGCTCAGTTCGACCTGAAAGAAGAGTAACCTGATGCCATTCTACTCTCGGAAAATGCCTTCTTCCTTCAAGTTATTGTTCAAACTTTACCTCCTTAGGAAAGCCTTTCCAATGAGCAACTTAAAGTTTCAGCAAAGTTCAGTGAATTTCAAAGACCGAAAACAGGGTTACGAGGTTCCATTCGGACTTCCCCTCGATAGGTCTGGGAACACAGTTTGACCTGGGAAGTAACTGGATTTGGAATCTGGCGAGCCATGCAAATACAGGTGTTTCCCCGAAGTTCTTCAGAGGATGAAGAAAAGGAGGAATCTAGGAAACTCTTCCAAAGGAATGTAAATGAGAAACTTCTCCACCCTGTGGGGATTTTAGCCCAATAATTTTGGGAATTTCCAAGCATATAACACTGTGACACACCCCCACTTCTACATTGGGTGTCTTCAGGTTGTATGTGGGAGGTGGGGAGGGCAGTGGGGTTCTTCAGCTCAAAAAAGGCTTGTCATTTGTAAGGTATGAAGTCAATTATCACATTCAACTCATGAGTGGATGTAAGAATCATTAGCGACCATTTGGCCCAAGGGGCTACTTTTCTTCTGTGAGCAACAAGTGCTTCTTAACTTTCCTATATGTTTCGCTATTCGTGTTTCATTTAATGCCAGAAGGCATCAAGAACAATCCCATTCCTGGGGCGCCTGGGTGGCTCAGTCGGTTGGGCATCTGACTTCGGCTCAGGTCGTGATCTCGCGGTCCATGAGTTCAAGCCCCGCGTCGGGCTCTGTGCTGACAGCTCAGAGCCTGGAGCCTGTTTCAGATTCTGTGTCTCCCTCTCTCTCTGACCCTCCCCCATTTGTGCTGTGTCTCTCTCTGTCTCAAAAATAAATAAAAACATTAAGAAAAAAAATTAAAAAAAAAAAAAAGAACAATCCCATTCCTATTCTCACCTACACCATTCCCATGACTGCACAGGCATAAGAATTCAGACCGGGATGAAGCAAGACACTGATCTTTGCTTAGTCAAGCTTCGGACAGTCCTAATTGGATTTAGGAAGACATGATTATTTTCATTCAGTGTTCTCTCTACTGAATGTAAAAGGAGAGAATTAGGACTCGTGCCAGAGTTTGAGCTTCTCATATGATAGATCTAAAGAATGTTTCCTCTTATGGGCATGTCCAGTTCTATAATGCAAGCTCTATTATGAACTCATGATGACTCCTTCCAACAGCAAGACAGTGGGCTCCAAGATTTGCCTGTCCAACCAAAATCTGTATCCCGAGATCTGATTGTCACTGAACATGCACCAAAGCCCAAGTGTATTGTCTCTCCTCTCCCTGTATCTCCCTCTCTGGGTTTTCCTATATTGGTGAAGGATGCCACGCATTCACTTGAGAAACCTGTGTGCCATCTTGCTGTTCTCCTCCCTTGTACCACCAAGTCTTATAGAGTTTATCTTCCATATTACCTACTATTCTTTCCCCACCCCACTATACAACGTGGTCCAGCTTCACGTCACCTCATGCATGAAGACAAATATCTCCTCAGTGCCGCCCACACACACTTGAGCTGTCTCCCAAGCTTTCCCAGCTGCCATAGTAATCTTTCTCCAGGGCAAATGTCACTAAGTCACTAAATTCTTTACATTACTGCTCATTTCCCTTCAGGATAAATTCCAAGCTTCTTACACTCCCTGAAGAGCCCTCCATAATCTGCGTGTGGTCCTACTCTCAGCCCCTTCTCTACATGCACTCTATTCTCTATCTGTGGGAACATTTATATCCCTTCATCATCAACTTCTTTTATAATGATTTAGTGTTCCTGTGGCAAATGGCATAGAGGATGATTGGGTTTTATCTCTCAATCTGGAATCACTGTCTTTTAACAAGTGACACTAATTCATTCATAGTGTTGTGATTACTAATGATTACTAATATACTTGGACATAAGTATATTAGTAATCACAATACTATGAATGAATTAATTTGTTCCCATTTGCTGCTCTTTCTGGTTTTTGTTATTTTCCTTACCTTTTGTTACTTCTCTGATGTCTGTTGGGTTGAGTTTCCTCTGCTCTGTTTCCCCTGACCTGAATATTTAGTGCTTTGAAGGATTGTACTCCAGGTCTATTTTTTGAATTGTTACCTCATGCTTTAGATAAACATACTTGAACATGGGTTACTCTGAACAATTTTAGAGATAATCAGCATCTATATTCTCCACATAACAAGAATCCCAGCATGCTCTAAATTCCATCTGCCTCCTCTCTCTACAGCCCAAGTACATTGCATTTGAAATTAGGCGAAATATTTTAGTTGGAAAATTAATTTTTAAACATCAAAATTAGTTTTTTTCTGGTTTATTTGCTCATAACTGTTTCTTTCATCCTACTTCATCTTGGATTTATTTTCCCCTGGCTTATAACTCTTTTCAAGGGATCTGCATATGGCAAATTTTCCCAGTTCTTTGCCTATCAGAAAATCTATGGATTTTATCCTCAAACTTGAATTAAACTTTATTGGATATAGCTATCCAGATTCAAAGTTAATTGTCTCCCTGACATTTGAAAATATCGCTCTATTATCTATTGCACCCATTGCTGCTAAGAATTCTGGTGTCAACCCTGATTCACACCCCTTTATGAGTAATCAGTTCACCCAAGCCCAGTGTACCTCACTCCAGATGCTTTTGGAATTTCTTTTAATGATCTAACATTTCACCACAGAGTGTCTTGTATGGATTTAATTTTTCATTTATTTATTCTGTTTGACATCTAAGAATGCCTTTCAATCTAAGAACTTATTGGATTCTTTAATCCTATGAAATCACCTTTTATTGTGTTTGAATTATTGCTGGGTTCATTCTGCCATTCAACTCTTTGTTCTTTCAACAATCTTTAATATCTGATTCTTCTCTAATATCTACTTCTTCTATCTGGAATTATTAAGACCTTACTAAACTGAGCTCAAAAAGTATTCTCATTAAGTAGGATAATTATGCTAAACTGAGCTGTTATCTGGAGTGAGTCAGTTTGAAACAAAAATGCCCAATTTAAAAATATATAGTTTTCATTACAGAAGTTTGTGAAAGGCCTGGACAATTTAGGATTTTACGTCCTCAGAGCAGGAAAAGATGAGGAAATCATAGCTCCGGATGAATGTCTGACCATGTCCTCATTGCTGGTCTTTCAAAGACTCTGCCCTAATCACATCTTTGAAGTCAAGGCACCCATGCCCCACCAGCCCTGCATCGGTACAGAAACCTCTGAGACAAGTGAATGACTTCAACACACCCTAACAAGCCAAAAAAGACAATGTCCCTATAGCAACCTTAATGCATCCACACTACATACATCTACCTGGAAACAGCACTTCCTACGGCCATGTGATGCATATGAACCAGGGAGAACACAAATAAATACATCTTCGCTTTTGCTATTCTGTGACCTTGGAGTATTTACATTCTCAACTAAACTGTTATATTGCCCTAGGGTTTGCATTTAATACCTAGTCTCATACTGAAGACATGTCGCTGGTGAATGACTTTGAACTGGTTGAAAAAGCAATGAGCTCCAAATAATAAAAGCAATGTGTTGAAGATGTTATTATTAACTCCCCAGCCATCCTTCAGAGTGTCAAAAATCACCCTCTCAAGGAGCAGGAAGTCTAATATTGGTACAAATTCCCTGAGTCTTGACATTCAGTTTCAGAGTTTTAATCGACTACAGACTCACACACCATGTGTCCCATGAAAGACAATACTCTTCAAGATCTCATCCCCACCCTCCCCACAAACTGTCTGAAACTCCAGATTCTTAAGGAAAGGTGGGGATATTGTCACATCATTAGCACCCTATTTTCAGAGGCCCTCTCTGCACCTGGTAGTGGCAGTATTTTCCTGAGTCTGTGATCAAGTCCCTCAGCTATCAAAAACATGCATCATGGAAAGTTTAGTCTTCAAAAAAATTTCCATGCGTTATAGTTCTGGCCTTCATAATCCTTTCCAGTCAAGGCATTACTCTTCCACTGACAAAACAGAGAAATGTAACAACAACAACAACAACAACAACAACAACAACAAAAAAGCACCAACAGACATAGTTTCCTAACATAGAAGAAAGGGAAAGGAACTGGTATTAATTTAGAAAATGAAATGTTTACCAGGGGATTTACCCACACAATATAGTAATAGACAGATATACAAAGACATAGACAAAGGCATAGATATGGATATACATTTCCCCCTCAACATAATCCTTTGAGATAGACTGAGTTACATCATTACTAGCTAGATGTGCAAACTCAGGTACAGAGTGATTAAACCCTAAAACTCCCTGCATTCATCCTTAGCCCTTGGCTAGGTAGCAATGTATTCTCAATTGTTATTTCTCCCATTTGATGGTCAGGACCTCTGTTACATTCATCCCAGGATCCCTCTGCCAGAGTCTGGAACATGGTAGGCAGTCAGTGAACTCTGACCCCCTGTCTACAAAGTCTGTCATTCTTCATTACAACTTGTATTATTGTCATATCAGCACCAACTCTTTTTTTTTTAAGTTTATTTATTTATTGAGAGAGAGAGCACGTGCATACATATGGGGGAGGGGCAGAGATAGAGGGAGAGAGAATCCCAAGTAGGCTCCACGCTGTCAGTGCAGAGCACAGCATCAGGTTCGATCCCACAAACCATGAAATTGTGACCTGAGTCGAAATCAAGAGTCTGAAGCTCAGCCGAATGAGCCACCCAGGTGCCCCAGCACAAATTGTTCATTTACTTGATGAAAATTCATTGGCCACCTACTATGTGCCACACCCTTTGTTAGGCAGAGTAATAAAGGAACGAATGGAACAGAAATAGTTCCTGACCATCTACTGGGATGAGTAACAACTAAGAATACATTATTACTTAGTGGAAGGCTAAGGAAGAATGGAAAAGATGATTGTGAAGGAGATGAATTCAGGAATGGGAAAAGAGGTGGGTACCCTCGCATCAGATATCAGGGTAGTGAAATCCTCTCTCTCAGAAGGTCATCATGACCTCTGTAACCCCCACATACCTCAAATGCTATGATCAAGATTCTGTTGCTTCGGAACACACACATACTTCAAATATTGAATTTCCTAGGACCTAGGGTTGTCACATTTAGTAAATTAAAACACAGGATTCCCAGTTGAATTTGAATTTCAGATGATCCATTTTTCTAACATAAGTATGGCTCAACTGTTAACTGGAACATACTAATACTAAAATACTAAAATGGTTCTCTTTGTTTATGTGAAATTCAAAATTAAGTAGGTGTCCTGTAGTTTCTCTCTCCAACTTACTAAAAAAAATATTCAACAACTTCAAAGTTAAATTGAAAACAATGTAGATTTTATTGAAATAGAGGTAGGAGACCTAAATTCCACTGATTATCAAAAACACACACACACACACACACACACACACACACACACACACACACACGAGTTAACTTTCAAAGAAGAAAGCGGTATCTGTGCAACCCGTTTTTCTGTCACGGTAAATGTAGCTCATGAAGACCACAGAACAGCAAGAGTCTGGTACACAGCAAAGAGTCAGTGCCAACTATGGTTGTTAGATTATTTTCATTGTTGCTGGTGGTGTGCTCATTATTACATCGTGATCATGTCTATTGAACCTTGTTATTTTCCAGGCACCTTACTGGGGTTTTTCACTAACACAATCTCATTCAACATTTCCAGCACACATATGAGAAAAAATATAATTAACTCGAGATTACAGATGGGGAAACTGAGGCTGAGTGATACAGTATCTTGCCCAAGGTGAGACAATCTGGGTTTCAACCTAATTCATCTTGATTCCAAGCCTTCAGCTTCTCCATCACAGAAAGTGAAAACATAGAGTGTTTGGGTTTTAATTTTAAACTTCACCATAAAGAAAGGAAAATGAATCCAAAATAGCTAATTCTAATTAAGCAGTGCTAAATATATCTAGTATGTTTTTGCAGCAAGGCTCTCTCTGCTCTGTGTGGTTACTTGTGACAGGTCACCCACCTGTTTCTCTGCAGACATAAATAACTCCAAGGAAGGAGTGTGTGGAAGGAGATGTGGAAAGACAAAGAACAAAAGAACTTTGGTGTAAAAATGTCACATTTGGTAGAATAAACATGGTCGACAATGAGTTGCAGGCCTTAGACTCTGCGCTAGTGACCCAAAACAAAGAGAGGCTCAGACAAGGGGAATGAGGGACAGTTTTTGTCCAATACCATACTCCTTAGGTATAATGAGTAGGCACCACTCTGAGGTGGAAACGGACTCAAGTCCTCTAGGACACTCTAAAGCTCTTGCCCTCCAGGATACTGTTGGTGCATCAGATAAACATTAAGGTACTGTAATGGGGGGCAAAGTCTGTGAAGTCCTGAGCTGTTCATTCAGTATCTGAAAGTCCCCAGACAGGGAGAAAGGGTTGCACAGAGTAGGGGACAGAGCTGCAGCAGCCTGCAAAGCTGTTCTCATGGCTCAATGTTAATAAAAATAACAACACAACATACATCCCTAGTGTATAATTTCCAAAGCTCCCTGTAGTGTAAGTATGATATCCATAATTATGCTCATTTTACAGCAGAGGTCCCAGAAGACCCGAGGGGTTGGTGATGCTACTCTCCCAGAGTTTCACAGCACATTCACAGGAGAGCTGGAAACAGAAGGCAGGTCCAGAGTGAGTGCTGGAGGTGCTGGATCTCACGCTATTAAAGGACATTCTCATGCATCAAATTGTCCATATTTTTTAACCAGCCTTTCATTACTGTAATGAACCCACCCATTGGTACATGTGATGCCCCAAAGCCCATACTCCTTTGCCTACCCAAATACATCATTCTATATATTAACTCCTCTAGCATCATCAGTTGTGACTTTGATCCTCGATCATCCTCATCAGCATAAGAATATATGCTGCATTGTGTACAATCGCTCACGTGTGTACACACATACAATTTCTGACCCCATCTCACTCCAATTCTGCATCATTTCTCTATCCCTTTGACATAAAAAAAGGCGGATTGCTAAATGGATGTAGGGTTAGAGAGATGGATAGACATGAGAAGGCAAATCTATAACAGGTTGATTATGAATCTGGGGGGTTTATATGGGCACCCACTGTACACTTCTTTCAACTCTTCTGCATATTTGAGAATTTTCAAAGTACAATATTGGGGGGGAAGTTGTCTCTATTTCCCTTCACCTCCTCTTCTGCTCCTCCTAAGGTCACTCCAATAAGGCTTTCACCACCACTGTCCACCAGTTCTTGTCAAAGTCACCAATGACATTTACATGCCTAAATGTGGTGGTTCCTCCCAATCCACTTACTTGATCTATGTACAGCACTTGACTCCTTCCTTCTTCCGATTCTCTTCCCTCAACTCGGCTTCTAGGAGATCAGTCTTCCCTAGTTTTCCTCATAGGTCACTGGCTTCCTCTTGTCAGTTTCTTCACATTTTCTTCTCACCTCCCCAACATCTGAGCAACAGTGAGCCGAAGAATTTATTCCTTAGGTATCTTTTCTGTTCACACTCGCATGCTGAGCTCGTATCTAGTCTCATGGCTGTAAATAATATCTTTACAGATGACTTCCAAATACATATCTTTAGCCTAGACCATGCCCCTGAACTCTGGACTCCAACTGTATATCTGTACTTGAAGGTCTAATAGACATTCCAATCATACAACATCCAAAGTCACACTCCTGGCTGTACCAACACCCCCAGTCTCACCAAAACTTGCTTACACCTTGTGAACAAGCCCAAGTTGGTCAGCTAGGGGATGAGAGGCTGTGGAGAAGAGAACCAAGGCCCTGCAGGTGACATCCCATCAACTGCAAGACATCTGAGTAAGGCCATCCTAGATCATCAGCAAGTCACCAGGCAACAAACCAGCTAATGACAGATACACGTGTGGGCTGAGCAGATCAGGTGAGTTGGCCCAGTCAACCCACAGAATTATGAGACCAGTAAAAGGTCATTTTCTTAAGCCATTAAGATTTAAGATGTTTTCTCTTTTCTTGATGAAAAACTTCAGAATACCTTGTTCTAGAAAGTATGTGTGATTTTAAGCAGAAAGAGTCACTCTTGAAGAAAAATAATTACCTAATTCTTTAAATACATGAATTGGGAGCTGGTCCGGTCATTTGCCCTTATTTCCTTGAATATTGTTTCTTAAACTTCATCAATTTCCTCACTGAGGAAAGTTTTCACTTTAGGACAGCTTCTTCCAACTATCTCTGAGATTTTTACACACTGTCTCCAGTTTGAGACCCCTGAGTCAATACACACTCCCTTCTCTCTGAACTGCAGACAAGGGAGAGACAGGTCTACACAATGTGTCCTCTGTTTCTTTTTATTTAATGCCAAGTGATATCCCCTGGATTTTAAATCTAATTAGTGTGGTTTACATGGTGAACACACCTCCATTTTGTATTGATTACCTTGTGAAATTGAATCAACCTATCTTGAATTATTAAAACCTTAATTTTTGACTCGCAGTCGAATGCAAATATGGTTTCAAAATTTGTTATATTTTTCAAATTCCTCCATAAACTGTCTTAGGAAGCTAGTGGGGTCTACCAGTTTTGGATTTGGTCTGTGAGAAAGATGCTCCAACAACTTAGCAACTACATAGGTCCCAAATCCTGACCCCGAGCAGTTGCATTTGACTTCACAAAATATTACTAATGAATCAGCAGTCTGATCAGATTGCTGTAGTAAAATAAAAGATTCCACAGGACCCAGTAACCCCTAAAGTTAACTACTTCTACTCCTTTTCTGTCTTCTCATTTGCTTGGCTCTATTCTAGTACACTCTGATCACACATTGGGAGCCAGGCCCATGAGATCCCCTGCCTGAGCTCCTCCCACCCAGCCTCATTTACACTGTTCTCAACTAGGGCCTCACACTTTACTTTATTACATCTGGTTAGCTCTTAATGCATGGCATCACCATTATGAGTTGGTTAGCCATCTGCCCTACTAGACTAGATAGTCCTTGAGCTCAAACACTGTCTTATTTATATCTGGATGCCTTGTGCCCAGCATGGGATTTGGGACTATGTTGGTGCCCCAAATAGGTTTATTGATTTAATGAAGTAAATAGCCTCACATCTTGTTGTCAAGTACAGATCTCCCCCAAGAAGGCTGGGAGCTGATGAAAACTATCCCAGTGTTCATTACCATCATCATCATCATCATCATCATCATCACTCATTTCATTTCAGTAGCTGTGTTCCCTAGACTTCATTTGTTTCCCCAAACTTTATTATCTAGTAAGCAGTGGGAGACTGGGCAAAACTCCAGGCCTCCTGGCTCTGAGTCAGTCCATCTTTCCTCACAACATGATTATCATTAGTCTGATGGAGACCCAGAGAGGTCAACATAGCAAGAGTGGCAGAGAGAAGTCTGGAACAGCACATTGGAGCCAATGGCCCAACAAACGAGAAGGAAGAAAGTTACCATTCAGAAAATAATAACTGTGCCCTGTCACTGTGCTTGTCATTCTATGTTTCACCTCTTATTTAAAAAAAACACACACAAAAACTCCACAAAAGACACATCTTCTCAGTACCAGTATATACAATGGAATACTACTTGGCAATGAGAAAGAATGGAATCTGGCCATTTGTAGCAACGTGGATGGAACTGGAGAGTATTATGTTAAGTGAAATAAGTCAGGCAGACAAAGACAGATACCATATGTTTTCACACTTATGGGGACCCTGAGAAACTTAACAGAAGACCAGGGGGGAGGGGAAAGGGAAAAAAAGTTACAGAGAGGGAGGGAGGCAAATCATAAGAGACTCTTAAATACTGAGAACAAACTGAGGGTTGATGGGGGGTGGGGGAGAGAGGAAAGTGGGTGATAAGCATTGAGGATGAGCACTGGGTGTTATATGGAAACCAATTTGACAATAAATTATATATATACATATATATATATATATATATACATATATATATATATATGTAATGAACATTACAAAAAATAAGAATAAATAAAAAAACAGACTTGGGTTTTTTGAGAAGTTTTAAGTTCATGGCAAAATTAAGAGGAAGGTACAGAGATTTCCCATATATCCCGTGGCCCCATATATGACTAACCTCCCCCACTATTAACATCCCCCACCACAATGGTCCACTTGTTATAACTGACAGATCTACAATGACACATCATCATCACCCAAAGTCCATAGTTTACATTAGGGTTTACTCTTGGCATTTTACATCCTGGGGGTTGATCAAATGTGTGATGACATGTATCTACCATTATAGCATCATACAGAGTTGTGTCATTGCCCTAAAAATCCACTATGCTCTGCCTACTCATCCCCTCCCTCCCTACCCATTGGAACCACTCATCTTTTCACTGTTCCGAGTTTTGCCTCTCCCAGAATGTCCTTTGTTGGAATCCTACAGCATGTAGCCTTTTCAGATCCCCTTCCTTTACTTCAGAACATGCATTTAAGGATCCTCCATGCCTTTTCATGGACTCATAGCTCATTTCTTTTTAGCACTGAATAGTAGCCCAGTGTCTAGATATATGACAGTTTACTTATCCATGCATGTATTGAAGAACATCTTGGTTGCTCCCGAGTTTTGGCAATTATGAATAAAGTAACTGTAAACATCTGTGCTCAGGTTTTGGATGGATCTAAGTTCTTTACTCCTTTGGGTAAATACCAAGAGTGCAATTGTTGATCATATGGTAAGAGTATTCTTAGTTTTGTAAGAAACTGTCTCACTGTCTTCCAAAGTGGCTGCACTGATTTGCATGTTTCCCCTCTTCTTAATTCTCATGACAAGGCTGTGAGGTCAGTAATAATATTACAGATGAGGAAGCTGAGTGACAGTTAATTTTCTAGGCAAGGCAGTGATTAAGTAACTGACCACTCACCACCCTTCAAGCCAACTTGCCATCCCAGATGTTCTACAAATGTTTCTACGTAGCTCCAAAAGGTTGCTCACAGCCCTACCCGAAGGTAAAATAAAAATCTATGACATCTATTAACATGGCCAACTTTACTGGAGGCTGGAAAAAGAGGAGAATGCTATTAGAAAAAACAAACCAACACACACACACACACACACACACACACACACACACACACACACACACTATGGTTCTTGAAGACCAAACAGCTCTTCAAGATAGAAGGGGCACTGAACCAAGCCTGTTTCATGAACAGGACTCTGTCATTTTCCAAAATGTCTGAGCCCCAGGAAGTATGAATCTGTTGTCTGTGACTCTGCTCCAAGATCATACATCTCATTAGCAAATATTCTGAGACCGTGGATGATTTTGGAGGAAGATACCTCACGAATGTCTCATGGGCATCTAAATATTGCATGGAACATACTTTCACTAAAAAAAAAAAAAAAAAAACTGTCATTTGTCTGAAATTCAGATGTAACTAGGTGTGCCGTATTTTTATTTGCCAAATCTGGCAACCCGACATGGGTCTCTTTTTGATAGTGAGGACACTACCAGAACACTGGTCCTGCCTGTGTCATTGGCCAGAATGATGACCCATGTCCATGTTTACATGGACTCGTAGCAAGGGGGTAGAACCTCCATACAGGATTTCAATCATTATGGATAATTCCAATGGGCCTCCAGCAACACACCGCCGTGGGTACTGAGTGGGGCCTCTGAGCCATAGGGAAGGGAGATGGGAGGTGGAGGAGCAACCCGCACTGTCAGCTCCATTACTATCATTATGGCACAGTCGCACGGCTGACACCCCCTTTTCTAGTCCCAGTCAAGCACACACGTTCTTAGGACCCAGTCTGCCACAGCTATGGAGGATGGAGGGAGCTGGATGCATAAAGGGAGGCAACCTGCAGCCTGCTTTACTCTTTACCTGCTTTACTCTTTACTTTTGCCATGTCCTTCAGTAGCTACTACTTCATGTTCATCACTTCCTTCAAGACCACGCCTCAGAGGTCATGCTGTGGAAAGAAAACTACCCTGCATGAGTAAGGAGACGCGCTGTAGTGCTGAGGCATAGACCCAGCTCTGTATCATGAGTGCTGCCCTCGGACAGGCAATGTCCTCCGCTGTAAAAGGGGCGGGGTATATACTGTAAAGAAGGAAAAGTCCTTTCTCATGGTATTGTTTTATTTTTTTTTATTTTATCTTCTTTTATCTTCTTTTATCTTATTTATTTTTTAGCAGAAATCTCCCCTGGCTTCTCTCACCCTAAACCAGCTTTGGCATCTCTTAGAGATCACTATTTTTTTTTTTCATTTGTTTCCCCATCAGAGTTCAAATGAGTGTCAAATATTTCCCGGACACTATCAGGCAGATACTGACAAAAGATGAATAAAATGTGCCCCCAACCCCAAGCTACCCTTGAGCTCACAGTCCTGGAAACAGACAAGCTAACAGCTAACTGCCATTCAGTGTGGGAAGTGCCACTGTCGAGTGATAAAGAAAGTACCAGAGGATGTCTGAGGACGAGGGGGCAAGAAGCCCTATGTGAGGGAATCTGGGAAAAGTTAGAGATGAAGGGACTTCCGAACCAGGTCTTGAAAGATGGGTAGGGTTTCACCATTCAGGTGAAGCGCCTAGTGTGTTTAGGGAGCAGTGAGAGGCTCCATTTGGACAAGAGAAAGTTCCAGGATGGTAAATGATAATGACAAGAGGTAGAAGGACCGCTTCCACAGCAATGGGGATAAAAGAACAGGAGGAATCCATCACGTTTGTGAGCACCGAGAAGACAATTATTTCTAATGCATCAATTCTCAAAATGCCTTTCCTGGCAACATTAATTCACTTAGGTGATATTGAAGCCTCTTTAAAAATAGGGTTGCTAGCAATGCATTTCAAGGCGATGTGATGCAGGATCCTAGAGCACTGCTTAAATGAGAATGTGTCACCCCACGAGGTATTTGCTTCATTCCCAACACGGATCCCATGAGAATGGACACATCCCACAAGCAGCATTTATACTGCCTTTCCATCTCATGGTATTTTATAACATCCTCAACCTAAATGAGGCTCCTAGAGAAGGACAAGTGGTGGTTTTCGGGTTGAAAATCAGTGTCTGTTCCTTTCAGCGGGAAGCTGACATCTCATTTTTTAAGGGTGACATGCCATTACAAAGATGCATTGAAAGGTTAAAATTCTAACACACTCTTGAACATTCTAAGTGGCACGCTGGCTAGAAAGGAGCTCTCATTAGGTGTAATGGCTCTTCTACCTTGAAATGCAGGAGAAGGACGTACGCTACAAGAAAATATAACAACACAGGTTGGGTAAATAAACACTCTCTCGAAGAAATCAGAACAGAACAGGTTTTCTCCAGTTTCAAAATGGCACAGCCCATTATGCTAAAGGGGGCCTAGCCCAAATACGTATTGTTAGAAGCCTCCTTTTACAAGAGCCCGTTGCGCTCTGCAAAGCACTGGGAGGGCGCCCTGATATTCAGCAAGCACTAGTCATCCCTATCATCATCGTGGGCATTTTCTGGAATGACATTCACCTGCCTTGAGTGAACTAAGAGCTGTCTTCCAAAAGTCTCCCCAGAGTGAGGGAGGCTCTCGCAATCTCCACTTTGAGATAAAGAGAGAGAGAAAGAGATGGCTAAACAGCATCCCAGAGGCTCCACAGCTAAAGAGCGATAGCACCTTGATAAATTCAGGCTTCCCTGAAACCCAATGGAACGTTGTTCTGCTAAAGCCCAGAGACAGGACACGATTTGCTCAAGTTCACTGAAAGGTCCTGAAGGAGGGTTGGAGTTTGAACCAAAAACCTTATTTTTCTGAGTTCAGATTATGCCCTTTCAGAGAAAGTCTTCCTCTCCCAAACCTCCTGACCAACTGAAAACTTTCAGTCAAGTTCCCTTCAACAACTGTAGTCTCCGGTATTTCTGCCCTCTATTTGAAAGGGAATAACTTGATAACCTTTAAAAATCCTTCTTTGGAGGAAAAAAAAAAATACCCATTTATATTCCTGCTGCAATCCTCATGGCTCTACCTGCCTCTGAGCTGGCTTTCTTGGCCTCTTCTGCACCTTAGGCTTTGTTAACAAACCCTCTTTGAGGTTAGGGTGAGAAATGGTAATTCAACTACTCACAGGGGCTACTGGGAGGCAAGCCTGAAAGGTTTCCAGATAGCCAGCAGGCACAGGTCACGTTTTCAATGGACAAGGGCAAAAGAGCAGGAGTCATTTTCCCTATGTGGCACATATGTGAGTATGTGCCTGAGAGAGGGCAGGGGGGAAGGAGGAAGAGAGTTACAGAGAAGGAGTGGGAGGGAGATAAGGGGAGAACAGAGAATGAGAGATTATACCAGTGGCAAGGAAAATCAGTCTAGATTCTTTCAAAATAAATTTAACTTTTGGGCAGAATCTTGGTTTCCAAATAGGCTTACAGAATCTCCATTTTTCTCATTTCAAAGCCCCCTATTGCATCCAGAATTTCTACAAATATTCCTTTGTAGAAAAGTAGCACTGTAAGAACAAAGAGGCATTATAAAATAGAAATTGGGACACAACACATTCTCTTCCAAACAGCAAGCTATCAAAGGCACGGTTCTGATCTAGGTGGAAAAGGGATCCCAAGGTAAGGTTTGCTTTGCGTTTCCCTTCCCACCTACATGCCCTGAGTGGAGCAGTGTCCAGCACTCTGCACGTGAAAGGAAGACCAAGCTATAACTACCAGAGTCGTCCCTGTGGGTGGGTGGGATGTTGGGGGCCTTGGCCCCATGCTCTGACTCCATTTTTCCATTTTTCCCTTGGGGTAACTGAAATTGTTTCCCATCACAGCAGACCCTGGGCATGTATCCTGCTTTGAACCCAAGACCTTAGTGAGTTCAGCACCCATCCCTTCCTTTGTTCCCTTTAGCATAATTAAAAGAGAAGACTTTCCTGAACCAAAAGGGAAAAAGAATTGAAAATCAACTCAGGCAACATAAAGGCTATAAAGATGGGTGTGGGTTTTTTGAGGGGGAAATCTACTCAAACCCACATGTTCCCTCCTGTAAAACTCCTTGAAGAGGTGGCACTCCCATTTAGAACACAAAAGAAGCCTCAAACCAATCCCTGCTTGAAGCTCATCAGTAAACTCCTGGGTGCCGGGTATACGTGTATCATGGACTATTAATCAGCCTAAAGAGGAAAGAGATTCCAACACGTGCTACAGCACAGATAAACCTTGAGGGCATTATGCTAAGTGAAAACGCCAATCGTAAAAAGACAAATACTGCCTGATTCCACTTCTCGGGAGTTACCTAGAGTGGTCAGATTCATAGGCACAGAAGGTAGACTGGCGGATGCCAGGGGCTGGGGGAAGGAAGCGCGGGAAGTTGGTGGATACAGAATTCCAGCTTTGCAAGATGAAAGATTTCTGGAGATGGATGGTAGTGTTTGTTACACAACCTGAACGCACTTAATCCAATGAAGTTTACATTTAAAAATGGTTAAGATAGTAAATTTTATATGTACTTTACCACAATGAAACATTTTTTGAACATGTTAAAACCTGGGGGCACTTCCACAATGATTGTGCCTTTTCGGCCTGGTTCTGCGACCTTCACAAACCTTGGAATCGTTAGACTCCGCCAATTGTGCTAATAAGCTGCAAGAAATGTTCTTGACTTTGTTGGAAACAAATGGGATTCTATATTAAACAGATTTTTTTTCCCAACTAACTGTAAAGTTCCAACATAACACACTTACAGATCCCATGACCTCAATTCCTCTCTGCTAATTACCTCATCCATTTCTTCACCTCATCATTTAATATATAATATTTTGCTCATCAACCTTTTTCAAAATCTTAGGACAGTTAGAGCTGTGCTCTCATCCCTTCCTCTAGGATTCAGGCAAATACCTCTAGGAAGTAGGCAAATAAAATTGTATGGCCACGAGGTTCTAATTTAATCCTGCTTCCTATCTAAACCGAATCACAAGGCTATTGTTTTGCCTACACTCTGAGCAACTCATTGAATTCCTGTGTCAATCTATCTTCCGGAAGCATCGCAATGGATGGTCCCTAATCCTGGCTCACCAAGACCTTACTCCTGCTTCTTTGCAGCCGCACATCATTGTGAAGTTCCATGTGGAGCTCCAGAGTAAGGTTCTGGGGTCATCAGCAGGTAAGTAGATGGTGGGTGAAGCCACGAGACTTCACGAGATGACTCAAGCAGAACTTAGACGGCGAGACAAGAGGAGTGAAGAAGAAATCTTGGAGACCATCAACATCCAAGTGATGAGTAGAGAAGTAAAATGACTGGAACAGAGAGGTGTCACCAAATCCAAAGGAAGAGGAGTCTTCAGCAGAAAGTAATGGTCAACAGAATCTTGTCAAATAGGATGGGAAGTGAGGGGTCATTAGGATGTGACACTTAGGAGGTTCCTGGTATTTTTAGAAAATCCTTTCCACAGACTTGGGGTGGCAAAAGCAATGGTAAAATGTAACACAACAGGGCAAATAATTGCAGATAGTTCTTATACAGTCATTGACCAGGAAGTTAAGGAAGCATCAGAGAGGAGTCTCAAAGGGAGGCAGGTGGACCCAAGGCTGGGAGGTGGTGGTATCTGTTGTTGAGTGCTTTTGCAGGTTGTACTGGAAATGATTTTGAGAGAGAGAGAGAGAGGGGGGGGGGGAGGGAGATTGATTCAAGACTCAAGAAGTAGAAGGGTGGGCAGGGTCAGTGGAGGAAAATCCTAGAGTGGTGATAGATAGGAGCCTGAATCAGGCAACAGGGCATGCCCTAGAGGGAAGGGAAAACACTTTTACAAAAGAAAAGCCAATGAGGTTCAATGGTACCTCTTCCACAGAGCCTCTCATACAGACCCCCGACTCACCTAATGCCAACCTCCCTTGCTGACCACGGCAGGGCCATGTGTGGGTTGGGCACAGAGCAATTATTTGTAGTGAATGAGGACAGAGACGTGGCTCAGAAATAGATTCAATGTGGAACCCTGGGTGTTGAGCAGCCCCTATGGCGTGGGCAGCAGGCGCTCTGGCTCCATCAATATCCGCCACTCACTTCCCTTCTTCTTCCCTGCGTCTCTCCTTCTCGTTTAACCCTCAATGTGTTTATTTCGGGTGCATTTCTCTTCCTAATGACAGAGACACTGGGTCATGCTGTAATGTGCTGGGGAAATCCAGAGCCTTTTATGAAAAGGCAGGCAGAGGCTTTCTTGTTCACAGCAGGAAATCTGAGCAGTGCTCAGCCCTGCATCCACAGGGAAGGGGAAGGGCTAGCTCATCCTGCCCCTTCCCTCCTCCCGTGGGGCGCTTACCTAGAAGCACTAATGGTGCTAAGTTCATGCAGTGCCTAACAGTGAAGTGAGGGCTGCGTCTACAAAGAAGTCGGCAGCCACCTGCTCTGCAGGAGAGGGGAAGACATCGAACTCTCCATAGAGAGATGGTGGGCGGCACTGCCCGCCACCCCTCCCCACTGCTGGGCTGAAGGACCCAACAGAGAGGCTCGGCCCAGCCCACAGAAGAAGAGCTGGCTGCTCACAGAGGGTCGACTTTCCTACTTATCCACACTTGGCTTCACTTCCTGCGGGTGGGCCCTGACCCCAGGCCTCCTCCTAAGAACACAGCGCCTTCCTCCTTCCCAAGGCAGCCCCACCCTGTGTCCCAGCCTGAGGCCTTGGATAACTGGTACCCGGAGCTGCAGCTGGCACTTCCTCCCCATCACTGTGCCCTTTGTAGGAAGTACATTCCGCTCCCACACACCAGCCAAGTCCCGGGTCCCATCCAACTCGCGACCCCATCCAACTCGCAGAGGGCAGTTGCCGCCTGCATTTGCCTCGCCCTGCAACCTGCCAGGACACCGTGGGGGAGTCCCCCCAGCACAGACTGCTCGCCTGAACCCCACCACCCATTACTCACTGACCAGCCTGTCTCATTCCATGCTGGCCTCAGTCTCCTGCTTTGTAAAACGGATGGGATGATAGCACCCCCTGCCCAGGGTCGGGGGGAGGCTTCAGTGAGACAGGGAGGGACGGCATGCCTCAGACCCCCCATGCGTGATCACTGGTGGGAACTACTGCTGAGCTCTATCCCTAGCCCGCAGTGACCGCTTCAATCCCAGCACACACAACGTGCCCACTAAGAAGTTACCCAGCTGGAACCAGGCAGACCGAGGTTTGAATCTAGACCCCTGTACTTACTACCTGTGCAGCTCAGAGCAAAATCATCAACACCCCTCCCCCCCTCCCCCCAAGCAGCTTGTTCATCTCTAAACCCTCCCTCGAAGCTTTTGGGAAAGACGAAGCGTGGTGGCCCGGAACACACCTGGTTATCCAGGGACCTGAAATAGATACCACATTCCTGCCTGGCATCCCATCTTTGGAAAATGCAGGGAGGGCCTCCCAGACTTTGATCCTGAACACCTTGGGATTTCCCTCGGAAGAGCCCTGGATCCTTTCCCTGAAGGACCAGTGTCACTTCCCCTGCAAGCATGAGATGTGTTTGATGTAACCAACGACCGCCCCTGCCTGTCTGCTGCGTCCCGGGGAGGCCTGTATCCCAGGTGCCCACATAGATTCCACCAAAGTAAATGCAAGCCTGGGGAGAGAGTGACTTTGTCAGGATGAGGGGTCAAGAAGGATTCCCGTTCTCCTACAATGGTTATCGTACACACCTGTGTGTTTCTCCCAGCACGACCTTTCAGCTGATAACAGCATCCTGTAACAGGACTGGGAGGTGCAGGAACAGGCCACGATCACCCCTGCCACTGAGCCAGCTGAGGAGGTCCTGGGCCCTGCAGGGAGGTGTCCAGAAGCAAGCACATTGGGGTCAAACTGCCAGGGTTGAAACCCAGCTTACTAGCTTAGGAATGTGGGCAAGTAACATCACCTCTTTGAGCATCTGTCTCTTCACCTGTGAAATGGGCATTATAACACAGCCAGAGGATGCAGTGCGGCAAACTCAAGGGCACAGTGCTGATGTTCTCTAAGTGTTGGTACTATAATTAGCTGGAGCTGAATGAGCAGCGTCTGAGTTCTAGGTTCTGTAATGGAAAGGAAGGGAAAGCAATGGCGGTGCAAAGTACCTACTATGTGCTCCTAGTACATAGGTGTTTAATCCTCAAAACAAGCCTAGGAAGGGGGTACACTATTCCCATTCTAAGGCAGAAGCTGGAAAGCCTGGAGAGGTTAAGTGACAGACTGACGTCTGCATCACTAGCTCGGGGATGCTCAGCCACATGTGCCTGCTTCTTAAGCACCCCACAGTGCCGGGATGCCTGGGGGGTCCAGGAGGGTTAGCAATTCACAGGTGCTCTGGGCTGCTGTCTGGACCACACTGGAGGAGGAGACAGGGAACGGGCAAGTGGGCCTGACTGAGTAGGATGGCCATCCCTCCAGGATACCCCGAAGCTGCATGAGCAGGCAGGCAGAGTGCTGACTGTGGTCAGCACCCCATCCCCCAGAGCAGATGGGCTTCCACTGGCTCTTTGGCACCAGACTAAGGCAACAGAAGGCTTCTGGAGGAAGAGCAGGTGCACCCAGGTCTGCTGTAACCATCCAGCTCAAAGGACCCTACACCCTCCAGCTGTGGCCTCCTCCAGAGTCACACCCAGGGTTCCATCCTTCCTGCATATGATCCGAAGCATGCAACAAACTTCTGCGAGAACTGTGTCTCACTACCCTGCTGCACACAGTTCCAAACCCCACCACACACAGGAGGGCACATGCATGTCATTACCAATGATGGCCTTACTGAAAGGACGTAGGTGGAATTCTGACTTCACCCCACAGGGATGCACCCGGGGGCAAGGGGCGCCAGTCGCCGTGGGCCGGCTACAGTCTGGACCGTGCAGGAGGCTCAGGGTTATTCATGGCAATGCTTCCAAGCCGATTCATTCATGTGCTCATTCATTCAGCATGTGTTTTGGGTGGCAGATAATACCACAAATGGAAGATCCCAAAGCTGATAAGACAGAAGGCGATGACAGCATCCGGCAGGTGAACAAGGGGCAGGTGCCGTGCTGGGGGATCAAAGACAGGGGGCAGAAAATTCTACCTGAGACCAGCAGGAAAAGCTTGTTTGGCAAACAAGAAGGCAAGACCTGCTGAGCAGCCAGTTAAAAGCAGTTCAGTTCAGAACCATGGAGCGTTGGGACATTTTACAAAATCCCCAAGAATACAGGCATGCTGACCACGGAGAGAGAGAGCGGAACAAGGATTCAAGGCTTCAGCTGGATGAACCAGCTGGCTCTATTTCCTTCTTGACTGGGTGTCTAGGCTGCACTGCACAGTAGCCTCTGCCTAATATTTGAGTCCTGAGCCCTGGGGACAGTCGATATTGTTATTAAACAATAACAGTCAATATTAACAATAATAGTTGCTGAGACATTGTGGGCTGCAGCCCTCAACTTCCAGACGTGGCTGAAATATGACAAATAGAGACTTTAGCCGGGAGGGGGTGACTTTACAGGACCCCTTCCAGGCTGCAACTGTCCTCATCGAACGACCCACCTCCCCACTCGCCCAAATGCCCTTCCTTCTAACTCAGGTGTGATTAGAAAAATGACCAGGCTTGAGCTAAAAATACAAATGCTTTATGTTCCTCCACAGGGGGAAAAAATAAGACAAGAGAATCTATGAAAGTAACAAGGAATTTCATCCTTCAGTGGGCTTTAGAATGGATATTTTAGACTCAGCCATCCATAAACATTGGGTAATATCAT
Organism: Acinonyx jubatus; assembly: GCF_027475565.1. Lineage (NCBI taxonomy): Eukaryota > Metazoa > Chordata > Mammalia > Carnivora > Felidae > Acinonyx > Acinonyx jubatus. Next base: position 20,245,213 of record NC_069396.1, on the reverse strand, counting down.
AGTCTTGTAGTGCAGAATGAATTCCAGGGAACGAGCCACAAATCTGCATTAGGCCCAGCAAGGGGAGGGGGGTGGTCCACCAGCATTTAAAAATCCTGTGGCTGGCAATGGCTGGCATCCTGTGTGTCCAGGTAAATAGATGCCCAGTCAAGGGTCAACCAACCAAATAGCAATGTGCTGCTGAGATGTGAAAAGAGGACACCTCGGGCCCCGGGCTTAGGCAGCAGGTCAGCTGAGACAGGGGCCTTCAGGCCTGAATCCCAATCACATCGGCCCCTGTGACTAGCTGGGCATCCCAGCGACTTCGGGGCTTACAAGGCACCGAGTGGTGTGGCCCCAACTTCTGGCCACACATTATCTCCCATCGTTCCCCACTTCCAGCATAATCCTTGACACGCAACTGAAAGAGTCAAGGCTGGCTGTCTGTCTGTCCTCCTCCCTGCCTCCTGCAATCCCCGGGGTTCTGTCCCCACTCTTCTTTCCACGTGGGGCAGCCATTCCCCAAGACTTCAGCTCCCAGCTTAAACATCACACACTCTGGAAGCCCTCCAGACCCCAGAGTGGATTAGCCAGCTGCCTCTTCTGCAGTGACTTGTTGATTTGAGGCAGTAAATACCAAGCCTGGCACATGCTTAATGCCACCTCGCCCAAGCCCCAGCCCCACCCAGGCTTCCTCCTCATCTTGCTGCATTAGCCAAGCTGTACACATGCGTGCACACACAGTACTTTGAGTCCCTGCCTTCCCTGAGCCTGCGAAGATCCTGCTCACATCTGAGCCACCGTCCATGCAATTTCCCCAGGGATTTTCCCATGGTTGTCAAACTGAATTAAAACCTCAGAACCTCCTCCTCATCCTTCAAGGATCAACTCAAATGTTACCTCCTCTCTGAAGCCCCTTACTCCAACCAGAACCTATAGACCTGCCCTCAGAGGGGTGCCCCTCAGCCCCAGGTACCATCCACATCCTCCCCTGCTCCCAGCAGTTTGCCCACACGTGTGGAAAAGGAGCATTCGTCTCAGCTGAGTCCAGAGCTTAATGCGCAGGTCTAAGCCACCTTCCATATCCCTGGGATCCACACAGCTCCTGACTCACAAGAACCTACCTCACCATGAAACCTGGAATAGGAAAAATAAAATACAGGGGTTTGCTTCCCTCATTGTATGAGCTAGTAACCTGAGTTGTAAGACGAAGGGGCAATCTGGGAGGAAAGGTGCATAGTCTCCACTCTCACCCCCAGCTCTGCTCAGAAGGACATGTCTGTGAGTATCCCACAGCAAAGCAAATGCTGTCCCAGGACCATGGTACAACCAGTTCTGTCCACTCTGGACTTGGAAAAAGAAAGTACAGTATTTGTAATAAAAGCCGGCATTATGGAGGACTCAGCGCATTTGCCTGGCCCCATGCTAAGTGTTTTCTATTCCTGATCTCCTCCTACCCTCTCAACCACCTGATGAGTTAAGTCCAACCACCCCCATTGCACAGAACTGGAAACCGAGACACGTAAGTATTTAAGTCTCCACCTGGCCGGGTCACGCAGAAATCCATGGTCAAACTGGCATTCAGGGTTTCGGCGCCAGTGGCTTGGCTCCAGAGCCAGAGCCGCCATGCTGTGTCCCTATCTTTGCATGTGGATTTCTTCAGCACATACTTGGATTCTGCCTGGTGCTGGGAGAGGCTGTACAGCTTGCGCACATTTAGATCAACTTGTCAACGGCAGGCTTGCTCACGACAGATCTTTTTCATCCCTCCTCCCCTGGCTCATGAGGCTGACAGAGTGGTGTATTGGATTTCCAAAGGAGTCTTTCATTAGAAAAATACATTCTTTTGATCACCCTCTGTCTCCCCAAAGTTGCAAAGGCTGAAGATCAAGTTGCCGACTGGAATCCCATTCATCATGGAGATAAACATCAGCCGCCTACCCCTCCACACACAGGCTGCCACCTTCAAAGAGCATATGTCAGCTGGTTGACAGCTGGTGGCAGGACCAGAAGACCTGGTCCTGGGAAGATCCTAGCTGGAACCCAAGCTCTGTTACTATGCATGCACCAGTGTGACCTTGGGCAACTCACTTCTTTCTGCATCTGTCCAGCAAGTCTGGACCCCTGTAGACTAGTAAATGACTGAATAAATGAACTGACGAATTAATGAATTAGGTAAGATACCCACCATCTTCCTGCTCAAAGATACTAGACTCTAAAGCATTTTTCTAAAGAACAGCCCAGCTTGGTTATTGGCCAAACCAGAATCCAGGCAATCAGAGACAGAAGCACCTCACATGTCCAAGTGAGCCTTATACTCATAGTCCCTAAAGCAACAGGGCTTTAAGCTGGCCCCGAAGCATGATGCGGGGCTTCTGAATGCAGGGCCTCTCCTTTGTGCCCACGGTTAAGCCCAGCCATCCATCCACAGGCAGCCAGCACAGGGCGAGGGACTGTACAGATTCGGGGGCAGCTGAGCTGAGCATGAGCTGACCTCTCAAGGTCGCTCCTAGCTCCAGATTCTCTGATTCAGTAATAGTCCCTGTGAATAATAGATCTGGTCTCTGACACTGTGCATGATAAAGTGACCCGGTGCAAAGTCCTATTAAGATAAATCACATTTAAGTTTAGGAAATTATATGTTTGAATCCTGTAATTTAATGTCACCGTGACGCCCGAGAGGAAGGAGAGGAAACTCAATTAGAGGCTAATTAGACCAGACTACTCACCAGGCCTGGGTTGCCTTTCTGCCTCTGCTCAAGGCAGTGAAGCAGAGCAACCCGTAACCCCAGCCCCTGTGCCTTAGTTTCCCCACCTGTAAAATGGGGACAGTCCTTGTGAAAAAGAGGGGGCAGAGGGCATTGGGTAAGCAGAGAAAGAGGTGAGGGCTCCCTAGCACCTGCCCTGACCCCTTTGGCTTCTGGGGCAGGGGAGGGGGGTCCTGGATAGGCTTCAGAGGATCTGTGAACTCTGTTCCATGAGCTGTATGTAGCCCCTGCACGTGGGTCAAGTTTGCAGAAGAGTGGGTCTCTTGTGGCTTCCAATGAATCTTCCAAAGGTGTGTGGAGGCCAAACCACCACAAATTACTCCTCTCACCATCCTTGCATCCACTGCTCCAACACTTTCCCATCTCACCAGCACCTTCACGCTTTACTGTGCCCTGCTATGACCCATCTTGCTGCAACAGTGGGCCATGGCTACCATGCTACTTCCCCACTCCTCAATGTCCTGCTGTCACCCCCGTTCCCTGAAACCGCTCTTCCAGGGTCTCCATGGTCTCCTAGAGAGCCACCCCATTAGTCCCTGTCCCTCCTGCCATCTCTCAAGCATCGTCCACTCTTTGCCCCTTCACTGAATCTCTGTCCCCTTCTGGCATCTGTGACCCCAGATGCTGTGCTTCTAGAATCTTTGCCAGGCAAGCACATCAGTTATTTCTCCTGGGCTCCAACCTCATTCCTTCTCCAACCGTGCTGCACAGCCTGCCAGAGAGTACCCCCCACCCCATCAGCACTTCTACACTGGGATGCCCAGATCTAATGCCACCTGAACTTCTTCTTGAAGATTCAGACCCCTGTATCCTCTCCTGGATTCCAGAGACTCCGGACATTCAACATTCAAGAACAAACTCATTCATTTCCCACACATTTCACAGAGATGAGATCATGACAAACTCAGTTGCTATAAGCAGAAAAATTTCTCCTCAACTTCCTGCATCTTCCAAACCTGATGTTCTGTGGACACCAAATTCTGGGACGTGTAAGATGTCCTGCTGACTGGAGGTCTTTGGTGGGGACGGGGGACATTCCACCAGGGGGATTGTGAGGGTCAAGGTTCCCAAGGAGAGGCTAATGCTTTGAGGGGGGCTCTACCTTGGAGTGGAAGTTCCAGAATGCCACCTCAGAATAAGCAGGTGTGAGAAGATGGGCAGGGCTGAGCTCGGGATGTAGAGGCCATAAGAAAGAAGGTGACAACATTCAGTCCAAGATGATGTGCCCTTTAAGTGGTAAGTAGGGTCAAAGGCAGAGTGGGATTCAGGGGAAGGCTATGGATGGAGGGAAGGAACATTTAGGTTCAAAATGGACTATGGGCACAAGTTTTCTGTAGCTCTGCTCTCACCCCATTTCCTGCCAGAGTCTGGGGTCCGGCATGTTTCACCTGCTCTTGGTAGGGGAGCTAGTTTGAGGTGAGGAGAAGAAACTTGGTAAGGGATACAAGCCCATAGGAGCAAGCTCCGTGGAGGGCAGGTGGAACATGGGCAGGGAGGCCTCTGGCCCCGGACCAGCACCAAAGGAGTGACAGAAACCAGGCTTGATTTCCTGGCCTCCCATAATGAATATCAGAGAACTTCCTCTATGACTACTTTGACCAAACGATGATGGGGAGAATGAGGACTATGTAGGAATAATGAAAGGAGAGCCTCTCTCTGTGCAGCACTTAAGTACCATTTAAGCTTTAATAACTTCAGATATAAATATATAAATACACACTCACTTGCAAATTTGTCTAAATGTCTTTTGCATTCATTCACTTCTGTACATTTAAAAAAAAAAAGTCTCTAAGTTTTTTTTTTTTTTCTTTCCAGCCCCTCTGGCTGAACATGGCAAATATTGACCGAAACAAAAAATTAAAATTAAACACATATAAATTCATAAAATTAGTATCTTAAAAAAATGGAAATACATCAACTTTTGAATGATGTGTTTCCTAAGCTTATAGCATCTATGCCTCTGAAGTTATTAAAGCTTAAAATTACGCTAAAGCTTTTGGACACTTTTTATTTAAGAGTCACCATCTTATAAAACAAAAAAATCACCATCTCAGCCAATCCTCATAATAATTCCCTGAAGGTAGGTACTGTTATCACCCCCATCTTTACAGACAAAAAGCAGAGGGTCAGGGAGGTTGAGAGACTCACCTGAGGTTACTCGGGGAGGGATTCTGGAGCTCAGGTTCCTGCCTCTTGTGACCAAAAGGAAATTTAACCTAAGGAGAGGTCTGAGGAGCAAACCCCCAGCTCAGGCAGCGGCATCTCTCGGCGGACCTGCCAGGCAAGTAGCCTTATAAAGTAGCAAGGAGCGGCTCCAAAAGACCACCGCGTGGACAGAATGCAAAGCAAGGAGAAGCAGAGAGTGAGCCTGAGGCCAGCTTATCTCAGGAGGAACACTCCAGAGTGCAATCAGAATCAGTGAGGGTCACGCCTGCAGGGGATAAGCTGGACACCGTTTCATCTCCATTCATCCTGGCCTTGAGGTTTATACAGACTGTGGGGAGCAATCTGGGCCTCCTTTTAACTGGGGGTATGGGGACCAGACGGGGAAAGATGAAGAGCAGGTAAAAAGAAATCCAGAGGGAGACTGGAGAGCAGCAGGGGGCAAAAATGGAAGAGACACATGGGATTTGGTGAATACAGGCTATGTATGTGCATGGATGCTCAAATATGAATCAACTATATTTTAATGGCGTAAAACACCAGTGAGCTTTGGAAGGATCATAAAGAACGTCGATATCCCGAATAACGGTATTGTCACTCTGAGTCCTTATAGCCTCACCTTTGGCAGGAAGCTCAGCAAAACCCTAAGCAAACAGTCCAGGTGTCGGACACCGGCTTTGCCACACGCGTCAGCCACGGGTCACCAGCACCCACACGTTGGTATCATGACCAAAGCTCTCCATTAGCCGCCCCTTCACCATCGAGCCACGTCTGCAAATCCCAAGGCTACACAGCTTTTCCTACCGAGAAAGCCTCATCCAGGAGCCACTGTGTGACCCAACACACAGGATGGACCTTCTGGAATTTGACTGTGACGGCACCAGGGGGACTTGAGGGTGGCGGTGAAGGTCAACAGGCACACCGTGTGACGGGACCAGCACGGGCCCAGGTGTGTGGTATGTGGGGACAAGCCAGCCCCAGACCCTCGTCTGGGGGCTCCTCGTCTTGGCTGCTTGGGGTCAAGGATACCAGAAGAGCAGCGAGGTATCCACCCTCACGCAGCGCGGCGAGCTGGGCCCTCGGCGCGGGGCTCCGAACTCCCGTTGCCTGCTGTCCTGGGCCGCACGCGGGCCTCTCCAGCAGGGCGAGGCCGCTGGTCGACAGGGAACTGCACTTACTCCTTGCACCTCCTTGCACCGTCTGGGGAGACCATCCCCCACCTTGTAAAGTTGCAAAGGCACGGAAGGCCGATTTTCTTAGACCCGCGGTGTAACCCACTCTGAACACTGACGTGAACAGCAAGAGGACTCAGCAGCGGTCTCTAAAAGCCGTGGCAGTCTGCCCGTTCCGGAGGGAGACACGAGATGGCAAGCACGGCCACCGACACGGGAAGCAAGAGAGAAACCACCCACATCCACCCAACACCTGCTCTCCTGAGGCCTTTCGCCTACAATGGCTCCGCCCTTCAGAGACAAAGCGGGTTGAGAAAGCCGAAGCCCGTCGTCGGGGTCACTCGGCTCCTGAGTGACACTAGTGAGCCAGAGTCCCACGCACCGGGCTCCAAAGACCCCTTAGGTGTTCTATGGAGCCACCTGTCCAAGGCAGCCGGCAGCTCAGGGAGATCAAAAGACCCCAACCTGGGACACCAGACAGCTCTTCACCGTCTACCCTTCCTGCTGGCACAAAGTGAGCAAGTGGGGAGCGCACCTGGGAGGAAAAGGCGGGCACCTGGGGAGGCTCCGGAGGACAACCTATCCGGAACAGGACGAAGGGAAGGGCAGGCTGAGGAGTCAGGCCCACCTGGCTGGGAATCCCGACTGCTCCTTCTGCCTCACCTTCTCAAGCCCAAGATGGGAGCCACAGTCCTACCCATCCACGTCACAGGACTCGGAGGATCAAAATGCCAAAACGCTTGTGATGTAGCAAATGGTGTACAAATGTTGTTCTCCTCTTTCCCTCCCTTACACAAGTTCAGGATCACTCTCCCCAACAGACCTTGGGGTTTCCCTCTTCTCAAAAGCTTCTGGCCTCAGTGTCTTGGCGTGCGTGTGATTTTTTTTTAATGTTTTATTTATTTCTGAGAGAGAGAGAGAGAGAGATCGTGGGCAGGGGAGGGGCAGAGAGAGAACGAGAATCCCAGGCAGGCTCAGCACTGTCAGCCCAGCGCCCGCTGTAGGTGCTCGAGCTCACAAAACAGTGAGATCATGACCTGAACTGAAACCAAGAGTGGGATGCTCAACCAACTAAGCCACCCAGGGGTCCCTGTGTGATTTTTTATAATTGAAGTACCATAGACACACAATGTTGCATTAGTTTCAGGTGTAGAACAGAGTAATTCCAACTTCTCTATCATTTTGCTGTGTTCACAAGTGCAGCTGCCATCTGTTACCATATATCGCTATTATAATAACATTGACTATATTCCATATGCTGTACCGTTTATCCCCCTGACGTATTCATTCCATGACTGGAAACCTAGACCTCCCACTCCTCTTCACCCATGTTGCCCAATGCCCCCTCACCTCTGGCAACCATCAGTCTGTTTCTATGTTTATGGGTTGTTCCTGCTTTTTTGTGTTTTTAGATTCCACATATCTGTGAAATCATATGGCACTTGTCTTCCTCTCTTTTCACTTAGTATGATACCCTCTAGGTCCATCCATGTTGTTGCAAATGGCAAGGTCTCATCCTTTTCTATGACCAAGTAATATTCCATTTACATATATACCACATCTTTACCATTCACCTGTTGATGGACACTTGTCTTGCTTCAGTATCTTACCTATTGTAAATAATGCTGCAATAAACTTAGGGTACATCTATCTTTGTGAATTCGTGTTTTGTTTTCTTTGGGTAAATACCTAATAGTGGGATTACTGGATCATGGGGTATTTTTAATTTTTTGAAGGACCTCCATACTGTGTTTCACAGTGGCTGCACCAATTTACATTCCCACCGACAGTGCATGGGGGTTCCTTTTTGTCCACATCCTGATCAACATCTGTTATTTGTCTTCTGAATTCTATCCATTCTGACAGGTGTAAGGAGGTATCTCATTGTGGTTTGGGTTTGCGCTTCCCTGATTAGTGATTTTCATGTGTCTGTCTGCTTCTGGTCTCAGTTTCCACATCACAAAACCTGAGACAGCAGATCTGCCTTCCAGGCAGGGCTGCTGTGGACAAATGCTCAGGCAGTGCACTGTACAATTCCAGGACACGCTTCCTGCAGAGCTGTAATCTTCACATAGAGAGGTTTGTGAGAATTTCATGAAATTTTGTGAGATCAGTTTGGAAAATGCCAAAGACTGTGTGAAGATTAGCCATCATGAAAACTGTTGCCACAATTAGGTTTACAGTTATCCTCTCTTCACTGATTCTCTGCAGACTCTAAACTTTTGTGGTACAGTAAAACCTTGAATTGCAAGAAACTTGTTCCGTGGGTCCTCTGCAAGACGAGCAGACATTTCTAATAGATTTTAACTTGATAGATGAGCAATGTCTTGCAACATGAGTAGGTCACGTGACCACAACTGAGCCAATGGTTCCTGACATTTGCTTGGAGAAGCAAGTGCTTTGGATTACAAGCATGTTTCCAGAACGAATTATGCCCACAAAACAAGGTTTTACTGAACTTTTTGTCCCTCAACTTTACTATCAGCGTGACAGCAGCAGCAATATGCCCACTATTTAAACACAAGTGTCCATCACTACCCCCAAGATCATGCTCTCTCCTAACACAGTACTTTGCAAACTTGAAATGTGTAGGTCAATCATTTGGAAAATTCTGTTAAAAGGCAGATTCTGATGGGGGAGGTAGGAGGTTTAGGGGGAAGAAGGGGAGGAGGTACTCAGCTTCTGTATTTCCGACAGTCCAAGGGGACCTCGTTGTGGTGAAGCTGATGCTGTTTCGCTGACCACCCTTCGAGGAGCACCTGGCCTTAGTGTAAATAGTGTAAGGGATGGACTTTTCTTGAAGACTAGCTAAAAAATGAAGGGGCATCCAACCAACACCTATAGGTCAAATCCAGCCCAGGTGCCTCTTTTGTAAATAAAATAGTAACCACATCCACTTATTTACCTATTGCCTACACTATGTATAACACAGCTACACCTATTTATTCGCAGATTGTAGAAGGCTGTTTTTGCAGGAAAGCAACAGAGTAGTTGTGGCAAAGACCACATAGCCCACCGTACTGGAAAAGAGATACACTCAACTTAAAATCAAACACATTTCTTTACGCGGGATATTTTGCCCTGGGGCCAGGCCCGCTGAATTACTTGAAGAAAGTTTTTGCCAATCCCTCTCCACAGGAGGACTGTAGATCAGGTCTCCCTGGGTTTCCCTGCTGGGGGAAGAGACCCCCTGGGCCCCATCCCTGAGGCCTCATGCAGCTGGCAGAAGCTGACAAGTGTGCAGGGTCCAAGGTATTCTAGAGTAACTCAGCTGGCCCAGGCTGTGTCCCGAGACGTGGCCAACCATCCCTCAGGGGGCCAGTTCATCTGAAGCTGGGCCACCAAGCAGAGGATCCACTGTTACAAGGCTGACCATAAGTAACTGAGTCAGCCCCTGTTCCTGAAACATTTTATGGTCCCATAGACTCTTAGAGCCAAGCTGTGTCTCAAGGTCCTCTGCTCTGATCCCACACAGGAGTTCAAGGTTCTGACCAGGGGACTCCAGCCTCTGCTTGAACACTTCTGATGGTGGAGAGCTCACTACCGCACATTTTCAGGAGAGTTATGTTAGCCAAGTTCACACCTGCTTCCACGTAGAACCCACCCACTGACTATTGTTAAGTCTTCTCCTAGATGATCTCCAAGAAGTCCCTTTGCCACAGCGAGCCTCAGTCCCTTGCGTTTCAAAAGGGGAGGACCTAACCGAACAGGCAGAATGGGTGTGAGGGTCGGTGGGCCAGTGCTTGTGAGGCCTTCATCTGCATTATGTCTTGATGTTCACACCAGCCGTGTGACAGGGAGATTCCTCACGCTCATTTTGAAAATAAGAAAGCAGGGGAGCCTGGGTGGCTCAGTCCCTCAAGTGTCTGACTGTGGCTTAGGTCATGATCTCATGGTTTGGGAGTTCAAGCCCCATGTTGGGCTCTGTGCTAACAGTGCAGAGCCTGCTTCAGATTCTCTCTCTCCCTCGCTCTCTGCCCCTCCCCCACTCATGCTGGCTCTCAAAAATAAATAAATATTTAAGAAATAAATAAAAATAAGGAAGTTGAAGCTCAGAAGGGTGCACTAAGGGGTGTGGAGGCGGGGGAGGGCTTCAAATCCAAGCACACCTGCCATAAACTCGGGGTTCTGTGGGGCTCCTCACTTGCCTCTCAGGAATGTAAGAAACACACTGGGGACAAGGACACCCTCAGGCCTCCCAGTTCTGGACTCAAGGATCCCTAAATGGGCCCCCAAAGGCTTGAAATCTATCAGGTCCATCTCAAACTCCCTTCGTTAAGAGAAATGAAATGTTTTATCAACTTCTTCGACAGACAATCTGATTTCCTTCCCTGTCGCCACTTATCATTTCCTCCCAGCTACTATTGAGGTCACAGCTTCAGAGACCGTTAGATGTCTGTCACGTGGAGTATTATTGCCCCCATTTTTCACCCAAGAGAAGCGGACTGACGCTTGCTGCAATCGCGGGGATGGAGTCACAGCTGTCTGTGCAACCGCGTGTGAGGGGGCAGCGTGCACACCGCCCACACTGTGGGGTGACGGAGCACGGGGCCGACTGACCCACTGGGCACCGCAGCGAGGCTGGGAAGCCAGGGAGAGCGACAGGAGGGAGGGGCGAGTCCTCAGGTGCGTCCATGCCCCCATGGTGCGCACAGCTGGCTGGCCGCCCTGCCCCCGCCCACCTCTTTTGAGGCAACAGCACCTACCTCTCACCGGAGTTCTGCAGTCCTTCCTTCCTGCCGGTGTCCGTGGCTCCAACCAGGTCCTCTGCAAGCCTTTTCCCACAGTGAGATTTTTCTCAGCTGCCCATCTGATGTCACACCCCTGCTCCAAATCCTTCAGTGCCTTCCCACTGGTCCAGGATAAAGTCCAGACTCTGCGACGTGTGGCAACAAGGTCTGTTCCACCGGACTTCTGCCTGTGGGGGATCCCCGCCCATGACCGTGGCCCTGGTGTGCTCAGGTCCGGCAGTCAGGGGTCCTGTTCGCTTCCCCCAGGTGGTCAGGCTCCCTCTGCTGGAACCCTCCTTCCAGCTCACCAAGATGACAGATTAAAGACGGCCACATATTCTTGGATGCTTCTTCATCAGCAAGTGGAGGGGGAGATCTTTGTCCTCTTCCCCTGAAGCTGGGGAGCCTTTGTGACCACCTTGACCAGTGGGGCTCAGGGGAAGCGACACCTTGCCAGCTCATGGCCCCCGGCCTTCAGAGACTGGCACTTGCCAAGTCCTCTCTTGTGGAGCCCTGAGGTGCCTTGTAAGAAGACTAACTACTTTTCTAGAGACACAAGACAGGACATGTGGACAGTCCTTGAGACCATATAGAGAGGCCGGCTCCCTCCTGTCCCCACCAAGGCACTAAGCACGTAAGGGAAGCCCTCTCAGACTCACCAAACCTGACTAATTTCCAGCTGAGTGTTATCAAACGGCCTCAGGACCCCATGGAGAACAACCACCCAAACAAGCCTTCTCCAAACTCTTGACTCACAGAATGGGGAAACAGAGGAAAATGGTGGTTGTGTGAAGCCACTGAGGTGTTGGGGCAGTTCATCATGCAGTAACGGCCCAGACATTTTCTCTCCCTTCCTTTTGTTGACTAATCTGCATGTATCCTCTAGCTCAGATGTCCCTTCCTCGGGAAAGCTTTCTCTGATGATGAATCTGTTTTAGGTGCCTCTACTTTGGGTGGGTGTTCCCATAGAAACCCACCCCCATCAGAACACACAGAGTTGCTGGCTTCCCACTCCCCCTACCTTACGAGGCCCCAGGAGGCAAGGATCCCCTGCTTGCCTGCCTCAGCACTCTATCTCCAGCAGGGAGCCCAGTAGCTGCTCAATAAAGATTTCACGAGTGAGTTAATGACCAAATAAATGGAGTCACCTGAGATAGCTACGAAGTTCCTAATTAGTGGTGAGAGGTGAGCTACAGACAGAACCAATTTTTTTAATTTTTTTGAAATGTTTCTTCATTCATGTTTTTTTCCTTTTGGGGGGGAGGGGAGAGAGAGAGAGAAAGAGCATGAACAGACAAGGGAGGGGCAGAGAGAGAGGAGGAGAGAATCCCAAGCAGGCTCCTTGCTGTCAGCACAAAGCCCGACATAGGGCTCGAACTTACAAACCGTGAGATCATGACCTGAGCTGAAAGCAAGAGTTGGATGCTTAACCAACTGCGCCACCCAGGCACCCCAAACCAAACTTGTCAAGTAGTCCCAGCAAGCAGGGTTAAATGACTCTATCAAGACTGTGAAGGAAGTAATGTATAAATTATGTCCAGCCCCAGGCAGTTGGGTAGATAGATATTCCAACAAAAATATAATGAGCTACTATGTGGCCATTAAATGTCTCCATATGTGAAAAGCAATTGCTAACAATATTATGTGATAAGACAGTTGACAAGTCCCCACCCAGACCCTTGCACTCAGCTGAATCCCAGACCTAGTTTATGCGTTCATTCATTCCCACGCATTCATTTGTTCAAGAAGCATTTATCAAGGGTCTCCTGTATATGGGACGCTCTGCCAGTCACTGGAGCTGTAAAACAGCAAAAAGCACAGGTTGTGGGACCATGAGAGCCCCGCACAGACTCGGCGCTGATCGGGGAAGGCTGTCTGTCCCCTTGCAAGCACCTGGAGGGAGGAAAGCGCGCCAGGGAGAAAAACCCCTTCTGCCCTTGCTCTGGAGTCGCCAAGGATTATATATTGCTCGTGGCTGTAATCATGAAATTAAAAGCAGCTGGGGAGTGGGGATTAAAAAGGGACGTATCCTCAGTGGTGGGGCAGGAGCAGATGCTTCTTAGGAGGGAGAGAAAGCCCCTGGGCAAAACCCAAGGCCTGCAGTGAGGGCGGAAAGCTGGGACCTGTTAACGAGGAAAAAATGAAAAGCTTGAGGCAAAACCCAGAGTTAAGGCTTAATTAAGAAAGCAGGCGTTTTAGGTTCACACAAATAAGCAAACAGAATCCCCTCAGCCCTTCCTGATCATCACCAAGTAATTGCTTTAAAGCTGTGGTTTGCTCTGCTTGGGCAATCCTTAAATACATGTGGATAAAAGTAAGGAAGGTAGAGTGAGTGGAGAGCAGGCTGCCTGTCCCTTGACGGCCGGGTCCTGGCGTGGCCCTCGCTGTGCGGGACCTGGACGCTGCCAGCCCGCGCGGGGCCTCTGTCTGCCTCCCCGCCCCGCACCGCCAGGGCACGGAGGGAATGAATAAAGGGATCCCGAGTCCTCTCTCGTTCTGGAAGTAGGCGGTGCGGTTTGATATAGGGGCACAAACTCTCGCTTTGAGAGCCCTCTGGGGTTCCCGTGGAATCTCCATCATGTACCACCTACGTGATGTTAGGCACAGCAGGTTAGGACTTGGAATGGTGTGTCTTTTCACCCTAAAATTGGGGTTTTTACTGCCTGCCTCCGACTTCTGGGAGAATTATGGGAACAAGGTCCACAGCATCAGTGCCCAGGGACACCTTGTTACTGCACGGGACGGCTGATGTCTGCCACGGGGTACTGCCCAAACCAACCACTACCAACGATGCTTGCTCAGAGGCAGAGTGGTGCCTTGCAGAAAGGGTGGGCATGGGACCGCCAGGTGTGGGTACTTGTGGTCCTGTGCGGAACTCTCTTCCTCCGAGCACTAAGCTTGTCTTAGGAGCAACCCCTTCTTCCTCTTCCGGCCCCGCTGTGGTGGAGCCTTCCTCTTGGATGCTGCCCCAGAGCCCCAACTTCAAGGTTGATTGTCCTGCTACCATCAGAGCCTTCAGGGTGCATCACAAGCACCTACCTCTTTGTCCCTCCACTGGCCCTCTCCTCTGTGAAGACAAGGTCCAAATATGTTTCAACGGACATCGTCTGGCACTTTGTCACAACTCCATGACTGTTACTTAAATCAATTTTTGAGTCAATCCAACCCACCTCCAGGACCGCCACTGGCTAACTGTGTGATTTTATGCCAAGCAAACCACATTACCTTTCTAGGCTCACCTGTGAAATGGCCCCACCTGTACCCAGTGCCCACGTATTGAATCACCATCAGGCACCATCAATTGTAGGATGCGTGTTGTCTTCTACGTCACTGAGAAAGAAAGGATACTTCCAAATCACTTGGACCTGATGTTTTAAGTCTCTTAAAAGTTATTTCTTGTTGCTAGTTTAAATGCTCTTCTCTATTTAATTGGCAGGTATTTTATCACTCTTGGGCTTATGTATAAAGGGAAAATTATGAGTGGATTAAATGGGTGAAAGTATCCCTAAACCTTCTTCAGATTCAGAGTCACTTTGTGATTCAAAATCATCAGGTAGGTAATGTTCCAAAAAGCGCTGCCCTCCGTGTCATCAAGATTATAGGTGATTCAGCAGTTCTTAAAAGAATCCTTAAAAAGAACCGAGACATGTTTGCTGAATGTTCCTTCTGCCTTTGCGGTGATGCAGCGCTGGCCTCCTGTTGATGCCTGCTTTCAGAGTATTGCTAAATACCTCTGATTTGGCAATTCTGTCACCCTTTCTGCACAACCATTTGATTCCTGGGGACTCAAAAAAATGATCTCCGCTTCTAGGATTTTCTTCCCAGCCACTGACACCCATCCTGGGAGTTGTGATGCTGGTACGTGCAAAGGCAACACTGTGTATGTCACGATGCTACATGGCCAACAGCAGTGATAAGGTGACATCAGTTATAAGGCACAGCCCAATTTTGAGTTATTAATGAATGAAAACCACATGCATCTTGAAACTGGTGAATTATAGTACTTCGTGGGATTGATCTCACAATGAAAGCATGACCTTTCTGAAAAGCCTCTAGCATAGAGCCTTGCACATGGTGGGACTGAACACCATGTTCCTTTCTTCACTCTTTCCAGCCCAGAGATGTTTCCTGTGACTATAGGTCTCCGGACTACGATGAGGGGTTGATGGATGGGGAACTAGTTTTAATACACAGAATGAACATCTGATGGGGGGTGGGGAAAATATGAGAGGCAATATGGGGTGTTTCTAAGCCTACATCTGTAGCGACCATATAATTTATCATCTAAACGAAGACACTTCTGAGAGTGGAAGAGGTCATTCGTGATAATTTCACTGAGACCATAAGCATAAACTGGGGCTGACCCAGAAGTGCTGGGATGTATAACAACCCACTATATCCCATCTTCCATCCAGAAAGGAAGGCGAAAATCAGATGCAAATTTCTCCGTGCTTGGGCTTTGGATGCCTTTGTCCAAAACCAGGAAGGCCGTGAGGTAATTGATGGGCATGCAAGTACTTTTGGCTCCCATCCCAAGAAGGCTTAACAATAAATTCCAAAACTGGTAAAAATCCGATGCTGCTGCGTTGTGGGAGAGGCTCCCCTTCCCCAACTGTTATTTATGGTGCAGAGAAAAGGCACCGCATTGATGATGGATCTGCTTTTATCGGATAAAAATGGGAGGAACAGTGAAAGATCATGGTGAGATATTGTGCAGAATTTCAGCAGGACACTTTAAAAACGTATATTAGAGAAAATGAATTTTTCACTGGCGAAAACGTATCCATTTACAGTCGGAGCATCCATATATTTATGAGTGTTTTTTAGCCCTTAAAATAGTAACCCAGGACAGAATAACAAAGAGTCTCTTAATAGCCCTAATTTATCAGGCTCAGCGGTTTAAGAAAAATAAATAAAAAGAAATAGAAATGAGAGAAAGACAGAGAGAGAATCTGAAATACTGGAAATGGTACCACTCAAAAGGTGACACCATGTCTGTCTTCTTAAGAGAATGAGTCTGAACCTGAGCAAGCCAAGAGTGGCTTTAAAAGTACCCAAGGTCGGGTCCCCAGGGGGTGAGGGAAGGTGGGGACGAGGACAGTGGTTTGGCCATGTAACCCCATCTCTTTTTGAATGGGCACCTTTGCCCTTGCTTCTTTGAATGCATTTATTTGAGGACTCCAATCGCAATTTCTTACTAGTTTTCTCCATTCTCCTGCCTCTTTCCTTGTCTGATGTTTTCTCTGGACTGTGACCCATTTATATCTGCAACATTGCTTTGGATGCTACGATGCCACACAGTAGACAGAACACAGAAGTTGGGTTCAAATCTCATTTCTGAGACTTTCTGCTGCATGACCTGTGGCAAGTTACTGGACCTCTCTGAGTCTTGATTTACCCCTTCATGAAATGGGGTTGTCACAAAGCCACCAATCCCTTCTTTGCATAACTTTCATCATCACTAGAAACTGTTTCTTAACCCTGGACTGAAGTCTGTCCCCTGCCCCCAAAAAAGGTTCCCTCATCAATTAAAAACACGACTCACAGGGACGCCTGGGTGACTCAGTCGGCTAAACATTGGACTCTTGATTTCGGCTCAGGTCATGATCTCACATAAGATCAAGCCCCACATCATGCAGTCAGCACAGAACCTGCTGGAGATTCTCTCCCTCTCTGTCTCTGTCTCTGTCTCTCTCTCTGCCTCTCCCCCACTCACACATGCATGCACTCTCACTCTCTCTCTCTCAAAATAAATAAACTTTAAAAACATGGCTCCTTGTGTTCAACTCTCTGTGACTTCAACCTAGGGAAAAAACATTTGCAACATAAATGTTAGTTCCCTTAATATATAAACATTTCTAAGAAATTAATAATAAAAGCATAACCCAGGTAAAACAAAAGTAGAAATAACAGGAAAAGGACATGCGCAGGAAATTTGCCAAAAAAAAAATTAAATAAAAATCATCCAAACTGGTAATTAAGGAAATAGAAATCAAAACAATACCTGTGAATTTTTAAAAGGTCAAAAAGAATTATAATACTAAGTGTTGAAAAACAGTTGCTCAGGGAGCTGTGGAACTAGTGAAACTTTTCTAGGTGGAAGTTA
This sequence comes from Acinonyx jubatus, assembly GCF_027475565.1. Classification (NCBI taxonomy): domain Eukaryota; kingdom Metazoa; phylum Chordata; class Mammalia; order Carnivora; family Felidae; genus Acinonyx; species Acinonyx jubatus. The sequence continues at coordinate 20,228,295 of NC_069396.1, read as the reverse complement.
GAAATATCTAGCAAAGGTATAAAATATCTGGAACCCTTTTGACTCTAAAATTTCAGGAAATTCATCTCAAGGACAAAAGTTTTTGGGTTTTTTTTTTTTAAGTTTATTTCTTTTGAGAGTGAGAGAGCACAAGCAGGGAAGGGGCAGAGAGAGAGGGAGAGACAGAATCCCAAGCAGGCTCCTCACTGCCAGCACAGCCCCAGGCAGGGCTCGAGCTCACAAACCATGAGATCCTGACCTGAGCCGAAACCAAGAATCAGATGCCCCACCGACTGAGCCACCCAGGTGCCCCTCAAGGACAATAGTTTTTCATGTGTAGCGATATTTAGCACATTATTTAAATTATAGAAAATGTGAAAACATTCTATATTTCCAACAACAAAAGATGGGCTATGTAAAACTAAGATAAAGTGTAATTCTTTGCAGACATTTAAAATTATGCTTTGGAGAAAATTAAATAAGAGAAAATGTGCAGAAAACAATTACCAGAAGCAAATACACGGTGGTTATCTCTGGATGGTAGGATAAAGGATGATGGTTCTCTTTAAGTATTTCTGTATTTTGAAATTTTCATTTTGAAGGAAGGAGGAAAGAACAGAGTGGGAAGGAGGAAAGGAAGAGCAAGAGAAAGCTTTGTTTCTGCCATGTTCTCTATCGGATGTCAATCCGAATGTTAGAAATAGTCGGGAGAGAGGAGGTAGCATTGGATCACTGTCTTGCTGCTGACATGCTGTGTGAGTTTTTACTCTATCCTTAACCTCTCTCTGCACTGCTGCTTTCTTCCGTGTCAGATGAGGAAAAATGGCCAGGCTCGCTTATGCATCGGGTAGCTGCGATGATCAGAAAGGACGCCAAGCATGAAGGGGCTCATAAAATGGCCAAGTGCTGTACAAGTCCTGGATAGGGTAATTATTGCCTTTGTTAGTGCGATCATTCTCTCCTGTTCCATTATCCTTTGCTGGAGAGCTGCTTGTCGGGCTGTGAAGTGCACTCAGCATTTCCGCATTACACAAAGTGAAGTGCATGCGGCTGCCTGGACCTATTTCGACAGATCTGGCATCCAGAGATAACCAAGCAGACCCCAAAGGCCTCCGTGGCTGCCCGGTGGGAGTATGTGTGGTTCTAAGAGGACCAACTTGGCACCGGCAGACCTAGACTGGAGTCCAACTTGTCCATTGTAAGCCACGCGAACTGAGACACCTCGCTCCACCTGCCTGAGTCCCAGTCACCCACCTGTGAAATGGAGACAGTAATACCAGTCCTAATTCTATCACGTGATCATCGGGAGGCTGCCTCCCAAGCATGTGTGTGATTCTCCATGACCACCAACGCATGCAAGTGGATGTAACACCGAGAGTGCTCTGTAATCTGGGCCATCGTGTGTCAAGTTCACACGCTACAGACATAGTTCCTCTTGAAGTTAACAAGCAATACGTGAAACACAGGCTCTGTGAGCAAAGTTTGCAGAATCACTGGATTTTAAACAGTAATGACACTTATAATAGAACAGGTTTTTGTAAGACTTCTCAAAGGCTTTAATATGCTCTTGTCTGTGTGAATCTCCAAGAGCAGGTTAAATTTCCTAAAGACCTTTGACCATGGAATTCTGATTTTATGCAGCATCTAGCTTATGCTCCCTGACACAAACCTGGCAGAGGTTGACCTGAGACAAAATGAACTACAAAGGCCCCAGCTGGGTTCTAACCTTGTATCTTGGCTGCTTTTTACTCCTGAGTCCTTTCATCCCGACCCTAAGATGTAGCAGCATCTCAACTCTGGAAAGGAAATCTCTCTCTTACCCATTTATACACGTTAATGCCAACACAGCCTACCCTCTCACCCATCACCTTCTTATTAATTATTTGTTCTGGATTAACCAATCCATTGATTCCTCCATTCTTTCAACCACCCATCAATCCATGTCTGTCTGTATATTCATTCCCATTTAACAGACTGAAAATCAGAAACTCAGAAAGATGACGTAATTTGTCTCAGATATGTAGCGTTTAGATTCAAATCTAAATATATGTGTTTCTGAGGTCGACTAGAAAGTATGGCAGCCCCCCAGCTCCCCACTACTCCCAGAGGCCCCACAGCCCAGATAGTCAGGAAGCCCCATCAAGACTGACATCCAAGAGCACCAATGAGTCGTGGAGTAGTAGAGAGGAATCTGGTGAGGGGAAGGGAGTTGGAATGGGTGAGAAATGGTCTTCATCATTCTGGTGTACTGGGGTAATAATCAGATTGTGGACTTGGGGGCCAATGACATTTCAGTTAGAATCCATGATCCAAGTTTACTAGCAATATACCCTCACTGAGCCTTGGCTTTCTTCTCAATAGAGTATGATGCTACCTGTCTTGTGGGAAGGCTACAAGAAGCCAATGAGCTAATGTGTATAAAGGCACTGAAGCTCTTGGCCAAGTACATGGTGAGTAGCACCTGGCCTCATTTTATCCCCAGTTGATATGGCCTGGGTACCACTCATGGAGTCACCATTTACTGGATGCCAACCATATGTCAAGTGCAAAGGATAAGGGCAAGGACAAAACCCAGATTCATCCCTTGGAGGAGACCAGAGCCCGTTTGACCTCCTTCACATCTCTGCTTTTCTGGGCAGGGAGGGTTTGGTACATCAAGAGACTTCTTTACAAGCTCTGCAAAATCAGCTAAAATTTCCAAGTGTTTGTGTTTGATGAAAAGATTGTCAGAGAGAAGTTCATAAACCCCGAGGAAAGAACAACCAAGTTCTAAGAAAGTGTTACTATTATTAATAATAATAACAAGGGCAGCAACAACAACCTGACCAAAGCCATGTTATGTGCTTTTTAATGGTATCTTCCCCCAAATTCAGTTTTTATTCGGTAACCAATACCAAATAGGCAGCCTTTCTGAGGCATCCCTAAAAGACCCTGCATACGTTGTCCTTTTCTCTCTTTGTTCATTAAAAGAAAAGGAAGAAGAACGTGTTCCTTGTCGAGGACTGTCCTGTGCTGCAAAGGGCACTGGATACAAGGATTGTTCTAGTTGAGGACATGAGGAGCAGAAAAGCTTGACTAATTATGTTGCTAATTACTTGAAGCATCTTCCATTTGACAATATAATTATGCCAGTGTAAGGTGAGATGTCTCAATTACTGAATAAAAAGAAAGGAATGCCCCCTCCCCACTACTCTTCCCTTTTCTGTTATTCAGGGTGGATTTTAAAAACTCTCTCAACTCAGAGGTGATTTACCAAAAAATGAGGCCCCACCCCTTTCTCTTAAGCCATCACAGGACATGTAAGGTCTGATGAGCCGCCCCACACGCACAGCAGGACTTCTATAAATAAATGAGGTTCGCTCAAAGGAAATAGACCTTTCAGTGACTACCCAACCACTCCATTGCTCTAGGTTAAGGTTCAATTCTCAGCAGGGTGTGGCTTCCTGCAGGATCTTTAAGAGTGTTCCAGAAGGATCAGAAATGTGAAGACAAACAGTGCTTTCTTGTGGTCAGGGTCTGAACACACCACAGTGGAGGTGGACATCAGTTCTGAGATGCCCCCAGTGGACCAGGTTGGTAACCGCAAGATGGGTGCAGGGGTAGAGAGATAGAAAAAAGTCAGTAGAAATACAGAATGATGAGCAAAAGGTTATTGGAATTCCTGCACCAAGCAACTTGTCACGTTGATGGTGAAGCAGGCTTGACTCCTCTCTTCAGCCTCTTGAATCGGTTTCCTAAGTGGTAAAATAACCCATTGGGCGAACAGCTTGCTATTCAATGTGTGGTCTGTGGACCAGCTGCATCGGCATCACCTGGGGGCTTGTTAGAGCTGCAGAAATCCCAGGACTCTCCCCAGGTTTAACTGCATTTTAGAAAGATATCCTAGGTAATTCATGTACACAGTGAAGTTCGAGAAGCCCTGGAATAGCAAATACTTCTGACGTACTTCCTTTGATCATTTCTCAAAAAGACAATCCCAAATGAACACATATCCACAGGTCCTTGCTTCCACATACAGTCAACCCTTGAACAACACTGAGCTAGGGGTTCTGACACCCTCCTGCAGTCAAAAATCAGTGTATAACTTTTGATTCTCCAAAACTTAACTACTATATATATTTTTTTAAGGTTTATTCATTTATTTATTTTGAGAGGAAGAAATAGAGTGTGCATGCACAAGTGGGGGGGGGGGCGGGAGAGAGAGAGGGAGAGACAGAGAGAGAGACAGAGAGAGAGAGAATCCCAAGCAGTTTCCACACAGTCAGAGCAGAGCCCGGCGCAGGGCTCATACCCATGAACCACAAGATCATGACCTGAGCTGAAATCAAGAGTCAGAGGCTTAACCCACTGACTCACTCAGGCCCCCCCTTCAAAACTTAACTACTAATAGCTGGCTATGACCAGAAGCCATATTGATAACATAACAGTTCATTAACTGATATTTTATACTATATTCTTACAATAAAGTAAGCTAGAGATAAGAATACATTATTTTTTTTAATGTTTATTTTTGAGAGAGAGAGTCGGGGAAGGGCAGAGAGAGAGGGAGACACAGAATCAGAAGCAGACTCCAGGCTTTGAGCTGTCAGCACAGAGCCCGACACAGAGCTCGAACCCACGAACTGTGAGATCATGACCTGAGCCGAAGTCGAACGTTTAACTGACTGAGCCACCCAGGTGCCCCAGAGGAAAAAAAAAAACATAATTAAGGAAATTATGAGAAGAAAACACATTTGCAGTACTCTGCTGTATCTATGGAAAAAAATGGTCATATAAGAGGACCGGAGTAGTTCAAGGGTCAACTGTATCTCTAAAAAGACCCTGACAGACCAAATCACTGACAAATATGTCGTCTCTGATTGGTACTAGCTACCTAGACTGTGGTGTAGATAAAAGATCATGAGGTAGGATTAAGACCCAGGAAGAAAGAGTTCTGTGATCAGTTAGTAATGTCTGCCATAGGCACAGGCCACAAATGGCAGGTGTAGTCAGTTATATTTTAATGAGTTACGTCTTAAAAGAGGACTTGAGGTTTGGGTGTTTATGGGTAAAGACCATGGGAATTAACTGACCTGGATTCTATTTTTTGATTTCAGACCTCAGATGGAGATGCTGAACTCAGATCAGTGAAGGACCTTATTGCCCTGATGTTCTTTAATCCCAGTGATCTATGATCACATGTATAGAGTCCTATCACATATGCTCATGCTCTCACGAAAACAGATTTCATTCCTGTGTCACACAAACATAGCTTCCCTTAAAACCAGAGCCCTCCTCTTAAATAATCACCTGGTGGTGCCTGTGGGGGTGGGGGGGGAAGACAGCGGGGGTTGAGGGATATGGGGAGGAGAGCTGCCAAGCACGCTGGTCTGGAGCAGGCCCCAGCCCTCCACCTCCGCTAGGCATCTGTTTCCAATGAAGCTAAGGAAATGCCTAACCCCACTCCTGCATTCTCTCATCATTGCCCTGGTCTCGCCTCCACACCAGCCTCTCCCCTGTGCGGGCTCTGAGCCAAGCCCCAAATCCGCATGGGCTCTCAGGGGCCAGGAAGCAGAACAAGGCCTCACTCCCTGACTCCTCTGGAAGCAGAGGAGGGGCTGTGCTAAAGGTCCCTATGGGAAACACCCACCCTTCAGGGTGTCTGAGGTCTGCTGGAGGTGAGCCAGACCTCTCAACATGGTTGTGTGTCAGGGCAAGAGTTTTAAATTGAACTCTCAGTGATGTGGCTTTTCTAGAGATACCTGCCCACATGTATCAGAAAAACCACATGCTACTTTCCAACACTGCAAATGGGGGGGTGAAAGTGCACCTAGAAAGTCTTAGGAGAAATGCAGTGGCTTTCAACTAGGGGCAATCTTGCTCCTCTGGGGGCATCTGGCAACATCTGGAGACTTGGGGTTGTCATAAGGGGAGAGGGCAGTGTTACTGTCCGGGGGTGCTGGTAAACATTCTGTGATGCACACAAAGACATTATCCAGCGCAAAATGTCAATAGGGTTGAGAAATCCTGCTGTAAGACAACTTGGGGACTACCAAGCCTATCCCTCTGGTTCACAGATGGGACAACTGCAGGCCACAGAGGAATGCATACTTGCTCTGGATGGCAAGCTAGTAGTGGAACGAAAACAGGGGCTCTGATCCCCTTGTCTGCCCAGCTGCAAACTCAGGGAACCTGGAGAGTGAAGCAGAAAACTGGCCCTGAGGATAGGCCCTGCCCAGACTTGTAGAGAAGGAAGAAGAAAAAGAATAGTTATGGGAATGATGATCCTTAACATATGATCACCACACCCAGCAGCAAAACGTCAGTGGCTCTCCTGGACTTATTCAGATTAGCCAATCCTTCCTCCTTATTGGGAATTAAAAAGGAATGGAAAGAGGGCATGAGTGTGGTGGAAGGGAGCCAAGGAAACCACATCTAATCGATGCACACTGTGGGCCACAAAATACCCAAACAATAGGTAATTTGTTGTCTTAGTTATTTGCAGAGGAAGCCTCCAACTTTTCCCTCTAGAAAGTGGTTCGTAGGGCACTGTTGAGATGCATTCAGGTATATCACTAGTCTCAGGGAGTAAGTTCCACTATCATTCTGTGCCTCCAATGTAAAATCCCCATCGTGAATCAGGTAAGAGGAGAGCCATCCCATACCCATGATCCTGATTCAATATTGAAGTCTGAGTCAGACTATGTCAGAGCAACTGCTTGGTTGTCTTGCTTCAGAGTTATTCTAATTACTCCCCTATTGTGACAGCAGTGCCTTGAGAAGGAGTTGAAGCAGATGGGAGCATTGACATGAGCCCCCATCCCGTGAACTCCATCTGGTTAAGACTCTCCATTGTCAGTCTGTCCAACCCAACCAACTATCCCATGTCATCCAGAGATCTGTTTATTACAACTACCCTCAGTCTTACATACACAGATGTGCTTGGAATGTCCATTTTCAAGTGGCCCATTTCCAAATGTCAAAGTTGGAGTTCATTCTGGAAGGGGCTTTTTGAAGCCTGTAGACTCAAAATCTCTCCAGTGGCTCTGACAGCTAGCCCCCACTAATTGTCCTGGCTTCAGCATATCTGGAAACCAGTCCCATTTTTTTTAATCAACACATTTTCTGATTTTAAAAGCAATCCACAGACATTACAGCATACATGCACAAAACAAAATGTCACTTCACATAGCCTCATCAAGAAATAACCACTGTTAAGTAGTATGCATACCCTTCTACATTTCTTCCAATATGTGTGTGTGCCTACATCTATATCTATCACTATATTACATACACAAACACGTGCATATATTTAAATTTAATCTCACTGCCTGCAGAATTTCATCACCTGCTATGTTATCAAATTATGTATCATAAATTTCTTGCCCTGCCATTAAGTCCTTTTCTACATCACCACTGCATGGCATTCTATCATATCACCCTATCATAATTGACTGAAGTCACACTTTATAATCAGGTGGTATTTTTCTCCTGTGGCTACTGCAAATAATTCTGTAATGAACATACAATACACATTTGAGAGCATCTATAGCTTCCTAGGGTGTGTTCCTTTAAGAGAAAGTGTTGGCACGAGATCCATGTACCACTTTTATGACTTTTGAGGCACACCTTCAAATTGACAGGTCATACTTTTGAATATATTGGAAACTTTTGTTTCAAACATGCAGGTATATAAACTCCCATATTGGAAAAATGATTAGAATAACTCTTTTTGCCAAGATTTGGGAAGTTAGGGGGCACCCAGATGGCTCAGTCGGTTGAGTATCTGACTCTTCATTTCGGCTCAGGTCATGATTCCGGGGTCGTGGGATTGAGTCCTGTATCGGGCTCTGTGCTAAGCATACAGCCTGCTTAAGATTCTCTCTCTCTCTCTCTCTCTCTCTCTCTCTCTCTCCCCCCCTCTGCCCCTCTCCCCTACTCATGTGCATGCAGCTCTCACTTAAATAAGAAAAAAAGAAAAAAAGATTTAGCAAATTAAGATCTAATTCTAGTCCTGACGCCTTATAACTCACTCAGTGGTTCTACACCGGCCATTCAGTAATTGGCCACTAGTGGCCACTCTTTGGCTTTGGAGGATGAGGGTAAAACTTGCAAGATGACAGAGGTATCCAATACTATAAATCCACCAATATTATAGCATATATTATTCACAATTCTGTTTCTCCCCGTCAGATTTGACATCCTGAATGGAAGGGGCCACGTGTCTTTAATCTCAGAAATCCCCAACATAAGCAGTGTTTGCCACAGACTACACATGTATGTTATGGGTTGGAAAGCTGCCATCAACATCTAAACAAACACCTCCATACAATTTACATAGCAAGGACGCCAAGGTCCCCATGAGAGATTCTGCTTAATGAAAAAGGAGACACCATCTCCAGCATGGACCTTAGTGCCAGTCAAGGAAGAAGTGCATTTTTCCACTCTCCCAGACAGAGAAATATGTTTAAATAAAGATATTTCTAGAAAAGCATGATAATTTAAAATACAGAAAAGATAAGAAAATAAAAAGAAGGTAGCTTGTGGTATCTTAGGGTAACCAGCCAAAGGATGACATTTCTCTCCTGGTTTCTAGTACATATTTCTGGGAACAGATTAGGCTGCAAATGGAAATAAGAGTGTGTATCATTCCAGGTCCTACAAAACAGACGGTGAGAGGCAAGTTGGTTCATTTCAAAAACAGAGGGTCTGACTTTGAACTACTTTGTGGTGAATGAACCAACCTTCCTTGCAATGTCTGGCTAAGGCTTCTGTCTACACTGAGTGCCAAGGACATTTAAATGTGTGATATTTGATTTGCTGGGTGCAAAGCTCAGATGGGGCCTGGAAAATCCATCTGTACTCTCATAGCTTTTCAAAGGGAAACAAGGTTATTAGCATTTATGCAGGCTTTAATATCACGGATCAGTCACTGAGAGCGTGAGAAGTCATCAAGTCAATGGGATGGATCCCATGATAAGCTCTCAGGACAGTAGAGAGTATGGTGAATTTTGGCCAAGACTGGAAGGCACATTAGGATCATATTCTTTAAGATGGAGAAAGTAAGCCCCAAAGAAGGAAAGTGACTCACCTGAGATCACCCAGGTAGTTAGACACTTAGCCAAAGCAAACAAGTAAGCAGAAATACCTGGTCTATTAACTTGTAGGTTAATGCTTTGTCTCTCTTCTCATTTCTGTTTTAGTCTTTTGTTCTCCTTGTCTGTTTCATTTCATGGAAACGTGAAAACTGGTGATAAATTAAAGCACCCATGCCTGACCAAGCATCATTCTTTACTGGCAGAGTTACATAACAAAGGGGTCTTAAAAGACCAATGCTATTTGAGATCTAGGGGACAGTATCCCAAATGGTGGAATGTCATAATAGGAAAGGATACTTGTTTTTTAACGTTTCTTTTAATTGTTGTTAATGTGTATTTATTTCTGAGAGGGGAGAGACAGAAAGAGAGAGAGAATGAGCGTAGGAGGGGCAGAGAGTGAGGGAGACACAGAGTCCAAAGCAGGCTCCAGGCTCCGAGCTGTCAGCACAGAGCCCTATGCGGGGCTTGAACCCATGAACTGCTGGATCATGACCTGAGCTGAAGTCAGACGCTCAACCAACTGAGCCACCCAGGCGCGCCCCACAAAGGATACTCTTTAGGTAAAGAAGACAAAGAATTACAACTCTATGTAGGATTTTAATTAAGGCCATCTCTAAACCTTCCCCTCTCCTCCAGCCACTCTTATTTAGGCCTTCACATATTTACATGTATGACTTCAGTAGCCTGCTATCTCGGGGTCCAGACAGAAAAACCGAAACCACAGAAAGTATCTGAACAAGAGGAACTAAAAGCAGGAATTTGGTTATACCAGTGTTGGAAGAGCTGAGAATCCACAGAGGTGACAGAGATTCCCAGCAGCAGGAAGTTGCTACCTTCCTTAGATTTCAGGGGCAAATGGGGGGAGATAACATCATTCCGGGTCTGGAATCATGCGGGGGAAGCTGAAATCATGGAAGGCCTATATAGAAAGGAGAGAGAGAGAGAGACAGGAACAGAGGGAGACTGAGGGAGAGAGAGAGCGCGAAGGAGGAGAAGGAAAGGAACAAAGACACAGAGTATCCCGGCTTCCCTCTGAAGCTAGGGAACAGGAATAAAAAGACAGGTAAGGGATGGGTTTAGTACCAACAGACCCAACCAAGCCTGATTCAACTCCTAAATTATTTCACTGCCTCTCATCTCTCCCTTGCAGAATCTGTCCACCACAACACTGCCTGAGTGATCGAACACGCAAGCCTGATATTGTCAACCCCACTTTAAATTCTTCTTTGGCTTCTACTGCATTTTGGGGAAATGACCCTCACCTCCAGCCCAGCATACAAGGTTCATCTCCACCTGGATGCATTTAATAAAAGCAGACCAAAGCTACTGAAGTTCTCACTCTGCAAAGGCAGGTATGTTGGGCTGCAGGAAGGAGGTGGCAGGCCGTGAGCCACATGGGCCTGAAGTGATGACAGACGACATGAATGGAGGCCATTCTGGAAGAAGATGATCATGGGCAGAGAGGGAGGGCACACGAGGTTGGGGCTGGACTTCAAACCACAGTCCCCCGGGTTCTAGCACCCTTCAATAAGAAAATGGATGGAGAGGAAAAATATTCCTTCTTCACATCTCCCACGTGAATGTGCCCAGCCCCTCTCACATTCCCGGCCTGTGATAGATACAGTACGAGGACAAAGACAGAAGTACAACTTAGGTCAAAGAACTAGGCCTTGAGTGCCATACCCAACAGCCTAGACTTCATTCAGGGGGCAGGTGACATGAGCCCCGCTGTGGGAGGGAAAACCTCCCCTGATTTGGAAGCTTGGTCTGCGCGGGGAGACAGGAGCGTCCTGTGGCACAGGCTGCCCCCCCCCCACCAGCCTGATGGAGCAGGGCCTCTACCAGCCCCGATCCAAACCCCCTACCCCCACCCCCCGTACTGCTCTCTCAAGGCTGAAGAGTCAATAAACTCAGTTTCTCCCAGAAAGAGTATGTCTTCGGGAAGGCCCTGGGGAATACGTCTGCAAAGTTTAATTTCTGTTGAAGGATCCTGAGTAGGCAAAGAATATGGAAGGAGGGGGAGCGTGAAGAGGAGCAGAAGGAGCAGACATCTGTTTGCCGAGAATTTAACTTATACCAGGACTTTCTGGGTGCATGGTAACCTCATTCGATGCTTGCAACAGCCTTCTGAGGTGGGGAGATAATGAGGGCATGGGTGGAACTCAGAAGAGATCAAGGAGGCCCTGTGATCTCCGATATTTGATTCGTTCAGCAAATAATTATCAAGTGACTCTGGGTGCTGGGCATCGACCGAGGTGCTAGGGACCCAGCAGTGCACATGACATCATCCCTTTCCTCAAAGATCTTTCTGTCTCGTGTTGGAAACAGGCATATTGACAGGACTTTAGAGCGCTTTTTCCAGTGCGTTAACCTCCATTCATGTTTCTGCCTGATCACCTCCAGGAATCAAGAGACTTTACCTCTCAAGAAACTTATCAAACATCCTTAAGCATATGATAAATATTTCTTTTCCTTTTTCATTATGTCTTAAAAATACGAATGCATCTTACAAGTGACACAGGAATTCACGTAGCTGATTTTTTCATTAACAGCAAAAACAAAGAATACAATGTTATTCAATCAATGATGTGGATCGATAGAGCCTTAAATCTGGGTAAGCATGGAAAATGTTTATAACTGAGATGTGTTTGGGGTGGGGGAAGTTTTGGGGGATAAAATTTACAACCCCTCTCTCTGATGATGCATTGATGCATGACTGTTTTCATAAACATGATCTTAATCACTGTCCCATGTGAGTTAATTAAGGTCATCATGAAAAACAAGCAAAAAAGAAAATCTGCTCCTTAATGTTCTTTAATATGAACACGTAACTCTTGGAGGAGGAAGGTTGTAGATCAATCTAGACTCAAGTCTCTGACCAAAGGCCCAGTAAAGATGGGAATGTGGATACCCATGAGGAATTGCGACCATGGCATTTTCAACAAGAGAACAATGTAGACCATCACAAAATATCCTGTTTTTCCTTTTTCATTTGTTAAGCCACAATCACACTGAAAACATTTCAACTTCTTCCTTTGTTAAACCAAAAGTCAAATCCGTGTAACTTACACAAATTTCCCTAACTTCCTAGAGTCTGAAGACCGAGAACAATATCTAGGTTTCAAAAGGACACAGAATGTGTTCCAACTTCCCTCTGATACAGTTCTAAATTAAGCGCCGTGGAAGGAAATTTAGATGAAACTTCTTGGGTGCTTTTGCAAAAAAGTTACCCACAAGGCTGTATGCATGACTGGAAATGAGGTGGCTTCAGAAATGCAGCAGGTAGGTCCATCAGAAGGTAGAAACCCCCAGGTCAGGGAAACAGGGGAGACCTGAGCCAAGCAAGGTCATGACAGGCCTCCTCTCTCCTCTTCTAAATGGGAAAAGAGGGAATGTGATTTAAAAAAAAAAAAAAAAAAAATCTCAGCCCTGGGGATCTCCAGGGGACATTTGTTTTGATGAGATTTCAGGCCTGATTTTCAAGAATAAGGAGGTGCTAACTATTTGTAAAAGCTCCTAAAACAGCATGATCTCTGGCCCTTAGGAGATTTATCTTTTATTTATACAGAGTATTTTTAAAAACCTGTTACTGTAACAAAGAAGCAACTGAGAGGCTTCATGTAAAAGGCAACACAATGTTTCTAGAGCCTACATCTGAAGCAAATATGTGCATAATATTATAAAACAAATGAGCTGAAGGATAGGTAGAAGGTTTCAGGCAGTCACTTCAATACACATGTAATCTGGCGCTCTTAGGCCACAGGGAAGAAGAATCTGAACACAAGCCATTGTCACTGAGGAACGAGAGCGGTCTGGAGAAGGAAACTGACTTGTAAACATACATAGTTCAGCTCTGAGTGACATGAGATGGGGTAAAGGAACCATGACTCAGAGGAAAGAAAAGTAGGTACTTCCCTGATGGGATCAGTTAAGGCTCTCCTGAGAAGGTGGTTGGAGTTTGGGCTAGGAAAAAAAATGCATCCTCTTAACCTCCCATCTATACTAATATATTAGCTATTTATAGCTGCATAACAAATTACCATGAAATTTAGTGGCATAAAATAAAAAGAAACATTTATTATCTCACATATTTTCCATGAGGCAAGGGATCTGGGTGCAGCTTTACTGATTGATTCTGGTGCAGGAAGTTTGAGGACGTTACACTCGGGATCGGGCCAGGGTGCAGCTCTCCACGGGCTTGTCTGAGACCGCAGGATCTGCTTCCAAGGCGGTGCACTCACACGGCTGGCCAGCTAGTGCTGGGTGCTGTTGGAAGGCCTCAGTTCCTTATCATGTGGACCTCTCCATAAGGCTGCTAGAGTGTCCTCCAGCATGATGCTGGCTTCCCCAGAGCTAGGGATCCAAGAAAGAGCTAAGCAGAAAGTTCAGTATCTTTGGGGACTTAGCCTCCTCAAAAGGTATTGTCGATGATATCCATGATATTCTGTTGACCACACAGGCTGGCCCCATTCTTGTGAGAGGGAACTACGCAAGGGCATGGATACCACAGGTAGGAATGATTGGAAGCCATCTTGCAGGCTGGCTACCACAACCAACCATGATGCCTTAGATGGTGGCACTTGGTTGTTATATTTGGTCTGTAATGATTGGGGATGGAAGTAATGGAGGAAGTTGGGAGTTTTGTTTTGTTTTGTTTTTAGTTTAGTTTTGAGAGAGAGAGAGAGAGAGAGAGAGTGAGAGAGAGAGCGAACATGAGCTGGGGAGGGGCAGAGAGAGAGAGGGAGACACAGAATCCAAAGCAGGCTCCAGGTTCCAAGCTGTCAGTAAAGAGCCTGACACGGGGCTCAAACCCACAAACTGTGAGATCATGACCTGAGCTGAAGTGGGACATTCAACTGACTGAGCCACCCAGGTGCCCCAGTAACGTGGGAAGTTTGTCCAGTGGTCAGTTAACACCAGCCTTTCAAATCACATAAGCCTTGGTTCAAATCTGGGCCCCATCATTTACTGGCTATATGGCTTCTCTGATGTTGCGGAGGTGAAAGGATCTGGTAAAGCCATATTAGATACAGAGATAGAAGCCATAGTTTGGAATGAGCCCAGCCACACCCAGCTGCCCTGGGTCACTTTCCTGTGAACTATCATGTGAGGAAGAAGTAAATTCTACTGTACTTAAGACACTGTGTTTTAGGGTCTCTTTGTCATAAGAGCTTCACCCCTACCTTAATACATTAGTTGATACAAAAAGTTTAACCTCTGAATCTAATTTTCTTCATCTGTAAAGTAGGAATAGAAAAACAAACCTCACATTTTTCTTGTGAAGAAAAATAAAATAAGGCATGAAAGAGTTTGTCCAGTGTCTGGCCCGGAATCCACAGACTCATCGTTGTCACACTTGTCCTGTTTGAATTTATGATCAGTGTCAACACACTGATTCAACAACTGTGTGTCTCCATCCACAACAGTATCTCCCAGGGAATTTAGAACCATTTTCTTTGGAGACTCCTTTAATGGGAACTCAGCGGGATTTAAATAAACAAGGCAGTGGCTTCACAGAAAGATTATTCAGTGACTGGTTTGGGGCCAAGATCTGCCATGAACATCTTGTCCTCCCTCATCCTCCATTTCCAACTCTGGAAAATGAAAGGGAGAGAAGAAGGAAGAGAAGGGAGGGAGGGAGGGAAGGTATAAGATCAATAGTTCTCGAATCCCAAGGGTTCCAGAAAGCAACCACAGGAGCTATGCTATTTCCTGTGTTACGTATTTGGTTCTGCATAGCATTTTGCTGAGGAAAGTGTTTTACTCTAACGAATAAGTCTGGAAACCACAGATGGACACGATGATCTACAAGGTACTGCCGGGCTCTATGAATCTTTCCTAATCCAGTAGCAGGCACTTCTCCAGCAATAACTCCTGCTTCGAGAATCAAAGAATCCCCCGACTTCTTATACTCTTAGGGGCATGCTGTTTGTCCCAAATGAAATTAACAGAAATTTGACAGGAGTCCAGTGATGGCTTCCTGAGCCAGCTGAATCCGGGCAACGCAGAAAAGTAGTCTGAGCCACGCCACCTAGTGAACAAACCCGGGCAGCAAAACCTCCGCCACTTCCTGCAAGTTCAGGATGGGCTGAAAAGCCTCCTTCCAGATGCAGTGGCAATTTAAATAAAGAATGAAAATGAGGAAATGAATTAGAATGCTGAAATGTCGTCTCCATCCAATGCCCTGGGCCTGAAATGATCAAAACTGTCATTTTATTTTTCTCCTCTCTTAAAATTACTACTTTTCATTTAATTTCTCTGCTGAAGTTTCTCTGGCCAACTCATCAAATTTTCTATCAGAATTACCCACAGAATTAATTTGTATGCATGGGCATAAAAGAATGGGCTGACAAGATGGGTCACATCCAAATGAAAAGTAAAAAAAATAATAATAAAATAAAATACTATAAAATAAAACCTCCCTCCACCCACACAGTAGATAGAACAGAGGAGTGATGGATATGATGTCCCAAGAGTCCTGCACACGTTGGCTGAATCCTTGGCTTCCCTCTTGATGGTGAGTGTCTCATAGCCTCAGCATCAAGCCACGTCCAGTTTTCCTTGCAGAAGCTTTTCATTGGAGGACCAGAGTCTGATGCCAACACTTCTGTGTCCCCTGAACCCTCCTCTGCAGGTAGAATCTGCCTTATGAATGAACACCTAGGGAAGTTTTGAATGCATCTGGAAGTCCCAGAGTGCGTCATAAAAAAGAAGTATGGCATAAAAAATAGAGTTGAACCTGATGATGCCCTTTCACCAACAAGATATACATAGTTATGCACCTGTAGGGTCAATTAAATATGTTTGTTTATTATAAGGAACTTTGTTTGAGGCAGAGGTGGGAGTAGTAAACACAAGGTCGTCAGGGATCAGTGAAAGAAGTCTAGGCTTCAAAGTCGAGTTCTGGGTCTTTAGAGATTTCTAGACATATAATCAGTAGATGAATGATCTTAGGCCAATGACAATTTCTCTAAGCTTCCATTTCTTCATATGTAAAACAGAACTTATAACAGTCTCCTTCTTTGGATTCTTTCTGGAACGGTATGAGGTTTAAGAATGAAGTGACTGAGGCATGGGACCTTGTCCATGGTAATCATGTAATAAAACACTGGTCACCTTGCCCCTGGGGCTGACAGTCCCAGCCCTGTGAAATCTTTCCCCAGTGTGGCTCACTGGGCATGCTCAGGAGTCAGGAAGGAGCTGAGGAAAATGTCACGGAGAAGAGAGGAACCGGTGGATCCCAGCTATGGTGATGTCTGCACCTGTGTTATGGCAACATAAAACACCAACCCACGCTGTGCCCTGATAGCAGAAGCTGTCACCCAATGCCTGGATGTGCAGACGCTCAAAAAATGCTTGTAGAGTTCATTAGAAATTACTGTTATTTGTAAACTGGATCTTTATATAAAGTTTTATATTTATTAAGTGCTCCAATTCAATCAGAAAACATTTATTTTGCATTTACTTTGTGCAGGCATTGGGCAAGGACTGTGAGAAACAGAGATGAACCAGGGCGCCTAGCCTCAACAGGCTCACAAAATGGGATCCTCTTACAATGGGCCCAATGTCATATTCGCAGTGAGAAATAACAGGAAATCATTGTACGTGAAACCACTGAGAAGGCTTTCCAGGGAGCATGTGCTTTCAAGGGCGGATGGAGTGAGGGCACATGAGGAAACTCTCGCAGCCAGAGGGAACAGAGCATGCAAAGGGATTAAGAACTTGTCTGGTACGTTTGGGGAAGAGCCACAGAATCAGGGGGACTGGAATCAACCATGCAGGAAGAGAGTCTGTGGTAACCAAGATGAGAAAGTTGGCTGAGTCCGGAGCTGAAGGAAGGCCCTCAGGAACCAGGCTCAGTAGGAGAGCCCAGGTGAGCAGGGACCTGTCAACGCTTCCAAATGGTGAAGGTGGTTTGTTCTGACTGGAGGTTTGGTTTCCATAACCTGCCACATACACTGTCTCCAAACAATTGTACGGCCGTAAATTTCCAGGGTGGCCCAGTGAATGGAGTCCATGAAATAAACAATAGGAAATCTTTGTCAGCTGATTTGCACAAATTTACACAAATACGTTGTTGTGCTTTAGTTGAGTAGATGCTAGGAAACACGCAGAACAAAAATATGAGTTCCTGGGGCATTTTCTCATCACGTACAAAAAGAATCACCTGAAAGCTTATTTTCAGAGAAACCAAATGTGGGACCCAGGGCTCTGAATTTCTGGCTCCTAGAGAATCAGGAGAAACTTGAGGACTTTTAGCTCTCTCCCCGAATCCTGTGGGCCGCAGGCGCCAGGGCTCCATCCCCGGTGATGGATGGAGAGGTCACCCCTCGTGGCCAGCACACAGACATCCATCCCCAGGCAATAGACAGAGCTGCTTCCTGGATTCTGTCCATTTTCTACCATGTTAGGAAATTCATCTTGAGAAAGCACATTCCTTCTGAGTTCACCCCGTGATTAGCATTCTGAACAAAAAAAAAAAAAAAAGAAAGAAAAAATAACCTCGAAGATGAAATTTCTTCTTGTGCCTCTGCCCATTGCAACTCCAGTTGGTTTTCATTTATTTCAATGTGTACTTTGGAACCCGAGCCCCAAGCTTTCCCAGTTAACTCCCGCCACCTGGGGTACATTAAGTGTGGGGGGGCAGGGACTCTGGCTCGTCCCCTGCTCCCACCTCTTTCTCCACATTGTAAAAACAGATTGTTAAAAAGGTGGCCCCCGTGTGCACAGAGTGAGAGGGGAAGAGAGTGAGCCCTTGCTGCTGGGCTGTGTTAAGCAAAAGGCTTGGGGACCATGACCACCTTCAGCCAGGAATTGCAAACCCCAGGGCCAGGCAGGGTGATGGGTCCCTGAAACAACCCCCCTCTGTTTGGATCACTTTTGGGGGCGAGTCTAATCAAGATGGGATGTGTGACTCCAAAACAGCTGGGAAGCATTACAGGTCAAAAGTTTAAATCAAGTTAAGAACCGTCGGAATGTGCAAACCCTGCCGTTTCTAATCTCTGCCTCCTCCTCTAATCTGCACAATTGTGGATAAAATGTCTTGGTCGGGCTGGTGTTGACACATGGGCTCAGGGCTCAGTCCTCGTGAAGGAAGGACTGGGGAGGATGTCCGAGAGGTAGCTTATTTCCTTGCAAAGTGAAGATGGGCCAATCCCAGGTGCGAATGTAAACAAGGGACATGCAGAGTCAAGATACCGAAGCTGAAAAGATCATTGCAATTCACTCAAACCCATTTACTACTAGTGTGAAAATAGGCCCAGACAGGTTAATGTCCAGCTCAAAGTCACACAGCACTTTGTAGCTATGCACTGAAAAGGTGAACATTGTTAGATCACGCTACACCCCCTGCCCAAAACCCAGTGGCTTCTGCTTGCCAGGGAGATAAAATGAAATTTCTCTGGTCTATGAAGCTTTGGGTGGTCTGGCTCCTACCCACTGCTCTGTTTGCTGGGACCACACCCCACCTTTTCCACCATCCTTCTGGCATATTAGTTTCTTCTTGGTTCCATAGATTCACGAAGTCCTTTCCTACTTGAGAGTTTGGGGACTTGCTATTTCTTCTTTCTAGAGGATGAGCCCTCTGTTCCTCTGTCAACTGGTAGGTGAAACCCCACCTGTCAGCAAGGCCTCCCTGAAGAAGCTGTCCAGAGTCACCCCCCTAGAAGTCCTCAGCTGGCTCATGTCCATCCTGGCACCTGATGCCCCACGATCTTCCCTGTTTGTTACTCAGTGACGATTAGCCACTTTGTTCGAGTCTAAGTGCCTGAGGGTGGACACCTCGTCTGTTGTTTTGTTATATCCTGGTGTCGGACACATGATAGTTGTCCAATGTGCGTTTGATTAACAGATTAATCAATCAGCCAGCTAGACAATCCAGCAATTCAGACAGGCTCTCACTGTCTCCTCAGTGATTAAGTATTGAGATGTGCGGAGATTAAGGATGGCCACAGATGGTGTTGAAGAGCGATGATCTATGTCCGTCCCCTTGATTCCAGGTGGATTGTGACTGTTTGGTCAATAGAAGAATGTCAGCAGTGGCCTGTGCCACTTTCCAAGCTTTAAGACATCGGAAGCTTTTTATTTTTTTTTTTAAGTTTATGTATGCATTTTGAGAGAGAGATTGAGAACACAAGTGGGGGTGGGGGTGCAGAAAGAGACGGAGAAAGAGAGAATCCCAAGCAGGCTCTGCACTCAAAGTGCAGAGCCTGATGCAGGGCTGAAACCCACAAACTGCGAGATCATCACCTGAGCTGCAGTTGGAGGCTTAACCGACTGAGCCACCCAGGCACCCCGAAGGCAGCTTCTATTTGCGAGTGCCTTGGGGAGCCCTGAACTGCCATGTAAGTAGTCCAGATACCCTGAGATGACCACCATCCTGAAGAGGCCATTGCTTCAGTCAATAGTCCCAGCTACACCGGCCCTCCCAGCGATCCCGGACAAGGCACAAAGTAAGTGAGTGAAGTCATTTCGGACCTCCCTCCCCCCAAAAAGCCCAGCCACCAGGTGAATATCAGTAGGTGACCTTAGCCAGTGCCATAAGGAGAAGAAACACCCAGCCAAGCTGAGCCCTGCCTGGATTTCCAACTGCGATAAAATGGGTGTGGCTTTTGGCTGCTAAATTTCAGCTTGGTTTGTTAGACAACAATAGATAATTGCAGTGGGACTCTTGTAGCCAGATGGTTTGGGTTCAAATCCTAATCGCATCAATTGTGAGCTAGCTGGCTGACCTCCTGCATATGGATTTTCCTGAAGCATCAGTAGCTGAATCCTCTGCCAAAGGGGCACGGTGGGATCTCCCACCCAAAGCGTTGTTAGGGGAGGAAGTGAAATCCATGTCAAGCACTTAGCACAGAGCCTGGCTAGGGACACCAAATATTGTTTGTATCTTCTTTGACACACCCTTCCAGCCAGGTAGAGCTCCTCTTTCCTATAGGAGGCAGGAGAAAAGAGATTCCAGGCATTTAAAGTGCACCACTCCCTTGCCATTAATTCATCCATCTGTCCCATCACCAAAGGGAAAAGTCCAAACTCATTAGAAGTTGCAAAGCTCTCGCCCTGCTTTCATTTGGTTCGGTGTCTCCACCCCCCGCCCCACCTCAAACCCTGTTTTCAGCCAGCCCTGTACACGTGCCTGCACCACTCCCAGAAGTAACAGGAAGGAAATGGATAAACATTCCCACAGTGAATCCTTCTGAGTATGGAGATTTCAGGCCTATTTCTTCCTTCCTTGTGATTCCTTTTGTATTTACTAAATCTTTTACAGCAAACACTTTATTTTCATAAAACGTAGTCAATATCACCAAAAACAGGAAGTGACAATTCCTTCTACTTGAAGATTAAGACACTATTTTATTTCTGTCTTCCTCATGCGATCTGCCTGAATATCTCTTATGTGATTGAATGAACGAATGCATGAATGAGCTCAAAGTAGTGCAAAGTTCATTGCGTATATATTTAGGTGGAGTAACCTACATTTATATACTGAATATATTTGTAAGAATATAAAGTTGGAAAGTTTTCTCTTTTTTTTTTGATTTGGGTTTCTTTTTTTTTTTTTCAAAGATACTCATTGGTGAAGCTTTTTTTTTTTAAATGAAGAAACCCTTTTTGAAGTGACTAATCATACTGTAATTTATTCTTTTTAAGGCCAGAATGCCAGAGTTTCTTAAAAGGAGTTTCTTCTTCTGTACCTATGTTTATCAACTAATGACAGGCTCTTAAACATTCATTTAGCAGTGAGAAATTTCCAAGACAGCGTGCTATATTCTAGTTAGAAGAATTCAGCTTAGCCAAATATATATAAACTGCTCGCACGCCAAAGGGAGAGGACATCTCCGGGAACACTAAACTACAGAGTGCAGATTTGTAGCCACAAACATTTCTTCTCTTGGGACAGCCAGTGAGCTGACTCCCCGTGGCAACAGCCACAGGCAGGCAGGGCAGATAAGCACCCATTTTTCCAGAAGTCCTTCTCTCCCTCAGTGTTTCTTTCCGGTGGCTAACTGGATGGATTCAAAGTGTTCCGTTTCCAATTCTTTCACGAATTTTCTAAATAGGTTACTAGTTCATGCGCTGGTTTTTTGTGCAGTCTTCGATTTACAAGCTCAGTATAAACCAAATCAGGCCAGTCTGTGTGAGATGAATTCAATGAAGGTGGAAATTGCCTCCAAGTCCCTCCTGCCTCCAGTGCATACACAGCCTCTCCCAGAGCTCCTGTTTTGGATTCCTCATGCATTAGCCAGCTTCTTCCAACACGATAGCACAGCCGCCTTCCCCCTTCCTGAGCCTGTATGATCTCAGGAGATTTTTCGAATCTTTAAGTCAACCCAACAGGCTTCTTTTCTGGTCATTTCTCATCACTTAGAGCTATAAATATTAATCACAAGCCTCATATTTTAAAACCTCTTTGAGCATATTAACTATTTAGCCACATAAATCAATCCTCAACTAATCTTAGTGGTCCTTCATACTTTTTCGAGTTCCAGAACTTTCTATTTTAGCTGTCACTCTTCACTGCTTTGGCCACCACAGTTATTTCTTACATTTTCAATCTAGCATGCCCTTCTTTAAATAAAAAGGAAGTGAAAGGCAAGGAGGGAGAGAGAGAGAAGGAAATGGGGGAAGAAGGAGAAAGGACAGAGGACAAAGAGGTGAACCAGTGAGCGACATAAACCTCTCGTGGGTCTGAAAGGTCAGGGCCTTGCTTCTGATTCTCCAAGCAGCCTCAGGCATGCCAAGCAAGCCGCTTAACCTCTCTGGGGTTGGCTTGGTTTAGAAAGTATCTCTAGCATCCTCCCACTGCAGACCCTATCCTCCCCACAGTAAAATCGAGAGTTTTCTCTCTTCATAGCAGAACATCTTTCTAAAGGGACTGCCAGGTAATACAAAGGTTGCTTTGTACCTTTTTCTAAGTGCTCACCAGAGCAGGTCAAGGACTGCAAGAATACTGATCAAGATGGGCCCCAGTCCTTGTCCCAAGATTCACTAGTGGACACGAGCTCTGCGGGTGTAGTCTCTGCAGTGTGTTTCTGGGGAGCCCATTTACACACAAATTACCTTTCAGGGGTACCTCCTCGTTACACAGAAACCACATAGACAACCTAGGAGTACTTGGGGAAATCCTAATAGCATTGATCGCTTTGCACCAAGTATTTCCAAAAGGGATCGGCGGCAGGGGGAGGGAATAACACTGGCAACTAAGACAGCAGAGTCAGGTATGCCCGGTTCAAATACTGGCCCCTGCAGATGTTCGCCATTAAGCCAGGTGCCTCACATCCCTGAGAGGCATTTCTCTCACCTGTAAAGCACAGGGGCTTCTACATGACTCATCTGGTTGTTATCCAGAATAAAAGAGACAATGCTGCAGCATGTCCCGCTCTGCACCTGACTCATAGTTAGTGTTCAATAAATGTGAGCTTTTATCATTACCATATTTCGTCCATTCTGAGACACCATCGATCGGAAGTCAAAGCATCAATTTAATAACTTCTCAGGGGGAAAAACAATATATTAAACCCACATTCCCATTTTAAGACATCACAATTTCAACAATATTAAAAGGTGAAAAGAAATGTGTCTTAAAAATCAATGAAATGTGGCCTTATTATTGTCACATTCTGGAACCATTTTACGTCATTTGCTTGTTTACTTGCCTTTTTCCTGTTTGGTCTGGCTTCCCCTCAGGAGACACAGAAGTTTCATGAGAAAGAAGAAATAAATCCATGTTCGACACTGTGCTCCCAGTGTCCAGCACAGGTGTCGAAAAAATATTTGTTTGACGCGATGATTTAATGTTACCTTAATATGAGGGGCTATGGATTAAGGCCCCACTAAATGTCATTGCTTCATATAATGAAACTTTTCCTCATATCTTTGAGATCCATTCAACTTAGTTCCTTGGGAGAAAGGTTTGTTTGTCTGAACGTATATTTGTTAAAAACTGGCATTTTCCTTGAACTATACATGCAAAGAATGAGGATGAAAACAGACAAGTGCACAGTGTCCACCGTCACCCCTGACACAGAGGTGGGAGTCACAACTCGTACTTGAAATTGAATACAAAGTTGGGGCACCTGGGTGGCTCAGTCCAGTTAAGTGACCAACACTTGATTTCAACTCAGGTCATGATCTAATGGTCTTGAGATCGGGCTCAGTGCCAGGCATAGCGTCTGCTTAAGATTCATTCTCTCTCTCCCTCTCCCTCTCTCTCCCTCTCTCTCTCCGCTCCTGGGTGTCTCAGTCGGTTAAGTGACAGACTCTTGATTTCGCCTCAGGTTATGATCTCAAGGTTCGTGAGATCATGGGCTCTGAGCTGGCGCCACAGAGCTTGCTTGGGATTCTCTCTCTCCCTCTCTCTCTGTGCTCCTCCCCAACTGGCGCGCGCGCTCTCTCTCTCTCTCAAAAAATAAATTTAAAAAAAGGATCCTCCTCCTGCCCTTCCCCGCTTTCATGTGTACATGCTTGCTCTGTCTCTCTCAAAAGAAAAAAAATTAAATTAAAATAAATTAATTAATTGAAGAAATTCAACACAAAGCAATGGTAGGGTATAGGTTCCAGTCAGCCTAAAATACGCTGCCAGTTTGAATGTCTTTAGTTTCTGCAGATATGCATTAGACATTAATAAATATCAATTTATGGAATCAACTAAAATTTCCCCTTTCAATTTCCAAAAAAGAATAATAAACATTGAAGTAATCTCCCCAGGGCAAGTGACTTTTAATTGCACATTCAGAAATAAAAACATTCATTCAGTCAATCAGCAAGTTGTTTATTGAGGCCCTTCTATGTGCTGGGTGTGCCACGTGCTGGGGGTGAGAAGCCTTCTGGGATAGTATGGACAGAGAAGACAAATGAAGGTGACACCCGCATATACAGGCCATTGTTCCATGTCAGGGAGAAAGCAGCACTGTCTCAGGGCTGTAGGGCCCAGGGTAAGGGGCAGGAGTGATTCTTTTTTTTTTTTTTTTTTTTAATTCTCAAATTAGCTAACATACAGAGTAGTCTTGGCTTCCGGAGTAGATTAAAAATATGGAATGCTCAGGAATTTGCGTGTTATCCTCACACAGGGGCCGTGCTAATCTTCTCTGTGTCATTCCTATTTTAGTATATGTGCTGCCGTAGTGAGAACAGGAATGATTTTGAAGAGGAGAGAATGTCAGTCCCATCAGATGGCCTGGAAGTAGAAGGAACTTCCATCACCGATTCTGCATCCTTCCATCCCTTTCAGATTCCCTGCTGAAACCAAATCCCAGGTCCGGGGACCTGCCAGACTCCAAGGGATATTCTAGGGTCTTATTGAAAATGAAATGGTTTCTTACTGAGAGGAAGTAAAGTTTTCTCACTTGCCTTGCAAATGAGGTAATTACACAAAGAAAAGTTACTTTTAACTTACCATGAAACCGTAATTCTCTAATAATTAATATAAACAGGAAATTGGGTCCTCTTACCCCAATCATGAGGAACTTGTTTGACAAGAGCCTGTTCCAGGGTGGTTCTCTTCTTTAATGAGGATGAGGACAATTCCTTAGAGAGCCCAGGGAATAGCCACACTATCTGAACAAGGAAACAAAAGGAACTGACTGATGGAAAAAGCTGTAAGCCCAGCCCTCAATAGATCAGGGCTGGATTGATCAGATGGACAGGATGAGTTCTAGGATGTCAGACTAGAACATGTCTCTTCATGGAGACTGGGGCAGGAAGCGTTGTTGGAACACGATGGCACTGCATTAGTCTTTGACCATGAGAAGAAATTCAACATTGGCAGAAAGGAAGAAAGGCCTTGCCAGCCTGAGATAGCACTGGAGCAGCAAAGGAGCTAATCCAATATGGCATCCGTACACAGAGATGAAGGTGATGAAGAGGGAGATGCAGGCAGGAGCTCATTCAAAGTGGATCCTGATTCTACAAGGAGCTCAGAGTTGTGTTGTTTTGCTTTGCTTTGTTTCAATTGTATTGAGGATGAAAATTTTGAGGACAGTGACACAATCGGTTGTGCATTTCAGGAAGACTATTCTGGCAGTGTGGAAGTTCAGCTGGGAGAGATGGGAAAACATTGGAAGGAAACACAGTTATTGCAGTAATTCAGGCAATGGGTGGCAGGGTCAGACCTCAGAGACTGGGGAGATGGATGCCTGGGCCTCGGAGATCAACTGGATAAAGAGGAAGAGGTTGAGGAAAACCACCCCAGCCTGCTAGATTATTAGCATGAAGACCGTTACCCTCCTATGTTCACCAGAAGGAATGTCCTGGAACACTCACAGCAGCACTCTCCATGGTGGCCACTTGGAAGTTACCCAACACCCATGAAACACCGTACTACGTGGCTGTGAGACAGAAAGATCTCCAACAGAATGATCAACATGGGTGAATGCACAAACCAGACTGCGCATACGCTCACCAAACAGAAGAACCAGAGTGTATGCTGTATAATTCCATTGGTGATAAGTTCAAAACCAGGCAAAATGACTGTATGGTGTCCAAAGTTATGATATGCCTTATACTTTGGTAGGAGTTCATGGCAGGTACTAATCGAGGGAACATGGGTATCCATTGGGTGAGTTCTGGTGTTCTAGTTCCAAGTTCTGGTTATATAGGTGTGTTTGCCATGTGAATATCCACCCAATTGTATACATATTATCTGTGTGTACTTTTATGCAAATATATTATACTCAAATTAAAAATGTACACAAAAATGAAATGATTTTTATTTGCAGTGCCTCCCGTACAAGATTCAATTTCAGTACAACATGACAGCAATTTCAGTTACAACAACAGCACCTTCGATTTGGGAATGTTAATCCTATGTGCTAGAGACTGGTAGGTGCTGACAGCAACCTGGGGAGATCAGTTTTAAACTCCTATTTAAAGATAAGAAAATGGAGGCACTGAGATGCTAAATAATGCCTAAATCCACCATCTTTCTCTAGAGATAGCCCCTTACCTTGGGCTGTCATGATTCCACAAGTGTTTCTAGAAATGTGGCTGTGATTATTCTATTTTAGGCATTGGATCTGCTATGTCTACATGGCTTTACTTTTCCAGCATAAGCTAGATCTGTCACCCACGTACTTCCAAATATTTGGGTTATCAATGAACTATTTCAGTGCTCTGCATTGTGCTTACTTCCACAACCTCAGCCCTCTCCAGCATACACCTTCTTTTTGAAATTTTCAATCAAACAAATGAATTCAACCCAGAAAAGCAAACACATTTTGGATAGAACAGTCATCATTTTTAATCAGTTTTTGTGTTTCCCATATAAACCAGCAGCCCAGAGGTACTATTTCTGAAAGCATTTTGTAACAGAAGATTTTACCTGAGTGCTATTTAGTATTATCATTATTATCCCTGTTAT
The DNA here is from genome assembly GCF_027475565.1 of Acinonyx jubatus. NCBI lineage: Eukaryota > Metazoa > Chordata > Mammalia > Carnivora > Felidae > Acinonyx > Acinonyx jubatus. The sequence continues at coordinate 20,201,883 of NC_069396.1, read as the reverse complement.
TAATAATAATGATTTATAGAGCAGTTTGAGGAGGCATTGCTATTTATAAACCAGGAACACCAAGCCTGATTTGATACTTAAGTCAGCAAATAGGAAGAAAAGAGGCAAGAGGAGAAATTAAAACAGACGGCTGTATCTTGAGACATCTACCTTCCTTCAGGAACCAAGAAGCAGGTAATATGAAAGAAAAATTCAGCAGAAATGGAACCCAAGGACAAATATTTTCTCCACTAGGTCACCACCACAAGAGATGCTTTCTGTTGAAATTCACAGAGCCTAGCCAAAAGCCATAGTACCTTGAATGAATCAGCTTCACATGTCAATGACCCTGGAGAGTTTTCAAAGCAGTTCTACAAACAAGATTGCATGTGACCTTTGCAAGAATGCTGCGAAGTAGACAGGGGTGGCCTAACTTCACATCTCCACCCTGACCACACTAGTAAAAGCACTGAAATACAGGAGCACAACACCGTGTGGCAACATCACAAAAAAACACACTGGCCACGCTATCAGGTAAAAGCACCAGGACAGAAAGTAATCCCAAGGGCCATCTTATTGGGTGGTTCACAGACATTACTGACTAATAAAGCTTTGGGGGAATTTTGTGAAGGATCACAAAACTCCTGAGCCCTGTTCCAGAACTGAGGGGAACCCAAGAACTTATAATTCAAAGAATAAACTGTCCCAAAGAAATCATCATAGGAACAAAAGAACTTGGGTCTTCCGAATGATAGATTCCTTTGGACTATTGCCAAGAAGACAAAAAAACCATAAAGTCTCACATCGCATCCCTGTGAGTATCCAAACTAGCAAAGATAAAGAGAAAATCCTGAAAGCTCAAAGAGAAGAAAAGCGTTATCTTCAATGGGACAGTAATCAGATTCACATCAGTTCTCACCCTTCGAGGGAAAACGGATTTCAATTATACACCCAGACAACATACATACAAAGATACTAACATTTCTGCAAAGAATATTTTCTACAAAACAAGAATGAAATTGAGAATATACTTCAGCCAAATGAAAAAGAAATCCAAGAAAAATAGAAAGAGTCCAGGAAATCCAAGGAAAAATAGAAACTAATCCCAGAGGGGAATAAAATGAAATCTCAGAATGACAAGTGCACAGCAAAAAGCAATCAGTGCAAATGGAAACAGGAAGTTGGCAGGTGCCGGAAACAACATCTGCAAGAGGGAAGTAGATTCTGTCCTTTCATTGGTATAACAAAGAAGCTGCGAGTCCTTCATGGGAACACGAAGGCAGAGTTTTCTCTGTCAATAAGAAAAACTAAAGGAACCCCCGGAAAAACAAGAACATACAGTTGGCCCTTGAACAACATGGGGATTAGGAGCGCCAACAATGCACCATGCAGATGAAAGTCCCCATAAAACTTTTGACTCCCCCAAAGCATAATCTCTAATAGCTTACTGTTGACCGGAAGCCCTACCAATAATATAAACAGTCCATTAACACATACTCTGTATGTTATATGTATTATATACTGTATTCTTAATAAAGTAAGTTAGAGGAAAGGAAAGGTTATTAAGAAAACCTTAAGGAAGAGAGAATATATATCTAGTACTGTTCGGTACTTAATAAAAAATGTCTGCATAGAAGTGGACCCAACCCGCGCAGTTCAAACCCATGTTGTTCAAGGTCCAATTGTACACAAAAAGCCTGGGATGACTGTGAAAAACTAAAATGCAGGATGTCATTTTGAGGAATTCACTTGGTATAAGCAAAGAAAGAAAGTTACGTTTTCCCACATCCCTTCAAGTGGTGTGAGTTTACAGGCACAGTCTTGCGCTCCCTTCCTGAGCCCAGCTGGCCCACAGGATCATGGTGAGAGTACTGAGAGGCCACAGAACATACTGGCCCTGAGCAAGAGGTCTGAGGTGACAGCCTGGGATCAAACTCTTGCCTCTGCCACTTACTAGTTCTGTGACCTTAGAAAAGTTACTTAACCTCTCTGTGTCTTAGTTCTCTCATCTATCAATGTCACCTACCTCATAGGGCTGATATAGAGGCAAAATAAGCTAATATATGTAATCTATTTGGCATGGTAATTCCCTTCTAATAAACATGCAAATAGTAGCTGTCATTATTATTCTCACAGTATTAAAATATAGAGGGGTGCCTGGTGGCTCAGTCATTTAAACGTCCAACTCTTGGTTTTGGCTCAGGTCGCAATCTCATAGTTTGTGGGTTCGAGCCCCATGTCAGGCTCTGCGCTGGCAGTGTAGAGCCTGCTTGGGATTCTCTCACTCTACTTCTCTCTCCACCCGTTCCCCACTCTCTCTCTCAAAATAAACAAATAAACTTAAAAACATTTATAAAGAATGTTGGGTTTTGATGTAAAAGCTATTATTAAAATTAGCCTCAACAAAACATAGAAAACAAAAACAGAATTAAATATCACAAAACAAATATAAAAATTGAGAAGGGAGAATAAAGATATAGTTGACACAGCAGGAGGCAAGAGACAGAAGTTGCAGGAGGAGGAAGGGTGTTGTTAATTCCTTTACTTAAGATGGAAGGATCTAGACTGTACAAACTGAGCAGATGAATCCATAAAGAGTTTTAAGCATAAATATATAATTTAAAATCATTTAATTAATAAGTTAATTTTAATTCTCATAAATTTATTAATTCCTCATTGATTATAATTATACATTTTATCTACATGTTATATATTTTATATAATTTATATCATACTTATGGCTAATTATAATAAATTAATCCATTAATTTAAATGAAATTTAAAGTAACAAAGCAAACACTAAACGTGATGTTTAGAAATTCAGAAAAGCAGGTGGTAGAGAAGGAAGGTGAAGTGAGAGGTAAGTAATGACTGTTGACCTTTGCAGAGTGCTTACCATGTGCCAGGCACTGTGCTAATTGCTCTACATATATTATTTCAATTAATCCTCTAACAACCCTACAAGTTAAATACCATTCTTATGATGATGACTGTTTCACAGGAATTTGAGGCAGAGAGAGACTAGGTACCTTGCCGGGATCTCACGACTAGTAAGAGAAGAGTAGTCCTTAGCCTCTGCCTTTTACCACTTCTAACAGAGCAAATCCTCCTCCACAGTGGGGAGGGAGTAAGAGTGGTTTACAGATAGGATTGAGTGTTAGGGTGGCAAAGAAAAAATTAACCACTGCGGCGGCATGAATAGTGTACCAGGAAAATGTCATGTCTACCCAAGACCTCCTAGAGAGGCCTTATTTGGAAGTAGGGTCTCTGCAGAGGTAATTAAGATGAGGTGATACTAGAAATGGGCAGGTCCTAAATCCAAGGACTGGTTTGCTTGTAAGAAGGGGACAAGAAAACACAGGGAAGAAGTTCATGTGACAACACAGGCAGAGACTGGAGTGGAACAGCCAAAGACCGAGGAACAGAGATTGTCAAGAGCCACCAGAAGCTAGGAAGAGGCAAGGAAGTATTCTTCCCTAGAGCCTCAGAGAGAGTCAGGCCCTGCTGACACCTTGGTTTCATACTCACAGCCCCCAGAACTGTGAAAGAGTAAATTGCTGTTGTTTCATGGCCACCTGGTTTATGATAATCTGTTATGGCAGCCTTGGGAGACTGAGACAACCAACCAAAACCTTAAAGTACAAACGGTCAAAATCGATGGAAAAAAGGAGAATTGGACCCTACAGCTTTCTTTACTTTTTGCTTTTTAAAGAACTCTCACGTGCTACTCTTTGTGGCAGGCAGACTCGAAGGTGGACTCCACGACCCAGGTTCCCGGTAGTCACATGACTGTGTAACCCCCTTCTCCTGAGTGTAAGTGGAAACTGTGACTTGCTTCTAACCACTAGAATACAGCAAATACAGGATGCCACCTCCATGATAGTACTATTTAAGACTGTCATGTCAGTCTTGTAGAGTCTCTCCCTTGCTGGCTTTGATGGAGCAGATGGTTGTGTTGAGGAGACCCATGTAAAAAGGAACAGGGGCAAATCTCCAGCCAACAACTATCTAGGAACTGAGAGTGCTGGCCTCTCACCCACAGCCAGCAAGAAACTGAGGTCTCCAGTCCAATGGGCTGAAAGAAACTGAATTCTGCCAACAATCACATGAGTTTGGAACCGTAGCCTTCCCCAGTCCAGCCTCAGCAGAGACCACTGCCCTGTCGAACCCCTCCATTGTTGCCTTGTGAGGCTGGGGACTCAACCAAGCTGTGTGTAAACTCCTTACCCACAGAAACTGATATCGTAAAGGTAATAAAGGCATTTTTTTTAAGCCATTAGATTTGTGGTGATATTGTTATGCATCAATAGATAACTAATATTCTCCTATAAATAAAAATAGTAATACTAATACGCTAAGGTTTTTTAAACTAGCAATGGTTTGCTACAATTAAAAATAAACTTAAGACAAATTATTTGGATGATCAGTCAGGTTTGGGAACAATGCCCTCATGAAACAAAAAAGGAAACCAAAGCACAGAAAGATGGAGTGGCAGGGACAGATTCACCCAGGCCATTAATAAACTGAGATGTCACTGAAGCACATGTGTCCCCACCGATTCTGCACGTGCCATCTTGCTTCTGCCTGCAGAACGACAGCTAGAATACAGTCGGAGGATGGCGAAGGAGCAAAGAGTAAGATAATTGCTCAAATCAAGGGCAAAGCTTCAGTTTTGCCTTCGATTATATTCATGATGAGCTCTGTTCCCAACATTACCCCCAGTTCCTGGAAGGGTAAATGTGTGAAACAGGCCCTTATTAGACAATTTTTTGACAGTTGCTGCCTTTGCAATTACTGTGGTATAATTTTTTTTCTTCTGAATGGCTCCAGATTTGTTTTTGTCTGAGCCGAGGTGGAAAATTGGGAAATAACAGATTCAACAATAATTGACTTTATTAGGAATATGAATGTATTACACATGCTGTATATTAAAAACTCATTGCTTTTATATTGGCCTCGCACACTGTATGCTACTTTTATGGTTCCCTAGTCTCCGGTGTTCCCCCTTCTTTACTGTTCCCATCAGCTTTATGTTCCTCATTCCCTGTCATGCAGAGGAAATAAATGGTTAAAAATCTAAGTGCTCATCAGACACAAGCCAGAGTTCATAAATGAAAGCGGGCAGGCTTGGGTAATTTAAGATATTGCTGTGAGCTGGTGTTGCCAAAAAAGAGATGCACTTATTGAACCATAAACAAAAGCAATTAAGATGAGATGTTGATTAGTGTGGAGAAAAGCTCCCCAATAGCACAGAGAAGTGGACCACAGAGGGAACCTCATTTGCATAAGCATCTCTGGACTCCTGGGATGTCTAAGGAGGGGCTGCAGAGGTCCCTTTTGCAAAAGGTTTCTGATGTCTCATGGGAAGAATCCTGAAAAAGCCCCTGGAACATTCAGCATAAGGAATCACAATTCCTAGGCAAAGAAGGGAGAGGAAGGTTGACTACTTCCTTACAGCAGTGACAGGGAGGAAGGAAGTCCCTTGGAGGCAGTTTGAAGGCATAAGACACTGGGCTAAACACAGCTGGAATGTAATACTGTTGAATTCTACCTGGCAAAGCATTGCCTCCGTCCAACACTCCACATCTCCTTGGAGAAGGCTACCAGCTCAGGGAGAGGAAGAAGGCCTCCTGGTGCTACCTCTAATGGCTGGACACTCCCGGGTTGAATGAAATGCAGTTCTGGTGTGAAAGGCTGAGCAACGAGAGCCTGGATCAGTATTTGGCAGAGCACCTGCCGATGCCTGGCTGCAGAAGCTGCAAGAACCACAGAAGCAAGAATATATATGAGCTGTCACAAAGGAGGGGAAGATGCAGGAGTGGTTAGAAACCTGGAGACAAAACTAGGTAACTGGTCTGGACAAACCCGTAGCCATGGCCAGCCCACGACCCACCCGGCTCCAAGCCCTCAGCCATCCCCCACCACTGGGGCAGACTGCACAAGATCGCATTAGACATCCGTGGACACTCTGGTCGTGCTATCCTCTCTCTGAAGTAGAAAGACACTGATCATGGGGAATTGTGCCTAAAAATCCCCGAGAGCAAGGCACATGGTAGGTACTTGACAATTGTTGAAAGGGGAAAAAAGAGAAAGGGAACGAATGGATGAATGGATGGCATGCATGCATCCCTGGGATAGAAGTTAAGGCCAGGACTGACATTTAGAGTCGCCTTGAGGAGGCAGGGTGGGTGGAAGGAGCACACCAGGGCAAAGCGCCCCGAGACACATCTTAAGCAATGAGCAGGAGCTAGACAGGCAGGAGAAGAAAAATGAGCATCCAGCCAGACAGATGATGTTGGGTCAACTCAACCCTTCCCCTGCTGTCTGGAGAAACTCCGCAGGCACACAGTACGGCATGCCAATCAGTCACAGCGAGCGGTGATTGGCATCTGTGGGCCCGGCACCTATGAGAAGATTGACATTCAGGCAGACAGGTCCAAATGTCACCAGCCAAAGGCCAGAGCACCTGGCAGGCTGGCTGGGGCCACTCAGACAGGGGAGGTGACAGTCAGACCAATGCAATCACCCTGAGTAGTGGTTTGAAATTCACCTCCAGTGGCCGGTTCATTCGACCAGGAGACATATGTGCATGGGTGTATATGAGGTTATAAAGGTGCGGGAACCCAGGGAAAGGCAACTAATATGTGGAGACCACTTACTTAGTGCCAGTCTTTCCACTAAGGGCTTAACACCAGCTCGCTGAATGGTGGTGGTCATTAGCTCTATTTTTCTGATAAAGAACCTCAGGCTCCAATAAAGGCAGTGGTCTTTAAAAATTCCCACAGGTGATCAGAGACAGACCCAGGATCAGATCTCGATTGTCTGAGCCATGGAAGTCTTGTTCTTTCTACTAACTACACTTTTGACATTGGCACCGAGAGGCACGGATATCTGCAAGGTGAAATGTTTTCCAAGGCAAAGAGGCAGAGGTAGAGGAATTTTAAAAATGTTTTTCTGCATATTGCTGTTGCCATTCTGCAACTGCAAGAGAAATAATTCATGAGGCAGATGGAGAATAAGATGGTATGCAAAAGTAGCAAGAAGAGAAAGAAGTATTATTTCTGCATCGGGCTTGTATTCCAGCCCTGAATGCCATGAGAGATAAGACGGAGGCTGAGAGGGAGGCATCATTTCTGGCAGAAACAGGTTCCCAGAGCACACTCTACAGTGTCGCTGGGAAGGTAAAATAGGTTATGTACAGGAACATGGAAAACTGACACAATGTGCTGAGTGAGGAGAAAAATGGTAAAGGACTCAGTTACCCAGGATTCATTCAACAAACATTGCTGAGTGTTGCATTAGCTGCCTTCATCCCAGGCTACAAAAGCCCATGGGGGGGGGGGGGAAGTCCTGCCCATACAGCTGTCCGAATCCAGGAGGAGGGCGGACACAAGGTCATACGGTGATGCTCTCTTTAGGGAAATGTACTTCCCAGACTAAGTTGGTACGATTTTGTGAATTAATTCATTCAGTCGATAAACATCTATTGAATGGCTCCCTTGGGACAGACCATTGTTGGTTCTAGGGGTGGATGAGTGAAAAAAACAGACGAGAAAGTCTCTGGTCTCCTTTGCCTGTATTCTAGGAAAGTGTATTCTGTCTATATCCAGTCTTACCACATTTCTTCTCCATGGGTCTATTAGAACAGTCCTTGTACTTCCCTCCTCAGATAAGTGGGTGTTGGGGATTGAGAGTAGGATTATCATACACAGGAAGCCTTCAATTTTAGTCCCGGATTGTCACATCCTAACTAAGAGATCCTCTAAAACAACACGTTGCAAAGGCTTTTTCTCCCTTGTAATACTGGTGACAATAATCTTTTCCTTGAAGGGATTTTAGGAGACTTGATTTGAGTATGCTCACATCATCTAGCCTGATGCATAGACACTGAAAACAGAAGTTTCTATTCCCAAGTCGAGACCTCTCTCTCCCCAGGCCTGAGTTGTTGTATCAAACTGTTAACCACACATCCCTGCTTGTGGTTATAACTTTTAGTTATATACTTTTAGTTATAACTGTCCGCATAGCAGCTCCTGTGTACTGTGGACATCTGCGTAAGTTGGAAGCGTTACTTATGTTATACTATCACAGCATATAGAAAACCCCAAATAGTTAAGTGTGGAAAACAGGGACAAAGGAAGAGGGGAGGCAGAGGCAAAGAGACCAAAATAAGGTATTTCTCCAGTCAGAGACAATGATGAGCATCCTTCCCTTCACTGGGTGTATGATCCAGTAGAGCAGGAGGAAATGCTTTGGGGAGAACTTTAGGAAGTTCTTACCTATAAGTCATGTCGAGACATTAGGGCTCAGAAACAGGGAAGCCCCAACATTGTCCAGTTTCTGATCTGGGCTACAGGGTAGAGAACAGTGCTACCTAGAAAGACCCAACAGAAGGGAGGCAGAGTTACGAGCCGCGGCTTTGTTCAATTTGACGTGTCTAACGGGCAGTTGGGTGATAGCAACTAGGAGCTACCTAGAAGACTCTGCACTTTATGGACGCCTGGGCAGGAGATGCAGATGTGGGAGTCATCGGAATGTGGGCAATGTCTGTTGCCATGAGAGTAAATGAGATGATTTGAGGGGAGTTAGAGTGAGAGGACGGCATTGAGGGAAGAAGCACAGGGAGGTTGCTGTATAAACTCGAACGTGGAAGTAAAGTCAAGGAAGTGAATACAGAGAGGGAAGCAGAGCCGGAGGCTGAGTAACTCTGGAACCGAACTGGTCCGCCAAACGTGAATCGTTGTCCGCATCAGGACCAAGGGCAGAGACCCAGGACACATCCTCTTCCTTTCACCCACAATAGGCAGGGTGGGCACACCAGTAGCTCCCTGGAACACACCCTTCTCCAGGGCTGGAGAGAGAGGGCTCTGCACAATTACAAAAGCAGCCACTGGCTTTGCCAGAAGAAATGTTCCACTGGGGGGAGTCCCAGCCCCAGAAAGGCAGGTGACTAGGGCAGCAGTGACCAAAAGTGTACCTGAGATGGATGGCCCTGGAGAGTGTTCACTGGGTTTCCTGGGACCTTCTGGAGAGTTTGTCCTTCCCCTCCTCTGTGAGGTGGAAATGCTTTAGAAAGAAATCTACAGTTATAAATTCTCTGGGTTCCTTCTTACCCAGTCAGGCAAGATTGATGGGCTGAGCTTGTTGACACCGAAGCAATTGGGAATATCATTATTCGCCTTGTATTTATCTGCATTTATGTTAATGGTTTTGTTCTTGATCAGAGCGGCTACTAAACTAGGGGAAATGTTTATTGCACTCAAAGTTTTGCTATGATAAATTATGTGGGAGTCACAGAATAGCCAATGCACATAATGTGTAGAAGAATTTTCCTTTCTTTTCTTTTTTTTTTTTTTTTCCTGCTTCTGATCCCAACAGCACAGGCCTCCTGCATACTTGGGACCAAACCAACTCAATTTTTCATATTCTGCTTTGTCATCTGATTGATTTAATGCTTCTTGTGGTCAGACTTTGCAGAGAAAAAGAACACGCATACAATTTCTTTCTCTGGCATGCGCTCTTTCTTGCTCTTTTTTTGACGGGCAATTTCATAAAATCACAGGGCCGGGAAGGACCTTTATGTGCATTTTTTCCTAACTCCTCACTGTACAGAAGCATTTGGGAGAAAATAAGAGACAGAAAGAAGTAACTTTTTTGAGATCTTTCACAGGTCAGGCTGTATGCACAGATGCTTCACTTATATTAGCCTATTTTATCTTCCTGAATCTTTTTTTTTTCCCTCATGCTGAAGATGAGTACATTGAGGCTTGGAGAATTAGACCACAGGTAGGCAAACTACTGCCTGTGGCCCGAATCAAGTCCACCTTCTGTTTTTGCAAATAAAGTTTTCTTGGAACACAACCATAATCGTTCATTGATTTATGTATTGTCTATGGCTGGTTTCAAGCCACAATGTCAGAGGGGAGTGGTTGTAACCAAGACCATTCAGCCCACAAAGCCTAAAATATTTACCGTCTGGCCATTTACAGGAAAAGTTTGCTAATACCTGGTGCAGATAATGGCTCCGGTCACAGATAAACCACCTGTTTCTGTCTGACTCCAAACACTCTTTCTTCCATGTCACTGCTTTCCTGTTCACAATGTCTACCACATGGAGGACAGACCAATTTAGGCGGCCTCATCCGAAACCACACCCACCCACCCACTCACAAACCAGTAAGGCTTCCTGCAGCAAATTCAGGCAGCAGTAAGGGTATACACGTTTGGAAGGCATTTGATAAATAGGGATTTAGTTCTTCCTTACCCTTCATCCCATAGTGGGTTTCCTTTCCTGTTTTGCAAAGGAAAGCAGAACGGATATTACTTTAATGTCACTTAATGAGAATATTGCTATCCTTCATAACCGTGTTTATTAGGGAAGGCTTCCTGGAAGAGGTAGAATTTGATACAAGTTTTTCATGTCACAGTTCTTGTAAGTTTCTCAAGCAGCTTCCTGTAAGTTTCTCAAGCACCAGGAAGTGAGAAGAGGTAAAAAATAATTTTGAAGACTACCAGCCATTCAGAAAGGTGGTGCTGAGGCAGGTGGACGAAGATGAAACTGTCAGGAGCAGCCATGTCCTGAACATATATCACAGGGCATGGCATTTATGTCAAGTTCTTCCAGTCTGCACCACCCTTGAAAAACAACATAAATTTTTTTGAGATGAGGAAAGGGGTAATCCTAAAATGTGAAGGGACTCACCTAGGATCACATGGTTAGCAAGACAGGATTTGAATTTGGGTCTGGATGCAAAGCCCACTTGGGTTTCCCACGTACCACTTCTTAAATGAAGCTAGCCAGTCAAAGAAGCAACTTCCAGAATTGATCCCAAAGGTAGTGTTCACATTTTCTCAGGGTTAACTTTTCTTAAAGATGAAGTGAACTTAAGTGAACAGAAACCAACCAAAGTAGATATTTCTGGTCCTGGTGGCAACTAGAAATCTGGAGATGAGAGAAAAGAGGGGTGTAGCAGAGACAGGGTCTGGGGAGGGAAGTATGGAGGGGAAAGAAAATGGAAAAAGAAAACTTTAAGTGGAGGCTCTCTGGACTGGGAGACCTGTAGGATCCAGTCAAATCTAGGAGGAGACTCAAGAGAGACCAAATGAGCTCTACCCATGGAGGCCAAGTCTACAAGGCTTTGAAAGAGCAACACATATGACCTTGGGGATCTCATGTGAGATGTGATCCCTCTAGATAAAGGGTCTGATTAATCAGGGAATTTTAAAACATCAGGCAAAGAAAGGAGTTATGGGTCATCCGGTTGGTTCTTCCACCCATCCTGACACCTCTCTGCAACACCCGCTAGTGTGGATGCCCAGACCCCACGTGATTATCCCTAGTGACAAGGAACCTAATACCCACAGCACCAGAGAAACCTAGTAAGACAAATGATTTCCCTGCCAATCAATTTACATATGCCAATCAATCCCAACTCTCCCCTCAGGAGATGATCAGGACACATGTAACATCTTTCTCATGTAAAATTACTTAAAAAAATTTTTTTTAATAATTATTTTTAGAGATGGGGCACATAGGTGACTCATTCAGTTAAGCATCCGACTCTTGGTTTCGGCTCGGTCATGATCTCATGGTTCATGGGTTTGAGGAGCCCCACATCAGGCTCTGCACTGATGGTGAGCAGCCTACTTGGGATTCTCTCTCTCTCTCTCTCTCTCTCTCTCTCCCTCTGCCCCTTTTCCTTTTCCTCTCTCTCTCTCTCTCTTTCAAAATAAAAAATAAACTTAAAAAATATCTTGAGAGAGAGAGAGACAGAGAGAGAGAGAGAGAGAGAGAGAATATGCATGGGAAAGGGGCAAGGGGAGAGAGAATCTTAAGTAGGCTCCACACTCAGCGTGGAGCCTGATGTGAGGCTCAGTCCCACGACCCTGGGATCATGACCTGAGCTGAAATCAAGAGTTGGAACCTCAACTGACTGATCTACCCAGGTATGCCTGTCATGTAAAACTTCTTAAAGTATACAAACACAGCAGGTACCCTTATGGTTGTCTTCCCAAGATAAACACAAAAATCATCATATATGGATGCCTTCTATGTAGATACACATGCCTTCTATGTAGAGGCCTTCTATGTATAGATCCCTCACCAGAAGCTTTATATGTTACATCCAAAAGAAGTTTTTATGTCTACTTTTATAGGAGAGAAAACAGAGGCTCAGACCACAGAAGTAAGTTCCCCACGATAACGTCACTAGGGGGTACGAGAGACAGATTTCCAACACAAGTCATTCTTTAAATCCCACGCACTTCCTAACATGATGATTTTGAGCTCTCTCAGCATTATGGTAACTTCACTCAGGACTTTAAAAAGTAGAATAGTATAGGTGGGTATGTTTTTGTCTATTTTTTTTCTTCATTATATTGACATGGAGGAGAAAAAGTAGGTGATAAGTAGAATACAGTCAGAGCTCTAGAAGAAAGACAATTGACCAGTTGAAGAATATCTTCTTATAAAATACCGTTTTAGGTTGCTTCTGACTTTTAAAATAAAAACCAGTGGTACGTGTCTCTGTAAATTCAAGTCAGAAAATCACCAGTTTCCTAGGAAGAGTCAATAAAGTCATATTTTCTTACATTTATCAAACAGTTGGGAATATATATTTCATAATTAGATAAACTTCTTCTCTTTGTCATTTGAAAATCAATAACATCTTTAAAATGTATTTTCATGATAATCTCCTTTAATAAAAAGTGTCAGAAGAGGCTGTTTCATGGACTATAACTTCACAGACAAGGAGATTAATCAAGATGGATATGTTTGCACAAATGGCTAGGAGTTCTCAAGCCTCCAAGGTCGAAAGACAGACACCAACTCTATACAATTTTGGTTTTAAATGGTACCATAAATGCCAATGCCAGTTACAATTTCCAGGTTTTCTCTCTTCAATTATTTTGCCCCAACACCCTTCCAAATTAGGAACTGGCTTTCTGTGAGCACATTAATGAAGTTGTAGCTCCTGTGAATTCTGTGTCTGGAACAACTTCCTTACGTTGCAGATGAAACCATCCATAGCCACAGGGGCTGAAGTTTGATTCCAAAGGCCCAGGGCACCCACTGTCTGACACACACTTACTTTTTGAATATTTTAAAGACAAAGGGATTAGGCACTTCAAAAATAACAGATTCTGCTTTGCATGAAAATATAATATGTTTCCATCTTAATGATGTAAAAGAATAGCTTGTTATCACCGAGCTTCTGAAGAAAAAACAAATTACACATGCAAATGTTTTTTGGCTAATTAATTCAATTCTGAAGATAAAATTGGGACAGTACAGAATTTCAAGCAGATTCCTGATAAGTTCTAGAATCGAGCAATTTTCAACTAAGATACCAGATCATCTATTTCCAGGAGATGAGGCTTCTTGCAAACCCTTGCGTCGACATCGACTCACTCGAATTTTGCAAAAAAACTTTAATATATTGCTTGGTTATTGTCCCATCACTCCTGCACTGTCAAAATTTCAGGGTCAAAATTTAGACTAAAGGGATGGAAATTCTAGCTGTCTTGTACAAATTAAACTACGTCCCAGAAAAGGACTTCATGGATAGCAGTGATATAAAGATGACATTATAAAACCTATGTCAATTATACAATTAAACTGGTCTTTCAATCTGAAAGCCTGATTCCACTTGAAATTAGTGGGTAGAACATGGTGTTGGAGGCATACAGACCTGGATTTGAATAATGAATCTGCCAGCTATTTGCTACTTGAGAGAAGAAAACATAGTTATAATCCCTAATATGTTATTCAATTTTTTAATGTGTAATCTGGGATTAAAAATGTCCACCCTCAGGGCTTTTTTTTTTCTTTTAATGAGAATTAGAACCAAAAATGTATTTGCATTGGAGAAAAAACATCTTTATGATCCTTTATTTATTATTATTTTTAACTATTTTTTTAATGTTTATTTATTTTTGAGAAAGAGACAGAGCACAAGCAGGGGAGGGGCAGAGAGAGAGAGACACACAGAACCCGAAGCAGGCTCCAGGCTCAGAGTTGTGAGCACAGAACTTGACGCGGGGCTCAAACCCACGAACTGTGAAATCATGACATGAGCCAAAGTCAGACACTCAACTGACAGAGCCACCCCGGCGTCCCTACAACTTTTTTTTTCTTTTTTTAAATAAAAACTGCCTTTTGTATTTGTTTGCTCCTAATTTAAAAAAAAAATCTTTTTGCTCTGCTATGAGACCAAAATCTCTTGAAAACCACAGAAATCTTGCAGAACTCTTTGGATTTCCACAAGGCATAGATAAAGGAGGTGAGTAAGTTTGTCAAATCCAGAATTTAGGAATCAAGAAAGACTCTAGATTATACAGACTGTACAGAAATCATCTCAGAGCTTGGTATGTCATAGATGATCAAGAAACATTTCTTTCTTTCTCTTGTATAGGCATTGTTTCTGTGCGGTGACATCCCAGTTTTCTAGAAGTACCAAGAAATTCCCTATCTTCTTTTGGAGTACCAAATCTCTGCAGTCCAGCAGCAAAGAGAAAATCTTTACTCCCCACTTAATGGTGGGCTCCAGACAAGTGACTAGAATTCTAGAAGGAAGAGCATACATCCAAATGGGACAAAACGTATGTGACACACAGTTATGACACCCTACCCTGTGGCCAGGAAAGACATTGCTGGCCAAAGACAAAACTGCCCACAACTCCGGAACTTCACATGGCCAAAGAACTGGACTTGGCATGAGAGATTAAACAAATTTCCCATTATTCATGTGTTTCAGTAGAAGGGGGACTTCCTTGGTATCTTGCCTGAGGTTGACCACTCTGATCGACCCTGCCAGTGAGAAGAGGAAAATACCGAGGGTCACTGGGCAGGGAGACTTCTATGAAAAATCTTGTCCAGACCATAAAAATCAGAAATTTAGTCTAGAGTTGTAGGAGATAAGGACCACCTGTGCTGAGATCCAAGAGATGAGCTGACAACAAGAAAAAGAGATCACAGAGCCAAGTAATGGGTCAGGTCAAGAAGAACGAATGGAGTGAAACAGAATAGTGAGCCCAGAAAGGGCCTGGTAGGGGCACCAGGCCAGGACATGGAACATTTCTCATGTCTTGAGGACTTAGCCCAGGAAGGGGTTTGAGAGGAAGACATCCAGTGTAGGACAAGTAAGGGAAAGATGGGAATCTAAAATCTGTGAAGCAACCATAGGCATGAACAGCCAGCACTGGGAGCCCACCTAGGGGTAAGGGCCCATGGGACTCATGAAATAGCTGCACCTCCGAGTAGTTTCCATTTTCAAAGAATGTCTTAGATTGTGTACCTACCCAGGAACATCACAAGGACAAGTAAGAGCCATACTTCTAAATCAAATGCGTGGAGGTCCCTTTGATCTTTCTGTTGGTGGGAATGAACCACAAATTCTTGCAAGCCCAATGAATAAATCCAATGCAAGTACATTTTTTTCTCTTGCTAAAATACACCAGTATCTCTTCCCTGAATTGCTTCTGAAGTCCTCCGACCAACACTGATTTCTCAGACCTTCAGTTTTCCATCTACCAAGTGGTGTGAATAATGTTGACGTGGCGGCATGTCTTGAGATAGAATTTCAGCAGGAATGGGGAATTGTCCCGGCTCTCTGGTTAAGCATCTCTGAATTCTGGAGTTAAATTGGACTCCCTATTTTGGCCCCTGTTTCAGGACCTCTGAAATTCAACTCTGAAGCAGTCTTGTCTAGAAAATAAGGCCACCTTGGATGATCTGAGTCCTCTCTTGGACTTGAGCATTTCCTATATGGTAGGCATGGTAAAAAAAAAAAAAAAAAAAAAAAGTGCTAGATAAATTATCTCCTTATAACAACCCTATGATATGAGTACTACTGCTTAGCCTCATTTAACAATAAGGATACTGAGAGATGGCAGTAAAGTAACTTGGCCAAAGTCACCGAACTATAAAGTGGTAAAGCCAGTACAGAGGTTCCCTGACTTACAATAGTTTCAACTTAGGACTTTTTTTTTTTTTTTTTTTTTTACTTTACAATGGTGTGACAGAAACATGCATTCAGTAGAAACCATACTTCGTATTTTGATCTTTTCCTGGGCTAACAACATGTGGGACAATACTCTGTCGTGACACTGGGCAGTGGCAGTGAGCCAGAGCTCCGAGTCAGCCACACAATCACGAAGGTAAACAACTGAGACACTCACAACCGTTCTGTACCCACACAGCCATTCTGCTTCTCACCTTTGGTACAGTATTCAATAAAGTTCATGAGATATTCAACACTTCGTTATAAAACAGGCTTTATGTTAGATGATTTGCTCAACTGTAAGCTAACCTAAGTGTTCTGAGCACGTTTAAGGTAGGTGAGGCTAACCTATGATGTTCAATAGGTTAGGTGTATCAAATTAATTTCCAACTTAAGATATTTTCAACTTTACAGGATGTAACCCCATCTTAAGTCAAGTAAGATCTGTATCCGAATTCAGGCAGTGACTCCAGAACCAAAGCTTTAAGTCTCAGTGTATACCATATTCAGAGTTACGATAAGTGAATGATTTTGAGCTTTCCAGTAGAGAAGGGGAGAGCTGATTTCTATAAACACTGGTCACAGTGTTCTCCTTGATGCTGAGATTTCGGCACCGTCATGCAGGGGACACCATGAATTGATAGTGTGGACTATATGTGAGTCAGACCTGTTGTTGTCTTCTCCATAGGATTCCATCCCCTAAGTTACAGGAGAAGGGAAGGCCATATGACCAAGTCAGCACAGAACAGTTCAGGCTTTGGCCCATCTGATCTGCTCGCCTTGATTTGCAAATGCCCAAAGCCCCACCCATGCAGGATTGTGGGGGAAAGACAAACACGTCATCCTTGCTTTTTAATTCCTCTTTTCATCTTCTTATCTCAAGTTCTTTGGTAATTTTCCGATTTCAAAGGAAATATTTGGAAAGATATCTGAGGACCACGTTTTACACCAAATGCTTTCAACATGAGAAGCCGCCCAGTCGTATCTAATAAAAATATCCTTCCAGAGCTGGTACCAGGAGGTTTCATTAAAATAGCAGTCGATAAGCAGAACTGATTTGGCACCAAGAGGAAAAAAAATCATAGGCCTATCAGGCCTTTGGAATTCAAGAATACAGCTGAATCTAGGCCCTTTTTAATTGTCTTAGGACCATATCCTAAGTCTTGCCTCATCAGATATGGAGGAATGTACTAATCCAAACAATCCTGAACTGTCAGCATGAAAGAAGAATTGGATATCTTTTCTCTATCCATCATGCCTGAGGCAGAGAAACCGGAAATGCTTTCGCTGGGGTCCTGGGATATGGGACCCCTCCGGCCCATGAGTTAAAAGTTTCTGTGAGCTCCCAGAGAGGTTTCTTCCCAGGGCTTCATTTTCTTGGACTCAAATGCCTGATCAACAAAAAAGTCAGAATAGGGTCCAAATAAGTAACTCCAAATATGTGCATTATTATATTTTTAACTGCTTCTTGCATAACATCATGGGTTAGGTCTGCTAGGTGCTGGGGACTCTGAATTAAACAGAGATCTCAGCTGCAAGGGGCTTGCCACATAATGGGGAGATTAGGAAGCCATCATTGCCACAAGGAAATTGAAAAGAGGAAGGAATTATTCACAGCTAGTGGAAGCATGGAATGCTTCCTGGAGGAAGCAACATCAAAACCAGGCTTTGAGTATAGGTGAGACCTGGGAATCAGAGATAGGATAGAGTTTGGAGGGGCAAGTTAAGAGGATGAAAGACCAGGGCTGTGGCTGGACAAGGGGTATACTTACAAGTCCAGGTAAGGTAAAGGTACGTAGAGGCCCGAAGGTAAAGGTATGTAGAGGCCACGAATGGCAAAAAAGGTCAAACCCCAGTAACGGGCCTCTATTATCTGGATGTAAGTTTACTCATTAACCTGGTGCATATGCATGTGGAGGTCCCTGCCAGCAGTGATCATTTCTAACACCACCTTCCTGAAACAGCAGAAACCTTGGGGTTTCTATAAAGGTAAGGGGAATGCAGAGAGGCACGAGCTAAAACCCAGGCAAGCAAGAGCATCCTTAAATCTCACAAATATTTCTAGTCTAATCCTGGGCCTTTGCACATGGTGTTTCCCAGTCTGACATGACTTTCTCCTTTCTCCACCTGAAGTGGTTCTAGACACTCAGCTCAAATACTGCCTCTTCTGTGACTAAAGGCCGCTCTCTTCCCAGTCACCTGGCAACTCTGAACTTCAGGCTCTCTTCTGCTTTCCCAGGACCCTCTGCCCATCCATTGAGCCCTTGTCCCACTGTGCTGAGTTTATCTGTGTAAGCAACAACAGCCGGGGTGAGGACAGATTGTCACATCACTTACTCCGATGGACTGGAATTCACCACAAGGACAGGGACCTTATCCTACAGTAAAGAGCAGGGATGCTGGAGCCAGACTGCCAGGGTTAATACATCCTGGTTCTGCCACTTAAGTAGCTGTGTGACCTTGGGTGAGCTACCAGCCTCTATGTGCCTTGGTTTTCCTCATCTGAAATATGGGGATAACAAGAATACCAGCTCATAAGCACTATGAAAATCGCCATGAGTCGCATAAGAAAAACCATGGCCCTGGAGGCTGTGGCAGAGGTTCAGTGAGTCAGGATGTGTAACGTACCTAGTGCTGAGTGCACAGGAGGAGCTCTGTTTAGGAATGTTTATTTTATTATGTGTATTTTTAAACTCAGCCTTCTCTACATCTAGCAACTCTGCTGAACACATGAGCAAATTTTCTAAAGTCCCTCCCAGTCCCAGCTGCCACTTATTGGTGTTAGGGTAGAGCATAACCCCTGGGAAGACCATCTTATCCCAACACATCACGGTGCAGGAGGTGGGGGGAAGCCACCGCAGGGCTACAGCATCCAAGCCTGAGAGGGGCACCCAGGACACAGATGTCCTGGGTTGTACCTGAGACTTATAGTGCTATGGAAATATATCCTTCAAAACATTTTACTTTTTTGTTTCCAGTACATGAATTAGGTCTTTAAAAAAATAGAAAAAAAAAAAAAAAGAAAAAAGAAAGAAAGAAAAGTAAAGAAAGGAAAAGTAACTGATCTGTTTTGTGCCAGAGCTGTCTGGTCTCTCCAAACACTTAATCCAGTGGCTCTCATTGTCTGGGATCAAAGCGCCTTCCCCACACGCTGGCTTTGTTCTGTTTGGAGCAGAGGAACAGGCTGAAAGGAAAACTCCTCCAGGCTTCCTGTCCCTCCCTTCCCCTGAACTTTGAGAGAACAAAGAGATTTACAAGGCAAGAATCCCAACTACAAGGTGCTAATGATCTGAATCACATGCGTCCAGATCTGGACCAGTTTTCCTAAATCAGAAGGCTTCCGGGAGGGGGAGGAGCCACAGGGAGCAGGGAGGAGCCAGGAGCTGGGAGTCTGCAACCAAAAGCACTCTGGATTTGCCTATTGGAATGCACAGCACTCCCAGGCAAAAGTGTGGCTCCTCCAGGAAGCCTGCCCTCCCCTGGGGTTGCTCACTTGGGCCCTCAGCCCTCCAGAAATCAGGCTGGCTCCATCCCGTAATTAGGTCCTTTAGGGCACAGCACCTGAAAGTGCTGTTTAGTCTCAGTCTGTGCATACAATGGCAAAGGGTTTGCGGAGAATGACAAAGCATAAACTCTGGAAAGAGAGCTGTTTAGCATGAATCAGAACCACCTCTAGGGCTTGTTAAAATATAGATCACTGGGCCCCAGGCTCATAGTTTCTGATTCTGTAGATCTGGGCAGGGCAGGACATGAGAATTTGCATTTCTAACAGGTCCCAGATGCTGCTGGTTCAGGGATCTGCCTTTGAGAGTGCTGCCCTGTACAACTCCCTCCTGGCTGATACACAGTAAAGTGTATGGGGGCTGCTATGGTCCCTGCTCATGGTTTCTGGTTGCTTCTCCCTAAGGGTCTGGAGACCTCATAAGCCACCAAGCTGAATGCACAGTCACCTCCCAGGTTGGGCCTCTGTTCTCTTGTGTTTGCCCTGGGGTGGTTTGGTCAAGGTGGAAGCCTGTGTGTCCTGCTCTAAAACCCTTGATGCAAATCACAGAGATGCATTAACGCTGTTGTGAAAAGCCAACTGGGGTGCATGGTGGCAGAGCAGTGGGAGAGGAGGTTGCTAAGGCAGACTCTCTGGGTTCTGCAAATCTACTTAGTAGCTGGGTGATCATGGATAAGTCACCTAAACTCCATTAGCCTCTCTCTGCCCCCTGGAGAATGAGGTAAATAGACCGCTCCTCACTGAGTTGTTGGAAATAATATTACACAACCTCATATCAAGTTCTGTAATAAGTTAGTTTAAAAGCCACCCCACCCTGCCTAACCTGCCTCTCTGACCTAGACTCCAGCTGTCCTTTCCACGAGCTTAGCTTTTGCCTGCAACTGGTATCAGTGAAAGGAATGATTTTAACCTCAAAGAGCAAAATAAATGTCTTCCTGCCGGAAGTCCCAAGGGCAGAAACATGGACCCCAAGACTTGCGTATCCATGATCTGCAGCCACCACCACCCCCGTGGCAGGGGCACGTGGCAGGGGCACGGGGTGGCATGGCTGTTCAACTTGGCCATGTCCAGGTTGCTGACATTTATGTTTTGGCCTGCACTGCCAGGGATCTGTCCTTTCATGGGCAAGACCCTCCTACCGAAAGGGTCTCCTCTCTTTTGCAGCTAAGAGCTAAAGCTGGTGGGATTTCTGAGGGATTCTCCAAAGGCAACCTCAAGAAGGAGCGGCCAGCTCAGGTTGGCAGAACAGATAGATTCCCAAACATTTCTGACTTGAAACAGAAAAAATAAAAGTAAAGCAATGTGGTGACTTTCCTCATCTTGTGAACATTCATAGTAGATGCATCAGGCCTGACTCCCCAAGGACTCTGCTCAGGGGAAGCACCGAAGAGGGAGAACTTGAGCTTGAGTTTAGCTGCAAGCACTTTCTGTCCATGGGCTGGGTGTCTGAACCTCTCTGTGAGCCAGTTCAGACCTCTGTGTGACTTCATAAAAATCAAACCAGTGACCAGACACGTCTGATGTCATATTGCTGCAGCCTCTATGAGGAGCAAGGTGCCTCCCACAGGCCGCCAGCTGGGCTTACAGTGTCTAGGATCCTGAGCAAGGCGTGAAAGGCAGACTGTGGCCCCCAGTGCGCAGAGGACTGAAGGTGAGGCTGCCGTGTCAAGGTTAAAAGGGGAGAGGCCAACAGACGCACCAGCCCCTGAGTGAGAACTGCATGGCAAAATAGTGCAAAGCCACTAGGGGTTCCAATCCCACTTTCAAATGCCAGTGGAATGACTGGTGTTTTCCATACTATTTCCAAGAAAACACGTGGTCAGGTCAAGGTGTCTCCAGTCAGCCTCAGGTGTCCTTTTCTTGGTGAATCCATCTAAGTGCTGTTTTAGGTTCTCAGCTCCAGGGTTTGGGAGAATGAGGTTTTGCCAGCATCTGGAAGGGGAGGCTCATCTCTTTGTGCCAGACTCCCACATTCCAGCTGAACAGTGGCCCCCAAAGATATCCAGGCTCTTATCCCTGGCACTTGCAAGTATTACCTTAAATAGTGAAGGGGGGATGACGGGATTAAATGAAAGCTCTTGCTATAGGAAGACCAACTTGAATTATCCAGCTGGGCCCAAAACAGTCACAAGTGTTCCTATAAGAGGAGGGCACAGGAAATGTGACAGCATAGACAGAAGAGGCAGGCCACGTGGTGACAGAAGCAAGAAGCTACAGGCAGGCCACCCCCCAGTTCAGCGTCCTCTGCAACAGAATGTATATCAGATGCTGGGAAGCCAAAACAGACAAATGTGTACTGTGAGTGTCCATGCTCAGCTCAAGTCATGGGAAGGAATGGGGAGGACAGGGAAGGTCCAAGTACAGAAATCTGGAACCAGCACATCCAGCAGTTTGGATACTTCCCCACATCATGCCCCAGGAAAAGAGAAAGTGCTAGCACTGGCCATTCTGGAAGAGGTCAAGGAGAAGTTTTCATTAGCCCTCTACCATCATGGCGGCCATTTCTTGAGCACTTACTATGGGTGGCCCCCAGGGCCAGGCAGTAACCAATTCTCACAAAACTCATAATGATCTTACAAGGAGGACAGCATCACTCCCTTGGCCAGCCTTTATTTTTCCCCCAATAACATTTATCACTTCTACATACTACTTAAATTCACTTATTTCTCTTGTGTTATTACCCGTCTCTCCCCATTACCAGAAGGTAAACTCTGTAAGTGCAGGGCTTTTTGTCTGTTTTTGCTCACGCTTTCGATCCAGGGCAAACAAGAGGACCTGGCACATAGTAGGTACTTTGACGAAGTCCATGTTGAGTGAACAGATTTCTCCAGCAGACAGATGGAGGCACTGGCCAGTTATGCATATGACTGGTAAGCACAATGGGAAAGATTCTGAATTCAAATTCAGGCCTGTTGGAATTCAGAGCGTTGGAGAAGTGAATAAAGTAGGCCAAAGATGGCCGATGGGGCTAAAACAAACTCTGGTTTCTAGCTTAGAGACCCCTCCTCCGGGTTCTTCTTCCTTTGTTTGCTTCACGTGCGAAAACCCCCACAGATATGGAAGGTGACAACTATAAATTACCCTCCCCACTTGCATTCTGTGCTCAGATCTTTGGAGAAACAGTCTCCTCTGAGCCCACCGGTGTTAAATAAATCTCCAATCCACCAAGATTTCTGAGTGCCGCTTGGTTTTTCCGCCAGTGTTCCAGCCTCATTCCCTAACATGTTTGCTTCCCTGACCTGGAAACCCAACCGTGCTGGCCCTTTGTTGCCACCAGTTTGGAAGAACGGCGAGACGGTGACGGAGCAAGTGATTGCGAGGGAGAAGGCGGGCCCTGCCTGAATTTCGGCAGTCTCCTACTCGGTTGCCTTTGGCCGGCCCCACTTGGTTGTTCCCACCGGACTCAAAGAGACCTGGTAGGTAAGGACCTGAATGCGACGTTGGAACCGGTAAGGCTGGGGCCCCAAAGTAGTCAGGCCCACCCAAAAGGGTGGAAGGGGGACCTGATCAATCCCTGAAAGCCTCAATAGTCTCACAGGTAGAAAATTTTGCGGGAAGGAATGTAAACAACTCTGGGGTGTGTGTGTGTGTGTGTGTGTGTGTGTGTGTGTGTGTGTGTGTGTGTGTGAATGTGTGAATGTGTGGCTCAGCCAGGCTTGCCAATCGAGTTCGAGTTTGTGGCTCCATGGACAGGTACTCTTAAGGTCCCCAAAAGTCTACAGAGTCTGAATGGGCTCTCCTGTGTCATGGTGAGAGTATAAGGTCTAGGGTGGTATTGGATCAGATTCCGATCACAAGTACAAAGCTGAGTCAGTTACAGCCAAACTCACCTAAAGTTTCCCTCAGGAATGTAACCAGTGGAGTATCTGATTGGTCCTCTCATCTGAGGGGATACCCTCCCTTTGTGTGTCTTTGCAACACCAAACACGAGAAATAAATTAATAATGGGATCAAAATAGAGTAAGCCTACGATTTTAGAGGTCATGCTCAAAAATTTTAAAAGGGGATTTTCAGGCAATTACAGGGTGAAAATGACACCCAGGAAGTTAAGGACCTTTTGTGAACTGGAATGGCCCATATTCGATGCAGGATGGGCCCCAGAAGGGACGTTAGATGCTCAAATAGTGCAGCGGGTTTGGCTAATAGTCACTGGGAACCCAGGCCACCCTGATCAATTTCCATACATCGACTCCTGGCTTGAAATTGCCCCAAATCCCCCGCCTTGGGTGCGATTCATCCTTAGCAAACAGAGCCAGGCAAAAGTTTTATCCACTTTATCTGGAGGCTCACCCAGGGAGCCAAAGAAGCAACCCACTGCTCCTCTAATATTTAAAGGAGACACAGAGGAAGATATTGTCTTTCCACCTCCTTATGACTCATCCAGCTCGCTCATCCCGCCCCCTGAGCTTCAAACTCCTCCCCTGTCTGTCTCTCCAGCGCTGCCTCTGCTGCTGCAGTCACTGCCACCCATCTCCCTGCCCCTCCTGGACCTGGAGAACCCTCCCCCCACAGGGGCAGCAGCCAGACTGCACCCCAGACCCAGACCTAACGCTCTCCAAATGCCTGTAAGGGAGACAAAAGAGCCTGAAAGACAGAATGAGGATGGAAGAGTCCAGCCCAGCCGTCCCATGATGTATTATCACCTTTCTCTACAACCGACCTCCTCAATTGGAAACAAAACACTCCATCATACTCTGAAAAGCCACAAGCAATGGTCAACTTGATGGAGTCCCTCTTCCAGATCCACTGACCGACTTGGGAAGACTGTCAACAGTTACTCCATACTCTGTTTAATACAGAAGAAAGAAGAATAAGAATGAAAGAAACATGACAGTACCTAGAAGATCACTCACCTCCGGGGATTAATGACCCTGCTGTCTGGGCTCAAGCTGCTGTGCCTGAAGAATGCCCAACATGGGATTTCACCATAGAAGGACAAGCCCACATCCTATGATACTAGGAAGCCCTCCTTCGGGAAATCTGAGCTGGAGCCAAAAAGCCCATGAACATGACTAAAATATTGTCAGTTACACAGCACCCTGGGTAGTCTCCCGGAGACTGCTATGAAAGATTATGTGAAGCATACCATGTATACACCTTGTTTGACCCTGAGGCACCAGAAAGTCAACAAATGGTAAATACCTCTTTTGTGGGACAGGCTGCCCCAGATATCAGAAGAAAACTCCAAAAGTTGGAGGGCTTTGCTGGGATGAATATCACTCAGCTGATAGAGGTTGCCAATAAAGTTTTCATGAACAGAGAAGTCGCAGCCAACAGAGAAGCGGAGAGAAGACTAAAAAAGAAGGCCACCTTTCTCGCAGCAGCACTAAAAGAAACAGACGCTACAAAGATGGGAAGACCTCAACCACCAAAAGGGGGGAATCCCAGAGCCCTCTTAGCAAAGGACCAATGTGCATACTGCAAAGAGAAGGGACACTGGAAGAATGAATGTCCGAATTGGAAGGGGCCCTCAAAATCCAGCCGACATAGGGAAGAACCTCGAGGTGAGAACCTCATTGGTCTGGCCTGGATAGATTCGGACTGAGGGGAACCAGGCTCTTTCTCTCTTAGCCCTCATGAGCCCACGGTCGAAATGAAGGTTGGGGACTGAACAAGAACTTTCATGGTTGACACTGGGGCTGAATACTCCATTGTTACTTCCCCAGTGGCGCTCTTAAGCCAAAAGATGGCAACCATACTTGGGGTTACTGGGACATGGGCGATGCAACAGCCCTTCTGTCCAGCTCAACAATGTGAACTTGGGGGTCACAAGGTCCGGCATGAGTTCCTTTACTTACCTGACTTCCCGATTCCTCTCCTGAGCCAGGATCTGCTCTCCAAACTTGGGGCCCAGATAACTTTTGACCCCGCTGGACACGCTAGTCTCCAATTAAACCCAAGGCAGAAGGAAACCCTGGTCTTGGTGATTACCCTGCCAAGGGAAGAAGAATGGAGACTATTCTGTGCCCAGGCCCTACCCTGTAGCCCCTCAGAATTCAGGCTTACATTCCCCTCTGTATGGGCTGAAGATAACCCACCTGGACTAGCTTGGAGTCAGGCCTCCATCATTGTTGACCTGATCCCTGGAGCCCAACCTCAGAGACAAAGGCAGTACCCCCTTCCACTCGAGGCTAGAATGGGTATACAAGAGCACCTGACCAAGCTCAGAGAAGCAGATATTCTAATTGAGTGCCAATCGGCTTGGAATACCCCACTCTTGCCAGTCAAGAAGCCAGGAGGAGAATACCGACCAGTACAGGATTTGAGGGCCATTAACAAAGTAACTGTTTCCTTACACCCAGTGGTTCCAAACCCGTATACTCCCCTCAGCCAAATTCCGGGGTCAGCCAGATGGTTTAGCCTCGACTTAAAGGATGCTTCCTTCTGCCTCCGCCTGGCTCCTCAAAGTCAACCACTGTTTGCCTTTGAATGGATTGAGCCCGTTACAGGGCGCCAGGTGCAGCTGACCTGCACCCGACTTCTCCAAGGTTTTAAGAATTTGCCCACTCTTTTTGAGGAAGCACTAGCTGCAGACCTCGCCGACTTTCCAAGGGAAAACGACATGGTGTGTCCTCCTCCAATATGTAGGCAACCTCTTCCTTGCCAGCGACACCCAAGGAGACTGTATGAAAGGTATCAAGGCCTTCCTGCAGCTCCTATCCTACTTGGGGTCCCGGGCCTCTTGGAAAAAGGCACAGGTTTGTCAGCAGCAGGTCTGATACTTAGGCTTCAGGACCGGAAAGGAAGAAAGTTATCACCATGCTGCCACAGCCCCAAACAAAACGAGGCTTTCGTGAATTTTTAGGGGCCGAAGCATTCTTTTGCATTTGGATTCCTGTATGCTCAGCCATAGCGAGGCCCCTCTCTGACCTGTTGGGAGGGCAGGACCGGGAGCCCCTCACATGGGCTGAGGTGGCAAGGGCCACTTTCACAGAAATAAAGTCGGCTTTGGGACGAGCCCCAGCCCTGGGTTTGCCTGACACAGAAAGGCCCTTTAACCTCTTTGTACATGAAAAGGACAAAATAGCCCTTGGAGTGCTCACTCAGAGCATGGGGCCTTGGCAATGGCCAGTGACCTACCTGTCAAAAGAGCTTGATCCTGTGGCTGCAGGATGGCCACCGTGCCTCAGAGTGCTGGCAGCCACAGTCCTACTCATTAAGGAGGCAGACAAACTCACACTGGGACAAAGACTTAATGCTAAGGTCCCACACACGGTCATGTCCCTCACGAGCACCCAAGGATATCATTTCCTCTCCAATTCCCGGCTGACACAATACCAAGGCTATGAAAACTCATGGGTCGCTCTCATAACGGTAAGAACACTAAACCCGGCCACCTTCCTTCCCACGGAGGAGGGAGAAGCTGACCATGACTGTTCCAAAGTAGTGGATGAAGTCTACACCAGCCGCCCGGACCTCCAAGACCAGGCTATAACGAGCCCGGAGATCACCCTGTTCAGCGATGGGAGCAGCTATTTACAAGAGGGCAGCCGAAGAGCAGGGTATGCGGTAACCACAACCACCAAAGTTCTGGAAGCCAAGGCCTTGCCGGAAGGACGGTCGGCACAACGGGCTGAACTGTACGCCTTAACCCAAGCCCTCATCCTTAGCAAAGGTAAAGGAGTTAACGTCTACACTGATTCCAGGTATGCCTTTGCTACTGTGCATGTACACGGGGCCATCTATAAAGAAAGAGGCCTCCTTACTGATGCAGGCAAAACTATCAAAAACAAGGAAGAAATACTAAAGCTTCTTGAGGCCATAAGGCTGCCAGACAAGGTAGCTATCCTACACTGTAAGGGACATCAGAAAGGAGATGACCCCATAACTCGAGGAAATCGCCTGGCAGACAAACAGCCAGAGTGGCTGCCAATGGTGACCCAGGCAAAGCTCCTATCACACTATGACTCTTGCGCCCCAGAGGGAAGCCTCCCCACCCCAGTACACAAACAAAGAAAGAAGCTGGGCCTCGACAGAAGGGGGCACACTAAGCAAAGAAGGATAGTGGGTCATGCCAAATGGACACATCTTTGTCCCGTCGTCAATAGGAAAACACCTAATGAAGGAATATCACCAACTTACGCACCTACGGAAAACTGCACTAGAGGCCCTCCTCAAAAAGAACTACTATATCAGCCAGCTGCTGGCATTATGCTGAGCTGTCAGTGAACAATATGTAGCATGTGCCAAAAACAATGCTTGGTCTGCCCCACAGCCCCTGCCTGGCACACAAAGGATGGGGGCCATCCCTTTCGAAAACTTAGAGGTGGACTTTACCGACCTAAGACCAAATAAAGGGTTCAGGTACCTTCTTGTAATAATCTGCACATACTCGGGATGGGTCAAAGCGTTCCCAACCAGAACGGAATGAAGTCACGAGGTGGCCAAAGCTCTTGTATGGGAGATTGTGCCTCGGTTTGGTCTACCCTTAACTATACACAGTGATAACAGACCTGCATTTGTGGTGGACATTATACAAACCCTGACAAAGTCCCTCAACATTACCTGGAAACTGCACACTGCTTACCGACCCCAGAGCTCAGGGAAAGTAGAGCGGATGAATCGCACCCTCAAGGAAACCCTGGCTAAGTTCCACCAACAGACTAATCTCCCATGGCCAGATTTACTACCACTGGCCCTCCTGCGTGCCCGATGTGTTCCTGGGGCACTAGGATTCTCCCCTTTTGAGTTATTGTATGCACGACACCCCCCCCCCCATCATGTTTAGGAAAACTCCAAGGAGACCTACACCAGATTGGAGACAAGGGAATAAGAGAATAGCTCCAGACCTTGGGGGCAGTCCTAAACAAGTTACAGAGATACACCATAGAGAGGGCCCCAATTTCCTTAAGGACTCCTGTTCACCCCTTTCAGCCAGGAGACTGTGTTGGTCAAAGATTGGAAGAGGGAACATCTTAAACCACAGTGGACTGGGCCTCATACTGTTATTCTAACAACTCCTACAGCCCTTAAAGTCTCAGGTATCATTCCATGGGTCCATCACTCCAGAGTTAAGAAGGCCAACTCAGCAGAACCCACAACCTGGCAAAGTGATCCAGATCCAGTCAACCCACTTAAACTGACCTCAAAAGGGAAACTGGCCCCTGAGACCTCCAGCCCTGCTCCAGCCACACCCCAGAAGCTGGCTGGCCTGCGCACGGCAGAAGCTTGAGGAATCAACGTGTGAACCTAGCCCAGGGGTTTGGATGCAACTCTGCCAGCCCTTGCCCCTTACTGGTGTCATAGCCCTGATCTTACTTTTTTACTGTTGGGATGACAGAGACTGCACCAACAAGCTGGACATGGGACAAAATATGCATGCTGGGTCTCACATACCTCCTCTGGATGGGAGGATTATTAAGTATTGCCTGCATATTATGATAACCTCTCTCACCCTCAAAACTGCTGCTTACCCATTTTGCCCCCAGGATTGTTATATGACAATAAGGGTCAAGGGCATCCAGCACCTTCACCTCCTTCCACAAAGATTGCTACAAGGGAAAAACACCCACTCTCTTGTCAGTCACCGGTGCCCCAAGGACTAAGTATTGGATCATAGAGATAACCCAAAATGTCAGGAACCCATGTCACAACAAGGGCCTCCAGAGAGGGAAGCGAGCTTGCTACACTTACCTTCCTCAGTGGGGGATCTCGGGGGATCTCGGGGGATCTCGGACGGGGAAGAGATGCAAGACAGGGCCCTTCAAAAGGTTACAAAGGATACTCAGGACAGGGTAATACAAGCCATAAAGGCGACCACTCCCCCGGCAGCCTACCAGGGTTTGAGCCTTTCAGCCCTCAATCAAATGTTTACCAATTCCCTACTCGTTGGACTAACACTACTCTACAAGTCCTCCACTTGTAGATAATCACACCCAAACCTGCTGGATGTGTTTGCCCCTCAGCCGGAGGGCTTACTTAGCCACTCCTATCCCTTTGACCTGGGAAGTTCCTGAAAATCTCAAAACCAACACCTCTGTCTTAATTGGACCCTGGCCACTGGGATCTGTCTCACAAATGCTGACAATCTAATCTGTACAACCCCTGAAGACATGAATGGTACCTCTCTATACAGAAGAAATATAACCTTAGAGAGGAATGCAACCCTGTGTTCAACCCCTGGGGTGTTCCATCTGTGTTCTGATTCGGCCTACCGATGCTTAGAGGCCAAGCGGACTCAGGTATGTTATTCAATCTTCCTAACCCCAGAGATATCTGTATACACTGAAGATCAGCTCCTAACAGCCTTTAGCCCCAATCTCGGACTAAACAGGCAATCCTGCTACCCGTTCTGATAGGAGCAGGAATTGTGACAGGAATAGGAACCGGAATAGGGGGCATAGGTTCATCCATAGGACTGTACCATAGACTGTATCAAGAGCTAAATGAAGACATGGAACGGACAGCAGATTCTCTGGTAACCTCACAAAGCCAAATAAACTCTCTGGCAGCAGTGACCCTCCGAAACAGGCGAGCCCTTGGCCTCCTCACTTCAGAAAAAGGAGGGACTTGCATCTTTCTGGGGGAGGAACGTTTCTGTTTCATAAACCAGTCAGGAATAGTTACAACTAAGGTTAGGGAACTCAAGGAAAGAATTCAACGTAGACAACAGGAAAGTATCAATCAACGGAAAGGATGGGATCTTAACGGATTGGGCATCCTGGCTTCCTGCCCTGGGGGGGGCCCTCCTCTCCATAATTTTACTTGTATCCATAGGCCCCTGTATAATGAATGCTGTGGTACATTTTATTGAAAACACTGTTGCTCTCTAAACTACAGCACGTATCTTAGCCTTCCGAGAGTACCAACCTATAAAACTGAAAGGTGATGCCTACTGAAAGTTTTTTTTTTTTTAAAGGCATCAAAGGGGGGCAATGTTGGAAAAGTGAATAAATATGCCAAAGATGGCCGATGGGGCTAAAACAAACTCTGGTCTCTAGCATAGAGCCCCCTCCTCCGGGTTCTTCTTCCTTTGTTTGCTGTGTGCGCGAAAACCCCCACAGATATGGAAGGTGATGACCATAAATAACCCTCCCCATTTGCATTTGGTGCTCAGATCTTTGGAGAAACGGTCTCCTCTGAGCCCGCCAGATGTCAAATAAATCTCCGATCCACCAAGATCTCTGAGTCCCGCTTGGTTTTTCTGCCAGCGTTCCAGCCTGGTTCTGTAACAAGAGTCCATGACCTTTGCCTTCCCAAAAGGGGAAGGGAACTGGAGAGAGAGCTTCCTTTAAGAAGATGCAGAAGACATAAAACAGAGCCAGAGGTGAAAGAACAAGTGAATAAGTCAAGGAGAAGCCTTAGTTCAAACAAAAAGTCCCATGGGCTGGAAGTAAGTTCAGGTTGAGGAACCTCATGCAGGCCTATAATCAAGAGAGTAAGAGATGACAATGGCGGGGGGGGGGGGGGGGGGGGGAGGGGGGGGTGGAGAGAGCAAAAAGGGGACACTGACTTGGGCAGCATACCCTCATAGACCAGGTGGAGGTGGTGTTGAGCTGCCGAGAAGTATCCAAGTCATGGCAGACAAGAGCTCTGTGGCCTCGGCCATGACATTTAATCACTCTGGGCACAGACTACGAGATCTGCCTCAGCTTTTACTTGACATTCCGATTTTCAACTGCAGGCACTTTCCATTTTCTCAGTAAGGATGACAATAACTTTACAGGGCCTGTGAGAATCAAATGGAATACTGTGTGTGAATTATCTGTATTAATAACTAGCAATGGTTATTAACTGCTGGACCCCAGTTTTCCGTATGTCACAGACTCTATGACACAATATAAGGTTCACTCTAAGGAGTGCCCGATGCCACAGATACTCTTCCTGTGCCGACTTCATAGCTGAGAAAAGCGAGTTTTAGAAAGGTTGGGCACCTTGCACAAGGTCACAGAGCTGTGGGGAGGGCAAGTCGGGAGTGAAACCTATGAAGTGTGACTTCAGAGTCTGTGCCTTTAACCACCTCCGGCCAGGGCAGTGAATGTAGGTGTAGGCTCACTACAAGGTCATCACAGGCCCCTGGGAACCCAACAGTGCTGATCGTCATCCCTGTCTGGTGTGCCTTCACCCGGTGACACCCATGTCTTTCTGATTCGAGAGACGTTAACTGGAGCCACAGCTCAGTGCTGATGCTAATTGCCTCCAAGCCTCTATGCTCCACAAGGAGATCACCCAATAAGCCACGGGCTGCCTGGAGGCTGTGAAGACATGCGCAGCCCCTTTCCAAAGCTCATGATTGAGAAGATACAGTTCAGATGGCACCCCAGGGCCTGCTCTGAGCCTCAGTCTTGTTGACTGGAGCTGATGTTTTCTGGTGAAAAGTTACTGGCCGCCTGTGACTGACATTTACTAGCAGTTTAAACACGAGGCCCCTTGGGGAGAGAAGCTCAGAACATGCTTCACCATGTCTTACTCTGGTTTTCTATATTAATCCATTTAGGAAACATTTTTGAGCACCTACTACTCTCTATTGAGAGGGAAGGTCCAAGTACAGAAATCTGGAACCAGCACATCCAGCAGTCTGGATCCTTCCACATCATGCAGCAGGAAAAGACAAAGTGCTGGCACTGGCCATTCTGGAAGAGGTCAAGGAGAAGTTTTCATTAGCCCTCTACCATCGTGGTGGCCATTTCTTGAGCACTTACTATGGGCGGCCCTCAGCGCCAGGCAGTAACCAATATACTGAGCTGGAAGAATAAAGGAGGTAGTCCACTCTATAGCTTCTTAAACCTCAGAGTCCAGCATTAAAGACACACACAAGGTGGGACACAGACCGTTCCAGGCATGAGGATGTGGTGCTGGGGCCCAGGAACTAAGTGGCTCAGTTTGCCTGGAGGCACTGGGAAGTGTTGAGAAAAACAGTGCCATTCAGTGTAATCCTACTGCTTGCTCAGCAGAGAGGGGAGCCCTGCCAAGCAGGGAGAGCAGCTTATATGTACAAAGACTTAAGATACTAATGAAGGACCATGGAAGTGCAGCCCTATCACTGAGTGTATGGAGACAATGCGCGGGATGTAAAGGTGACAGAGGGAATGGCGGTTCAGCCCCCCGCCTGACGGGGATGGAGATTACACGTCAGGCTCTACAGCAAAATCTGGAATGGGCTGAGTCTCCAACCTTTTCTCCCTCTCTTGCCTCAAACTCTTGAACCCTGGCTCTAAAACGTGTCACTGCAATGCTCCCATGTTAATGAGGGAACGTCAAGGCATCTCATTCATATGCAAATGCTCTGACACAGACGCTCTAGGAAATGAATTCAGATGGAATGTGCCAGCATCTTTTTTTTAATCCTTCCAGAGAGTTATGATGTTGCTACATAAGTTAATGAGAGGAATAGAAGAGGAAACGCCGCTCCTGAAACCTGTCAACAGTATAACTATTTAGATGGGTATTAAAGCCAGACACTGTCATATAATTTGAGGGTATGGTTGAAGACATCTTAAGAATATTTTGTTTCTGACAATTGAATCATAATTTTAATAGACATCTCCAAAAAGAGAAGCAGTGGTAGCAGCCATGTAATGTTTATTTAGGAGCTGGTGAAGATCTCTGATTCAAAGTGCTGGCTGCAGTGACAGTACCCGGCTCTTAGAATGTCAGACCTGCCAGAGGGTTTGAATTTTGTTCTAACGGTAAGGGCCCAGGAAATATCAACTCGGTGCCCGGCACCATGCGAAATGCTTTACATTCATTTTCCATAAAATCCTTGCAGCGGCTTTGCGAGGTAGCCACTTTTATTACTCTCATTTTATAGGTGGGTAAACTGATGCCCAGAAAGGGCGAGGAACTTACCCAAGGTCACACAGCTCATGAGTGGAGGAGTAGGGACTCTAACCTTAGAGTCTGGCTCAAGTCTCACCCACTGCCCTGTACTCCTTACAGGCAATGAATTCTACTGCTTGATCCTTAAAGGCGGGGACGTGAAGTCCAGCCCAGGAGGGCCAAGCCTTTTAGAAACACTGTAGAATAAAACCGTTTTTCCTTAACTCCCAGTAAATGTGAGCTTTTCATCGAATCTTCTAAGGAGGTGGTACGATTTTGTGAAAGGAACAGAATCTTTACAGAAGCTAAAAGCAGGATTAGAATCTCGGCTTTGGCATTTGTTAGATCTGCTGCCTTGGGCATATATCAAAACTTTCTCAGCCATGGTGTGGTCATTCGCGCAATTGGGAGACTCTTACTATCGCACAGGGTTGTCAATGGGGACACCTGCAGTCCTGAATTAAAGTCCATGCAATAAGTCTCATGTCTGCAATTGCCCTGAAGTCCCACCCAATGGCTGCCAGGAGCTACTGGGGAAGTGAAGCAGGTGGCTTTTAGAGCAAAGGCTCCATGACTATCAAAAAAGTTGGCACTACTGGATTGTAAAGGAAACAACCCAAATGTCCATCCACAATAGAAAGGACATGTAATTTGTGGTATATTCACATATTTAATGGAATATTATACAGCAACGAGAATTGACAAGTTATAATTACACACAATAGAATGATGATTTTCACAAATGTAATGTCAGGTGAAAGAAGCCAAACAAAGAGTCCCTGTGGCAGGATCCCATTTACACAGAGAACACAGGTAGGCAAAAGTAGCCTACAGAGGTTACCCAGATTGGGGAGGGAGTTACCAGAAAGGGCAACGGGGAAGGTGATTTCTGGGGTACAGGTAACAATCTGCTTGGTAATCTGGGTACTAATGACATAGATCTGTTAATTTTGCAAAAATGCAACAAGTCATGTGCACTATTATATGTACTTTTGTTTTTTTAATTTTTTTAAAATTTATTTTTGAGAGAGAGAGAGAGAGAGAGAGAGACAGAGCATGAGTGAGGGAGCAGCAGAGAAAGAGAGAGAGAGAGACACAGAATCCAAAGAGGATCCAGGCTCTGAGCCGTCAGCACAGAGCCCAATACAGGGCTCAACTTCATGAAACATAAGATCATGACCTGAGCTGAAGTCGGACATTTAACCAACTGAGCCACCCAGGTGCCCTTGTATTCACTTTTCTATATGCTCTAATTATAAAAATTTAAGGACTCCAGTGGTCTAAAACTCCTCTTTTAAAGGCACCTGGGTGGCACGGTCAGTTAAGCACTTGACTCTTGATTTCAGCTCAGGTCATGGTCTCATGGTTTGTGAGTTCGAGCCCTGTGTCAGGCTGTGTGCTGACAGTGCAGAGCCTGCTTGGGATTCTCTGTCTCCCTCTCTCTCTGCCCCTCATCCACTGGCTTTCTCTCTCTCTCTCTCTCTCTCTTAAAAATACATAAACATTTAAAAAAAACCTCCTCTTATAAAGAACAAAGTCTTTGATCCCACAAAGCCAAAAGAGGCATAAGGCATACCCACCTGGGAAGAGAGAGACCACCCAGTGCAACCCACTAAGAAGGACAAGGGACATACCCATGGCCCTCCTGAGAGATTTTGGATGGCAGACATATAAGAAGGCAATCTTGGGGTGTGGAGTGCAGGTAGGGAGCACCTGGGAGAGAAGAAAAGCACTGAAAGATAGGCCGGTGACCATCTCAAACACATCCATTCCCTTTGAGGGAGCTGCTCTTATGCACGTGTCCACCACATGCCTATCGCTGCAGGACATAGGACAGGCATCATGTTATTGGGTCTCACAAGGGCTTTCTGAGATGGGTTTTATTGTCCCTCCTTACAGATGGCAGAAATAAGGCTTTATGCAAATAAGTTGCTTGCCTAAATGTAGCCAGCAAGCCGCAGATCTGGAATTTGAATCTGCATGTCTGGCTGCAAGAACTGTCCGTTGACCCAGGCCCTGTTCCTCCTCTACATGGAAAGAGAATTGTGCTGACCTCCCGATTCCGGGCAAGAGTTGAACGGATAGGATGAAAGCGAACCTTGCGGGTGAAAGCGAACCAGAGTGCCTCAAAACCAGTCTGCCTGACTGGTTTTTAATGACCAGACCTCTTGTTAGATCCTGATGATGTAGAGAAACCAAGAGAGACATTCAGGTGACAACACCCGATCAACGTATCCCCTGACAGCAGCGTGCCTCCGCGAGTCCACGAACAGAACGAGGAGAGCACATGGCCCTGGCCGTGCAGCTCTCTCACTGTAGCTCACCCTCACCATAAACACTGCAACGGTTTTTTATCCCCGCTGTACATACAGATGAGAAGGTGAGGACCAGAGACAGGAATAACTGGCTCAAGAAGGCCCAGGAAGGGAACAGCAGCGCCAGAAATAGCCAAGCCTATTAATGCGCACTTGAAAAACCTGTGCCAGGATGTCAACACTCCAGCCTACTGTTTAGACAGTGAATCCTCAAAACCATGCTAAAGAGAAGCCTCTCTTTACTTAATGAAGCCCAATGATCCTTTAAAAATAGTGCTGCTATTTATTGTATTTCTGGAGCACAGAGCAGCTGAGCAGAATATTTTAATTCTGAGCAGCTCTCACAACGACGCGGGTTTAGACCAGTGATGCAATCGGCAAACCTCGAGAATACAGTTGCCTGTGATATTTGCACAAACTCTCCTTCTTCTTCCTTCTCTGAGGTCTCTGAATGGCATACTATTCCTGTCTGAGGCCAAGGAGAGGAGAAGAGGGGTTTGCCTGAGTCCACACAGCCTGGTTAAAAGAATTTACCAATCACCCAACTCCAAGGAAATCTCACTCATCTGCAGCCTCTCAATCAATTAGTTCTGACATTAATAGGTGCGTGTCAGGGGGTGTCTCTGATGGATGCTTCCTCCTCTGCAATTCTCAAACAGTACTGCATGGCCAGCATGTAATTAGGGGCCATAAAAAAAAAAGAAGAGCAAGAGTTTGCCCCCTTCTTGTTCCTTGCTCTTAGTGGGGAGATTAAATCACAGGCCTGGGACAGAACTAATGAGGGAACAACTATAAGCCAAAGGGTATCTCTGTAGAATCCAGTGGAGACCATCTGAAATGGTTCCTTCTTACTCCATGACCTTCTCTGCGTAGAAACCAATTCCTCCTGTTCCCAGAAGACAACAAGCCAGGAATTTGAATGCCATGTGGAAAACAACTTATTTTATACTATTTTCCATTCTCATTACACTGCTGATTCATTTGTCACACTTCTTGTTCTTTTATGATCTTTGTGCAATAAAAAAAAAAAAATGTTTTCACTGGCTTTTCATCTGTATCGTCCAGCAAGAAACCTCACTCTGTCGGTGCTGGAGACGGTCCCCGCTCTCAGAGTCGATGCTCTCCTGAAGGCAGCTGCTCTTTCTACTGCCCGTTATGCTTCCTACCTTTCTCTGAGACCTTCTCTGCTCTCCCAAAGCTGCCTTATCCACATCTGTATCAGCCCCCACATTCAGACACCAGCTGAAGTCATTGAAAATTCCAACCTCACTCCTCCAAAGTGTCCAGCCCTTGCCTATCTCCCAGTGAATAGAAACTGCAAGGCTCATGGCTCCCCTTTTGTTAATTAGGATCAAATCTCACTCTCTGATAACCCAGAGAAAGGAAAAGGCAGCCAGTCATGCTAAGAGGCTATAAAAGGACTTCCTCGAATCCTCCCAAAGCACTCAAGAGAAGGCTTTCCGCCAAGTCAGGGTCACTTAATGTATTCTGCTCTAAAAAGATATTTAAAAATGATTGAGTTCATTAAAAAAGAAAGAAAAGAAACCTCATCTAAAGCAGTGACCTCTGCTCAGCAGCTTGTGTTAAAACAAGTACCTTTTCTCAGGATCCGATATGTGTCTGAAATTTCAACAAAACTGTATAGAAAGACAAGACACACCCACACCAGGGAGTGGGTCTTTCTGTCTAGCAAACCAGCAAAAGTGCCAAGGATCAGAAGCAAACATCACTCCAGACTCAGTGCTGAAGAGGGGCCAGAGCAGGTAATATACGGTTGCGGTCCATAAATACCTTACAGTCTGAAAAGAGAGACGACAAAAATACAGAAAAGAAAACTACGTGATGGGCACAAAATGAAAGGATCCCTGGAGAGAGAGCCTGTGTGCCAAATCTTGAACAAGGAGTTGAGTTGGGAAGGGCAGAAAGCACGTTGCAGGTAGAGAAGAAAATTTGAGCAAATAGAGGAAGTTTACAAAAAGAGAAATGCAACGTTGGCCCCAGGGGAGAGTGAGTAAAACAGATTTGAGTCTTTAAGAGCTTAGACACAAACCAATGGGCTGTGAGGTTGTTCAAAACATCGAGTGTGAGTGTATTTTTACATGAAAGGGGATGAGCAAGATCTCCTCTTAACCGGCTCAGAACTCCCAGTGTGCAGAATTCTCAAGTTGCTATTACATCTAACCTTCCCTATCTTTCTTCTCTGAATTACCTCAAGTTTTCAGCTGGGGACAGTACCGATCGACAGAGCATTTGGAAATGTATGCAGAGCACTGGATCACCACTAGGACTGGGAGATATGACTGGCCTTTAGAGTGGAGGGAAAGAATACAAAATGCCCTCCACCGTTCAGTGAAGAGCTGTCTTGACTAACTCGGCAACAGTCCCCCTTTGAGTTGGACCAGCTGTGAGGATGATGACACTAAAACAATAAAATCACAGATCTAATCAATATACAGCTGAGAGCTAAATTCAGGTGTATCCGAGTCAAAACCCTGTCCCTTGCCACCAGGATGACAGCCTCTAGTAGATCTTGACAGAGTATGTGTCTGCCCATCACTCATGCTGGAGAGGCAGCAACCATGGCCAACCGATTTCCTCTTTTTCCTGCAACTTTCGATGTGGGAGTCATCAATGTAAAAGAAAAATAGAGGCAAAGGGGGCATTTCCTTGTCTTCTTTCAGTAGTTCTGAAGCCAAATACGAC
Organism: Acinonyx jubatus; assembly: GCF_027475565.1. Taxonomy (NCBI): domain Eukaryota; kingdom Metazoa; phylum Chordata; class Mammalia; order Carnivora; family Felidae; genus Acinonyx; species Acinonyx jubatus. The sequence goes on along the minus strand of NC_069396.1, from coordinate 20,163,625 downwards.
TACAACAACCCTGTATTCCAAAGAACAAATCATGGTTTGCTGCCAAGGCACAACAAAGAATGAGTGTGCCCCCTATAAGTACGAGGATCAGGGTAGAAGATAGAGTGTGGGTGCCTACGTATTGGACATATTGGAACATCTCAATTAATAAAGATGTATGGGGACAATAGTAGAGAATACTTAAAACATGGTATCGGTCCATTGACCATTGTTCCTCTCACAACTTGGAATGGGCTCTGACTCAAGGTTTGCTCAACTTGCAGGTGGGGAGAGGAATTTCCAATTACTCAAAGGGGAAGATGAAATTTCTCGTGTTGTGTGATATTCACCAACAAAGTAGACTGAGCATCCTTAAAGAGTCTCAAAGAAGCAGAAAAGATTAGCAAGAGGATTCTGCAGTTGTGAATGGCCCGTCCATACTGGAGTATGACCCAAGTAGTGTGACTTGATCTTGTGAAGGGGAAGCTAATTGGATTTAAGCAGAACCGCAGGGCCCTAACCATGCATACTAAACTCCGGGCAAGATCTCCATTCAATACAAACTACTGTGCATCTTACTATGTACCAGGATTTTTCTCCATGATATACAGTGAACTAGACCACATCCATTACATTCTCAGCAGGAACCCAAGTATTAAGCTAAAGCTAAAGTTGTGGCCCTTTTGGACACCTCCCAGACATTGTGGTGGGAACAAGGAAAAGATGATGTCATGGTGGCAAGTGAGGGGGCAGTAAGAATCATCCCACAGCCACCTGGACAGGATTGGCCTACTGTTCCTGGGCTGCAGAATTTAGGTAAGAGGAGGTGACCGACCATCCTCGTTTCCCAGAAACTGAGGGGTTTCCAGCACAATGGAATTTCTGTTTGGTTTGGGGAAGGTCCTATGATGAACTGGTCACCGCAGGTGGGAGATGCCATCTTTTGCAGCTGAGCAGGGATAGGGTGGAGGAAAGCTGCAAGCCTGAGGCCAGCCTGGACTCTGCTTCACTCCTACTTGGGTCTCCTTCCCTCTTTCCAGTTTCACATGCCCCACCCCAGCTCTGTTCCATTTTAGGTCTTGAGGCTTCACCATGTGCCAAGAACTGGTTTGCCCAGCTTAAGACTCTGAGTCTTTTTTTTTTTAATTTTTTTTTAACGTTTTATTTATTTTTGAGACAGAGAGAGACAGAGCATGAACAGGGGAGGGTCAGAGAGAGGGAGACACAGAATCCGAAGCAGGCTCCAGGCTCTGAGCTGTCAGCACAGAGTCCAACGCAGGGCTCGAACTCACGGACTGTGAGATCACGACCTGAGCTGAAGTCGGCCGCTTAACCGACTGAGCCACCCAGGCGCCCCAAGACTCTGAGTCTTAAGTGGTACTACCACTACCACTGACATCAAGATAACTCCCATTCATTGGACACCTAATATCTGGTGGGTAGGTGTTTTGCACAATGTATGTAATGAATCTTCATATCTGTGAGATAAGAATTATTCTCATGGTAGAGACTGGAAATTGAGACTCAGGGCAACTGAGTGCCCAAGAGACTCTCCTCCAGATCCACTTGCAAGTAGGATGCCCCTGTTACACCAGACCTTGGAACCCTGCAGCACCTGCCCACCTAGCTCATTCTCCCACTCCAATAAAAAAAAAAAGGCATTTTGCAGCATCACCCACACTTGTATGTTTCTCTGATGACTCAAAATGCCCTTGGAAGCTAAACCAGGGAAAGCCACCATATGGTGAAATACTCCCATCTATAGTGGTAATATTCACTGGCTTATAACCTTCACTGTGAAAAATCTCCTTGAGGCCTTTATAAGTGATATATTCCCTTACAGCAGATTTTGAGAAATGCAACACTTTCCCAACACCTCAGACCCTTAGAAGCATGGAGAATTCCCATCATCAACTATGCTTTGTCACCAGGCATTAAATGTAACACAGTGCACCTAGTGTCTGGGACTTCCTTCTTGAGCAGACCCAGTAATGAATCTGCTAGTTTGTACCTTTCGTTTTCCTTTAAATAAAGAAAGGAAACTTAAGCTCTCCTATAAACTCCATGCCCTTCAGCTCAGCCTTTCCAACAACCATTTACAGATGAGGAAATGGAGCTTGAGAGAGGAGCAGTTCCTTGAACAAGGTCACAAGGCTAGTAAGGAAAGAAGCCGTGATTTGAGCCCAAATCTTGGTTCCAAACCCACTGCTCTCTTTCCTCTTGGCCTATTCACTCCTGCTCACGATGGAATGAGGGATGGGGGAACACGAGAACCACTAGGATGTTTTTCAAACTGTCCATGTCTCATTCCCCACTTCAGATCTCTCTTCCTGGAAAGTTGCAAAAATCCGCTGTCATACCACATGGGGAAATGTGTATTATGAAAAGTTTCAAAGATGGTTCTGCTAAGATGCCTCATATTTGCAAGTTGGAAACCTGTGCACCAAACTGTAGGGCATCCTATCATGACTAGAATCCAGAGAAGGTAATCTCAGAAATCTGTGAGCCCCTGAGAAACACGAAGTGGTCTGTGCATGTACCACACACATTGTTCTTGGAAAGATGCCCTAATTTTTACCAGATTCTCAAACTAGTTACCGACTCAAAAAAAGTTTAGAAAGCACTCCTTTGGAGAAAATGGGTTGCCCCTCAAGCAGGAATGTTAATTCGGTCCTTTCCAGCCTCAATAGGCCCTGGACATGTGTGATTTTAAGCCATTATTCAGGGCACTCATTCAGCTTGCATTTAAGGGAATGATGTTTCTTCAACTTAATGTAATATTGCTATTGGCAAATAGATCACTCTTAGAGTCATCGAACTGCCAACTTTTATATCCACCAAGGTAAAAAACGTTCATCAGATTTTGTCTTTTCATTCTCTCAACAGGCTTTAATAGATTTCTGTCTAGGATCAAAAGGTTGGCTGAATACTGGCCATGCATAAAGTTTTGTGGGTTAATTAAGATGATCATTAGCTGATAGAGCTCACCCTTAGCATCATGATTTGTAGGTAGAGAGATTGCTTCTATCAGACACAGCTTCTCCACTGGGATCAACGTGCGTGCGTGCGTGCGTGCGTGTGTGTGTGTGTGTGTGTGTGTGTGTGTGTGGAATGTTCAAGCCAACACAAGACCCTTACAGAAAACCTGGCTGGTTTCTCAACATCAGTCCTGATGCTGCTCATCCAGCAGGGTGCTTTTCTCCTGGTTTGGTCCATTAAGCCATTGCAGTGGGAACTTTTGTTTAAACATTTGTGGGGAATCCTATTGCTATTATAATTGCTTCCTTATATTCTCTGCTGGTGAGTTTCCATCTTTTTCACCAGTGGTTGTAGGAATACATCCACTGTATCTCTTTCGTTCTGTGTGGTGCACATCGTTATGTTCATTGATCCAAACCCTTATTGAGCACCTACAGTGAGACGGGCAAACTGCACTCAAGAATAAACGTATAAGTGGGACATGTGGTCTCCATCCTCAAAGAATTCCTCATAACCAGGTGGGACAGAGAGGGAATGAATGAACCCATCATAGAGCTTTGGTGGAGACAGGGTGCCAGAAGGAAACAACGTTGAGTCTTGAAGGGCCATTAGAAATTAGATGGGAGAAAAGGGAGTAGGTAGAGGCTCTCCAGGCGGAGGGAATGGTTTGTGCCAGAGCAGGGAGGCAGGCAACAATACACGTCTCATGGGCCACACCTATTTCACAATGGCCAGAAGAGAGATTGTAGATCACACAGGAATGCCCACCCCTCTTTTAGAAACGTGAACAGTCTCAGGTTAGTTGTCTGGCTCACAAGTAAAGACGCTTTATGGGCTAAATGTTTATGTCCTTCCAGATTCATATGCTGAAGCTATAAGCCTCAATGCAATAGTATTTTAGGTGCAGCCTTTGGGAGACAATTTGGTTTAGATGAGGTCATGAGGTGGGACCCTCATGATGGAATTATAAGAGGAAGACAGCTTTTAGGAAGCTGTGGTCACAGCCATAGAAAGTATGGGCAGTGAATCCTAACACTTGACTGTCTAGAGAGGGATAATAGGGGTTAAATGACAGTTTCTTGTTTATTGAATTTTCAACAAAATGAGGCAGCTCTTTCTGGAAACCCCAAGATGACCAATGATAGACAGTGATGTGATACGAGATTTAAACTCTGTATTTTATGCCCAGGGTGCATTTCTTACAATTCTCCAGGCAATCTGGTAGGAAGGCTAAGAACTTTGATCCCCTAAAAAGTTCGGTTGGTGGGTTGTGGGGACTTGTGGAGAAGATGAAGGATTCCATAGGGAAGCCTACTTGAGAGACACCCCTCATCCAAGGGCTTTTAGTATATTGAGTGTCCATGAGTGTAAGGCCTCCAGTTCAAAACTGTTCAACTTTTTAATTTTGGTCACTGTTAGTATTTTCCAAAGATTATGACCTTGTATCAGCCTCCGCCATCCACCTTTGTGTTGCTGTTGTCATTTCAGGTTTACTTGGGTTTGTTTTGCTATTTTGCTCCTAACCCTGCTTAACATCCATCTCAAGGATCCCCATTTGGGAAAACTGCACCAGACCGGTGCAAAGACCCGCGTACACACATTCGCTGGGCAAAAAGGGAGGGAGGCTAGCACGTTCACAGCTGTTATCTCTGTGTGATACCTTCCCATCTAATTGTATTTTTATTTTTATACTTTTCTGAATTTCAAAGCTTATAAACTGAGTATTTTACCTTCAGAATTCGGGGAAATTATTTTTTGGCTTGAAATCAAGTAAATGACTATTTATGGCACCCAGGGGCACTTTTTACTTACTGCCTGGCCAGTTGTACAAGTTGCAACTGTTTATTCTTACAACGATTGGGGAGTACCGTTGAGGAGTTTGAAGACGCGGGGCTATGGAAATGGAGGACCTGGAGATACTCTTTCTTTAATTTTTTCTATGTCACTGGTTCTCAAAGTGTGATTCCTCGACCTGCGGCATCGCCTGGGAATTTAAAAATGCAAAACTCCCACCACCGCAAGTACATATATCTCCACTGAATCAGAAGCTCCAGGGATGGGGTGTGTGTTTCCACAAAACCAAACAGTAGTTTCAGCACTCTCTCTCCTAGGCTCAGAGAGTCGTGGGTGGGCTGTCAGCGTTGGAGGTGACTTGATCCTGACTTCCCCCTTCCAGCCACCTCCTCCCCGCCAGCTTGTTCCCCGGGTCAGCAGCACGGGGGCGGGGGCAGCCCTGGCCTAGAAGATTCTTCCAGGTGTCTGTGAGGAGCAACAAGCTGCCTCATCGCCGTAATCAGCCTTCAGCTGCTGCCGCTTTCGTTAGTCAAACCGCACCAATCAGCGAGCGGGTCCTACAGCTGGAGAACATCAGGCGCCCGGGGAGGTAATGAGGGGCTTCCCCTAACTGGGGTCGATTCCCCAGCCCGCCCCCATCAAGGAGCCCAGCCCCTGCAGATGGCTGCGTAGCCTGAGGTGGGCCCCCTCCTCCCTGACTTCATCCGGGCACTTGAGCCCACCCGGGGCAGGTGGGATGGCTCAGCTGTGACACGACCCCGAGATCACCCCTCCCGAGTCCCTCATTTTGCAGATAAGAATCCGAGGTGCAATGAAGATAAGCATGGGGTATAACCAACAGTGGCTTTCAAAAGTTCCGTTCCTCACCTTAAATCCGTCTGCAGGACACGATAATGGGAGATGAAGATGTTCATGAAATAAATACATGTAGCAATGAATCAATCATCATCTTGTTATCGCAACAGATATAGTGTAGATGAGTAGATATCTATCATAGACTGGTCACCATTTAAAATAAGGCTACCATAGAGGACAGCTTGCAAATTACACCAACCGGCCCTGAATTACACTCTTTTCCAGGCCTTTTGTACCGGCTCCCAGTCTGCCCTTTGCTCAAATTGGAGCAATCAGGAACCATTTTGCCCCTGGTGCTTTGAGACACGGCCAATTCATGATTGAGGCAGTGGGAGGTGCCGGGAAAAGACTACTGGCTTCAAGCAGTCCCGGACCTGCTGCTCACTAATCAGTGTGACCTTGAACAAGTCACTTCAAACGCCTGGCCTCAGTCTCCCCGTCTTTGAAACCCAGGGGTTAGTTAATGCTCTTCAAACGCCTTCTCATTGACAATAATACACACTTCCCACACACTTCCAATTTGCCTGCTTGGGGCAAACAAAAACACCCTCTGCAAGCCCTCTGAGATAGGCCAACCTGTCTCTGCCTGGGTGTCCTTGTCCCCTCCACCCCTTCACAGCATCCCCTGTCACAAGGCTTGATCTTGTTTGAGGCTCTTGGGAGTCAGAAGTCCTGACTAATTTGCCTGCCTGCTCAGCCAGCAAGCCAGCCTTGGTGGGCTCATTTGGCATTCCAGAGACATTTGGCTCTGGCTCCAGCAGGAATTGTCCCTGTCCCTCCAAATGGCCATCTTGGAGACTATGAAATTAAAGATTAGACCACCGAACGCTGAAGCACACCCCACTCCATCCAGTGCCCGTTGGAGATGCTTCTGCCATTTACAGCCCCGAGAAGAGCTGGTCCCCACTTGGGCAGCTGGAGTCAGTCCTAAATTACCTAAAGAGCCACAGTGCCGGGCCTGGGCTCCATTTGTTTACAAAATAGGCACTTTCAAAGGCCCTTTACTAGGGACTGGCAATTCCCAGGTCCCCTGCTATAGGCTGATGCATAATGCATAAGATGCTGGGAAATGTGTATTCATGAGGGCGGCTTGGCTTTTGTCAAAAAGAACTGTGAAATATTATGATGGAACAATTTTCATTTCTGCCACATTGTTTTTATCGTGCATTCATGACTGGGGATTGAGGGCTTTTCGAGTTTTGTCTGGTGCAGATGTTGCGGTGCTGGGAGCTGCTTCAGACATCCTTATTTTCCAACTTTGTTGCTGACAATTACATGGGGGGGGGGGGCGGTTCTCACAGGAGACAAAGGATATATGTCCTCAAGTGATCTTGTCCTGAATTCATTCAGGAGGGTAGGGGTGAGGAGGGACGGAGGGAGGGAAGGATGAGAAGGAGGGAAGGATGAGAAGAAGGGAAGGAAGAAGGAGGAAGGGAAGGAGGGAAAGAAGGGGGCTGAAAGGGATGTTTGGAGACTAGCCTCCTTGAGTGCCAGGCCTTGGGCTATAGGGCATCCCACGTTGTTTCTCCCTTATTCCCACGAATTCCCATTATCTCCATTTACATATGAGGACACAGAGGTCCAGCAAGGCTGGGCCACTTGTCTGAAATCACGTAACCTATGAGTTGTGAAGCCTGGGTTTGAATCCACTCTGACGTACCCAAGCTTCTGTTCTTCTCCAGCCCCAGGCTATGAGAACTGGAGCCAAGGATGACTCTACTTCTACAACCCATCAAGAGACAAGGGGTGAGAGGAGCACAGGCGGCCACTGGGTGAGAAAAGACTTGAAGAGACTCAGGGCTAGAAACGGCGTTGGGCATCTGGGCGCCATGTTTGGGCAAGCACACATCTCGGGAGGCTGAGGAACTTGCTGAGATTCCATAACCCCTGCCTTCTGGTACCAGCACCGTGGCTCAGATCTTCCGCACCACGAATCCCAGCTTCGTCTCACTAAGCCATTGGCTGCCTCCTAGTCAGGGAAAATGCTGGACACTTCAAGTCCCTCAGCCAGGAGGCCATAAACTCCTGGGGGCAGGAATTGTGGCTTCATTTTACTTGGATCCCCAGGGCTGGCATAGCTCCAGGCAAGCTCAGAGGGCAGGCAGGCTCCTACACACACTTTAAATGTATCCAGCAAGAAAGAGAGGCCCCGGCTTCAAGCAAACTCTGAGGCAAAAGGGCAGCGGGACAGTCAGGGGAGCAGAGCAAAGAAAGGGAGCAGGGAGTGCCCTTGGCCTTGCCCCTGGAGAGCAGTGCGGTGGGCACAACACAGGGGGTCTCTTAAGACGAACACATATTCAGAGCGCTGAGCGGATGAACGGCAGAGAACAGAACAGGGAACGAAGGACTGCCATAGGCACAGGTGGGTCCCTCCCATAAGGCAGAGGCAGAACCCTAAGGCCAAGCTTCAGGGAAAAAAGGCAGGGCTTTTAGGTCGAGGAAACCCACAAACAGGAAATCCCTGGCTGCCACTGAAGACCCACTGCCCCTGCTCGTGGACATGACCCAAGTGAGTCTGAAAGTCGTGGGAAGTAACAGACACACATAGAGACACTGATGTGTCTCCTGATTGTCTATCAGGCTGGAGTTCATGAGGATCTCCAGACGTGCCCAGGCCCACTTCCCTCTCCACGCCAAAGTCTTCCTTGTTCCGGGAATCTTGTCCATGGAGCAATTCCAACTTTCGGTGGTCAAGAGCTAGTGTTACGGTGGTGGGTCTCAGAGCAAATGTATCCCCCACAAACCTCTCTCCCCGTTTCTAAAGCAGACCAGGCTCTTTCTTCCTTGTGGGTCTTGGCACTGGCCGTTCCTCCATCTCCAGCACCGCCCACCCCCTCTCTAGTCAGGGCTGGTGCCTGCCCACCCTACACCTCCGGTTATCTGGTTGGCTCTCTCATCCCAGTATTTCCATCCGAGCGGGCTGTCTGGGTTTGCTGTTGCCCGTGCGGTTGTTACTGTCTCGGTGTCTTTCTCCAGCGGTAATGCAAGTCTGTGATAGCAGGGATCAGGCCAGATCCCTTCACCCTTCTCTCCCCAGCAGCCAGCATCACGCCTAGGACATGGCCAGACCTCACTAAATGTTTGAGAATGAATGAATCAGCTCACAGCGTGTTACGCAAGAGCATTAATAAGGCGTATCTAAAGGGATTAAAATCCAACAATTCGCTCTCAAGCTGCACAGGGCGCTTCCGCCTATTTGGATAAGCAAAACCGGGCCAGGGGCAAGTACCAAAGCATGAAAAAACAGATCAAAGCTCACTGCAGTCAAGTCCAAAAGTTTGCCCTGACCCTTCTTCCCCTCAGCAGTCAGTCAGAGTCTTGCAAAAGATCGGAACGTGGTTTCAAAACCACACACTCCCAGGTATAAATGTTGTAACCATCAGCCTCAGTTTTTCTCCGTCAGCATAAAAGAGAGTAAAGCCCTCTGCCGGGGTTGCCATGAAGATTGAGTTAGAGCAGTGTTTCAACCAAGGGTGATTTTTGCCCCTCAGAGGACATTTGGCAAATGTCTGAAGACATCTCTGGTTGTCACAATAGGGGTAGCAGCTCGGGATACTGTTAAACATCTGACAAAGCGCAAGACAGCCCCCACAACAAAGAATTAGCCCCAAACGTCGGCAGTGCCGAGGGCCAGCAACACTGAGTCCAACAGGTTGCAGCTACAGGAAAAGTATTCATACCCCAACCCCTTTTCCACGACTGGGGCCGCCTGCAGGCACTCGTGAGGGGCCTGACCAGCCTTGTGTGAATCCGCCCTGACAGCTCCTCCCCCCACCATCTCTATAGGAGAGTCTCACCAGGAACACTGTTGCCTTAGTCTGTCTGAGCTGCCATAGCGGGATATAATAAACGGGGTGGCTTAAGCACAAACACTTCTTTCTCATACTTCTGGAAGCTGGGACGTCCAAGATCAAGGCACCAGCAGATTCGTATCTGGTGAGAGCCTACTCCCTGGTGCACGGACGGCCGTCTTTTCGCTGTGTCCCACCATGGGGTGGAGGGGATGGGAATGCTCTCTGGGGTCCCTTTCATAAGGGACACTAATGCCATCACAAGGTCTCTACCCGCATGACCTAATCACCTCCCCAAAGCCTCACCTCCAAATACCACCATAGTGGGTGTTTCCAATGCATGCAATGGGCAGGGGCAGTGGGGGTGCACTCAGTCTAGAGCACCTGTCTTCTAACTGCTATTCCTATTAAGGTCCTTCTTTCATATCTAAATTCAAATCTGCCCACCAAGAAGCCTCCACCTGGTCTCTTGGCTGCCAGTCCTGTTTGTTCCTGCTGCACTGAACGTCTCCAGCAGCACAAATTTCAGTCCGCCTGCAGCTGAGGCTTTCTGGCTCCACACCAGCACTTCCTCCAGCCATCCTTAGGCCTTCGCATAAAGCATTGCCTCCTAAGGAGAGAACTTGATTCATGAAAAAGGAGAGGGCTTCCCAGGTAAGCAAATCCAGTCTCCTAATTATGTGGTTTCTTCCTGTCTGGCCCTTCTCACTTGCAAAATGGGCACAAGCAAATCCAAGTATCAGGCTCCCCCTGAGCATTTGAGACACTGCATGTGACATGCTGCATGTCGGCAGTAAAAAGCCTTTTTTTATTTTTCAGATGCAGAGCTTGGTAAAGTCCTGACTGTTAAATCACTCTCTTGAATGGAATGGTTTTTGGTTTCTAATTCCTTGAGAGTCAAGCATATTGCCAGGTAGGATAGGAAGGCATCAGGCTTCAAGGTGTGTACTTGGGAGAGCATATTTTCCTTCTGGGATACCTTTCCATTCCATTGCTCTCCCTACACGAGGCCGAAAGGGCTCTCCTTTCTGTAGCAGAGGTCTGGCAGCGTGAATTCCCCAGCTCTCCTGATCCCGTCTCCCCTCCCGAGTATGAGCCGGCCACCTGTGATGAGCAGGAGGCTATGTGGGGACACCGTCATTGCCAGGTGTGTGCTTCATCTGTAGCTGCCCAAAATGATGCGTTCTGGGGGCCAGGAGTGTCTATAATAACCACTTCCTAAAAAAACAAAGGGACTCACAGCTCTTCGATTCCCAGACACTATTTCCAGGACACACAGTGATTCTAGAAGGAGAATGTCAAAGGAGGGACCGGTGGCTCATTTTAGCAGGCCAAACACTATTCACCTCCAGCCACTGAGGCAAGTCTGACAGAGTCAGGGACACAGATCCAGCCACTTGCCCCCATCCCCGGGGCCTCCTTCACCTCGTTCACAGCCCACTGTTTTATGAAGTTCATGCAGAAACACCACAAGGGGAAATAGTACTGGCAGATGGGCTGAGGATACACCCGTTTCCTTTACTGGAAGGCCATCCAGGATGGCACACACAGGTCCCTTGGTTCATAGTTCCAATCTTGATGGAGAACAGGGGACAATGATATCCTAGCCCTGAATGAACCATCTAACAATGCAGGTTTTAGAGCAGATTTCACGTGCTGGTTCTATTACTGTGCTGGGTTTCAGATGGTCCCAATTCCTTCCTCCCGGCCCCCACCAAGGACCTGAAGAGAGGTGGACCTCTGTCCTTGCATGCTTCTCCACCTCATCTCTGTTAAGTCTTGCTCCAGAATACATGGGACAAGCAGAAAACACTGTAAGAACTTTAGCAGCTTGCTCCGAAGATCTTGCTAAGATGTGCAGCTTTCTGTCCAAAGACAGGGAACCATCACAGGAGGCTTCCAAGCAGAGGGGAGCTAACGATTTGGGAGGAGGAAGCAGAAGGCTGCAGCAGACACTAATCCACAGACACAGGAATGGCCATTCGAAGAGGCCAGCTGACAGGAGCAGCTGCAAAATACTTTATTTCAGTGACTCAGAATTTTACCACTTCTGAGAGGCCAGGCACAGCTATGTCTGATCAGACTTAATATGTAAAACATAACCCAGAAACTGGCAGACGAAAACAGACACCATCTTCACAAGGCTGACTGATACCAGGGATGATGCAAAACCCCAGGGTGCACTGGGCTCTAGGGAGGGGGAGATCTGCTCTGGCCCCCTCTGTGCCTCACTGTCCCCATCTGGGACATGGGGACAATAACCCTGCTTGGCCTATCTATTGTCAGGATCAGAGCACAGGAGGATTCAGAAAAGATGAGATAAATCCTTAAACATTAAAGGACTAGGAATTGCCCTCCGCAGATGAAAGTTTTAGTATCATTTCTTCTGGAAGATTCCCAGGTCCTCCCTGATCCAATCAATTTTGCCATTAGCTCTCATAGTACCATGTCACCCTCCGGAAAAACACTTCTCATGGTTGTCATCTCACATTTTTCTGATTCTTTAGTGTTTGCTCGCACGTGAGAATGTAAACGCCAAGCAGGCAAGGAGCCGTGTCTTCTGTGACGGCCACTCTTTGTTCTTACTGTGGCCTCCTGGTCCAGGTCTTGATAGACATCACATGACCAAACAAATGAATGAGCACAAGTTCCATGGTGTTGGACAGAAACTGCAGCAAACGGCCCTCAATCACTGCCACTGCATCGTTACAAAGGTGTCCTCGGGCTTGATAACCTACCGTATGCCTCTCTCCGAGACCATTATCTCTTCCTGAGATTGAGCAGGTTAATGAAGGTGGCCGCTATTTAATCCATTTGGGGGGGGGGGGGGCATGGAATCTTTCCTTATCTACTAACCACTGAAACATATTGTGCAGGCATCCTGAAACATGGAGCGAGTTTATTTGATTTGCTTTTAAAGAGAAAGAGAGAAAGAGAGAGAGAGAGAAAGGAAGAAAGAGAGAGAAAGGAAGGAAGGAAGGAACTCGTTTTGCATTTATGGTTTCCAGCAACCACAAAAACCAAAAGGCTGAAATGGGAAGAAACAGGAAGTGTTGGGTGAGTTTTAAAAGAAACATGGAGAGTAAGTTAAATACTACTTTGTGCTAGTGGCACAATGCATGGCAATTATTAATCCTCAATTATGTAGAAATCTAAAGATCTGTGGCCCTCTAATTAAGAGTCCAATGGTCTCCGGCAAGCATGCACCACTGTTATCACGTCCGTTGGAGAGAAGCAGGAAACAGTGCTTTGCACTCTGTGGCCATTTGTTATGGCCAACTCATTTTCTCCAAGGTTTTGAGCAAAATAAGTTCCTGAAACAGTCCTTTTTTTTTCATCTTTTTTTGCTCCTTGTCCCAAGTTGAATTTCCCCTCTTTTGCAGTGAGCTTTGGATAATGGCATCATTAACTTGGTTACTACCCATTTGGCAGGGGAACAGGTGGGCAGTACAGAGGTAACCGTGCTAGAATGAAGAGAACAGCAAAAAGTAAATTGTTTAAAGGCTCCAGGCGATTAAACAATTACTCTCTTTGTAGTTCATATTTTAGAGTAAATAGCATTTATCCTAGACTGCGCTTTTTTTAAATTTTTTTGTCTCAGAAACTCATCTGCCTCTGCCGACCATCCGGGGGTCCCCTTTCTCCCCGATGAAATTTTATCCCTCCAGGAACTCTTTTGTGAGCAGAAAAGCAGAGTTGGCTGATCTCTGGCCAAATGAAAAAGGCCTGTGCTTTCTGCTCCTCATCCCGCATCAGGCTCTAATTTCCAAACACGATATCGTTTCCCTGATAGCCGGCTGCACTCCATTGCTTCTCTCTGCACACTAATTCAGAGGTTATAACTCCTTCTCTCAATAGTGTTTACCAAGGATGCCAGCGACACGGCCTCCCATTTTCAATGGATTTCTGACTTCCAGAGGCCGTTCGTTATTCAGGCCCCCACCCTGATGCCCGCAGCCTCTGTGTGTTAGTTTTGATGAAGTATCAACGGAGCACGTTTGTGAAGCTGAGCCTCCCTAAGCTGGACGTCTGGGAAGCTTAAACCCCCAGCATCTAAGTGGGAGTTTGGGGGGCTAGGAACTAACTGTGGCCCACGTGTTGCTGTGATGTGAACCAATCTGACAATTTTAACCAGAAACAATGAAGAGTGTATATGTATGTCTGTAATAAAAGAGACACTCATGACCTGGGTGGGTGGGAGGGAGGGAAACAGATAGATGCAGAGGGAGAGAGAGAGGGAAGCGAATTACAAATTGAGGGCTGCTCCTAAAAGCACAAAGTAATAGGAGTGTCATAAATTTGGACCAAGTTCAAGTTCCACACAATTAGGGGCAGCCCTGGAAATCTAGCAAAAGTGGGATATCAAACTGCAGTAAGACCTGTTCCTGCAATCTGTGCCATCCAGGCAGAAGAGTCTCAACTCCAAGACTCGGATGACTGTACCTCCTCGAGGTCTCTATCTGAGCTAAGAGGGGAACTTTATCTCCAGCCTCTTCCTCAAGATGATAAATGGATTTATTGAGTATGCTGAAGTTCATGCTCTGGAAGGAGAACTTGATTCATGTGAGCCCACACACTGAAATAAATAGACCACATAGAACACAGTGGGCTTTGAGCCCAGGCTTCACTATCAACACTGAGATGGGAAAGCGGCAGCGGCACCTGGGACTTGGTAGACATGCAGATTCTCGGGCCCCCGGCCCAGACTTTCTGAATCAAAATCTGCATTCTCAGAAGCCCCCCATTTGGAAAGTGCTGCTCTAGAGAGTTTCTGATAATCTGCAACCAGTGTGTGTGGGGGTTTTGCAGTTCATTTCCAACCCAGATCACCAGCCCCTAGAATGTGGGCTCTAAGGGCCATGGTTCATCTACCCCCTCCCTAGAAGGCCCCCACTAAATGAATGACTCTTGTTCTCTGTGCTCTGTATGCACTGGACTGGCCACTCCGGGCTTCAGGAACCATGTTCCTAAGTTTTAGAGTTTGCTTATGAGTTGTCAGCCTGTTCTAAGCCCAACCTGTGAGGTCCTAGTGTTTGTAAGCTAACCCCGTGATTAGCAGCATTGTGCAGCAACCATACATCCAATGTGAGCCCTGGGACAAAACTTCCACTTTCACCTCAGCCTGGGAATGGTTCAATCTCTTCTACTAGCAGCAATCACTTTCTGGTTGCTGGGGAAAGCCCAGAGGGCAGAGCCTGGGCACATCCTGTGCCACACTATGAAACTTCCCCCAGCAGAGCTCTGACCCGGCCTGTGCAACACCATTAAACTTCCCTGTTCCTTTACTGACTGCAATCTAGACTGCGATCATTTTGTCCCAAATATCAATTATAAGAGGACAAAAAGCAGACTCTCCTATGTCCTCAGTCTCTCTTTTCAAAGTGTAGTGGCTGTGCCTCTTTCTAACCAGACTTGGCTTTACAGCTGGCCATCATAAACGAAACAAAACAAAAATAAATACCACCACCTGTCTCAAGATATTGGAAGGGAGGCAGAGAATGTGAAATAAGGAGAGTGTCTAGGGCAGATATGGCGGTTGTTTCATCTTTTCTTATTTCACGGATGGGGTACGTGAGAATCTGAAAAAGGACACCCATTACCTTCAGTTCCATCTTTTCTAACCTCACATACAGAAGGTGAGAAGCCCTCATTACATTCTCTTCAAGTCTGGACTTGGCCTGCCCTGCACACTGAGCCACTGAGAGGGTTTGCTTTACCACAGACTGGCTCAGCCACAGCCAGCTCTGCCCTCCCTGAAGGCCCCTTCCTGTGCCCACTCCCCTCCCACAAGATGGCCTCTTCCACCTGCTGCTCTCCGCCCAAATAGAGCTGCTCATATACTGTCACTTTCACTTATTCACATTCCCTGGGAATGTTTCTTTACTTTCCCATTCACCCCCAAGTGGGAGACACAGTGACCTATGGATTTTGGAGTTAGATGCCCATGCCTTAAAATCCCTGTCCTGTCTCCTCGTTGTCAAATGACCCTGGCAACTCATTTATCACCTTTACGTCTCTGTTTCACCCTCTGTAGAACAGAAGTAATAGTATATACCACATAGGGTTGTTCTGCCAATTAAAAAAGTGAGCCTATATCAGGTACATAGGTTAATGGTCAATACGTACTACTGACCATACTACCATACTACCCACCAGGCTCTGCTACCGGGGTTCCTGAGGATGCTCTAAATCAGGTCTGCCTAGAGACGGGGAGGAAAGGCTTATGGAAACCCACTTCACCTCATATGTGAGATCAGACCCAACTCCTTCTCAACCCTTGATCTTCCCCAACTGTCACAGAAAATACACAAAAGCCAGAGCCATCTTGAAAATCAGTGAGTGGAATCCTAAGGCCGAAGAGGGGAAATGTATTACAGGAAAAGAGACGCCAATTTTCCAACCAGACAAATCGAAACCAGACAAGCTGTGTGGCCTCAGGCAAGTCACTTGAGCTCTCTGAGCTTCCATTTCCTCATTTGTAGAACGGAGATAACCACGGCTCCTTGCAGAGGTTGCAAGGTGGGATTAAATAAATGTGTTTAAACATCTAAAACAGCAGATCCATAATTGGGGATAAACAAGTGAGAGTCTGTCGTCTCTCTTGCCTTTTCATCAAAGGTCAGGGAACATTGACATTGAGGAGGCTGACATCACAACCTGCTCCTCAAGAAGTGACAGCTCCTCGTGAGCCATCAGCACAGGAGTGATCACTTGAGCTATTCATTAGCATAAATATTCCACAACAATGTCATTTTAATGCTCCCAAAAGAGCACCTGTTATCTATCCCACAAATTGGGCCTTCCATGGCATAAATCAAGAAGCACTTCCCATGTGTCTTAAATGAAGGAGTGCCATTCCAACCAATAAAGCAAATAGTAAACAAAACAAAAAACAGACAAAGCACAGAAACACCCCACGCTGTGACTTTAATAGTTGATCAATTGCAGATCAAGAGATTTAATTTCTCCTTAGCACTGGGTTGACAGCAGGAGCTGAGTTCCCACTCATTTAGAGATGATTACTTTCCTGAAAAACAAAGGCTCCATTCATCAGAACTTGGCCAATAAACACCTCCAAAGTTGGGACCGGCTCCCAGAGAAAGATCCAGAAAATAGACAACACCACAGAACTGCTAAATGACCCCCACAGAACAGGGCTGTAGACTGACCATCATCCTACCACATAGCCGAGTTGCGAAGCTGATTCTGTTTCCCTGAGTAGATCATGGGTCATCGGCGGTTACAGGACATGCTTGCTCTACCACTGGATCCAGACCCAACCAAGTGTGCTTAATTAATTTCCTCAGGCAAACAAGTGGTGGTCAAGCCAAACTTTGCCTCTCTTGCAGGACTATTCAAGTTCCTTTGCTGATTTTTTTTTAAGAGAGAGAGAATGCAGGAGTAGGGAGGAGCTGAGGAAGAAAGAGACAAAGGGAAAGGGGGGGGGGAGAGAGAGAGAGAGAGAGAGAGAGAGAGAGAGAGAGAGAGAGAGAGAGGGAGAGAATCCAAAGCAGGCTCCATGCTCAGTGCAGAGCCCAATGCGGCACTCAATCCCACAACCCTGGGATCATGACCTGAGCCAAAAATCAAGATTCAGATGCTCAGTGGACTGAGCCACCCAGCTCAGTGGTTATGAACCTCTAATTCTACCAGGCCCAGCTATTTACCACCTTCTCTTTGAGTCCTCCTCTGATATTTTGCTGAAAAACATAACAGTAATTATAATAATAATAACCCACACTTCTTCCAGTCCACCTAGAACTCCTTCTGGTTCACACTCGTGGCCCATTTCATATGACAGCATCTTTGCCCTTACTTGAGGACAATGGAGTCATCATACAAGACTGGGGGAGGATGAGGACATGGAGATACCACATCCACTGGAGTCAAACAGACCAGATCTGAATCATGGCTTTGCCAGGCAATTGTGCAATACTATTTATATCACAGTTTACCCATTCATTTTTTTCTACAAATACTCTGGAGTGCTTCATTTACCAGCCACGGATCTAAGCATTGGGGATTGAGCAGTGAACAAGACAGACATGATCTCCGATCCTGTTGAGTGAGGTGTAGACATAGCCTCTTTGGAAGTTGCTAGTCCATAAGGTTCCTCAAAACATTAAAAATAGAACTACTCTATAACCCAGCAATTGTACTACTACTTATTTATCCAAAAGATACAAAAATGCTGATTCGAAGGGGCACATGCACCCCCATGTTGACAGCAGCACTATCCACAATAGCCAAAGTATGGAAAGAGCCCAAATGTCCATCGACTGATGAATGGATAAAGACGTGGTATATATACACAATGGAGTATTACTTGGCAATCAAAAAAGAATGAAATCTTGCCATTTGCACCAACACAGTTGGAACTAGAATGTATTATGCTAGGTGAAATAAGTCAGTCAAAGAAAGACAAATATCATATGATTTCACTCATATGTGGAACTTAAGAAAAAAAAAGATGAACATAGGGGAAGGGTAGGAAAGATAAGAACAGTGAGGGAAGCAAACTGTAAGAGACACTGAAATACAGAGAATACACTGAGGGTTCCTAGAGGGGAGGTAGGTAGGGGGAATAGGCTAAATGAAACAGGTGATGGGCATTAAGGAGGGCACTTGTTGGGATGAGCACTAGGTATTATATGTAAGAGAGGAATCACTGGGTTCTACTCCAGAAGCCAATATTACACTGCATGTTAACTAACTTGAAGTTAAATAAATAAATTTCCATGCTGGTCCATGGAAGTAACTCAACAAATACACAGTTATTTCATTTGTAAAGCCCAGGACCATGCCTTGACATATAACACTTGCTCTATAAATAATGAGAGAATAAAGTAAGTAATTGCTTCTAAATTAGCCAGAACCAGATCCAGCATACTTTAAGCAACATGATCATTTCTCTGCCTAGTTAAGTGTCGTTCAGGTCAACTATCTTGTCATGGGGCTGCACTTAGCTCAAGTTTCAGGGAATACCTAGCAGAATGGATCATATTCTGCTAGGCTGGGGGGAGAATGAGATGTAAACAGCTCAATATAATTACCATATGGAAATGCACATCAAGTTAGACAAATGTGCAAGACTCTGCAGAGGAAGGAGTGAACTCTCCCAAGTTAGAGGTGGCCCCCCTCCAAAGCAGTCACACCTGAGTGGGTGTGACAGAGGGAGGAGCTTTGTTATTGGATGTTCCTTTCAATCTGCTCATTTTACGCGCTCAGTGTGTGCCCAGCTCCATGCTGGGTTCTGAAGGTCAGGTTCAAAGTCAGAGGCTCTGTCCCAAAGAGTGCATAGGATAAACAGGTCTTTCCCAGAGGGCTGTGAGGAACTCTGTAGTGCTCAGAAAGTGGTGTGCCTAGAGTAGTCAAGGAGGCCCTCTTGGAAGAGGGAGATGCGGATCTTAAGGGGAGAGCCATATTGAAGCCAGGTGAGAGGGAGACACACTGCAAGAGAGTTGCGTTTCCTACTTTCCTTGGCCTAGACTTTTTCTCTTAAGCATGACCTCACACGGGAAACATCACATCTGTGGAAGAACAGAACCAAAGAGGGAAGTTACCACTGAGAACAGCTATTTGGGGCCTCAAAGGGTGAGGAGGCACATGCTGAGTGGCCTTCAGAAGCAGGACATTGCTTAAAACTGGCCAGAACCAGACGCCAGACAGACTGGTCTCAGGATGCTGGAGAAGCAGGCTATGTGGGAGGGTGGCCGTCCCCAGGCCTTCCCAGCAGAGAAGGGATAGGCCGTGGCATGGGTCCGGAGCTGGTAGGGGATGCAGGCGTTGGGTCCTGGCCCTTCCTTCTCGACCAGAGCCCACGAATTACAAGCTGCCTGGCAAGAGCCAAGGGCAGTGCTGAGCTGAGCTGAGCAGAGAAGAGCAAGGGACGTGGGTCCAGGCCGAGAAAGGCCTGCTGCCTTTCTACCCTTCTCTACTTGTCAGAGGCCTTTCGGCTTCCAGCAGCTCACCTTTACGAGAGGACAGGGCACAGACAGAAGGGGTGATGGATCAAGGATCAAAATCACAAAATGAGAGGCTGGTGAGCTCCAACTTTCTCCTGGAGTCTCTGCATTTTTCACCTCCATCTCCATGTATCTATCATCAGCAATAAAATCTTGATAATAAAATCAATCAAAGAGTAAAATTCAGCAACAGAGAGAGGCCCTCTGTTGTCCGGGAGCATGTGTTCTGGCAGGAGAGGAGCAGGAAAAAGCCCAGGCTCGTGGAGGCTGCAGCCTTCTCACGACAGGCCATGAGGGCACTGCACCCACAGGAGAAGCGATGAGGGGCCGCAGTGATTTGGGAAAGAAAGGATCCTATCTCCATCCTTCTCCCCAAGAACATCTTTGCCCCAGGCTCTTCAACTGCCTTCAATTAATCTCCAACCTCAAACAATCTGCACTTGTTAATATGGAGGGAGTGACATGATCATTGTTATGAGCTGAAATATGTCCCCCCAAATTTAGATGTTGAAGCACTAGACAGGGCTTTCAAAGGCAAGCAAGTCCACATAAGACCACTTGGGTGGGCCCTAAACAAGATGACTGGTATTCTTACAAGAGGAGATAATGACACAGAACAGACACCAGAGATGCACGCGCGCGCGCGCACACACACACACACACACACACACACACACACACACAGGGCCATGTGAGGACACAGCAAGAAGGCACCCATCTGCAAATCAAAGGGAGAGGCCTCAGAAATCAACCCTGCTCATTGGTGTCCTTTTTCCAGCCTCCAGAACAGTGACAAAGTATATTTCTATTGCTTAAGACCCCCCGGTCTGTATTTGGGGAAGGCAGCCCTGGCCCACAGTTTCCCGTGAGGCAGCATATCCGAAGCACGGAGCACTCAGACAGCAAGATATGTACGAAGCAACAACCCGCCGAGCCCACCGACACGCACATGCGCACACACAGCCATGTGACAATATTTACTCATCCACGTCTGTGGTTGACATGATGGAATACTGAGAGCTTCCAAATGTCCAGTCCTTCCTTTTGAAAGAAACAATTCATTTTTCAGTAACTGTGGTGTGGTGGGGGGAGCGTGCCTTTCTATAGTTCATTTGGATGGTTTAGTATTAAAAACAAAATTTAACTCCTACAAAAATCCTCTCCCCATTTGACCTAACTAGTCACACTGGTGGGTCTGAAGGCCTCATTCCTTTTGGGGGCAATGGCTGTTGCAGCTCTAAGCTGGAAAGTTTGCTCTTCAGGGCACGGGGGAGCCCCATAAACATGACACCGCCTCAAAGCCACATTTCCTATCATTGAGCTCAGCTGTCTCTGAGAGCTTGGGACATGTGTGACATCTGTGATACTGCTAGGACAATTCCCCACATCCCTTTGTAACCTGATGCCTTTGTCAGACTGAAGGGCTCCAGCCTGGAGGAAAGGAGCTAATTGAAGGCAGGTGGTTTCCACTCCTTCAGGGAGGAAACTCATTTGATGGCTTCCTACCTCTCTGTCAGTCAATCAACAGGCAAGTATTGGCAGCTCGCTGAGTGCAGGGCACCAAAGTGGCTGTGGAAAAATAGAGAAATTTGAGGAAACAAATATCCCACTGGCAACATCATGAATCACCAATGGAAAGATCAGGGCAAACAATGACCACCCCTTCCAGGCAATTTTAAGACGCAGCTCAGCCTGCGTAGAGAGAGCCCCTCACTCCGTGATGGGTTGATGACTTCTCTTAATTTAGACTGTAATACTTTGGCCTCTATTTCCTGCCCACTCGCTGCTAGGAAGTTCATTCTGGCGGGCAATACCGGGCGTTCAGCACAGGCTCCCACCACCCCATGCAGGAGCCTGCACCTACCTAAGCTCACTTCCCGCAGAGGCTGCGGTCTCAGATGGCTTCTCCATTCTTCCTTCCCATCCTCTCTACAACTGCCACAAAGCAGATAGCGGAGTGCTTGACATTTCCTTTGAATTAAGGCTGCAAGTTAAGTGGACATTTTCCAGTAGAGAGATGGCGACTCCAGACCTCCCCACAGCGAATGACGCCTGCCCGGGATTGCAGATTTCACCTGTTTCTTTCATAGGCCCACAAGCTGCTTGAAATTTGCAAGTCCTCAATGAAGAAATAGCCCTGATTGCTCATTAAAAGGAGAGAAAGCAATTAAAATACAAAAGACAGAGCAAAGCTTAACACTTGGAAGTTGAGCAAGCATTGTCAGAAGGTGGGGAAGCAATTTTGGAGGGCGGCAGGAGAGAGAATCGAGGGCCCTAGTCAGTGACACCGCAAATGCGGACAGATGCAGGGTGGAGCGCAGAGCCACAGGCTGTGGCAGGCCTAGAGCTGAGCATTCTTTTCCTTTTTTCCATTTCTTTTATATTCATTTAAATTCATTTAATTCACTAAAATGAGCTTGGCATGAAATCTAATTTCCTTAAAAAAAAAAAGTCCCCTTCCTTTTTGTCTAGAAAGCTCATGTTCAGCAGACATGGAAGCAGGCTTCATGGACACATAAGCTGCACCCTGCTTTGAGGGGCCACCTTGCACGGACTCACTTCTGAACAAGGGATCCTGCCTTTTCATTTGGCCCTGGGCCCGGCAAATTATGTAGCCAGTTCTGCCGCTGGAATAAATGACTGTCCAACCCAGATTGTTGTTTCCAAACCCTTTTCCAGAACCCTGGGTGGGACGGGCCCAGCCCCTCCCAGCCCCACACTGCACTTGTCTGGGCTGTCCGCACACATGTTGGCCTCATTTACCAACAGGATCATGGTTAACTTGAAAGAGGATCCATGGTGTATTACAAATTAAAATAAGACTCCTAGATGGCAGTTCCTGGGAGGATTTTTGGTTGGCCTGAAGTATTTGTGGGGAAGTGAGTCTTCCTTCAAATTGTTTTGCCCCTGGGTAAGCAGCAGAGAACTACTATCACTGTAGAACCATTGTCCCAGGCAATGAAAATTTATCCTAGGTGTTAATTAGCTCAATATTTATCTCATCTAATATGCAAATTAAGACACTGCGGTCTCATTAGCGTCATCTGTGTTTCCTTTAAGCAAAAACTAAATCTCTTGCCAATGCAAGAAAAAGAAAAAAAAAAACATCAGTATTTCTCTTTGAAGCTAATGAGGGTGTGATTTGGCTCTTTCTTTGTTATGAGGTAGCAAGTTAGGAAAACCACATTTTAAATATGCCAAGTGGAGCCTGACCTCATCTATCAGAAGCAAGAACATGGCCTTGACTGGTTTATCAGGCTTTCTGCGTCTAGCATGTGCAAAGCACCGGGGCCTAAGAAGCCAGCCGGTGAGTCGGCCACGAACCACCATGAGGAGCTGGACCAAGAAAAGAGATGCAGCCTGAGGGAGAAGCCTGCATAGCACACAGATGTACCTCACTGAGAAGAGAGGGAAGAAATAACTTTAATGCCACAAATCTTAAAACGAGAAAATAGTTCTCAAATTGAAAAAGAACAAAGGGATTTTAGCTCAAAATTTCTACCCCTTCCGGCTACCCATTTTGAGGTTTTAGAGTTTATACAGAAAATAAGCAAACAGGCATCAGATACCCACATTGTGCCCCAAAAGCTAGGCTTCGTGTGCCCGTGACAACAAATGCTACATACAGAACAGCGCAAACATCAGGAGCAACCTGAATGTTCTGGGCCCGCGGCAGGCTGCTGGGAAGTCCAACCGCATCAGCTCTAACCTTGGCGGTCCCTCAGCAGAAGACTATCTCTCCTTCTCACCTTCTCCTTCTCATATCTCTCCTTCACGCGGTGCTTCAGGGTGGTTAGGTCACCAGATCATGCAGCTAAAATGTAGCCAAGGTGGAATGAAAAGGCAAAAGGACCATGACAGGCCACAGGGTATGCGGCCTAATTAGCGAGGTGTCCTATGCACAGTGATCGGAGGGTGGCGGGGGTGCGTGGCTCTCTCACCCCAGAGGCCAGTGCACGTTGTGGATCCCTGAATCCCGAGACCACAGGCTCCAGTGTGGCTCCTCGCCCTCCCCCCTTTCCTAATTTAACAAGCTATTCAAAATCTGTTTCGTGAACACCATCTGCTCCTTGGGGCAGGAGAGAGACGGGTCTGCATCCCAACACCTTCTGGCTGGAGCCTGAAAACTGAAAACCACCGCACACGCGGATGGAGGCTGATTTCCATACTTTGCAAATCGCATCAAGTGTCGCCGCTGTGGAGCAGGGAGAGCTCCCTGCCTGCAGTCGACCAGGGACAGGGGTGGAAGGCGGAGGAGCTGTTTCCCAGGGGAAACAGGAGAAAGAGCCATGACCTCCCCGTGACGCGTGGCCCAAGGATGACAGATTCCCGCAGAGCGACTTAGTCTTGTCAGATTCCATGCCTGTGAGTCTGGCCTTCACCTTGAAGCCAAGCAGCTGAGCAGAAGGCAAATGAATGTGGCTGGGCTGTGGGAGAGCTGCGTGAAAGTGCTGCCATTTCCAAGAGCATCTCCACTGGGCTGTCAGACAACCGCATGGACAGATGCCTCGAGTCTCTGGAGACACTTACACTCTTGTACTGGAACTTCCGGAGGATGCTTCTGATCTGTGCTTTTCCTTCCATCACTGTCTCTGAGCCACACACACAGGCAGACAGGGACAGCCCCACTTGACAGATAGGAATACTGAGGCCCCAAAAGGCAAAGTGGCCTGCTCAGGCAGGAGAGCCAAATAGCTTGGAAAAGAACCTGTTTCTGAACTGTCGCCTCTATTCTAGTTCCCACACTGGGGAAGGGTGGGGAGGGGGCGACCAAAATGGGCTTTCTCCTAGCACTGGCACAATGTCCAACTGAAGTAGGTATTGCTATCTCCATTTTAGGGATGGAGAAATTGAGCACATCAAGGAATGGGAGAAGGAAACAAGTATTTGTTGAATGCCTAATGCTGGCGGTGTTGTATAAAATAGGAACAGGTAATAGAGGGATGGCACCAGAGTTCCAAGTGCAGAACGCCCCTCAAGGACAAGGCAGAAAAAGTGAGAGGGGGATAAAAAGCTAGTTATGTACTTCCTGTGACCAAATAGCACCCTTCACCTCCTGCCCCAGGGCAAGAGTTACAGGCAGCACACAGAGAACAGAGCAGAAAGCAGATCAGCAGCCTATTGCAAAGTGAGGAGGTGTGGACACAGGCATTCCAGCCCATGGCCTGCCTTGCCTGAGCGGGGGGAAAAAAAAAACCCAGAGGAAGAAAGCCACACCTGCTGAGGGTAAACAATGCATCTGGAAGCTTAGGGTCACATGGAGTCTCAGTGTGTTTTTGCTACTGTCTCTACATCTGGTGACAAATAATGTGTTTTTGATTTCTTTTTTCCATTTGATAAACCTCTTCACATAAACTTGCTTTCAGGGTGGTTGCTCTGGGTTTCTTTAGGTTATGTAATATTTGATACATAATGAAACGTACATCAGGTTGGTGCAAGATATAAAGCAAAATCATAAAGCCCACCCCCACAGACTAAGCACTGTTGACCTGAGAAATAATGTTACTAAAGCACTGAGGTTTCTGAGGGTCCTTTTCTTATTCTGTCTCCACCTTCTGCCTGTCAGAAACAAGGTTTAACCTGAATTGTGTACTCATCCATCATCAGATTGCTTATATATTAATATATATCTATACATACTACATATATATGTATAGATACACATATCATATATACACATCCCTTCATGGTCCGTTGTTTAGATTTTCTTGTTGGTGAGCTCTACAAAAATGGCATCATAGTATGTGGACAGCTGCATCTCTCTTTTCTCACATTATGCCCTGTTTCTCAAAGTCTCAGTAAAAGGGGAATTTGACATAGCAGTAAATTCTATACAACTAATTTTACTAAGAGTTCATGAAAAAAAAAAAAAAAGATGGTATTGCAGTGGGTGTTACGGATCCTAGTGATTTATTTCATCCTGTCCCCATTTTATAGACAGATGTCGAGTCTAGGGGGATCGGGTCATTTCACCTCCCCAGGGGCCTCAGGGAGCCAGGACTTGGCCCTGGGACTGCCCAGTGCCCCCTGGAGATGACATGCAGCACCAACTCCAGTTTGCCAGCAGGGTCTGGTAACGGTGCCTTCCTTCTCCTGGGATGCGTGATGGGGGCCCTGCCAAAGCTCCCACTTCCATCTCTTTGCTTTGCGCCCAGAACGGGGCTTTTAGTCAAACCTCTGCCAGTACGACATGCCTGCTTTTTGGGAAATTTCACACTGCCAGTGTACTGACTGAGTCTTATTTGTTTTATTTCCTGTTATCCGATTTGTGACAGTGAGCCTACTAAAAATTCCTTTCAACTCCAATGTCCTCCCCATGCTATATAATCCCGGAAAAAAATCACATTTTGCGTTACCGAGAAAGCGTCTCGCCCGCCTGATTGTCCCCGACACCCAGGAAGAAATGCCACCGCTGAGAGATAAGACAGCCTAGAAGGGAACGTGAGGATCTCTAAATGAGATTTCAGCTGTTAACCACGGTTCTTTCAGAGCTGTCTTACCTGAAGGGAGAGAAAATGCTGCAAGGGTGAGAGAAGGAAGCAAGGGAACCTCATTCCTGGGGCCCCACAACACACCAGGTATGTTTCCCATATGCATGACCACAAGCAGCTGTCATGGACGTCCTGGCAGGCAGTGGGGTTGTAAATCCCATTTTACAGATGAGCAAGCCGAGGCTCTGAGAATTTAACTGCCATGCCAAAGGACAAGAGCTGGTCAGTTTGTTGACCTTCAATCCAAATGATTTTCTTCCCACGAGAGCTTTGTGCTTCTTTCAGCATGACAAGATGATGTCTTATGCCTGCTTGGACACAAATCTCATTAGGCATCTCTTGAGTGTGAAATTTGCAGACGGGTCAAGAATTGTGGGTGACAGACTTCCAAATAGAGCAAACAACCCTACTTCCAAAATGTGGAAGGGGGTCCAGAGATCATCTCACACCTTTCTCCTGTTCTACAAGTGGCAACAATGAGAACCAAATCTGAAATCAGTGAAGCATCTTTCAGAAGCCACACAACATCAAAGGCGCCCCCTTCTGGATCACATTCACTGATTGCCAGAGAAGAGCTCATAAGTGCATATCCATTGTTGCATTAACTTTGCCTGCTAATTTTTTTTTTTTTAAAGTTTAAATAAGCCTTTTACTCTTGAATAACTTTGGACTTACAGAAAAGTTACAAAGGTGATCTGGGGAGTTCCCATATACCCTTTACCCAGCTTCCCCTAATGTTAATATCCTCCATGATTATGGTCCCTTTGTCAACATTAGGAAATTAACATTGGCATATACCGTAACTAGCCAAAGGTTTCATTTGGATATCAGCAATTTTTTACTAATGTCTTTTTCTGTTCCAGGATCCAATCCAGGATTTTAAACGCCAGTTTAATTATTTATAAGTCTCTCAGCCTTGAAAACATGTCCAATATCTGCCCACCCAGTAGGCCATGGAGTTTCCAGAAAGCAAGGGCCCCAGGAAATGTAGTTCTTAGCGTGCAGCCACAAGATATGCATTTGTTAAATGTGTACTAAGCAATATAGACTTAACAAAGATTTGTTATACTGGCTGTTGATCAATGCAAAGACCTCAAAAATGGCCCCAGGACCACAGTGCCTCCTTCACTCTCCTCCATATTGCCATTAAAAATATGAATGTAGGGAATTAGGGTATATAGACCTATGTGTGTATGCTATGCACACCAGCACGTGTGTATATAGAAACACAAATGCATAGGAACATGCTCCACAAAAGACACATTTCAAATCCACTGAGAAATGGCATGAGAACAATTAACCCATTGTTCATGGAACTCTTGGCTATTCATAAGCATATTCATGTGTGAGTAGATTCCTACCTACCCCTTATGTAATACCATTCATAAAAACAAGTTAGAGAATGATTAAAGTGTCAAATATTGAACAAGTAAAAATATCAAATAATTAGAGGAAAAAACAATTGAGGTGAGGCTGGCCTTCTAAACGCAAATGCTGTGAAGGGAAAGAACAAAACGAACCCTGAATTAAATATATAACAAAATATATAACAGAAAACACTAATGAGGAGAGAAAGATTAAGGTGAGAACATATAAAAATGTCTACAGATCAATAGGTAAAAGATTAAAGAAACCGACAGAAAATGACCTACATTTGAACTGGCAATCCCCAGAAACAGAAGGATAAACCCCCAAAGCACAACCAAGAGGAGCCACCCTCCCTGGAAACTGGGAAGCAAACATGAAAGCAACAAGATGACCCTTTCACCCAAAGGTTACCACGGGTTAAGCAAATGTGCGTCAGTCTGGGGGGTTGGGTGACGGTAAGGGGAACAAGCCTGGCTTGAGCTGAGCTGGGAGAGGGCTGTGGCTGTAAGGCACCTTACCCATTGTCATTAACCGTCTAATGCAAATTCCACACCTGCAACAACTGTTGCCTTTACAGCTTCTAACCTGGGCCCGGGCAGCTTAACCAAGAGTCCCGCACCTGAGAGAGAGGTGTGAACCAGGACTGAAGTCTCAGGCCAGTGCACCAGGCCCTAGCATCAAGGCTTTGGGGCAGTTTGACCTTTCTCTGGGGCAGTAATGTTGGTTCGGGACGAATGTACAAAATACTGCTGTAGGTGGGGCTGTGTCCCAGGTGCGGCTGTGTCCCTGTGTCAGGTGCTGGATCCAGGTGCCCCTGGCCCATCCTCAGCCCACCACCAACCCCGCCCCAAACTCAGATCCCCAGTGTCTGCTCATGAACACTGAAGAAAGAAAGGCAAGAGAACAACAGCAGCAAGAACTGTTGGGCACGCTGCTGGCTGCTCAGATCATCCTGAGCTTGGGCAATTTATAGCTGGGCCTTAGAGCCCTGTCTGAGAAGAGACTTGATCCCTGCCCTCCCCGGGGCCAGCTGCCAGGTTCTGCCGTCCCAGGAGGTGGTTCTGAAGATCCGTCCTATGAGGATTGCCTACAGTGGCTCTCCTAGTCCCACGCCATTCGTTACAGAGCTTTATTTAGAGCCTTAATACCAAGGGGCCCTGACCCAGCACCCACCATGAGTAATATTTTGTATGTTCCCTGTGAACCATTGTTGCTGCCCACAGAGAAAGGCCAACATTTCAGGCTCCTTCGGGGAACATTTGCATGACTTACGAGGTTTATTTAGGGCCTTAGGAGTGCCTTCCCAGAGGAAGGGCAGGGCTGGGCCTCCTCCTGGCTGGAGGCCCCGGTCAGTAATATGCCCGAAGATTTGCTGGCAGGAAGCTCTGAAGCTCTCCCCGCACTGCCAGGCAATTTGTTCTGGAGTCTAGCGACTGGAGAGGGGGAGTGTTATAAGAGGATAGTGAAGACTTCAAAAATACTGAGGAAGGAGCTCAAAAGCCCTCAAATCCAGACTCAGTAGCCTGCCAAATGGAGCCATTTCCAGGGCTTCCACTGGTAAAGTGTGAGGCCCTCTGAATGACATCAGCTTCAAAATGAACAGCTCAGGAAATAACAGATGTTGGCAAGGATGTGGAGAAAGGGGAACCCTGCTGCATTTTGGTGGGAATGCAAACTGGTGCAGCCATTCTGGAGAACAGTGTGGAGGTTCCTCAAAAAGGTAAAAACAGAAGTACCCTACAACCCAGCAATAGCACTGCTAGGAATTTATCCAAAGAATACAGGAATGCTGATGCATAGGGGCACTTGTACCCCAATGTTTATAGCAGCACTTTCAACAATAGCCAAATTATGGAAAGAGCCCAAATGTCCATCAACTGCATCAACTGATGAATGGATAAAGAAGATATGATATGTGTGTGTGTGTGTGTGTGTGTGTGTGTGTGTGTGTGTGTGTGTTTACACAACGGAATACTACTCGGCAATGAAAAAGAATGAAATCTTGCCATTTGCGACAACAATGATGGAACGGGATGGTATTATGCTAAGTGAAATAAGTCAGTCAGAGAAAGACAGATATCCTATGTTTTCACTCATATGTGGAATTTGAGAAACTTAACAGAAGACCATGGGGAAAGGGAAGGGGGAAAAATAGTTACAAATAGAGAGGGAAGCAAATCATAAGAGACTCTTAAATACAGAAAACAAACTGAGGGTGGAAGGGGGTGGGGGGACAGGAGGTGGAGAAAATGGGTGACGGGCACTGAGGAGGGCACTTGTTGGGATATGCACTGGGTGTTGTGTGTAAATGATGAATCACGGGAATCTACTCCCTAAGCCAGGAGCACACTGTATACACTGAATGTTAACTAACTTGATAATAAATTATATTTAAAAAACGACATTAGCTTAAATTAGCCAATAAGTTTGGTGGCTGAGTGTTCAAACCCCAAACTTGACGCCAGTCAGTGCTGGGAGAAGTCCACCAGGCAGTGAGGTGTATCTCATCCCTGACATTGTTCAGAATTGCCAGTGCAAGGCGATAACAGAAAGTTGGCTGATTTTTACTGAACTCTCTGCCGACAAGGCCCTCCCTTCTTGCCTACACCCAGTGTGGACTGTCCCACCATCCTGCCCTTGGTGTGCTAGTGTGTGAGACCTGGCCTAAAGCAATGACCGAACGGTGACTTATATATGGGAAAAGACTTCAAAGGTCAAGCTATCAATTCATATTTCGTAGGTAATTGATGATTCATTCATTCTTACTAGAAAGAATAAAATCACGCAGACTTGAGACTATGGTCTGCTTCTGCAGTCGAGCCGGTGACAGACTTGGAAGTTGACCTGGACCCTCCTGCCTCACCTCGCACGTGAGCAGACCCACCCTCCCATGACAGCCTCTGGGCCACTCCACTGTCCAGGCATCACCTGGTTCTCACTCATTCCCTGGGGATGCGGAGGGGAACTTTTCTGAATGTGCATTATTCGTGTCATTCCGTGACCTCCGAGGAGTCTCCATCTACCCTTGTCCACTACGCAGGCTGCACAAATCCACCCTGATCCCGGGATGCTGTTCTGCTACGCTCCACATATGCTGTGTAGCAGCCCCATCGCTTCAGCCAAGCTGTTCCCAGTGGAAAAAGAGGCAAACCTCTTGCCTCCATGGTATTAAGCCTGTGTCATCCTTCAATATGCATCCCAGCTGCCCTGCACCTGGGACTTAGCATTATCAGTGCCCCAACTTCTGGGAACTGTTTATATGTCCATCCCCAGCTAGATGTCTTACTACGTTTGAATTCCTGTCTGGATGGCTCGTGGCCTCTGGGTTCATGCTCAGTGAAAGACAAAAATAAAAAAAAATCAATGAGTGTGTGGTTTGGGGATTTCTAATCCCCGCAGGCAGCTATGAGGGTTGAGAATCCAAAGTTAGTGGTCACTGATGGTTTCACGGAAGATGGGGAGTAGGTTCTGGGGCCTGAGCTCTCGGCCTGTGAAAACACCACCCGGTCATCTCTGGAGGGAGGAAGATCTGGGGGCGACTGCCTGCCCCCAGGACCTCAGGCAGACTGAGGGAGCCCTGACAAAGCACAGGGCACAGAGCCAGGCCTCCCAGGAGCCCCCAGAACAAGCTGAGTCTCTGCCGTGGCCCAACCTGCAGTGCTGTGGAGAACATGGGGGCTTCCAGGAGTGCGGGGCAGAAGCAGCACCCCATGCTGCAGGGCCCGAAGGGATTTCTGCTACGTGGCAAAAAGCAAGACCCAGCCAGGCAGTGAGAGGCAGTGAGGTGAACTTCTGGTGCCGAAGTGAGAGTTTGTGAATACATTCTGCTGGAGACACAAGCCACACGGGCCCGGCCTCCATCAGAACCCAGCCTGGGCACAGGCATCTACTAGGAGCCGGGTCCTGCTCGTGGGGCCCGGGTTCAAATGCCAATCCTGTCACCGACCTTCTGCCTTACACTGGATGAGCCACTCCCCTTTCCCTTCCTCAGTTTCCTCTTTTGTTAAAGACAAATGGGTCAGCCACTAGGATTCCCACTGTTCCTCCTAGCAGTGACTGTAGGGGGTCACTTCTCCCTTGAGGCCTCGGTGGGGTCCCTATCTGCCCACACAGACTGCAAAGACTTGAGTGGAAGGAGGAGATTGGATGGGCAGAGGCAAGAAGGAGCACGCATTTTCCAAAACTGGTCTGCTGACCTGTAGATTCTGTGGGAGGTGTACAGGGGTTGGGAGGGGTGAGGGTTCTTTGTTCATAAGTTTGCAGGACTTCTCAGAGCCTTTAATAAGCAAATAAACACTAAGAAAATTGACTGTGAGCCATCACTTATTAGACGCAGAACCCACCCTATCCCAGTCTGGTCTGGGCATGGAGCCTGTCTTTCCTCTAGCAGACACTCTCCTAGGACCAAGAATCAGGTAAAAATCACTTTCAAGAAACAACTTTCTGGGTCTCAGAAATCCTAGTCAGATGAAAACCACTATCAAATTTGAACCAAATCTTCCTCATCATTTATTTGTGTGAACTTGGGTACATTTGAGGCTTAGTTTACTTGGATGAAAATGGAAACATGAACCATATCTAACAGGCAGCATATAATTCTGTCCTACATTTCTGTATTTTCCAAATTTTCCATAAGAGGCATTTAGAGTAGCTACTTCTTAAACTTAGAATAATATGAGTAGCATGTGAAGTGAAAATTCAAGGCCTTCTCCCAACCCACTAGTCCCATACCTCAAAAAGAAAAAAAAAAAAATCAGCACCTTGTTTGCATAACCTTTTAGAACCTCCATGTGAACACTTTAAAATGCGAAAGAAAACGCTTTATTTTCAAACCAGAGTGCCCATGATCTCCAGCTCTGGTGACTGCTGTAAAAAATGTGAAGTTGGCTCTGCGTATGAATGAGCCCAACACAGAGCTTGGCATAGGACGGGCACATCAGAAATATTAGCTCAAAGCAAACTCCTACTTCTGGATCCAAACACTCGCTCAGGGGATCCTATGCCAGTTGCTGTCAGGCTTGATGACTTCCAGAAGTTGCTGCCCTGTGCATACTCAGGAAGAAATGTATCCCTTCCTAGCTCCAGCCCCTGGAGCCTCTAAAAGCAAACAACTGTGGCAGAGATGTGTGCCCCACCTCTTGGAGGGGCCACAGGGCTCGAAAGCAGTGCCTCCGCCAGCCCGGGGCCAAACCGCTTTCCTGACAGTGGTGCCAGGAGAAATCCCTCCGTCTGGGGAGCCGGGGGTCAGAGCAGGAAGGAGGAGGAGGGCTGGAAGGGGTCTGCACCTCACTACGGGCCAGGAGCTCCACTCTTCACCACAGGGTTCTCTCCAAGTCCTTCCCCGGCCAAGCTTGGAAAAACTCCTCCTGGATTTTTATCATGGTCAAATTACTCATTTACAAAAAACACTGCTGCAGATGGGCAAGTCCCCACGAAACCATGCCAAGGACTCTTTAGGGCAGATCCCGCTGCTTGGCATAATAAGCCCTTATTACCGTAGCACTGAGGGGTGTCGGCTTGCCAGAGGCCTGCTTTTAATGAACTTTACCATCCAAAATTGGCCGAGGGAACACAAGTCAGATTTTGCCAATCAATTGGAATTGATTACTTCTCGAAAGCCAGGCCTCAGCTTGCAGGAAACACACACACAAACACACCCAACATTTGGGGGTTAGTTTGATTTCTTGGAGAAAAAGGAGTTCTTGGCAGCCTGAGATAATGATGGATCAGCCTTTTCAAAATTCCCAGGACACTGGAAGGAAATGGTGTTTCTTGAAGGAGCCCAGGCAGATGGGGGAAGCTTGGCAATCTCATATCAGATCAGGCTCTTTCGTTTTGGTTGGTTTTTTCTTTTGTTTTGTTTTGTTTTAAATTCATCTACCCATCTATCCATTCACATGTCTGACCTCAGCAATGCTGAGAATTGACTCTGTCGCAGGTCTGGTACCAGGATCCGGGCTGTCAGAGAAGACATCTGTCCATTGAGGGCACTGGGCTCACTGTTGGGTGGTGACACGGGTTCTCTGGAAGGTATGGGGAAGGGGCTATGGGAAGTCAGAGCAAGGAGATTCTAGGCTGGGCTGAATCCTGGAGCATAAGGTGCATTCTCCTGGGGACCAAGGTGAGGTGAGAAATGTTCTCGACACCCAAGCCTTCACAGCGGCTGTTCCTTCTACCTGGACAACTGCCAATTGCCAAACCCTGCCACAAATACCAACCGCTTTACCAGTGAAAGTGAATACATCCTTCAGTCTTGGCTTGAGGGAGCATCTGCTCAGGGCAGGCTTCCTGAAACCCTACTGACTTGGCTGGGCACCGTGACTGCACCCCAGGGTGCTCAAGGGCCTCGTGCGGCCCCCATCAGAGCCCTCGGCCCTAGGCATCATCAGTTCTTACTTGCCTATCTGATACGCCCATGGAGCACGAGCCCTGTGATGGAAGGGGTCATGCCTAGCTTGTTCCCCACTTTATAGGTGCTAGAACATAACCGGCACAATACTAGGTGTTTGAGCATAGTAGGTGCTCAAAAAATGCTTACCGTGTGCAGAGTGGGTGGACCGTCTCAGGAGGTAGCAGGAGACACAGGGGAGTGGCATCTGTTCAGGACCCTGGGAGCAGATCACTGGCTGCCACCGCCCCTCACATACACTGTGAGACATAGAACAGGTGGAGTCCTCCAGAAGGGGAGGCCTGCAGGCCCAAGGCAGCTGTACTGGCCCAGGTGGAGGGCAGAGTCAGGCTTGAGCCCTCACGTCTTTTTCTTTTTTTTTTTTAAGTTTATTTATTCATTTTGAGAGAGAAAGGGAGAACATGAGCAGGGAAAGGGCACAGAGAGAGAGACAGAGAATCCCGAGCAGGCTCCACACTATCAGCGTGGACCGTGAAGCAGGGCTCGAATTCACCAACCACAAGATTACAACCTGAGCCAAAATCAAAAGTCAGATGCTTAACTGGCTGAGCCACCCAGGCGCCCCTTGAGCCCTCACATCTTAGCTACTTGCTTCTTTAGCCTCCCCATTCTCCAGAAAGCCAGGCCTGTCTAGGGGCAGGGGGGCTCTTCATCCACATGGCCAGGCCGAGAGGGCATCAGAGGGGTTAGGGACAAGTAGTCGGGCCCAGAGGGGGCAGTTCCCCATCAGGGCCAGGCCTGGGCCGCCAGCTGATGGAATGCTTAGCAATGGAGGGTGAGACAGGCCAGAGTGGGGGTGGGGGGCGTGCGGGGGCAGCGGCTGGGCTCTGTCTGGAGAGGCCCAGCCATGCAAGAGAAGACACCAGTGGGGTGGGGGCAGGAGCCAGTGCTGGCAGCAGAGGGAGGGAGAGAGCTGCATACGTGTGGAGGGAGAGAGCGAGCCAAGAAAAGACAACGGGGTGGGGGCAAGTGGGAGAGGAATAAGCGGTGGCAGGCAGAGTAGGACTGCAGAGCACATGGCACCACAAGGGATTAATGAACCCAAGGGAAGCACGTCAGAGCGGCAGGCAAAGGTTTGAAGACGACCAGAGGCAAAGACAAGAGTCAGAAAGGCTGGCTGGAGAAGGCCAATCCGGGTCTCCAGGCCTGCAGGCCAGGGCCCGGGGCCTCCTGTTCCCCTCTGGGCCACGGCTCTGTTCCACGGCCTCCCCCGGAGGGTATGGCTCTCCGGTGGCATTGTGAGTCCCGTGCGCGGTGTGCTAGGTGGTAGGACGGCAGGAAGAAGGAGGGGTGAGGGAAGGAGAGGCGGGGCTCCAGCCCTCTGCACCTCAGACAACAACCCACCCCTGCAGGCCGGTGCGGGCGGCCGCCCGGCCCTCAGCTCACCCTCGTCGGGCCTTGAACACTGACTGGCTGGCACGGCTCTCCATGTGAGGGTCACCTTGTCCCTGACCTAAAGCCACCACACGGCATGTACTGCTCAGATCCTCCGTGGAGTCCAAGGACTCCCTGACCCCAGTCCTGGGCGGGCGACAAGGCCAAGTTCCTTCACTTCTCTGACCTGTTTCCCCCCATTCAATGGAATACTGAGTAATCACCCACAAACTGTGTCTATTCCTAAGAACGGTAGCAAATGCGTGCTTTCCCTGTTCCTATGGCTCAGCCCATCCTTCCTGCCGACAGGCTGACCCTCCCTTAGTCATTGGGCAGAACATCTCTTCCTGTCTGTGGTCTTCCCTGAAGAGAGCACAGCACTGTCCCAAATAGGGAGGCTAGTCTTACTTATTCTTCATCTTCCAAATTACTCTTCCCCCTAAGCCAGGGAAAGCGTGTCATTACCCTCTCTTCTACTTAACCTATAGATATCTATACGGTTTTCTCCAGAGCCTGCTGCAAAAGCCCTGTTTCAATTAACTTAAAATTCTTTCTTAATGAGGAGCATGAGATAATAGACATGTAAATTTGGAAGGGGCCTTGGAGATCTCCTAATCCAACCAGAAAATTCTATAGTCCAGGACACCAGGCCCTGAGAAGCAGCTCTAAACGTACCAAGTCACTCAAATTAACTGAGGCGTGCAGACTTAACTCCATTTGCCCTATTCCCAGGCCAGGGCTCTTTGTAAAAAAAAAAAAAAAACCCACCTTTCATTTGTTTGTCTATTAATTCAGTTATTAAGCAGTGTTTGGTCATGCAATATACATCTGTTGGTTTGGACTTCCCAAGGATCCTTCCCTTTTCCTGGTGCCCCGGGTCCTTTCTGTTGGATGACTGTCCTTGCCCTTGGTCCCATGGGCTTGGGGGAACTGGCATCCATACTTCTCACTCCACTACATACTGCTGGGGCAGCAGGAGTTAAGAGTCTGACATGTACTATCCACTCTCCCCCATGTGATCCAGGGGTGGAAATGGGACCCAAGCATGCCAGCCAGCCCACCTGGAGACTAACAGATGGCTCTCAGGGGAGGAAGAGCCCTGCATCCCACCCAGCGTGTCCCCACGGAATGCTAACCCGTGAGGGCGTGACTCTGCTTCAGGCTTGTCTCCTTCCACCTTCCCAACCCACAGAGACAGACAGCCTGCCTGCAGAGAGAAGCCAACGCACAGATGTCGGCGGCACCACACAATCAGAAG
The DNA here is from genome assembly GCF_027475565.1 of Acinonyx jubatus. Lineage (NCBI taxonomy): Eukaryota > Metazoa > Chordata > Mammalia > Carnivora > Felidae > Acinonyx > Acinonyx jubatus. Next base: position 20,127,362 of record NC_069396.1, on the reverse strand, counting down.
AAAGTGGGGGCCTAGCAGCACCGTGAGTGCCGTGGACCCCCCCCTTGGTTCCTCGAGGAGCCCCATCTTCTGAGGAAGACAGCCACCAAAAATCACCCATGACGAAAGCCATACAAATACAAATGATATCCGTCTTTCATGCTGATGCTAACTTGATCTCCTTCAATCCACAAAACAATTCCACGAAACAAATATCACTAAGTGCATTTGGTGAAGTAAGGAAGGCTTTGAGAGGTTAAACGTCTTGCCCTAAATCTTAAGTCCAAGATGGGAGTCGAGACTGACTTCAAAGCCAGAATGTTTCCCTTGTCCACACTTGCTTAGCTGTGATGGGGAGAAGGAAGAGGGTGGTGAGCCCAGAGGGAGCCTGGGACAGGAGGGAGGAAGTGAAGGATGCCTTCATTATGAATATGGACAGGGAATTACATCTTGAAGAAAAAGCCAAAGTGGATGTGGCCCCTGAACAGGGAGGGGAATGCCTTCAAAGGATAAGCCTACAGGTTGTATCTGACATGCACATCCTGTTTTATCATTTCCATTCCAAACTGCAAACAGGCTTCTCCATGTTCAGACAGTGGTAATGATCAAAACTGTGTAGAAGTTACTTTTCAAAGAGACCCGCCCCACCTCTCTCTCTCTCTCTCTCTCTCTCTCTTTCTCTCTCTCTCTGCCTGTCTGCAATTCCTGCCAAAGGCACTGGAAGTTTGGAGTCTGAATTCCAGGGTGATCTGAGGTGACAGGAAGGCCCAGGCAGGCATCTATCTGTATTCCAGAGAGCCTCGCTGCAGCATTACTTAAAAGGCGTTCTGCAACCTTTTGCTGCTGCTTTCTTTAAAGGCTCGAGCAATTTCGATATTTTGGTTCAGTGTCACTATAGAAAAGCTTTACAATTCTAGCTCGGGAATTAGAAGATATATTTGTAATAAGAATTGCTAACCACTGTCAGCTGGCAGGCCCGTGTCCATGCATGAAAATGATGCCATTAGCTTTCACAAGGGTGGGCGAAACGTAAAGATTATGGATCATATAAGAGACTGAAGAGGAAAAAAACCCCTCCACACTCCGGGGATTTCTGGACGTCAGGGTGATAGGGCTAATATGCATGCATTTAGCCCCTTGATGAGGTAGAAAGCTCGATACTACTTGTCTCTGCAAATACTCATTTTTTCCCTGTATTTTATCTAACTGCTTTCTCCTATAATGTTGATGAATCACACAATTGCATTTTAATGAGGCAATTGCAAAATCTGAGAGACAGTGAGGGGGAAGGAGAAGAGAAGAGCCAAGGGAGACGGGAGCCGTTCCTGAGCACACAGGTCCCCACAGATCTGCGTAGGTCCAGGGCATGGAAGCGACACCCCATGTGTCCCCGGCAGGAGAGCTGGCTCACCCACTGCATGAGCATGAAAGGGTTGGGCTTCTGAACCAGGCAGGCTGGGTTTCGGTTCTTGCTAAGCCACATGCAGGCCACGCGGCCTTTGGCAGATTGCACATATTCCCATTTCTGGTAGAATGTACTCCCTTGCAAATGGAGAGGGCATGGCTGTCTCTTGGCCATGTCCCGGGTGCTAGTGAATGCAAGCGTCAACCATTCTTGCATTCTTGACACTTGGCTCAAGTGGGACGAGGACAGTAACAACCCAACAGCACTGGCCTGGGAGAAGATCATATGGAATCACGGGGCCGAAGGGCCAGGCACACAGCAGGTGCTTTATTAATGCCTGTTCCTTTCATTCCTTACTCTCATTTATTGATCACTTTGATGAAGACAGGAGCTTATCTTTAACACCATCTCCTAGACAAGGATGAGAGTGAGGGGCAGAGGCTAGAAGACACATCAAGGACAGAAGCTTACTGGGCACAGTGTGCCCTTAAGTCTGTCTGGCTCAGAGCTGTGTTGACTTTCCCTTCACCAGCTCTTTGCAAGTCAAAGACAGTAGCCAGGGTCAGAGTTGTGGAAATATGGGTTATCCTCATTATGAGAAACATGCAGGTGGCAACAGGAAAGGTGTGGCCTGCTCCTTGACCCCACCTGTGGAGTACAGGAGAGGACAAGAGAGGTGTATAGATGGAGAGTGGAGTGTGGGGGACAAGGGAGGGGACCAGACCCGAGGCCTCAGTAGAGACAGGAGAAGGAGGCCTGGGCAGTGCCACAAGCAGGACCTCACTTCGGCCTACCCTGTTCTGGGGACATGGGGGCAGGTCACACCGCTCTGTCCCCACTCCAAACCTGCACCTGACGGATCAGGCCAGTCAGTCCCTGTCCCCTTTCAGCACTGCCTTTGTGGATTACAAGTGGTCCCCTGGGCTGACTTAATTGCAATTCACCTTGTAAACGATTCTTTATTTTTGAAAAATAATTTCTTATTTAGGATTAAGAATATGGATTTGGAGACTCATCATAAAATAAAATGAACCCATAAATTTAAAAATAATTAACATTTGAAAGGTATTTTATGGTTTACGAAGCACTTTTCTCATATAATATCTCATGTGATACCCTTAAAAGGTTCCCTTCAAATCTGTACGGGCAGGTGAGAAGAAAAATGACACCCCCAAAAGTTAGCAATGGGTCTCAACTTTCACAGCTGTTTTTGGCGGGTCTGAAGTTTAAGCCCAAACATCATGACCTAAAACCCAGAAGACATCCTACCAGCAAGGATCTCCTAATCAACGAAGGGAGATGATGTGCACCAACCAGGTGCAAGTCTATTTACAGCTGCACCGAGACCTCACAATGACCCCACAATGCAATATCCCTCGAGTGTCGTCCTCAGGGCACCCACATGGCACCCCAGTTTCCTCAGGAGCTTGTTGTGATATAACCATCAGAGCCCATCCCAGACCTAGCGATTCAGCATCTCTCGGGACAGGGTTGAGGATCTGCATCTTATTTGATGAGCTTCCCAGGGATTCTCATTGGAGAACCACTTTAGTAAGATCAGTGTGTATTGTCTGTGGTTATCTAGAATCTTGTCAAGTCCATGGAGTGTTAGATTGTGGGTCCAGTCTCTACTCTTCATGACACCTAAAGCCTGGGGCCTACCAATAGACTCGTTCGTTCAGTGAGCATGTACAAAGCCCAACAAAGGGCCAGCCACTGTCATTGATCACGCTGACACACAAAGATGGCATCCATCCACTTCCTTGTTTCACTGGGTAGTTGCTGGAAGAAATAAGCCTAAAAGTTGGGGTTGGGGCAGAAAGAGGGGTCTCAGGGCTGAAAAAATTGTTGGGTCCGGATCTGTTTACAGAAGCAGTGAGGCTATTGGTGATAGCTCTGGAGAAAGCTCTGTTATCTAATCTGCCAATAATCTCTGAGGAGGTGTTATTATTATTATGCTTCTCCCTCGTTCAGAGCTGGGAACTCAGAGAACAGGAAAGCTGAGTGAGCCCACAGTGAACGGGAGGTGGAATCGAGCTATCTGATTTCAGAGAACACACTCTTGAGCCCAACATTGGAAAAGCCCCCAGTCTCCCTTTGAGCTCATGAAGCAAGCACGCCCCAAACACCAAGTTCATGGGCTTAGTATCTTCTGTTCTTGTGACTGGTTCATTAGCAGTTTCCCATAAAAGCGACAATGTTAATAGCTATAACCTAATACGACAATGTAATAATCATTATAACAGCAATCAACATCGCCAAACACTTTAATGAATCACGGATGACTTTCCATCACCTTAAAGAAAAACACATTTGAGCAGCCATTTCCACGAGAAAACAAGAGACCCATCATGCTTAACCAGCTAATCTGTGGAAACGGGTTATCCTGCTTGGGGGCAGCCCCATGCACGGAGGGTTCTGGTTTCTGGTCAGAGGCAGGGTGCAAGCCAGCCAGCCCTGGACTTGACTGGCAGCTGAGGGTTCCGGGGGTGAGCACAAGATGTGGATTTAGAAGACAGATGGCTTCTGTCCTTCCTTCTAGCTCTTCCCTTCCTTCCTTCCTGCCATTCTTCCTTCTGTCCACTATCAGCCAGGGTCTAGTCAGGAGACAGAAGTCAACCCAGTTATGGGAACGGAAACCACTTAACGTTAAGAATTGTTCACTGGGAATCTAGTTGATAACTAGGCAGCCGAAAGGGTAAGAAAACCCCCGGGCGTCACGGTTCAACCAACTGCAGGAGAGAGAGCCACCACTAGGGCTGGGAAGATGAAGACAGTTGGAATTAGGAGGCTCCGGGGACCATGGACAGGGACTCGGGCCCCTGCAGGGGGATGCCCGCAGGCCAGGGCAGGTATCGCCAAGGGGCGCATCGAGACCAGCGCTACAACTGTTGCAAAAACTGCCAAGTGTGGTCAGCTGCTGCCCCTGGGAGGCCCTGCTGCTGCCCGGTGCACAAGCCAGGCTGTGGCAGCACCACAGGGTCAGGAACCTGAGGGCAGGCCTCGGAGGGAAGAGCCAGGGGGGAGGACAGGAGCTGCTGTATCCCCGCCCTAGAAGTACTTCCACACTGCCTGCTGTCTGGCTCTCTGAAAGAGGAAAGGATTTGGGGCATCAGGGAATTTGGGGTTTCCCGTACTTTGCCCACTGTGCCAAGACTCAAACCGCACACGATATTGTCCTGACACACCCAGCAGTGGCTCTAGGCCAGTGCGTCTGTTATCTCGTTCACCTTTCCTCCAAGTTCCTGGGAATCAGATATCATCATGCCCACTGCAGGGTAAGCAGAATGCCACCCAGGGAAGCTGAAAAGATTCTCTAGAGCCACACAGCTCATCAATCCCAGGCCTGAAAACTTGCAAACAGCGCTCTCCCGGGAGGCCCTATCCCAATTCCACACATTTATTCTGATAGTCCCCAACATTTAGCAGGGATCACAGGACTTCTACTATACGCAGTGCCCTGTATGTGCTAGATACACACAGAGCATAAGGACATGAGACGCGGAACGGTCTGGAAAAAAAAGCATGTGACAGCTGTCAAACGGCAGCTTGATTGCACGCACCAAAACCAAATGCCCTAAAGTCTCTTCCAAGCCGAGGTGAGCTTAAGAGACGCTCTAGGAAAAAAGTCCCATCTTGCCAGATACATTTGGGAAATAGAACCCCTCTTGGAGGGTCATCATGCATGGTGACAGAGCAAAGACTCAGAGGGAAAAAAAAGGCCTACAGTAAGAAAATTCAAGTGTTTGGCAAGCTTATATCATGAATCTTGTTTGCCCACAACATTTATTAATGTCCCACGGACGGTGTTTTGCCTTGCATGCCTCGCAATGCTTAATTCGAGGGAGGCAGGCTTGCAAGGGGCACAGGTGTGTACTTACCTTGGACCCACCGTTCAAGGTGGCCTCTGACCCCAGAGGCAGGGAGGTGAGGGTCTGCTGGGGATACAGGAGATCCAGAAGTTCGTGGGGGACACTTGCAGCTGAGGAGAGACAAAATCAGGGAGTGTAACTGAGAGCAGATGCCCCGGGACCAGAGATGGGGATACATCACTGCTCGGAAAATGCGCTGATCATCTCAGACTGCAGCTAAAACCTAATGCCCTTTGAAACACTTACTGTGGAGCATCTCAGTCTCTTCCTGTGCAATGTGTATAACAAAGAATACACAGAACATATATAAAAAAAACACATAACAAACCTATAAGAAAAAGACAAACACCCCAATACAGAGTAAGCACAAGAAAGGAAGACACAAGTATCAAAAGAAAAAAAAAAAAAAGAATGGCCCACAAACATAAGAAAATACACTCATTTTGACAGTAATCAGTGGAATGCAAATTAAAACAAGACATCTGTTTGGTGATTTTTTTTTTCCATCAGATTGGGAAAAAATTGGATTTGCTACTACTGAGAATGTTGGTAATACAAAATGGTCGGGCCATTTGGGAGGGCAACCTGGCATTTTCTGTTAAAATTTAAAATGCGCATACTCTGTCTCAGCAATTTCACTTCTTAGCATCTACTATAGATAAATGCACAAGGAGTTGTGAGTCCGTTCACTGCAGCGTTGTTAGTGAGAGCCACAAACTTCAAACAGCCCAAGGTCTCACACCATGCCAACATACAATGCCAAAGGGAGCTAGGTCTGAATATACTGACATGTGCATTGAAAAGGTAACACCTCAGTCTGTACAAGATAAAGATGTGCACATTTACACATGCAAAATGATAATGGTATAAAAATTCGAGAAAAGGCCCGGAAGGACACATCTCAATCTGATGCCAGTGGCTACCTCTGGAGATGGGGGGAGGCCTTGGGGTAAAAAGGGCAAAGGAGGCTTCGGCCTCCTTTATCTGTGGTGTCTGAAGTTTTGCAATGACAGTGTGTTTGCGTGTTGCTTACATACTTTTTGAAGAAAAGCAAGTTTATGGGAAATGAAAAACTAGTATATGACATGAAACAAGGACAGACATCTCTTGCAGGGGACACAGAGCAGAGAATAGAAACATCTTTCAGTGAATGCAATGACTCTTCTGCTTCCAGCAGCTATCAGTCCATTTAGTACTGATGGCTTCTGCACGTGGGGAAGAAATAGCTTTCCTGGAGCACCTCCTGGGTACCAGACCCAGGGCTCGCCACTCTGTACACACTCGCTCATCTATTGTTACCAAAACCTTAGGAGGGCAGCCTCTAGAGAGGAGGAAGTACCCCGGAGGTTGTCTCGACAAAGCCTGGACTGAAATCCAGATGCGCCTGAAGACACATCACAAGGTGTGATGGTTCATCTTATGGGTCAACGCAGCTGGGCTCAGGGATGCCGGGAGTAGGTGAAACACTATTCCTGGGTATGTCTGTGAGCTTCCCAAAAGAGATTGGCGTATGAATCAGCAGACTAAAGAAGAACTCCCCACAGAAGTGGGTGGGCTTCATCCAATCTGCTGAGGGCCTGAGTCAAAGAAATAGGTAGAAGAAGGGAAAATCTACTCTCTGCTTGAACTGGGACATCCCTCTCTTCTTGCCCTCAGACACTGGTGGTCCTCTTTCTCAGGCTTCTGGAGAACTAGATGTCAGACTGTGGGACTTCTCAGCTTCCAAAGTCACATGAGCCAATTCCTATAATCTCCATATACAGTTGACCCTTGAACAGCACAAGGGCCAGAACTGTATAGATCCACTTACAAGTGGATTGTTTTTTGATAAATACAGTACAATAAATCCATTTTCTCTTCCTTATGATTTCCTTAACTTTTTTTCTCCAGCTTACTTTATTGTAAGAATATAGTATGCATATGACATACAAAATATGTTAATTGACAATTTATGTTATCAGTAAAGCTTCTGGCTCAACAGTAGGTATTAAAAGTTTGGGGGGAGCCAAAAGTACATGAGGATTCTCGACTGTGCAGGGTGACAGGGCCCCTAATCCCTGTATTGTGCAAAGGGCAACTGTGTGTGTGTGTGTGTGTGTGTGTGTGTGTGTGTGTGTATGGATGGATGTGTATGTAGGTTTATATATGTATTGTGCACATATGTATATATTTCCTACTGGTTCTGTTCCTTTGGAGAACACTGATTCACAGTCTTTCCAAAAACAACCTTTATTATTGAGCTATGTATACATATGTCCATGTATATTTACCTATAGTCTTTCAATCTATCTCTGTAATCGTAAATAGTTGTATTTATACCAGTGGTTCTCAATTAAGGATGATTTTGCCCCTCAGGGGACACTTCGCACTATCTGGAGACATTTTTGATCATCGCAACTGAGGGGAGAGGGCTCCTCCTGGCATCTGGTGGGTAGAGGCCAGGGATGCGGTTAAACATTCGACGATGTATAATACAGCTCTCACAACAAAGAACTACCCAGCCCCAAATGTTAAAAGTGCTGAGGTTGAGAAACCATGGGCTTTACCTATAAGAATTGCTTGAAATCAGACACCCTCAGAAAAGTCTGGCAAGGTCAGCATGAAATGCCCAACTTATATTTAGTCCCTAAACCCAGGTTTGGCCAGTTCCCACGGCCAGATAATATACGGCAGTGAAAAACTATTGCTCACTGCCCTCTGGACCAAAGCCAGTCAAGTTCTCTGTGGCTTCCTATGAAACCAAATAGGAGGGCAGCAGGGTCCAACCCAGTTAAAGATAATGCAGCTGAGGCTGAGGTAAAAGGTCAAGGAACAGGTGAAAATAGTCCCTTTGATATTTCTCACCCAGAAAAAAAGCTTATGGAATTCGTAACCAATTAGACCAGAAAAGTACAAAGAATATTAGTAAGTAAACAGAAATGTCCCATTTTATATTTGGATTTTTTTTTCTTATCAGATGGCATTTCAACTTGAAGATGTGTTTAGATAAATAGGCTTTCAGAGTATTTATCAACTCTCCTTTTGGTGTAAATTCTTCCGTCTTGTTTTCAAGTCATTTCCAGTAGTGAAAAGGTGCCAGTGATAATTAAAACCTAATTCTATCCCCACAGTCCTTAAAAAAATAAAAAAAGAATATGATCTCCTATAAAGCTCTCAGAAATAATCAAGTCTCCACATCCGCCCATGATAACGTGATTTCAAATGGATAAGGTTTGCAGAAGAACTACCCAGAAATGTAGTGAAATTAATTGCTGTTTTTCACGAAGCAGCTTTAAAATGCAGTAATTAATTGACCTACTGCTGGAGACAGTTTCCTCATAGTTAATAACCACTCTTCCCAAACATGAGAAAGACAGATTGCTTCCATTTGAAAACAGTCTCCACTAAAACCAAATGATGGAAGAGATGGCCACATTTTCTGGTACGTGCACCATAGCCAGATGGGGTTTCACGAGCTGCTGTTAGTCTTTTAGCCCAGTGAGGGGAACCTGCATCATTGGTCCTGCAAGACGTGTTTCTGTGATTCCTGAGTCTGAGACACCTGACCGGTGTGTATCCAGAGAGAGCCTGCTCTTGGAAATCGGTGTCTTGTCCCATGGGAGGCAGCGTGGGGTTGCGGCCAAGCCTTGCTTTTCCTCATCTGTCTAAAGGGCAGAGCAGAGATGGGAAATGGGTTCCCACCTCTTCCCTCTCACACTGACGATCACTGTGATGTATAAGGGCAATGAAGCTGGGAGGGAGCAGTCAGGTCAAAGTCACAGAACTTCTGCAGCTTTCCCCATGCCTCCATTTGTGAGCAACTCTGAACCCCCACCCACACAGTGCTGTACCGCCCTCGCCCTCCTCTCTGCTTCTGGTGTCCTGTGGGGCTGACCTGTTTGGACTGCACCAAGGGACTCACTTGGCTTCTGGCAATCCCTTTGGGTGTGGCCAGCGAGGAGCCCCGCAGGAAAGACTCGGCAGGGGTAGGCGAGTGAGGTCACGGTACCTTTTCTTCTATCATTCACCCCCCTTCTCCGTCCCCCTTGTGCAGATCTTCCTCAAGTTGGCTCCAACTGCCACGGCTCCTGTCTTGGCACCCCTCTTCTTGCCAACCTCTCCTTCCAGATACTGTCCACCTTCCCTCTCTTTGCCTTTATAGGCCCAGGGTGACAAGGATAACAACCCCTCCCCACACCGTTACTAGTCCCAGGGCACTGCACTCCCCCTTGGGGTTTCTGTACACCCAGGCACATGTTTATAAAGAAGGCCTTTATCAAACCCCCCTCCAGATGCACGACTTGAGTATGCTCTCCTTTCCTGCTCTGGACTGACCTTCTCATGTCTCTCTCAACCTGACCTCAGCTGGGGCATTTGCTTTTCTCTAACCTTCCAGGGCCTCGCAAGCAATTGCTCTTCATGAATCTGTCTACACCCAAAGTGCCCTCAGGACCATACAGGATTTAAAGTCTGCCCCAGCCCCCAGGAGTGACAGGGAGAACCGGAAGCTAGAACCAGAAGTAAGCTAGAGCATAACTAACCACTATCGCTCACTTTGGGGGTGGAGGAGTCAGAACCCCCTCCCCCCATCCTGGAGGCCAGAGGCAGGCAGTGAATTCTGACTCCGTGCACACGTGGGGTCAAATTGAGATAAATTCACCCAGAGGCAGACAGACGTGCTTGTCAAGGGGTTTGGATGCATCTTTCTCCTGAGTGAGGAGTTGAACTCAAAGTTTTCCAAAATCCCTCTTAAAACCCTAGCTCCATGTATCACATTCCTTGAGTCAGGATTCACGGCTCAGGGTTTAAGGTGACTTTCCACTCCTCACAGTCTGGAGGGAGAAACACTAACTAGTTCTGTTTGTTCATCAGTTGTTCTGTTTTATTTTCTCTTCCGTCTTTGGCTGGAGCATGAAAACAAAAGTTCCTTCTCTCTTACTCAGGGTGAATGCTGAATCGTGGTGGCTCCTTTATCCAAATTTCCCTCAAGAGAAAAGTAGCACACCTATTTGGGTCCTGATCCTACTCCTGACCCTCCCCCCACCCCTTCTCCTTCCTTTTCTTTCTTATTCATTTTGCAAAGAAAGAAAGTCCATGATATCACCCCCACAACAACACCCAGTAAAGCACTCAACAGAAGAGCTAAGACGTATGGCTCCCAGAACAACTAGAGCCCTCCTGCCGTCCATCAGGTGTGGCTATTGTATTTAAAATTTAGGGCTCTCACATATCTCAGTATAACTACAAAAACTGTCCATAAAAGTCTCTTCTTGTCCTTGAGTGGTCAGAGCGACAAATGACTGATTACCCTGCAAGCAGATTCTCAGCCCATCCTGTGCAGTTGGAGAGAGAAGACGATGGAAGCATGCAGTCAGGAAGCCCTGCATGCAAACAGAGTCCGGCAGCCTGGCTGGAGGAGGTGGTCCCACTGCAGTAACCTGCTTGCCTACACAGAGGCATCCTGTGTCTCCTTGCCCCATGACTGTCTAAACTAAATTTCAAGGCAAGGAAACAGCTGAGAGAGACCATGCCATCAGCATCCCTGAAGCTATGGTTGGCTCTGGGAAGGAAGCTTCGAAGAAGGTACAAGCCCAGGTGTTTACTGAATTTGAGAACAACTGGGGCTGCGGCAGAGGGGCCATCCCAGGAATCTTAGAGGAAATGTCCTATGTTAATCCTCACGTCTAGTCCTTCCAACTATTCCTACAACTGAGACAAGAGGTACCAGGTCTGTTAAAACAACAGTTACCCCATCTTTGTGAATGGATCCAGAAAAAGCCCAATGACCTTAGCACACTGGCACTCTACAGATACTTCCGAGGCTTTTGTGCAAATGTGTACCTCGATCAACACGTTAGGATGACTTTACACACAGAAACACCTGAATAACTACATTAATGTACTATACAGAATGAGCATAAATAATGATAGAGGACCCAGGAGTACATGTATGTACTGTATGTGCATAGGAATACACATGTGGAAAAGAGAGCAAGATAGGTAGATAGAGTTGATTGATAGATGACTTGGTGGATTCAGAGACTGGTTTTCCCAAAGATTCTTTGAGCAATAGAATCTGTTTGATTTTGAAAATGTACTTTTCAATCCATATCATTAGCCCAACAATATATGGTCCTACACTCTTCAATGTATGCTGTTTTGCTAGTTTGTCTTTTTGTATTTTGATTGAAAGTTGTATCAAATAGGGGCTCCTGGGTGGCTCAGTCAGTTAAGCATCTGACTTCAGGTCATGATCTCATGGTCTGTGAGACAGAGCCCTGCGTCAGGCTCTGTGCTGATTCACAGGGATTCTGTGTCTCCCTCTCTCTCTGCCCCTGCCCCCACTCATGCTCTGTCTCCCTTCATCTTTCAAAAATGAATAAATGTTAAAAATGTTTAAAAAAGAAAGTTATATCAAATATAGTCTGTGATATTACTAACTTAGAAGTACATATTCATATTTTGCCTGTGCTTTAAGGTGATTTATGACTCACAGAAACGATCTGATCTTCAATGGTATGACAGAAGCCATCAATGGAATTGCCTGCCACGTTAGACAGGATGTTTTCATTTTCTTCCATGGTAATTGGTCTCTTCAATTAATTATTGGGTTGTGGGGGTTTTTTTTAGCCAATTTCAGTTATTTCTATTTCTTCCCTAATAAACTGTATCAATAATTTTATTAAAGTACTGACCTAGAGTTTGTACATTTTAATTGCATTCTCTTATTTTTAAGCCTTCTCTATATTTGGAGTGATCTAGTCTCTAATTTTCCTTAAGGATAAATGGTGATTCTTATTTTTTAATAAGATGATAAGAAATTGATCTAGTTGATTGGTTTATTCATTTTTGATAGAGGGCGGAGAGACAGACAGACCTAGACAATGGGCTAACTTAGTTCTTTTATTTTCTAATTATTTCCTATTTCGGTTTATTTCTATTCTTATCTTCATCATTTGTATTTGCCTAGTATCCCCAGGGGTTTTGGGTTCTCAGTCTAACATCTGAAAGAGACTGATTAATTTACTTTTATTACTTCTTATTGACTAAAGAATTGACTTCTGTTATGACTTTGCCTTGGAGTAAAGCTTTGGAACTATAACTTGTGTTTACAATAAAATATTCTTACTTTAAAAATATTTCTAAATAATTACTAACTTAGGTCCCATTACTCTTTAACCAAAAATTAGAGGGGAATTTTAATTGTTATTATTGTTTTGACTTTTATTTTTCATCTGTATTTATCTGACATTAAATTTGGAGAGTTGATCTTATAAAATACCCCCTATAAGGAATGTATCATGCTTATTCTTATGGCTTAGCATAAGAGCAACTGTTATCAATCTTCCATGAAAGCCTAAGGAAACATTTTTATTTTAAAATATGAATGTTATTATTTTATTTAAATTTGTCTATGTACTTATGTATTTTGAGTCTCTTCCCTGCCAAGGATAAGAGCGATATGTCTCAGCCTCCCAAAACAAACATGTGTCTGTAAATTTCCCATTTTATTTCGAACATTTTTAGCCTTATATATTTTGATGCTATGTAATTCAGCATATAAATTTTCATGACTATTTTATCTTCACTGTGGATTGTAAAATGACATTCTTTGTCTCCTTTAATATTATTCGGCCTGGAATAAAGTTTGTTGGAAACCAATGTTGTCAGCGCTGGTTTCTCTGTTTTTGCATTTCCTCGGTAATGTGTTTTATCCAGTTTTTCCAACGTCCTTTGTCTTTGAGTTGTATGTAACACCAGGTGGGAATTTACTGTTGAACATAATAAGAGAAGTTTGGTCTTCTCATTGTTGGAGAATATTGTTAATTATATAGAATCTTTTAAAAGGGTCTAAAAACATCAACAGAAGCCTCTCCCGGGCCGTCCAGGAACCTCTCTCTGTGTGGTTTCCTCTGGGATGCAGAGCTGTGAACTATCAGCCCTTCACATCATTTTACTCCTGCCTGCTGGTGAGAATGTGCTGCTTAAGCAAGCATGCCTCTAGGCTATAGAAGCCATTGGGCACTCTGAAAACATAGGCAAAATGACAGAGGTACGTAAGACGTGACTCCTAGGGAAAATCCCAGTGTTTACAATAACAATATTATCAATCAGGTACTTCTTCGTGTATTTTTCTTCCCACGGCCCTCTTCTCCTGTACTCTCAATATTAACAGTGGAGCTGTAACAGTGTTGAGTTGGCAGGGGGATAAGATCGCAGGAAACTATCTATAAGATCTTCTAGATTTTAGGTAGCATCCTCTCTGCCCAAGGCAGGCTTAGATAAAAACGTTGCCTGTCTGCAATGCCAGATGTCAGGGTCAATACTAACTGCCAAGAAATCTGCTCTAAGCACTGTCGATGTACTTAAACACCTGTGCCTCAGTTTACTCATCTATTAAAAAGGATTCAATGAGGTGCATAAAAAGTGCCGACAGCAGATTCTTGGCATATAATAACTAAGAGACGAGAATCAGTTAATGTTATTATTGACTGACTTGATCATCTTGTTTTATATCAGCTTTTCATATTGCTTGACCATTTCCTTCTTTAACCACATTTTTATTTTTTTGGTCTACATTTTGTTTTTGCTTATTTTTTTCCCAGCAGTTTGGAAGGAGCTGTTTTACAAATTTTGCTTTGCTCCGCATTGCTTTTATATATTTGTGTCATTTTTTTCTCTGATTCACAAGATTTCACATCAACTCTCACCTCCTTGTAAGATGAGCAACGTAGTGAGTTTGTGTTTTTCACCTCCCTTTCATAAGCCCATTTCCTATTAGATTAGTACTGGACGATTGAGAATCATCTCTTTGAAGAATTATATTTGCATTCAACTTAGAAGGATATTTACAGTTTTTGACTTTATATTCATTCTTTTCTTTGCTTGTAACCATCCTTTTCATACCTTGGCTTCACATTCTTGAGTCTCTAATTTCAAGTCAGTATCAGTGTGTGTAACTCATATTCACATTCTTTCCCCCCACTGAATAAGATTTTAGGGGAAACCTATTTTAAAAGTTTTTCAACCTGTTTTTTGTTTGTTTGTTTGTTCATTTTGTGTTTGTGTAGGTTTTCTGGAGATTTTTGTTCTGTTTGTGTTTTGCTTTTGGCCCTTACCGGCGAATGGGCATTTGGCTGTTTTCCCATTCTTGAGTCACATGTTTTTCTCTGAAAACACTGTACCAGTCACTCTATTTTCTGGAATTTGCTATGGTATTCTAGGTGTAAATCTTCTTTTCATTATCTCTTCTTATAATACAGTGGGGATGTTTGATCTCCGTATTTGGATCCTTTCAGCTTTAGAAAATTGTATCTAATTATACCCTTGATGATTGTTTTCTTTCCATTGCTCTTTTAATCTTCAGAAATATCGAAAATTTATGTGTATTATATCCATTCTCTGCCTCTCTATCCTTTTCTCATCTTTTTATTTGTATTCCTGTGACACATATTGAATGCTCAGTAAATACGTAAGAAAGAGAGCAAGAAGGGAAAACGGGAAGGAGGGATCTATTTAGCGGACATGTTTTGAATTTATCCTAATCAGCTTGGATTTGACTTTCTGATCATTTCTGTCTTAACTGTGGGTAGGGAGCCATTTACCTCCTATTACTCTCGCAATCTTTTCTTGTATCCTGAGCTTCATATTTTCATATGTTTGTGTTATTTTTGAAATAGCTTCCAAAGACCGTTTTAGGACCCGTCTTCCCGTATTTTACCAAACACTCTCTATGTTTCCTCCACACCTAACTTTTACAACAAATGATTTTCGGGGTGATGTTATTTTTCTTTCGTACTGTAGTACTTCCCACTCACTACCACTGACTTGTTTTGTGATAAACGTTCTTGAATGATTCCACACGGATTTGCTCGTCCGCAGGAGTGTTCTTCCATTCAGGTACTGCGGGACCAAGGTGAGATCCTCTCCTAATCCATCTGTTTGGTTCTCTGACACGTGAAACCAACGAATCAATGAAACACAGAAGTCACGGTTATTGTCAGCACTGCTGCCAGGGACTTTCCTGTCTCCCACACAGCCCTTTCCATATAGGAGTTATGGTCCCTGAGATGTAAGGGGGCCCTGTTCACCCTCATTGCTTGTCTGAATTTCCTTTGACTAGGCACCAGTGGGATGGAGCAAGATATGGGGGAGTCAACTGGCCCTTCCAGAAGAATAAGTGCTTTAAATAAATGACTATTTTTATGATTGGTATAAATCCTGAGTCTCTGAGCCAGATAGAGAGAGTGTGAAAGTGTGTGTGGGGGGGGGAGGGGAAGGGTGTATGTGTGTGCAGTGGGTGAAGTGGAGAATAAAATTTCATCCTCCATACTTTATACATGCAAAATACACTTCTGCAAACTACTGCTTTTTCTCTCCACTCACTTTAGTTTAGTATCTGTTAAATCCAAGGATATATTTTTTCATATAGGAAATTAACATAGACAACAAACCCCCTGAGGACAGGGACTATGTACTTACTTCCCCAGTGAATCCCATGGCCTAGCCCATATATAAGACTGAATGAATAAATGAGGGATTAAATAAAGGTTGGGATGGAGTGAAACAGCCCCACATTTTTTTTATTATGGACAATCTTCTCTGTATCTTTCTATTTATATTGGTTTACAAATATATTTTTCAAATTATTAGATTAGAAAATTATTCCTACCAGCATCCAGCATATGGTAATGATTGTAAGGGGAATTTTTTATTAGTCCTCTTTGTAAATTTCAATTTCAATTATTTCAATTCCTTATATGTGAGAAGTGTTGAAATTAACAGAATTTAGTTCATATAATGTCAAGGAGTTTGGTATGCACATGAAAATTATCGTGACTGTTACAGGTTTTTTTGTTTTGTTTTGTTTGGTCAAAGTCCCTAAAAGACAGTTGGAGAACAAGGGAACAAAAAAGCCCCCAAATCCCAGGACCGAATGCAGCCATTATTTAACATCTCCATATGTTTCCTTCCAGGCCCTTTTCTCAATGTTGAGCCTTGTGGCTGTGGGTGGAAAGGGATTCATCAGCCAAATCCTACTGGGAGGGTCAAATCATGGTATTTAGGAAGAGGCGTGAAAACTATACCCCTGTAGCTGAGACACTCCTTTTATTATTTGTATTTTCCCATTTTGAAAAAATAATTGCTGCTACCAAACACCCTCCACAGCACTACACCCCATGGTAATCAAAGGAACTGAACCATATCTGGGTGCAGAAAACAGAGCAGGTGCACAGACAAACCAGAGAAGTAGCTGGATATGGTGGAACACGATGGAGGAAAGCAGAATGCCCTTAGAACATGACTTATAATAAGTTGTGTTGTTCACATTCTATGAATTTAACTATTTCTAGTTGCAGGAACCTAGGAAATCCTGCATCCCATAGTCCTCGGCCTGCCCCACAGAAATGTGACCTTGGGACAAGTCTACATGTGTCCAGAATGGCATGGGAAGAAGAGAGCTTGGATAGCGAAAATGAACAAACTGAGAAAAAACAGATAAATGTCTTGGAGGAAATTGGAAGTTTTTATCCAGGCCCTGCTTTGTAACATTCAAAGGTTATGTGAATCATGGGTATGCCAACCGTCTAAATATCTCCATAAAATTTTCATTTCAGATTGAGTTCAACCATGCTGACCTGCCTTCTGACTCCTTTATGATATCCTCAGTTCAACCACACCCTCTACCCTCCAAGTCCCATACAACACGCTCTGTCCATCACAGAAATCCAAATCAGGCTCAGACTAATGGGAGACAGATTCTGATACTCAATGAGGACAGAGCAGATGAAAGGCCGACTCCCCACCTCACGGAAGAGGGCTCTTTCCAGATGCATTCCTGTGTGATTGTGCTAAGTTTCAGACGTTACTGGATATTTATTAGATGGGTTCCTTTTTTACCATTAAGCATTTTAACATGCATTATAGAACATACTTTGCTTCTTATTTTCACTTACAATGATATAATCAAGTATCTCTATTTTATTAAATGGCTGTTGTAACTACCATTTTAAGAACTGCCTGATGCCCCGGGCACTATGCACACCACCGTCTATTTCTCCCACGGTCAAAGATCTAGACGGAAGAAGTTACTTTGTAAAATCCCAATGTGGACTATTCACTGGAAGGACTTAATGATTTACACCAAGGGTTCAGACGTTTTGATACTTTGTGAAGACAGATGTCTCCCACCCAAACCAGGAAATGTACCATTCAGAGTCCTGTGTTTTATTGTCGCTTTTTTTTTTTTTTTTTTTTTTGGTTTTTAGCACTACTAACCAACTCTCTGTTTTTCTGTTTATAGACAACAGCTCATTAAGTAATATAGTAATTAAGTAAGTAGCTACTTTATATAAAGCTGCCAGGGGTTTGGGGTATCACTTCAGAAAGGGGCATGGAAAAATAAAAACTATGAGCCCAGCCACACACACTTCTTCTGGGGTCAGTTGTTGGATATTTTGATTTTAATTCATAGCAAGAGGTCCTCTGGCAGGGCCTGATCCTGGAAGCTGACTGACGGAATTGAGGGGATTTAACCAAGAGAAGGAAGGCTGTAACCAGAGCCCAGAACACCTTCTCTTTTTTAAAACAACAATAAATGATGACTCTTCTCTCTCATGTATATATAAGGCTTGGCAATTTCTGAGTAAAATAAATTCAAAATAAGATGTGCAGCCATGTGAAATACCTTTGGTTAAGCTGTCCTGTGAATGACTAAATTCAACACACAGATGTGAGTGTGTATGTATGTGTGTGTGTGTGTGTGTGTGTGTGTGAGAGAGAGAGAGAGAGAGAGAGAGAGAGAGAGAGTGTGTGTATATGTGTGAGAGAGTGAGTGTTTGTGGGAGACAGAGAGAAAAAAAAAACACATGTATTTAATATGAAATAGGTAGAAATAAAGATAGTGCCCTTCTGTTCCATACAAGGGAGGATGGGTTGGAAGTGGAAGCCATCTGTCCCCAATGAAGGGTATTTTATCAGTGACATTGTTTAAGAAGTCGGTTGTGTCGGGGCCCCTGGGCAGCTCAGTCAGTTAAGTGTCCAACTCTTGATCTTGGCTCAGGCTGTGATCTCATGGTTCATGGGTTTGAGCCCCGCATCATGGAGGCTGTTTGGGATTCTCTCTCTTTCTCCCTCTGTCTCTGCCTGTGTGCTCTCTTGCTCTCTCTCTCTCAAAATAAATAAATAGACATTAAAAAGAAAAGTCAGTTGTGTTATTACTTTTAAATCTCTATTGCAACACACTCACCACTGTCTGTACTCGGGACAGAACATTCGCACTTGCCAAACCTTGTGTGCCACTGGTCCCCTCAGAAGCACCTTATCACCCTTACAAAACAAAATCAGCTGGGGTAGTGGTTATAATTCCACTTTAAAGATGAGGAACCTAAGACTCAAAGAACTGAAGCAACCTGACCCCGGCCATGTGGCTCATAAGAGGTCAAGTCAGGATTTGAACTGCATACATTCGGAGTCAAAAGACTACATCCTGTGAGACACGCTGACTGAATAGAGATGGTGGCTAGAGCTTTTATTCACAGAGAGAGAAAGGGGAAAAGCAAGAAGAGTAAGAGCGGAAAAAGAGAGAAACACACACACACAGCAAGAGTGGAGAGAGAGAGAGAGAGAGAGAAGTTAGTTACAGACTGGCCATTTTTACATTTTTGGGCCTAAGATCTTTCCCTTCTTGCCTAATAATATTTAAAAAAAAAAAAATTTTAGGGGCGCCTGGGTGGCTCAGTCGGTTAAGCGTCCAACTTCGGCTCAGGTCACGATCTCACGGTCCGTGAGTTCGAGCCCCGCGTCGGGCTCTGTGCTGACAGCTCAGAGCCTGGAACCTGTTTCAGATTCTGTGTCTCCCTCTCTCTGCCCCTCCCCTGTTCATGCTCTGTCTCTCTCTGTCTCAAAAATAAATAAATATTAAAAAAAAATAAAAAATAAATAAATTTTAAGCCAGAAGTGTTATGTTGAAGTCCTACCCCTAGTGCATCAGGATGTGACTGTATTTGGACATGGGGTCTTTAAAGACATCACGAAGTTAAAATGAGGTGATTATGGTGGGCCCTAATCCAATGTGACCAGGGATCTTGTAAAGAGGAAATTCTGACACAGAGAAGATACAGGCACTGAGGGAAGATGATGTGCAGACCCAGGGAGAAGATGATCATCGACCACCTGAGAGCCAAGGAGAGAGACCTCAGGAGAAACTAACTGCTCCAGACGTCACCAAGCTCCTGGACGGTCCGCCTCCAGGAGAAAAGAAGCGTCTGTTCTTCGAGCCACACGGCCTGTGGTATTCTGTTATTATGGCAGCCCCAGCACGCGCACACTCTGTCAGACTCACGTGGAGGCAGCACGTCTGGGGGGCGGTCCCATGCTGACACTGACAAAGCCGCTCTCCCCATGTGACCAGTTAGTGGGGCCCTGCTACCTCCGCAGGAACAGGGTTCCAGGATCAGGCCAGGACCCACTGCAGAGACGGGACTGGCTCCAAATTAACGTTTCTGCTAGGGCACGACCCCACCTTTCTCTTTTTTTCTGTGTCAAGCCGACGTTTCCCAGGAAGTTGGATTAAACGTGCACTGGCAGCCTTTGGCAGAGATGGGCCCTCGTACGGGCGCTGGTGAATCGGGGCCTTAACCAAACACGAAATGACAGAACCGTTTCCAGCGGAGGACTAACTGAGCCAACTCAAGACAAACACAACGTATTTTGGATTGCTTTTGACAGATGGAAACAAAACAAACATTAGCAACCGGACTGCAGCTAACAATATGCAAAATTAAAGAAGACACCTTTTTAACTTTGTCTCGGAGCCCACCGGCTTTTCTTATAAAATCTGCCAAAGAAAAAAGAAGACAGAGCTGTTAATCTCGTTACACAACCAGTTAGCACATGCAAACAAGGGAAATTAAAAGTCTTTGCATTCAGGGGAGGAAATAGATATTTGACACATATATTTATTAAGGAGACTGGACTGGAAAATAGCACTGCTGTATTAATCAGAAATGGTGTAGGAAATACTTAAATAATATAACAGAATATGCACAGACAGCATAAGCTGCTTACAGATGGAAGCCTAAGGTCCAAGTATTTTTATTTGAAGGTTAAATCTTCAATTAATTTTTTTCAGCTTGTTGCCATCTCTTCCAAGCATCACTGTTAATTGCCATAAAACAATACCTCTCCCTGTTTAAATTCTGGACATGGAGGCCAGAAGCCGTCAGCCATCTAATGAGCATCAGAGTATTGTGGCAGAAATGAAAACCACTCTGTAAGAGCTGAACCAAAACATCAGGCCCCGAGAAGTCAACTGATCGGTTAAAGCCCCTTTTTCCATTTGCTCAGTTTTCCAGAAGTTACATTTATAAGTTCCAGCCTGTCACTGGAAAGTACAAATAGAAGCCTTCTTTTATTGGAATTCCCATGCATCCCAACTTCGGGGATTTGTGGCAGCCAACGGTCTGTATGCCCACTTACTTGCTGGCTCACCAGAGAAGGAACCTGACGCTTTCTTTTTCTTTAGGATGGAACAATATACATGTCCCGGCCGTAAATGGGCTTATTCACTTCTGCTCGGTTAACCAACCGGCACTGCAGGGCTCTCTTCCAGGCTGAGATCCAGCCCACATCATGTGGGATGACACGAAAACAGACTTTAGAAAGCACTGGTTGGAGAACTGAGGTTGGAAATACGGTTTCATCTTGACTTGAAGACAGGATTGGAGTGAAGGTTTGGAGCATAAATACATTCACATAGGTTTGGGCTGGAAGACCTCTGTGTGGAGAGTCAGAGTTAACTTTGGAAATGATTTTAGGTTGAGAATAAAGGAGAAAAATGGCATTGATGATAAAACGCATAACACTGCATTTAATTTAAAATGGCCTAGCATCCTAGAAAAAAAATGGCCTTTTCTAATAAGGCAACTTTACTTCGTAACCCAGCACCACCACTTACTGCTTATATAACTTTGTGTAAGTCACCTAAACCCTCAACCTCAGTTTCTTTAGCTGTAAAATGGGAGTGATAATGTCTACTCCATACCTTCTTGAAAAAAGCAATAGAGAGAAATGAATAGATAATAGGTCAATCTTGTTCTCCCTTCCTCCTAGGGGGCGTGTGGCATTGTTTGGGGAAATTTTTGATACCAGAGGCTTGGGTAGTGAGTGCTACTAAAATCTAGCGGACAGAGGTTCAGTATTACGCTATATACCCCATAACAATAGGACAGACCCCCAAGAATTGTCTTTCCCAAAATGCCAGTAGTGCTGATACTAAAAAACCCTGAATTAGATATAAATAGGCAGATGACAGAACACAGATAAAAAGCTAATTTTTTAGCCTTTGGGGAGGAATGTATAGAGCATCTATAAATTTACAGGTAGATCAACGAATACAATGATGAGAAATATTCTGACATGGGATACTCTAGACATTCAACAAATGTAAATAAGTTTTTATTAAATCCGAAGAGAAGATTAACAACATCATGGTTGGGATGAGGTTACAGATGGTGCTAAGCATGAAACAGTAATGTTACTGATGGAAAAATGCCACCATCATGCCGGGTGCTTGGTATTTTTATCACATTTAAGAAGGGGGTCATCTGAGTCTAGGGCTGGGGCTCGTGTTAGAGCTACGGGTCCAGGGAAGGTTGGGATCAGGGCTGGCAGACCCTTCCCAACAAGCAGCCAAAGCTCGCTAATTATTTTGGCAACATGCAGACAGTCTCTCCAGTGCCAAGCATCTAAGTCCCTATTCGGAGTCCCTGCAGTTCCATAGGAGAGGGGCAGACCCGATGTGGCCTATACATGTCAGGGCGGCCCACCCCATAGTTGCCCACTTTCTCAGGCAATGGTATTAAGATTATCTGGAGTATGTTGATGACCCAGTTCTATCCCAGCCTTTGTATCCAACTCCATGAGGAAGGAGCAGCAGTGGCTTAAGAGATCGGGATTTCATGTTAAGAGGAGATGCTAGGAACATTCCAATATTAAACCCGCTTTGAGAAAAGGCAACTGTTTGTTCAACTCATATTTAAGAGAATAAGAAGTGTATGAGGTTCAAGCCAATGTCTATACCCTGTGTCCAATCTACAGGAGTATTGGGCATCTCCAGAATCTAGGAGAGCAGGGCCTTTGAGAGATAATAGGAGGGCTGGCCACCTGCAGTCACACCTTCACATCTTCCTGTCAGGAAAGTGGGTCAGCATAATCACACCACAGTGTGAGAAGATAAATCTGTAACGTCATCATACATATGAACAAAGAAACAGTGTTCTGGCTGGAGAAAGTCTGCTTGAACAGAAGTGAGTTTTCTGATTGGAGTAGGCTAAAGGGGAGAAAAAAAATAGACTGGAGCACTTGGGTGGCTCAGTAGGTCAAGCATCGGACTTTGGGTCAGGTCATGATCTCACAGTTCGTGAGTTCGAGTCCCACATTGGGTGAGCTTGAGCCCCACTTCGGGTGAACATAAGCCCTGCTTCTCTCTCTCTCTCTCTCTCTCTCTCTCTCTCTCTCTCTCTCTCTCTCTCTCTCTCTTTCTCTCTGCCCCTCACTCACTTGCGCCCTCTCTCTGAAAGAAAGAAAGAAAGAAAGAAAGAAAAAGAAAGAAAGAGACCTGACAATGATTCACCTGCAATGTCCTGGCTGAGAGTCACTGAATCTGGGAAACAGTAGCAAACTGGACCATAAATGGGCATCTGCAATAAGTGGCTGGTTTGGTACGTGGGCCCCTTCAGTGGCCAGTGTGAGCCATCCGTGATACTATTGATCACCCCAGGTTCTTACACCATGCCCAGAGAGTGGGCTCCAGATGGCCAACAACCTGCCAGATATTCAGTGCAGAAGGTGTGAGCTCTCGTAGGGCGATGTAAACCTTCTTGTTCCTGGGAAGGTCAGTTTCTTCATTATAAATTCAGAATGGACTTTGGTTCCAACATGTCTCCCCAATCTGGATTCCCGTGCAATTCCATGGGCTAGAGGTCTGACGTTCTGCCAGCAAGTTTTAGTGAGTAAAGGAGAAGTTAAATTTTGAACCACCGTAACCTTGCCGTCTTACTTCCGGCAGGCTCCTAACGCGTGCACGCACACATGCGTGCTCACACTTAGACAAAATCTACACACCATAACATTTACCCATTTGAAGTGAGAAATTCAATGATTTCTTTCATGGTAAACTTTCACTGAGGTGCAACCATGACCACAATTGCATTTTAGAACATTTCTAACAGCTCGCAAAGATCCTCCTTGTACTCTTTTGTAACTAACCCATTCCCACCTTCTAGTCTCAAATGACCACTGGTCCATTTTTTTGACCTCCAGGACTTGCCTTTTAGGGGCATCTCACATAAACAGAATGATACATCAGGCACTTCTCTGCATCTGGCTGTATCCGCTTAGCACAATGTCCCCTGAGATGTGTCCATGCTACAGCATGTATGGGTACTTCACTCCTTGTTAAGTCTAAAAACGGTGTTTGATTGTGTGGATACACCACATTTTGTTTACCTGTCCATCTGTTGAAGGACGTTTGTGTTGTTTCTACTTGTTAGCTATAGTGAATAACGTGGCTATGAAGTTGGTTTGGTTTTCATTTTCGTTTTTTGCTTGGGGCAGCTATGAAGTTTTGTGTACAAGCTTTCGTTTGGACGGATGTTTCCATTTATTTCTTTTGGGTAGGTACCCAGGAGTGGAAAAGCTAGGTCACTTCGTAAATTTATGTTTCCCATGGTGGGATCTTGAGCAGCCCCTAACCCAGCCTCCTCCTCAGCGTGGTGCAGGCTATGGGATAGCCTGAGAACCTAGCTACTAGGAGTTGATAGCATTCATTTCCTGGGAGATTTTGAAGTTTTTGAAACCGTACCCAGCTTTAAATGGAGGACGACCTTGTAGCAGCCACCTGAGATTGCTATTTCAATCAGAGGATTCTCTGAAACAAGTGAAAGCGTCTTGAAGAGTTGATAATACGATATTACTGCCGTCATTAGTGTTACCCATTTGTCGTCTGCGATTTGAAACGGTGGGATTTTAAGCTCCATGGTAGGATCAGGAAGCAGCTAAAATCTAATGCAATGAACCCTTGACTCTGATGTTTGGTCTCAACACTCCCACTTCCCAGTTACGGGACCTTCCCTACAGTGATGTGCCTTCCCAAGCTTTAATTGCTTCGCTTAAAAAATGGGGCCACCAACCTCATCTCTCAGGGTTTCCATAGGATTAAACAAATTGGCAGCACATTTAATCTGGTCCTGTGGGGCTGTTGGGTGGTTAAATTACCTGACCCTAATTTTAATCTAGAAAGTCTGTATATCTCAAGGGAAACCTCCAAGAACTAAAATATGCAGCAGGACAGGCCACATATGATTCTGAGAGCAATTCCAATGGGGGTGGGGGGCTTTCCTGCACCAACCAATTCTCGGACACCACCTGGGTGTCCTGCAATTCAACTAAATTCTGACACTATCGACCTAGAGATAGCATCAGATCCCCCAGGTTAAGGGTTAGTCCTACAAGACTCCTCCTATCCCCTTTAGACACCAGTCACAAATCCAGATTGTCACCTATACTTCCGATCTACTAGCTATAAATCAGACATTCCAATGAACCCCTCCTAGGGTTTGATTAATTTGCTAGAGTGGTTCACAGAACTCAGAGAAATATGTTATTCACCAGATTACCAGTTTATTGTAAAAAGATACAACTTAGGAACAGCTAGATAGAAGAGGTGCACAAGGCAAGGTATGTGGGAAGGGGCTCCGAGCCTCCATCCACTCTATGGCAGGCCCCCTTCCCCAAATGTCCACTTGTTCACCAACCTGGAAGCTCTATGAATCCTGTCCTTTGGGGTTTTTATAGAGGTTTCATTCCACAGGCATGAATGATTAAATCACTGACTACCTATTAAATCATAGGTACTTGAACTCAGTCTCCTCCAGGGAGGTGGGACTGAAAATTCCAACTCTCTAATCATATGGCTGGTCCCCCAGCAACAAGCTTTGGGTGGCCAGTCATCACCCCCATCCCCAGCTTTAGGGATTCCTAAAGTCACCTCATTAACCTAACTCAGTTATTGTTGAAAAGGCTTGATGTAAACAAGACACCCATTTCATTTTTATACCTCTGAGGAGATTTCAAGAAAAAAGGACAAGAGACCAAATTAAACAAAAGATATTCCCCTGCTCTTATGGCTCTGGAAATTTAAAGGGCTAGAGGAGCTGTGAGCCAGAAACAGGAAAAAACCAAATATCTATTTCTTATTATAAATCACAGTATCACATTTTATTCATGTATTCACTTTATTTCACTTGAGATTTATTTGTACAGAATGTTAGTATACAACATTCAGTACTAAGTGAAATAATGACAAAAATAACAGTACCCCACACCGATAAGGCCTTTTTATTATTTAAAAAAAAAATTTTTAACGCTTTATTTATTTTTGAAACAATGCGAGAGACAGAGTGCAAGTGGCGGAGGGGCAGACAGAGGGAGACACAGAATCTGAAGCAGGTTCCAGGCTCCGTCTGAGCTGTCAGTACAGAGCCCGACGCAGGGCTCGAACCCACAAACCGTGAGATCATGACCTGAGCTGAAGTCGGACGCTTAACCTACTGAGCCACCCAGGGATCCCAATAAACCCCTTTTAAAAGGGGATTTAATATCAATATGATTTAGGCCATTAAAACCTGTGACTTGAGAGCCTGGTTGCTCATTAGTATGACCTGGAGAGAATTCAGTCATGCTCAGTGCTTGAGCCCCAGCCTCAGGGATCCTGATTCAGGATCCAGCAGGAGGCAGGACCAGGAAGGCTCAGAAATTTGGAGGGTTTTTTGTTTTGTTTTGTTTGGTTTGGTTTGGTTTGGTTTGGTTTCTTTTGTTTTGTTTTTACTTCCCAGGTGATGTCAACGCAGAACCAGAGTACAGACCCATCGCATGGACAGTGAAGAATTAGGCAAAGGTTACCTTCTCTACGATTTCGTTGGGGAGCTTGGAGAGAACTTACAGGACTTGACCTAGAGGATCATAGGTTGTGATGCCATTGGCGTTTTAGCCCAGGTCTCCAGATTCAGTCCAGGACTCTGTTTCCTACACGATATTTTCAAGGAAGAAAATGTAACTAGACTTTAGCTAAAAGGAATTGAAATGGATGGGAGTCCTGGAGTGGAGAAAGGACAATTGGAGTCCTTGGCAAAAATATACAAACGAGTGGCAATAACACACTCACCTAGAACAAGTCCACAGGAGGGCCTCGTCGTGCCTCGCATGTGCCGAAATCAGGGCATGGTTGGTTATAAAACTGCTTACTGTGAAGAAGTTCAGTGAGGGGTAGAGGTTCTAAAGGGATAGATAAATCTATAAGCAAGATTACTGAGTTGGTAAAATGCCCAGCTCAGCAGTTCGGAGCCAGAAACAGAAAGGCTTTGTGAGCAGGTGGGTACCTTTATTATGGTAATCAACTCTGGGCCCAAGAAGCAATGAGGTCATCAGGTTCCCGGGATGCTCTGAAGGAAGTGAGTGGGCCTGGCGAACACAGAAATATGTAACTGGAGGTCATCCTGCTGGGGCGACCAATTTAGGGCCTCTCTGCAGCCAAGGCCTGAGCAAGTTTTAGGCAACTTGTGAATCGTTGCGGATTGATGGGGGAAAGGCTGAACTGGAAGGAATGCGCTTGAAGGACCATTTGAGAATGAAATGGGAGTCCAAATTCATGACACCAAACCCCTCATTTTACAGTTGAAAGAAAATGAAGCCCAGAGAGGGGCAGTGACTTGCTTCAAGGACACAGAGCTGGGGGAGTGGAAGATCTAAGCCTTCCTTCCCAGTGATTCTGCCCCCATTAAAAACCAAGCAAACATGAAAACATGGTCAAAACACAGACAAGCTCCAATTACTGTCAGGAAAAAGAGATTTGGGGTGGGGGTGGGGGTGGATCACTGCATGCATTGTCACTCTCTGTTCTACTTTTCTATCCTCTCCTCTGCCTGTGGAGTTAAGCTGCCACTTTGGCTTCCACTCTGTGTTATAGGGATCAAGAGAACATCGTGGACATCTGGATTCTGGTTCTGGCTTTGCTGTGTGTCTTAGACTAAATCACTTCACTTCTCTGGATCTCAGGTTCTCCTTTAGCAACATGAGTGTGAAAAGACAATGCGAACGATACACTGCTTCATCTATTCTCCAGGGATTGGCAAACTTTGGCCAGTTCTGGCCCACCACCTGTTTTTGTGAATAAAGTTTTATTAGAATACAACCACATCCGATCGTTAATGTATTGTCTATGGATGCTTTTCTGCTATCGTGGCAGACTTGAGTAGATACAACAGAGACCACCATATGGCCTGCCAAGCTGAAGGTATTTACCAGCTGGGCCTTTACAGAAAAGTTTGCTGATCCTTATACAACATCTATCATCTATTACCTGAGAGATACACACACACACACACGCCTACCATACATTTACGTATGTCTTGGTCCAGATAATTTCTCTGCTATGTGTTTCTGGTGGGAAAACATTTCAAATATATACCCACGCACAGAAAAAAAGTCAATAAGTGATCCTCATAGCCCCCTCATTTTAACAGATGTTTGTATTCAGTTAGAATTTATGTTTTCAGAATTCTGTATCATAGTAATCTACATTTATAAATAACACCGAATTCTCTGAGAAGGAGGAGAAGAAGACATACACACATGTACGTAGAGCTAAATGACCCAAAGAGTTCAGCCCTACTCTACCATGATTACTGCCAGTTTGGAAGGGGGAGGTTTTCAGATGAGTAGCAGGGTCTTACTTACGAGATCCATGGTCGAAATCACTAGATTGACATTTTACCAGAAATTCAAAAAATAATCTTGAGGACTTTTGTCAGTCAAGTATATAGTTTAATATGAAAGTCAAATTGTGATTTTGTTCATGACACGTCATCAGAGCTATCTTAACCAGCAGCGTTAGAGGCAGTGTTCAAATGCTCGTACAAATAGGGCAAGATTTAAAGGAAATAAAGCCTGAGATTGCGTTGAAGACCCTTTTCCATCTTTTTCATTTCCTTATCTTAATCCACTTGGTGAGATCTCAATCTTAGGTATCACTCTTAATCAGAATGTCCTTTTATAGCCACTCTAGCTTTTGTTAGGAGAACTAAAACCTTGGAGACTTCTCTGGACTCCAAGGTTTACACAACTTCATTTGAACTCACAGTCCCTATAGCCATTCAGCTCCCCCGTGACCTGGCCCCAGCTCACATGAAAACAAGGACAGATTTTTGTTTCATTTTCTGCAGACACAAGAGACAGAAGAGGAAGTCCCCGCCTCTCTCATTGGACTTCATCAGCATCAATATTTGCCTTCTGTAACCTGGTAGTATTTCTTCACTGTATTAATTATTTGCCATTGTGAGGATCTCTCACGGTGTGTGCGCGCGTGTGTGTGTGTGTATGTACGTGTGAGTATGCGCATGCGTGTCTGCCTTCTAATCCTCTTTCGCTCCTTCCAATCGATAACTGGCCTGGAAATGAGGTGCACAAACACTGGCGTTGAGGGCTCACCTTTGAAAAATCTCCCTAACCAATATCCTTCTAATACAGAACTTGAAGTTCAAACTGTTTCTGATAGAGCCAGAAAAACATGTTCTTCAAGAGATCAGAAAGTCTGCTGTGTTAGCTCATGGTTAAATAGTCACAGAAGTCAGCTCTTGAGGCAGAAATATATATTAGTTTTATGACAGTTATTTTAGCTGTGCTAATGACTCCACAAGGCAAGGAGGGGGTGACATGGTCAAAAGATAATGTTTCCGCCTGTCTTCCCTATTCCACTCTGAAGTATGCCTGTCTCGCACGTGTGGTTCCCCTCTGCAGATTAAGGCCACAGTGTTTTTAAACTTTGGGAATGAATATCTCTGTTTCGACATGCAGAAAAGCTCTCCCTAAAGCCAGGGACAGATCTCCAACCACCTATCAGCCATCTCAACCTCCCAAGCCGGGAACCAGAAGCGTGCTCCATGCAGAACCCAAGGCGATTTTGGGATGGCTAATAATGGGCGATTCTTATACACATCATAAATATCTATTACCAGGACGATTAATAATGATAAGAATGACCTTTCCTTAGTGTAAGGCTTTTCTCTCTTGATATTTAACCCACCTACATAGATGAGGTTAAGCTATGTACTTAATGGGGGACTATTAAGACACCTGAAATTAAAATGACTTTTCTCTGGAGTGCTCAAGGAAAATTATAATTTTTTTCACCTAAAAATTATGAAAACATAAAAAAACTTACAGCAAATTTGAAAAAGATAATATCTCTCCTAATTCTATACCCCTCAAAAAGGCATAAGGGAACGGTCTTGATATAGGACCATCACGCTTGGGAGATACAAGGACACCTGCAGAATCTACTCAAAATGCATGACCCCAGGCCCAACTCACATCAACTCTGCTTGTTGAGATTGGGGTCAGGCTCAGGACTGCACCTATCAGTAATGCCCTAGGCGCTTTGGATTATTGACAGTCAGAAGAGCAAGCTTTGAGAAATACTGTAAATATTCAAGACTGCTCTTTTTTCTTATACAACATATACCCTCCCAATACTCCAACTCTACATTCTAGCTTCTGGTTATCCACTACATATTTATTTACTCACAGGTATGTTTTTCAGGCTAGTAAAAATTTAGGAGATCAGAGTTTAAATCCCAAATCTTCTGTTACACAAATTTGAGCAGACACATCCATATTAACAGGCCAGAGGGCAGAGACACATTTACAGCTTCGACTTGTGTTGCCATAGTGCTTTCTTCCAGCATTAAGAAACTTCTGTTTCAACTGGCAGATTAAGAGAACCCCATATTCACCATAATGTCACCAGCAATGTATATTTGAATTTATTTTTACTTTGTTCTGCTAATTTAGTCGGTGTAAAATGGTATCTCAAGGTGGATTTAATTTGCACTTCTTGCATTTCTAGTAAAGATTAATATGTTTCCCTGTATTTCTCTGCTATTTATATGTTTCCCAGAGTTACAGTTAAACTTTTGAATCTCTCTTTGGGTTCAGGGCAAGGATTCTTGCTTATTTATCGTTGAGGCAACTGAGCCTTAAGAGAGAGCACAAACCAGTAATGGAGCGGAAGCCATGGCTTGAGTCTGCGTCCAAGGGTGGTGCTCTCGGCTAAATTACCCTGTGTCCTGCAAGTCTGAAGACAAAAACTTCGAGAAGGGAGGAAGGAAGGCATTCCAGGTCAGGTTCCCCAGGAAACAGACTCTGAGACGGAGATTTGCATGCGGAAGATTCTTGACCAGTTTCCTCAAGGTGAAGACCTGCAGGGGGTGAAGGAAGCTGGGGCTAGTGGAGGGACATGTTTAACAGGCAGAGTCTCGCAGCAGCCCTGGGGACCTCTAGAGCCGGGATGACCCTTCGTTGTTGTTCTGCTGTAAAGCAGAGGCACCAGGACTTTCTTCCTGTGCATGGACTAGCCATGTCCTGCGGGCTGCCCCAGGGAAGGGACTGTGAGTTCAGGTGAGGTGACTCTCTGCAGGGGAAGGCTAGTTCTGGAGAGGTGCTCAGCAGAGAACTGTCAGCCAGCAAGGCTACCAGCAGCTGGGGGGTGAGAGCCCGAGACCTGAAGAGGCACCACGGCATCCCCTACTGATTTGATGTTGGTTGAGATGCTATAGTTTCTCTAATGGATTCTGATGTTTCCCTTATCTACTGACATATAACAAACCATTCTAAAACTTAGTGACCCCAGAACAAACAAAAACATTTTAATTTTGCTCATGGTTTTATAACTTGGGTTGGGTTCAGCTGGGCATTTTTTCTGCCAATCTTGATAGTGATTTGCTCATTGGGAGTTGTGGGCTGGGCTCAGCTGGGGTGATAGGTTGACTGGGCTTTTCTGGCTCTCTCCAGGGATTTTAAGGCTTCTTCTCAATGTGGTCTTCTCAAGTCACCTCCAGATAGCCTCTTTTCATGGTCATTGCAGCAAGATAACTGCTTTTCTTATATGGAGACTTAGAGCCAATTCCCAGTTGAGTTTCCCAACCTCCATGCTGTTGACACTTGGGGTTGGATCATTCTTTTTTTTTTCAATGCTTATCTATTTGTTTTGAGAGAGAGAGAAAGAGAGAGAGACAAAGACTGGGGGATGGGCAGGGAGAGAGGGAGAGAGAGAGAATCCCCCTCTGTGTTGACAGCACAGAGCCTGATGCAGGGCTTGAACTCACAAACCATGAGATCATGACCTGAGCTGAAATCAAGAGCTGGACACTTAACCAACTGAGCCACCAAGTGCCCCTGAATAATTCTTTGTTACCATTAATATCCCCATATTATAATGTGAAACCAAGGCTCATTCTTTCAGAACCACACAGTTAGAAAATCACAGCACTGAGACCCAAGCCCTAGAACTGCCTGACACCAAAGCCCACACTATCCCCACAACCCTGAGCTGCCCACAGCAGGTTTCAAAGTGTTACTTTTAGAAATGAATGACCCTCAATCTCCTAAGAAGACGTTTTAGAGAAAAGATCGAGGTCTTACTTGGGTTTAGTTACAGTTCATGAAGAAAACATTAATCACTTGAAGTGCTATTTTGGAGCTCATGAAACTGAAATGAAGCGCAATATAAAATGTTAATTTATTTCTGAGGTGTTTATTTTGTTAACATTCCATCTTTCAACCCTCTGCCTTATTTATAAAGTTTGAGGGAAAGAACACTATTTTTTTTTTTAAAAAGTAAAATTCTGAATGGTACAAGTAACAGCCTCCTTCTCTCAAGGATGCAGAAGTCAGGGGCTGGAGGCAGAGCAAGGACATGCCATCGGAGGCCATGCCCACCAGGCAGAGTTCCCTGGAGGCTGGCGCTCCACACTGAGAGCCGGGGCCTTTGCAAAACCCCAGCTTCTGCCAGGGTATGAGATGCCTGGACTTTAGGCTTGGCCTCACCACCCACAGGATTCTTGGCTTTTGATGAGTCATTTAAATTTCCAGAGCCCCAGTTTCCTTATCTAGACGTTGGGTGAAATAACTCCTAGCCTGGGGGTTCTGTGTTGAGTCAATGAAGTGATACATGGGCATATAATCCCTTCGCTGTTCCTTCCTGGGAAAGGAGGGAACTGGCAGTGGACGTAACAGACACAAACAAGAGAAGATCTTTCGACTCATGGATGGATGAACTCAAGCCTCCTCCTTATCAAGCAAGAAGCCCAATGTAGGAGAGGAGGTTACCAGTGGGTTAGGGCTCCTTCTACTGCCACAGTGACTCATGCATCAGTGCGAACAGAAGACCGGAAGTCAACCGTCACCCATCATCAGGAACTAGTCATCACTACGTTCCCAGCGGCTCTCAAAACACAGTCTGTGAGCTCTTCTCCGTCTCATGTTCCCCATATTCATCACAGAGAAAACTCTTTTGTCTGGAATGCCCAGGACCTTAATGCTCGTCTCTACTGAATGCTCTTATTTGATGGGAAGGCACCAGCTATTCTAGGAATTCTAGCTTTCAATGTTGGAACATGGCAATGGGTTTTTTTTTTTTTTTGAACAAAGTTTTAATCAAACTCAATTTAATATTCATCTGAGGACTTGTAAAGCACAGCAGGATTTTATACTGCCTCCAGGGCATAATAGGAAACATCCATTTTCTAAGTCTTATCTTATAAGGGTAAAAATGTGCATTATTGGAGGTTTCTCCTTTATATAGTGAAAATGACATGGATTTCTTTCAAAGTCAAACTGATCGGGGTTGAATCCTGGCTCTAGATTTACTAGCTGCCTATACTCAAGCAGGGTAATCTCCACAAGCTTTAGTCTCCTATCTGTAAACTTGATATAATGGCATTGCCTGTAGGAAACAATCAGATGATGATAGAGCCCTCGGTGCAATGCCTCACTGATAGCAAGTGCTTAGTCAAGTCAACTTTATTTTGCCCATTCTGTTCTTTGGAAGTCTGTGTCAGCTGCGTGAAAAATAAACATGCAGAGAAGGATCCAGGGAAAACTACAGAACACCTAACTGTCCTCGTGGAGGAGACGCTGACAAGGCATGCAATGGAGGGTGAGGGTATGGAGAAACTTCCCAAGTGGGTGCACACACCCCATCTTATGTAATCATCACGGCCACCCTGCCGGTGTGAACAAAGGCTCATTAGAGACATCAATTCAGGATGCCATCCTAACTTAGGAGTGGACTTCCCCAAGCCCGTGCCGGGGAAACCTCTACTTGGATGAGAGTTCCTGCAGTGGTGAAGTCACAGGTATATTTCTAGTGCTTTGGTTAAAGTGCTATCGGTCAGCTCCAAATGGCTTTCCCACAGTGACTTAGGAAAGGAGAGGGCATCACAAAGCCCTTGCTACGCCTCCTTGTGTGATCCCAGAGACACACAGTGGCTCTCTTCTGTCGTCAGTCACCCTTGGGCATCTGTAAGCACAACTATTTCTAAGAGATTTTGCTTCAGATACTGAGCCTAATCATTAAACTAGTGTTTATTTAATTATTTCTAAATGATAGCTAAAGTCTCCCTTTTATGTGCTGGCCCATTGTTTATCTTATTATTAATGTGCCTCAATTTCAATTAGGTCAACTGATGACAGGTCTAGGCTGAGACAGGCAGACTTTCCAGTGAGGACCCCCTGTCTATGTCTCAGCCACCCCAAGCGTTGTTCTGTGACAGTTTACTCGTACAGGATGGGGTTAGCTGTCCATGGGGCACCAAGGAAGCAAGAAGTTGTCTTGAAGTGTGACGTGTGAACAGAAAAGCTCAACAGGCATCAATGATGCAAGAAACGCTTTGGCAAGAGGAAACAGATTGAGCGAGGTGGTGCTGTGGGCAGTCCCCTGCAGCCCAGAGAAGCAGCAAAGGAAAGGTTAGCAGGACATGCAGTTTCTCAAGAGACACAGATGAAGAAAAATGTGTTTTTTCAAAGACTTGCTCCAATGGTGACTGCTGTGTTTGCGTTTGCTCTGCACATGAAGCCTCCCATTGGCTGCACCAGTCCGGGGACCGGGATGATGTGGGGGCTAAAGGCAACACTATTCCCATAGCACTGAAAGGGAGGTGTTGGAAAGGCCAGATGAAACCAGCCAGTGTCTTCTCGAGGGAAAACTCTCCTTTCTCACTCAAGCCAGAGGATCAACACATGGGGAGAAGTGAGGTTTTCAGTCTTCTGGATTTCAATCTGCAACACCCCATATTGAAGACAAGGCCGTGGAAGATGGAAGGGGTATGGACTTGAAATCCAATGTCCACTGGTTCACTTTTTCTTTGCCTCTTGTAAGTAATTTGATCTTGGGTCTCTGTTTTACCAAATTGAAATAGGGATAAGCCTAGGACGTCGTAGGGCGGCCATGGGGTTACATGGAAGAACACATTTAAAAGATACGGTACATATGATCCTCCCATGTGTATCCTTCCTTCCTTTGCTTCCAAAGCCTTGACCAACTGTGGGTAATTTCCTACTAAAATCCAATGTCCCATCTCCCTAATAACCGGACCCTGATTCCACGTAAGGGCAGCCATGAGCCTAAGTAAAAGACCACATCTGGCAGCTGTCTTGTAGGTAGAGATGGCAGCAGTCACTGAGTGGCGCTTCGAGGAAACCCCCTTCAACACTTGTCCAACCCTTTCCCCCACCCCGACACCATCCAGGAACCTGGCGCGGTTTACCTGGTGCCCAGGTTACACTATCCGACTGCATGGCAGGAAAAGAAATAATAATGATGATAGAGACAGCTGACATTATGAGTGCTGCACTACGCCCATCAATGTGCCAAGCCTTGTATTTGTTTCATTTAATGTCATCTTTAAAAAGACTCTAGAAAATAGTTTCTACTATTAACAACCATTTACAAAAATTAGGAACTTAAGGTTTAGGCATACACGAGTAAATACGTGTAGGCAGGAGTGAACGAATGTTTGCATGAAAGTGGAAACACATGAGTGACAGGCCCGCTGGAGTTCAGGCAGGAAAATTAGAGGTGGTAGGTAGGTTGAGTTTTCTATTGCTGCTGCAACACGTTGTCACAAATCTGGTAGTTTCAAACAACGCAAATGTATCCTTTTACAGTTCTGTGGATTAGTCTAACACAGGTCTCACCGGGCTGACATCAAGGTGTCAGCAGGGCTATGTTCCTTTCTGGAGGCTCTAGGGCAGATGCTGTTTCCTCACCTTTTCCAGCTTCTAGAAGTCACACAAATGGATCATGGCTCCCTTCTTCCATCTTCAAAGCCAGCAAAATTGGGTCAAGTTCTTCTCATGTGCTACATAGCTCTCTCTGTTCCCTCTGCTGTTTTAGGGACCCTGATGCTTACACTGGGCCCACCTAGATGATCCAACATCATCTCCCTGTCAAAGAGCTGACTAGCAACCCTAATGCCGTCTGCAACTCGAATTCCCCTTTGCCACATAAGGCAGCATATCTACCATTTCCAAGAATGAGGACGTAGACGGACCTCTTCGGGGACCATTATTCTGCCTATGACAGGAGGGTTTTCAGAGGATTTCTCCTTGTTTATAAGGAACCGTTTGCGACGGGAGCAGCTGAGGCTTGTACCTACCTTCGTGGCAGGATGTCAGATCTCAGTTTGAAGATTACAGGAAGACGAAAGCTGTTTGGCTCATTTTTCCCGGCAGACAGTCTCATGCTGTCACCGTCTGATGCAGACTCGCAGTCAGTCCTCCGTGTGGAGGGTAAGGACAGCAGCAGCCACTCACACCTGTGGGCCACAGGGCTTCCTTATTTTATATCCAGAGGCCACTGGCCATGTGAGATGATTTTCAAGAAATAGGGAAAAAGGGAGACACTGAAATGACAATGGAGCCAGGGTCAATCTCTTCATGTTCATTTTCAAGATTTAGGCTTCAGTATAAGACACTAAGGCCTTAAGAGGGAGAGCAACCAGCTCCAGGTGGCCCAAGTACAAAATGACAAGGCAGAAACTGGGGTGCGGGGCCTTCTGTCCAGCCTGTCTCTGAGCCAGCCTGTGTATCCACCAGTCCCCACAGCCAGACCATTCCTTGGATCTCTGAGCCCAGAGCCTTTGATGGCAGAACCACCTCTCTATGCG
Source organism: Acinonyx jubatus (assembly GCF_027475565.1). Lineage (NCBI taxonomy): Eukaryota > Metazoa > Chordata > Mammalia > Carnivora > Felidae > Acinonyx > Acinonyx jubatus. The sequence goes on along the minus strand of NC_069396.1, from coordinate 20,091,063 downwards.
CCTATGTGCTTATAGCTTTCTATCAGAATCCATGCTGCTTCCAGAAAGTAACCTCCCACCACCCTGCCGAAGTAGGCCATTTGGCTTCTGGTCCTTCCTTTGTCCATGTCTGACATCTCTGTTACGTCCAAGATGGGTCCCTCTCACTTGCCCTTGGGTTCCATTAGTTCCCCACCACCTTGGCTCCTGCCACACCTTTCCCACCACTGACCATCTCTAAATCTTTGCTGCTTAAAAGACACCTGGATGCTTTGAATCGACTCTAGTCAACAAATATTTTCCTTGTACTTTTTCACCTTAACACAGAAGCCTCAAAGCAAATCAGCTACCTTTTCTCTAAACTTCAACGACAAAAAAAAAAAAAAAAAAAAAAAAAAAAAAAAAAAAAGAAAAGCCTTAACATTTTCTTAGGACCTACTGGGTCCTCCACATAAGTCCCTGTCCATGCTTTGGAAGAAATTCCTCCCCACTCTTCACCCAAAAAGCAGAAGACAGACTATTTGGTCCTTGAGCCACCTTGAAGTTTCTGCAAAGTGAAACAAGGTGACAACATAGCAAAGTCCATTTGTGAGGCTGAGAGAGCAGCGGCCCTCCCCCAGCCTCAGTCCATTGAAACCCAAGAAGCAGATGGTGGTTTCTTGCCTAACTGAGCACTGCTAAACACTACTGTTTGAAGAGAAACACTCCTAGGTCAGATCTCACAGATAAACACGTAATCACAATTAATCCCTCCTAATTGCCATCCTCCTTCTGCCCGGCACACTGGAAACAAATCCTCACTCATTCTTTCCAGGGTCCTGAGAGGTGGGTGAAAGCTTCCATGCTGCCTGTGGAACCCTCTATGTGAAAGACCTGTGTCCCCATTTCATGGATAAGAAAGCTGAGAATACATAAGGCACATGGTTTCTGGAATTGCTGGGGTGGTGGAAATATCTGAAACTGCATCTCTCCGTTTCCAGGAGGGTTCAGTTAGGGGGATAAAAGGGGTACCTGGTTGGCTCAGTTGGTTAAGCGTCTGACTTCAGCTCAGGTCATGGTCTCACGGTTTGTGAGTTCAAGCCCTGTGTCAGGCTCTGTGCTGACAGCTCAGAGCCGTGAGCCTGCTTCAGATTCTGTGTCTCCCTCTCTCTCGCTGCCCCTCCCTTGCTCGCACTATCTCTCTCTCTCTCTCTCTCTCTCTTTCTCTCTCTCTCTCTCTCTCTGCCCCTCCCACACTCACGCTCTGTCTCTGTCTCTGTCTCTCTCAAAAATAAACAAATATTTTTTAAAAATTGGGGCTCCTGGGTGACTCAGTCGGTTAAGCATCTGACTTTGGCTCAGGTCACGATATCTCAGTTTGTGAGATAGAGCCCCGTGTCCGGCTCTATGCTGACAGCTTAGAGCCTGGAGCCTGCTTTGGATTCTCTGTCTCCCTCTCTCTCTGCCCCTCCCCTACTCATGTTCTGTCTCTTTGTCTCTCTCTGTCAAAAATAAATAAATGTTAAAAAAATTAAAACAAAACAAAACAAAAAAACTAAGGGAATAAGATGCCCGAGGACTGATGATCACACAACTAATCTGAAAGACCGTCCATCTTTGAACCTCACTGTGGGGGGAGGGGTGGGCTAACTTTGGGGAAGCACCTACTCTCCACCAAAAACTGAGCCAGACATTTCTACCTTATTTCACCTAATCTTTATAACAACCCTGTATACGTTATAAATTCCATTTGATAGCTGACAAATCACTTCACTCAAGGAAGTGAAGTGACTTGCCCAAGCCCCCTGGCCCTGGCCCCCGGTTGCAAGAGAGACAAAACCAAATCCTGAATACAGTTTATCCATTCATTTTGATTTCTTCTTGAACAAGTATTTATTATAGCATTATAGGCACTGCATCCATAGACAAACCAGGCCAGCGGGAGAAGCCAGAGTCCCTGCAGGGCTGCGCTTTAATCTGAAACTGGCCTGGCATATCCCAATAGGCAGGACATGCTGAGTAGCTGGGGCAGGTCCAAGGGAGAATTTGTGTCCTAGAAAAATCTGTCTCATTCGGCATTATCTTCCTTCCCAGGGCAAAGGTAATTATGGGATCACTAAACGCAGTTTTACAAGAGCTTCTGTTTTTCCCAATCCTGGGAGAAACACCCCCAGCACAACCCAGTAGTTCACAGCCATTTCACCAGCAGCAGGGCAGACCAGAGAGAGACGGCAGGAAGTGAGTGGCCAAGCTGGGTAGGCTGGGCCCTGGACTTGAAGTGCAATTACTGGGTTCGGGCACCAACCCAGACACCTCCTAGCTCTGCAGATGTCACTCTGCCTCTTGGTGCCTCCATTTCCCACACAGTCAAATAAATAGTAAGTCCTTCTTGCAGACTATGGTGGAAATCGGAGGAGGTAACATATTTAGCACATGGGAGACACCTTAAACAAACATGAGAGAGAAAAAAACCCACCCAGTTTGGCCGGGCAATGTAGGAAGGTTGTAGAGGGAGTCAAACCTAAGCAGAGCTCCCAGGTGGAAGAGAGTAAGGCCCATGAAGCCAGGAGCCACATCTGTGCCCCAGTGTCTAGAAGACAGTCTAGAATACAACAAGCATTAAAAACAAAACAAAACAAAACAAAACAACACTGTGAATTTAGAATGAATGGAAGTTAATTACTGTCATGATGGTACAAGAAAAAGCCAATAATGCACACCCTGGTGGGCAAAACTTAAATCCTAAGACCATGGGTCTAGGGCCAAGACATGGTGACAGAATGAGAGAAAGGCCAGCATCCTTTGAGACCAATTCTAGGAGGTGGGCAGAGCCTTGATCTCAAACAGGAGGAGCGTGCCTGAGATCTAGCTATGGAGCACTTGACTTGGCAAGACTGGCTGCTGTGACGAGTAGACGAGGCCCCCTGGGGCTCCTCCCTGTCCCAGCCAAGCCCATTAGAACTAGCACCATTTCCGACATGCCCCATGTTTGGAACCATTCCTCCGGAACTTCTGCGCCAATTTAGCAGAAAGAGGCATCCAAAGCCAATCCCATGCCCCCCAAATACAACCAGAAATGTACAGAGAAACATGGTGGGTCTGTGTTGTGGATGTCAGGGGCTGAGGCTGCTGGCCTGCTCCTCACCTCTGCCAGGCCTGGGTGGCCTCAGAACTTGGCACGGCAGGGCTGAGGGAGGCCAGCCTGCCCCTCACCCCACTTTTCATTCAGGCCAGGGCCCCGTGACCCATGTCCACCACCACCTGCCTCTGCCGGAGTTCCCATCAGGGTCTGAAATAGTGTCACAATCCAGGATGCACCACAGCAGTCTACAATTAATTAATTAATCAGTCATACTCTATCAGCAAGTGCAGACCAGGAATGTTAAATAAACAAATTAAAGGCTATGTTTCACTAAAGCTCAGCCCAATGAAATAATAATGAGGCAAAGTTAACTGCTCTGAACAGAAGAAGGGAGAATATTATAATGGAATAGACCAGCGCAGTAATATCCTAGAAAAATGCCAAGAGGATCCTGCTGTGGAACCCTGTCACCCCGTGCTGTCCTTGGGGAAAGTGGTGAGATGACAGAAGTGCTGTGTGCCCTGTTCTGCAGTCACACGGAGCTGCACTTGAGTCCCAGGCTGGCCACTTACCAGCAAAAATCCATCCCAGCATGGCTGCTTATCAGCAAGTCCCTGAACTCCTTTGAGCCTCAGTTTCCTAACTTATTAAGAGGAGGAGGAAGAGAACAGAGGTCAGTGCCCACCTGCATCCCCTCTAGGCACTCACTTCTGCAGACACTACAGCAGAACTTTCTCATGCTGCAGGAGTGTGGCTCTGCTCTGGTCAGGCCAGTGCAGTGGGGAGTTGACCCCTGGGGGAAAGCTCTCCACCCACGTGAGTGTGGGTGCGTGAATCCCTACCTCAGCTCTGAACCCTGGATAGGACAACTCCAGCGTCTCCCAGAGACCCCATGGGGGTGGAGTGCCCGTGCTCAGAGCCTGCTCGCTCTTCACAGACAGGAATTGTCTTCCTTCTTGCCCTGTCATGCTTCTCTCGCCTTCTGGTGCTTCCCTGATCACCTCCAAGGTCAACCACTTGCAATCAGAATCTGCTGCTAGGAGACCCCTGCCTGAGACTTGTTCTTTGAACAGCTTTTGTGAGTTATATTCACATGTTCTGCCTCTTTCCCTTCAGCTACTCTGTAGTCCTTGGTCATAGAAGCCACAGAGATTTAACCCTCTTCAAGGACGGTGGGCCCATCCATTCCACTGGTTGTATTGCCCAGGAGAACTTGCCTTTATGGCTGTTCAGTCATTGAGTAATTATTTGCTGAGAGTCCCACATGCCAAGACCTGTCTAAGGGCCAGAGGGATGGCTATAAGAAGCACAGTCAGACATCACTTGGAACGCTGAGCAGACAGACACCCAGGGCATGCCTCAGGGGCAGGGAGAAGCCACTGTCACAGCACAGGACTAGGTGGGTGGCTTCTGGTTCTGGGCCTGGGATAGAAAGCCACACACCATTTGGCATGACCCTCAGCCTCTGCCGCTACAAAGGGAACGAATTCAGACCCTGGCTGAAAATAAGCTGAATGCTTTAGAATCTTCAAGAAGCTGGCTCAATCATTCTCGCAGAATCTGTGCTTACTCATCCAGGAATTGATATCTGGGCAATTTTCCAGCATCACTGTTGGATGATAATGTTCTTTCCCAAGGCTTTATCTATACAGATCAGCATCTGTGGCCGTCAGGAAAGGTCTCTATTTTTCCTCTTCCAGGCCTTCTGTTTGGAACCTGCACGTGGCCCCAGGGAAGGTCCCTCACGTGTACCGGGGACAGCAGCATCTCTGCTCCCCGCTAATGACATCATCATGCAAGCATCTTGTGTGCATTTTCTGAGCTCCTCCACAGGGAAGCCCCCAGCTCTAGGATTCTGGCACAAATAGGTATACAGTGCATCTGAAAGCCAAGGAGAAAAGTTCCCAGAGAGTGTTCTAGAACTTGGATAAGAGGGATCCAGAGGACCAAAGTTACACTATGGGCCAGTCACAGAGGCGTTCTGCTCTCTCCCCAACTGGGGTGTCTGAGACGTTGCAGGAAGGTTGTCAGTGACGCTCAAACCAAAGAGACGGTAATTATCTCAGGGAAGTGCTTCCAGTCAGGGCCCTTCTAGTGGTGGTAGGTTTTCTGTGCCTGCCAGTTACACGTAAAAAATGCAGGTGATGACTGGTGATAGGGAGTTCCATTATACCTGGACACAGATCTGTCTGCCAGAGAATTTTACTCTGCTTCTCTCGTGCCCTCCCCATTACACACACACACACACACACACACACACACACACACACACACACACACAGGTTTACCTTGCTTTGCACCAACACTCCCTTCTATCTCACCCAGTAATCGTAGAACATCAGAGCGCTCTATAATGTCACATAACGGTTGTGGGATGGTCTCTGTATCATCTGACAGACTCTCCTGGATTTCTACCACCCTCATGCACACCATTCCTGCTGGGACCTGGATACCGTGCTCTGTTCTGCCCAAATATGACTGGTGGTAAAAAATAATATTAATGATACTAACAACCAATATACTACTTATCATGGCTTACACTGTGCCAGGCCCTATGCTAAGTGCTTTACATGCATCAATTTAGGGATTAGCAAATGACAGAGTGAGGCTGAATCCACACCCCCTTTCCCACATGCTAATGTGAATAAAGTTTTACTAGAATAGCCACACCCATTTATTTATATAAGGTCTGTGGCTGCATTAGCAATGCGATGGCAGAGGTGAGTAATTGAGACTGAGACCGCATGGCCCTCAAAGCCTAAAATATGTCCCTCCTAGCCCTTGATGAAAAAACGTTGCCAACCCATCCATTCATTCATCTTGATTTACAATCATGATTGTAAAAGTATTTCACACAGAGGCAAAGGAAGTAACAGCACTTTGGGTCCTGGAAGCATGCATCAGGAACAGGTGTTGAAACCTCAGGATATTGGGGGACCTTGAGAAGAGGAATTTGCCCAAATCTACAGAGAGACTCATTCCTTAGGTCCAACAGAACACAGTAAAAAGGCATCTATGCCAGAGGCTTAGGAGGAAATGCTACCAGCACCAGATGACAACAAATATTTCTGTGGGTCACTCACTGATGGGAAACTTCTGTTCTACAGACACAGGCAAGTGAAGCCTCATTAAATAGGGGTTCTCAAATTTACAAGTCATCCTCTCTGTGACTGTCCGGTAATAAATGTCACAGCTTATTGTCAGTATGTGGCAAAATAGATAATGTTCTAGTTCTGTCTACCCTGGTCTGGTTTTAAAGTGAACACCCTCCTGAGGTTAGTTAGTCCTGGTCACAATGACCCTAGAAATGCAAAAAGTTATAAAGACACTAAAGCATCCTTGGAAAGCAAATCCGCCAGCACACGTCAGCAGGATCACAGCAACGGGAAGCAAGGGAAAGACTGCCCTTCCTACTGACAGGACCTCACATGCTAACTGTTTGCTACAATTTGTATCCAAATAAACGGAGGCCACAAAGTTAGAAACGGCAGTAACACAAGGATAAGAACAGCTTGGGGTTAAGTCTGGTGACCTCCACACACATCTAAAACGAGCTGAGAGAGAGACTCTGCTCCTCTAACAGTCCCTATGACTGTGCCCAGACACCCACATCCGGCAGGAAGTAGCTACAGAAGATGGACCTTCACCCCATCCCCCTCAAGAACGAGGAGCAGAATAGAACCAGAGGACAGATTTGTCACCAGCTAGACCCCAAGACCTGGCCTTTATGGCCCACCTGCTTGTCCTCACTAACCTTTGTCTTACATTCTCCCCTAAACTCTTCTTTCCCACTTTCCTTTTAACTCAGATGAAACTGGAATACACCCCCAGATGATGGGGGCTTCCCTGACAAAATCTCCTGCCAGCCCAGACCACCCAGACCTTTGAGCCAAACCAGACTCGCGCCTGCATAGATGGACCACGGAGTGACCCTCTGGAATGACCTGCAATTACCTTTACCTCATTATAATCCTAAAACCTCTGCCCAAGGAGGAACCTCAGCCTCCTTTACGTAACACACAACGTATGTCTCGGTATGTTTCCTTAAGGCGCACCTGCCTCGACACAGGATGACAAGGCTCCCCTACCTAAATATTCATCCTAACTCTAAGCGGAAGGAACCCACCCATCCTCTCTCGGGGGAGTCACAGCTTGGGAAGCCACTCCCTGTGACCTCCTTATTTGCTGCAAGTAAAAGTTTTCTTTGGAAGACAACTCAATAAAGTGTATCTCACATAAAAATAAAGGAATTCAAAGAGGTTAAGCACTTATCTCTGGGACACAGAGTTTGTGAGTAGGAGAACAAGGACTGAAACCCAGGACTGCCTTTGAAAGTGAATCCAAGACAAGGAACACGTTGAAGCTGTGGTCCACAGGAGGACCAGGCTGGGCCGGGGCGGGGGCTGGGGCACTGATTAAGGAATAACCAGAAGCCCCAGGGTGGTAGGAGGGTCAGGAGTCTCACAGGTGTTCTGAAATCTGCAAAGGATTTGTGTCCCTTCTTCTCCCCATCTCTGTGAACACTTAGTGGTTTGTGTCTGCCAGACTTATAATAAGATTCAGTATCATACGGAGCAATTTGTCACCTGACATCATGAATTTGCAGAGCCTGGTGAATAGCAGATGCTTGACTGCGTTTGCAAAGGTTTGACTCTTTTTAAGTCTCCTTCCCACAGTGTATGGAGAGTGGGGCAACGTTGTCTCAGTTTTAGAATTTCAGAATTTCAAAAGTGCCTGAGGACCTAAGAAGTTATCCCCTCCTCTGGAATGCCCAGCGTGTCCAGAGCACCCCCTAATTTGTTGGTCTCCTAGACCCTTCAAGGACCCCTGGGCTGAGCTTCCCCACGTGTTTCCACTGCCCTCATAGGATAAGGTAGGATAAGGTGGCCACACGTGGGTCCTCCCAGCTGGGTCCAGTGACTCCCGACTCCAGCTGCCTTCAAAGCCTTCAGAGCTTTGTCCGAACACAATCGAGAGTCTGCTCGGAGCGGGCTCTCCACGTGTCCAAACATACCAGGTCTTCCGCGGAGCTCAGGGTCTGTTAAAGTCCCACCAGGACCAGTGTGCAGTGTGGCCTAAGGACTGGTGTCCTGGTCCGTTATGTCTCAGAACATTCCCGGGGAACTGAGGATGGTTTTGCAAACTCTGGTTTGCTCAGAAGGGCCCCTTAGGGCTGCTGGTGCCCTCCCTCCAACAGACATCAGCTTGTCACACACCTCCCGGGCCAGGAAGGCTTCTGATTGGAAATCTCCTCTAGTCAGAAAAGTTGGAGCAGGTTGGTTGCACATATGAAAAGGAGAACTTCTAAGGATCTCTCCATCCACACAGGGTGTTGTTATTTAGCACCTGCATCTACAACAACTGCAAGGAGACTGATAATGATATTTATTTTTTTAATGTCTAGTTATTTTGAGAGAGAGAGAGAGAGAGAAGGAAAGGGAGAGGGAAAGGGAGAGAGAGCATGCATGTGTGTGAGCAGGGGAGAGGCAGAGAGAGAATCCCAGGCAGGCTCCTCACCGCCAGCTCAGAGCCCAACACAGGGCTACATCTCACCATCGTGAGATCACGACCTGAACCGAAATCAAGAGTTGGATGCTTAACTGACCAAGCCTCCCAGGTGCCCCAAGCCTGATAACGACATTTAAACAGGAAATGAAGTTGAATTTTCCTTACTGCAAAGGAATGATTTGGAAAAGTAGTGACAGGTTTTTTGGTGAAGTTCTATTTCAGAAAAGAGGAACCGATGATTCGAAGCTTGCAGTTAGATTGAGGGCCCAACTCAGACCGTGACACGTCCAAAATATCACTATCTTCGACGTACCCTTCAGTATCTCCAACCCCAGCATCTTCATCAATCAAATGAAGACAGTGACCTTCCTCTCCCCCAGAGTAGTTGGAAGACAAAACACTGGTATCAATTCCCGGGGCCAGGTGGTCCTCCAAAGACATTTAGAAAACCCCTAAGGCCCAGTAGGAGAGAAAACATCATGCATAGAGCTCATGACCAAAGGCGGGGGGAGCCACAAGATGGTGGGGAAGGTCAGCAGAAGCAGGAAGGGAGACTTCAGGATAAAGGAAGTCTGTGATCTTGGTCTGAGAGGGCCATTTGGCTGGGTTGCAATATTTAAGACCGGGGAGAAAAGGCCAGCCTGGCAGAGGGACGGCAGAGGTGCACAGGGGCAGCCGTGGGCATGGACTGACTGCCTGTACGGGCCCTGCGCTTTCAGCAATAAATGCGGAGACCGTGTGATGGGGCAAGTGGCCCAGGGTGCATTTGTTCCCCTCCCCCCTCCTGCTGGGGGACGGGGAAGGGGCCAAAGGAGATTTTATCCCCAAGGTCAGCTTGGAATTGAAGAGCTCCAACATCTGTGCCCTCTCTGCAAGCAGCCAGGGGGAGACACCCCAGAATCTAGACACAGAAAAGGCCAGGACAAGGAGGCTCAGAGCACCCAGGAACTGCCCAAGGCAATGAGTATGGCCCAGACAAATGGGAGCTTTACCAACACCTGGCAGGAAAACGCCAGCAGAGAGGGAGCTGGCCAATCAGCCGGACACATCAGTCACCTATGCTATATTTATGCCACCTATGCTATATTTATCTGCTTATGGAAAGGGAAACTCTAGGGGCATGAAGAATGGGTTTTGATATAGTCTGGGGTTGTTCAATGTTTTCTAAGATGAATTGCCTCAGCCTTTGCATGAAAAGGCGCCTATGGCCCAGGAGGATGCAGTGACAGGTGCACACCTGGCTCAGTGTCCCCAACAAGTGCCCAGAAAGCCTCGGGATACCAGCATGGTGTAGGAAAAAAGGTCTCTGAGGTCAGAAGTCTTCGCAAAGGGCTCGGTCACACCTTCTTTGTGGCACTGGGTCTTCAGAGAGGGCGAGATGCTGATAACACACTAAGAACCTGCAGAGGAGGAAAGAGCACGTGGGGCTGTCAAGTTCATACCACCATCGTGCCCCGGCCCCGCTTTTTTCTAAGAGGCCCTTGAACAGCTTTGCTGCCCTGGGGGCCCACAGAGCATTTTAGGATGGACGGAGATCGCAATATAGAGTAATGTAGCTTCCTGTGACCAGTGGCCATCCTGGCAGGTGCATACACCTGTGCTCAGGAGGTGGCACGAGCCTCGGCTTCCTCCTGTCTGCCCCCCTCGCCCACCTAATCCTAGCTGCCTGGATGCCCCTAGGGGGATGATGTGCATGACAGCTGGGTCTGTGCCCAGCCCTCTGCTTCCTTATTTAATTCTCCTGGAACTCATTTTCATGTTAACCGTATAAGGTAGCTACTGTCAATGCCATTTTATAAAAGAGGAAACCAAGAGAGACAACCCGGGGACAGTAGGAATCCTGCCAAGGTCCCACAGGAAGAGCTGGGAGTTGGATCACACCTAACTGGGTGGGCATTTCAACCCTGTGACGAGGAGAGATGCAAGGATAAATGCTCACGGCTTCTCTGAAGTTGAGGAGAAGAGAAAATGTGGGGCGTAGAAGGTAGAGCTGTGTAGCAGAAAGCCAGAACTCAAACTCCAGCAGCCACTGTCTCTCTGGCCACCAGCTGACTGCATCTCAGCAGATCAGGTGGGCTTGGGGGTAGATGGATCTGCAAAGCCAGCGGGTTTGACATTCCATAGTTGTATCGTTGGGTGTCTCGCTTCCGTGGAGGCTGTTAGGCCTGCAGGTGAGCCCTGGTGGGATCCTGGGGCTCAGTCGCAGTTATCAGATATGATTATGTCCACAAATGTAAAACCAAGGAAGCCGAGCTGCTATCCATCAACAGAACAGCAGAAAGTAATGTGGGTTTATTTTCCTTGGACTTTATCATTTCATATTCTCCTGCTCCCTCCTTTTTCTCTACTTATGAAGCAAACTCTGGAACCTTCTATCCCGGAAATGAGTGTGCGGAGCCGGATGGCATTATCTTCATCTTTGATTCCTTCCCCCTGCCTCCACCACCTCACACCCCAGATCAGAGCCGAGCGTCAAGTTCTGACACCTCCACCAGCTGCTGTGTGGTCCTGGTCAAATCTCTGCCTTCTCTGAGCCTGTGTCCTCACTTGTTGTAGGCTGAATAATGGTCTCCCAAAGATGTCCACATCCTAATCCTCAAAACCTATGAATGTGTCAATCTACACATCTAAAACGACTTTGCAGATGTGGTTAAGTTAGAATCTTTGAGGTCAGGAGATTATCCTGGGTTACCTGGACAGGCTCAATATAATCACAAGGGAGCAGGAAACAGAACCTTAAAGACGGCAGCAGTATGAGATCTCAGCCAAGAGTTGCTGACTGTAAGATGGAGGAAGGAGCTGTGAGTGAAAGGGTATGAGCTGTCTCCAGAAGCTGGAAAAGGCAAGAAAACAGACTCTCCCCTGGACCCTCCAGAGGGGACACTGCTCTGCCAACACCATGATGTCAGCCCAGTGAGATCCAGGTCAGACCTCAAACCTACGGAACCGTTGGATAACAAACTTGCATTACTTCAAGCCACTGAGTTTGTGGTAAGTTGTTATAGCAGCAACTGGAAGCTAATACACACGGATAAGGAGGAGAACAGTGTTCATCACCTCCAGTGAGAAAAGGCCAAGTGATTTTTGCCCCTGTTGGTGGGATGATCTATGCAGCAAGAGCTGTTAACTATAGCTGTTTCCCGAACTCCCTGCCAGGGGTGACACCTTCCATGTAGCTCTGTGATCTCAAGATCTATATAGACCCTCGGGAGTCACAGCACCTGGAAGCAGGCTCATTGGTTGTCCTGGGTCTGAGGTCACAAAAAACTGGATTCCATTGACTAAAAATCATGTTTTGTAATATTTTCTTGAGTATCTACTGGTGTCTAGCATTTTGTCAGGCAATTTCACAAGCTTTATTTCATTATTTTTCCCATTTCCTAGGGAATACCTAATTATTATGCTTCTCATGTGACATATGAAGAATAAAATAAAGACACTTGACACATGTTTCCGAAAGTTACCCACGTAGCAAATGGCACAACTGGAACTTGAGCCAAGTTTCTCCAGCTGCAAATCCCAGGGTCTGACCTAGTGAAAAGGGGGGATGGTATGCAAGTACATGTGGGGCTGACATAAACAAATAACACAGTCAGATAAGAAGATAGGTGTAAACCACTTCCAATTCCTTTAAAAGCCACAAGTGAAATAGTAAAGTGCCTGGCATATAGTGGGTGATCGATGAAAATGAATTGACTTTTTAATAAAAGAGTAAATGTGTTTGGATCAAATGGAACATTTACTTTTTCCTGTTATTCATTTCAAAGATGAGGAAACTTGCAGAGAAGAGTCAAGTTCAAAAAATGCATGACAGGAACCTGGCTTACAAGAGCGCCACTGATTAGCAGTGGGGGGGGGGGGGCGGGGGGTGGCTGTACGCATCATCTTAAGTTAGAGGTTGAGGGAGAGGGGAAATAAGACTCTTCAAAACTCAAACAAGAGAGAAAGACCATATGAAGACGCAGAGGAGGTTTCCAACAAGTGAATTACAAGGAGATTGACAAGGCCATCGAAAAGGGCACCGAGAGTGTCATGGCAATGTGCTTTTAGATGTCAGTGACCAGAGCTCCCACTGCTTCTAGGAAACTGGCAATCAGGGAGTGAGGGGTGCATGCTACCCCCACACCCTCCTTCCAGGGGTCTCAGCGGGAGACTCAGCCAACTCCACGAGGAATGCCAAAGATAAGAGCATCCTTCAGAGCTGTCCTGAGTTGGGACAGTGAGAGGGCCAGGCCCTTAGACCCCCACAGCAGTCAGCCACAGGAGGTGGGCCACCCTAGAAGGAGGGCAAGCCTTGGGGAGAGATCTTTCTTCAGCTGAGGAAATCCCTGGGGCAGGGAGCTCTGCGTGGTACAGGAGACAGTCTTCCACGGACAAAGTCTAGGTTGCACAACGTTTTGCCAGAATCCATCCCTGGATTATGTCAAGGCCACCCATCCGAGGGCACCTTCAGCCATCCATTTCCTGTTGATCCTGTGCCCAGACCAGTGCCTGATTAGGCACTAAATTTCAATTCTACCATCAGATGCATGCCTGCTCTCAGAAGCTCTACTCTGTTGTTTAATTTCCCAGAGTGGTAGGATCCCAGGAGCTGGAGGTGGAGAGATAGACAGAAGCACTAATCAGGATCTCGTCTGGGTTTTCCTTCCCCAGAGTCAGGTTTCTGAGATGAGCACATCTCTAACCACACCTTGGTGATGAATCCATTTCACAGTTTGATGCCACTGTGCAGAGCAATGGCTTTCAGTAATAGGGCACACCTAAGCACACAGCTCCTCACCTTAGTATCTCTGGGAAGACCCCCAACCCAGCTGGGCCGGGAGCCCATGCTTGGGGGCCTCTCAGCAACAGCAGGAAACCTAAGCCAGGCCTGCTGGAGGAGGCACAAGTGGGCATGGAACATGACTCTCTTAATGAGTATTTACTGGCATAGAAATCCACACTGTATTAGCTTTGATCCAAAGCTCAGGAGTCCTGAGTTCAGGCCAAACAGTGGCATTCACTCATGTGGGAAAGTTGCTGGACATCTCTAGGCATGGATTCTCATGGTAAAATGTGTTTTCCTTGCCTCCAACCTTTCGCACATGCTGTTCCTCTGCCTGGAATGCCTACTCTCCCTTCTTCTCTTTTACTGTCCTTATTCTTCAAGATCCAGCCTCAGCATCTCCCCCAGGGTGATTCCCCGACCACTCAAAGGCAATCAGATGGTTCCTCTTCTGTGCCCATTGGAACCACATACATCTTTCTCACAGAACTCCCCCCCTGCTTTCCCCACCATCCTGAGGTTTCCCTGAGGACTGGCACGACATCAGCCTCCAATCAGTGTTCCCAACACTCCACTCACAGCCTGCAGTAGAGCAAACATTCAAGAAGAATTTGCTTAATGAATCAATGGACCAACGCTGGGATCAGGGAAACACTAATATCTAGAAATCTGTGACTGCTATGTTGGGTGAACATATTTTCCTTTGTGAGACTGAATGAGGCAATTTGAACAGACACTTCTTCAAAGAAGATATACAGATGGTCAGTAAGCACTTGAAAAGATGCTCACCTATGCTAATCATTAGGGAAATGCAAATCAAAACCAAAATGAATTACTACTTCACATCCATTGGGATGGCCATTGAAAGAAAGAAAGAAAGAAAGAAAGAAAGAAAGAAAGAAAGAAAGAAAGAAAGAAAGAAAGAAAAAGAAAGAAAGAAAAAACAATAAATGTTGGTGAGGATGTGGAGAAACTGGAACCCTTGGGCACTGTTGGTGGGGATATAAAATAAGGCAGCTATTACAGAAAACAGTATGGTGGCTCCTCAAAACATTAAACACAGAATTATCATTGGATCTAGAAGTTCTACGTCTGGATATATATCCCAAATAATTGAAATCGGGGATTCAAACAGTTATTTGTACACCCATGTTATAGCAGTATTATTCACAACAGCCAAAAGGTAGACACAACCCAAACATCCGCTGATGGATGAACAGATAAACAAAATGTAGCCTACACAGATAATAGAATATCACTGAACCTTAAGAATGAAGCATTCAGGGGCGCCTGGGTGGCTCAGTTGGTTAAACTTCTGACTTTGGTTCAGGTCACGATTTCACGGTTTGTGAGTTCAAGTCCCACATCGGGCTCTGTGCTGACAGCTCAGAGCCTGGAGCCTGCTTCGGATTCTGTGTCTCCCTCTCTCTCTGTCCCTCTCTCACTTATGATCTCTCTCTCTCTCTCTCTCTCTCTCTCTCTCTCTCTCTCTCTCTCTCTCTCTCAAAATAAATAAACATTAAAAATTTTTTCTATAAAAAAAAGGAATGACATTCTGACACATGCTTCAACACGAATGAACCTTGAAGACATTAACCTAAGTGAAATAACCCAGACAGAAAAAGACAAAAGATTGTATGATTCCACTTATAAAAGGTACCTAGAAAAGTCAAATATATAGGACAGAAAGTAGCACAGTGATTACCAGGGGCTGAGAGGGGAGTTCATGTTTAATGGGTACAGAGTTACAGTCTGGGAAGATGAAAACGTCCTGATGGTAGTGGTTGCACAAAAATGCAGAACACTTAATGCCGCTGAACCTTAAAATGCCATTTAAAAATGGTTAAAATGGTAAATTTTACGGTATGTATACCTTATCACAATAAAAAAAAACAACTAAGTGGAACATTTTTCTGGAGGTAACAATTACAGTCCAGCCACCCTTTACCTAGCGCTTATGCACATGTGACTGCCCTATGACAGAGGCATCATTATCCCGACTTACAGATGAGGAGAAGGGGACAAGCAAGTATGTAGTAATTTGCCAAAGTCACACATCAATTAAGACAATGAACTCAGAAAGAATCCATCTCTTTCCGACTCCAAACCTATAAGGCTCCATGTTGCTGACATCTGCATGGATTAGGTCACCCCCACCCCCTTCCTGGGGAAGGCTCTGAGGCAGGTTCTGGGGCAATGTCAAGTCACCTGCCTCAAAGCAGAGGGCTCTGATGACAAAACTTGTCCATCCACATGGTACCAGATCCTGTGGTGGCATCCTGTCTTTTTGATCAAATCTAATATGGGCTTTCCCAGTCCATACTTAGCAAGAGAAAGAAAATAATTCATTCTCCCAAGTATTAAATGTTGGTGAAGCAGGGTAATTTGTGTACACAGAATGGCATTTGTTAGCCACTGAAGACAAAGAAAGTCCAGAGATGCTCATTAGAGACTGTGTCCCAAACTTTGGTGGAAACTTTCCTCCAACTCAATGTCCAATGGAAAGTTAGGCAGTACCTGTGAGCCCTTCCATGCTAGGGACCTTTCAGGAAGCACAAGCCTAGGAGACTCCACAGACCAGGCCTTCACGGCTGCCTGCCTGCCCTGAGGCATCTGGGAAGCCTGAGGGTCGCCAGCAGCTGACTGGGCTGCCAGTGTTGCTGGCACCTCTGCTCATCAGGGATCAAAGAAAGCTGCTATCACAGCATCTTCTTAGGACAAGAACAAGATGTTCCTGCTCCTCCTATATCCCAGAATCTAAGCAAGGCCCAGGGGTGAGGGTTTGAACAGTCTTCTTAAAATGAAAACAGTAATAACAGTGGGTAAGCTTCCTTGAGGTCTTACTACGTGCTGTGCACGGGCTATGCCTTAGTCCTCACCCAAATGCCCACAATAGTGTGAGCAGGGTTCTTGGATCCATTTGCCTTTGGAATTTGAGGACTGAGGCTGGGAGAGGTTGAGGACGTCATGCAAGGCCATATAATTTGTGAGAACAGGATGAGAAAGGAAACTCAGGTCTCCCAGCTGCTAAAGGCAACTCTCTTATCATGGTGGCTGGACTTGAACTCTGACCAGGAAGATTCAGGCCAAATGCCAGCTCTGGTACCTACTAACCATGGAATTTGGGGCAAGTTGCCCTAATTTTCTACTCCTCTTGCTCTGTAAATGGGCATAAAGACTTTGCTCTTTTAAAATGATTGCAAGGTGGGGGCGCCTGGGTGGCGCAGTCGGTTAGGCGTCCAACTTCAGCCAGGTCACGATCTCGCGGTCCGGGAGTTCGAGCCCCGCGTCGGGCTCTGGGCTGATGGCTCAGAGCCTGGAGCCTGTTTCCGATTCTGTGTCTCCCTCTCTCTCTGCCCCTCCCCCGTTCATGCTCTGTCTCTCTCTGTCCCAAAAATAAATAAACGTTGAAAAAAAAAATTTAAAATGATTGCAAGGTGGTAGTGGGGATTGGGGCAGAAGAAGGATATATATATATATATATATATATATATATATATATATATATACACACACACACACACACACACACACACACACACACACACACACACATATGGAAAGGACCCAGACCAGGATGTGATCTGGCCATAGAAGGATCTTGTAGAAGAGCCCCATCTTTGTAGGTATAATGGGCATGTGACTCTTCATTCTTGCCTGTCTGTAATCCGAACCTCCATTCCCTTCCTGGGCATCACAGAACTCAGTGGACATCCCTGTTCTCCACAAGGTAGAAACGGACTGAAATTTCAAGTCCTCGGGGAGGACCTTGTGTCTGGGGTAGATTCAGGACTCACTGGTGCATTATGTGGTTGCAAAGAGGTTATGAAGGGACAGAACCTAGGAAATGGCTGGCACCTAGCAGGTGTATGATACAAATGGCATGAAAATGCAGGTAAACCAAGGACTGGTGTGAGCCTATGTTTCTAAGAAGACAGCTATCTGGGCTGTTCTGTCTCTCTTTGCCAAGACTTTTTAGTGAAGGATCTAGAACTGATGTTGGAGCCTGATTAGTATTTCACTGGATGCACTCACCTCTCTTGGCAGGCTTCCTCTACCTGCATAGTCATATGAGCCAAGCACCCAGAATCTTTATGCTCATGAAACTCTTCCCTGGAAGATCTGGCAACCAGAGGCCAAGAGTCACCTTCTCAACTAGAATTGGCCAAGAATCGTCTATTATCTCAATCCTTCAGAGTAAGTTTCCTTTAGACCCCTCGTTCCTAGAGATGCAACTGAAAAGCCCCAGAGTCTCCCCTAATCCCTGCCTCATGGCACAGTGGTGCTGAGAGAAGCCAGAGGTCTGGGGGACTCTTTTGATGGCCTGGGGGAAGGTGTGGCTCCTGTTGGGAAAACTGAAGCTAAGGCTACCATTTGCTCACATGGTCATTGTGCTGACCTCTGGCAGTTCAAGGTGACACATAAGCTTCCTGCCTCCAGAGCCGTGGGGCTGCTGAGCAAATGCAACGAAGAGCCAGCTGAGCAGCAGAATGAGGAGCTCTGGGTTGGACATGGAGAGAATTGAGAACAAAAAAGCCCCTGACAGAGTAAGGAGAGATGGTGTGGTGGGGACATAAGCTGATGTAGAACAGCCAGCATGGCTTGGTGGGAGCCCTGAGTTATGGGACGTGAGGCCACATTGGTAGGAACCCACCATTCCACACTAAAACTTGGCTTTTGTTCTAAAGACAATAGCCACCTCTGAAGAAACTGGACCCAACGATGACATGATTGGATTCTTTTGACAATCCGACAGGTTATTTGGTTTGAAGACAGGGCAAGAATTCCAGAGAAGGTGTTGGAAGGACCAGTATTTTTACTACTAAGTGTAAACCCCTGAGTTTTTTTTACATGTTTATATGCACCCCTGTGCTTGTGATACCCTGTTACCTTTATGCAGACAAATGTCCTCTGGGCTGGACGGTGGCCTAACATGCCCCGGTCTGTGGTCCATTCTACTCTAGCAGCCTGGAGTGCGGCTCTTACCACACCACTTCTCTCCCTCCTCAAGGAGCCTCTATGGTTTTCCATCGCCTAAAGAAAAAATTCCAGCCTCCATCTCTGCCAAATTCTCACAAGTTCCCTTGACCTGATTCCCTACTTCCTTTTCAGTCTTGGTCAGAGAACCTCTGTCCCATGTGGTCAAAATATGTTCCTCACTCTTCCCATGACCTGGCCCTGGGTTCTCATGTCTCAAGGCTGTTTAGCACCCTTCCCTCTGCCTGTGAGCCTTTCCTTCCGTACCCACCTTCTGCTCACATCCAAATTCCAGCACCCTAGGCTTGGCTCAAATGACACCCCTTCCAGGAAGTCTGTTCCGATCCTCCCAGTCAAATGGTGAGGTCGTCCAGTCTCCACCCCTCCCTAAAATTACTATATTATATTAAAACTGCTGATGATGGGATGCCTGGGTTGGCTTAGTCGGTGAAGTGTCTGACTTTGGCTTGGGTCATGATCTCATGGTTCATGAGTTCAAGCCCTGCATCGGGCTCTGAGCTGACGGATCAGAGCCTGGAGCCTGCTTCAGATTCTTTGTCTCCCTCTCTCTCTGTTCCTCCCCTGTTCGCTCTCTGTCTCTATCAAAAATAAACATTAAAAAAAATTTTAATTGCTGATTAACTGGTTATCAGTTCACTATTAGCCTGTGAATGGCTAGTGGACAATAAGCCAAACTTATCATTCCTGCTTCCTGAACAGAGCCTTTTGCATACAAGATTTTTAATAAATGGGTCTTCTTTGAGTGCTACACATTCAGGCTTCAGCTTCGTTTCGCTCCTAACTCTGTTCTCCTACAGTGTCTTATAGTGGGACACCTAGTCTGTCTTCTAAATGTAAGTCCCATGACTGCTCATGGGCCACAACAGACACCAAGGGTAACTAGAAACCACAGGTGGGACCAAAATCCACATTTATTTCCAGGCTGAGGACACAGGTGATTTCCTTAAAGGTAGTTTCTCTAATATCTAGCTGCAAGTGATTTAACGTAGCCTTCTTTCACTTATCATATAATTAAAATCTCACCCTGAAATTAGGTTCTTGGGCAGATCATGTGTCTTGATCTTGGTTTTAGGAAAGAAAGCGTACACTCCCATTTCTCTCTATCAGGCTGGACACAGGTACAGTTTTATAAATGTTTTCCAAATTGAGCTGGTCTGGACAGAAGTCAAAGAAGAGGGAATTAAACAGCATTCTGAGCACCACATTTCAGAGTCGCATCCTGTAGGCAGAAGAGTGGGAAGGCGTGTGGGAACCCTGAGAAGAATCGGAGAGTTCTGGGGGCATGCATGGTGATGGTGATTCTTATGATAATTCTGATTTAAGGCAAGGAACAGAGACCTACTCACACGGGGTAAGTTCCCATTCGAAATCTTCTACTGTCTTCAGCTGGGGACAAAATGAGGCATAGAAGAGTGTACACTGCTTTGATGGATGTAGCCTTTATAAATTATAAATGAATTTATAATTCAGTTATAAAACCCACAGTTACATCTAGCTTAAAGGCCCCAGCATGGGTGACTTGCTCTGAATGTCACCCCTGCCCCAGGCTCAGCAGTGGTGATAATCTGGACTCAGCCTCATGCCAGCCAGTTGACGATGAGTGAGTTACTGAAGGACGCTGATTCCGAGGCTAGCCCAAATGTTCATCGCTCTCTTTCCCTGAACTGTTCTACCCTTCAATTCACCAACTCTGTAACTGACGTTTCCACATGACTTTCAAAGTTTATTTATTTATTCTGAAAGAGGGGGGTGGAATCCCAAGCAGGCTCTGCACTGTCAGCACAGAGCTGGACATGGGGCTGGTTCCCACAAACCGTGAAATCGTGATCTGAGCCAAAACCAAGAGTCCAACGGTTAACTGACTGAGCCACTCAGGTGCCCCTCCACTTGAAATTCAAATAGTTGTCTCAAATTAAATAATTCCTATACCAACCTTGTGATCCTTACCCCGAAGCAAAACCCTTGACCACACGCTACAGAGTAACATCACCCACCTTATACCCAGGTCCAATCCCAGGGTTTAATGTTTCTCTTTCTCTTGCTCTCACCCTTCCAGCCAATCCACCTTCCTCTTTGAGATGTTACTCCAGGGGCCCCTAGGTGGTGCAGTCGGTTAAGCATCCAACTCTTGTGTTTGGCTCAGGTCATGATCTCAAGATTCGTGAGACTGAGCCCCAAGTCAGGCTCTGTGTTGAGCATGGAGCCTGCCTGGGATTCTCTCTCCCTCTCTTTCTGCCCCTCCCCTGCTCGCTTGCTCTCTCCTCTCTCTCTCTCTCAATATAAATAAACAATTTTTTTAAAAAGATGTTGTTCCATAACCAGTTAAGTGGGGATAATCTCTCCCTTCCTCAGATGATATGAGGATTAGATGCAATGTACGTAAAGCTCCAGGCACACAGAAAGTGCTCAGATGATACCTATTTTCATTACTGTGCCCCCATTCACTGAACAAAAGCCCCCACGCTCCTACATATTCACATAGGCTCTGAAAACGTGCATTACAAAATGAAAGGGAAGAAGGTATGTCCTAGAGTCCAGACTTGGGGGGGCAAATGCTAATGGCTTTGGGTAGGTGAGCAGGAGCTCAGAGTGAGAGCTGTTTGGCATTAAATGAGGGCCCTCTCACACTACAGCTCCAAAGCAGCCCTCTAATAAACCATGACCATAACAGATAAATGGAGATTTAACAAAAAGAAGAAGAAAAAAAGGAAAGGAAAACAAATGTGCTCTTCAATCGAAAGCCATTTTGCTGCAGTTATGCAATTTCAAGTTCAGAATCAGGCATTATGCTTATTTTCATCTCTGATAACTAATACATTAGTCTGCTGCTAGATGCAACTATTATGGGGAAAACAAAATTCAATTCACCTGCATTTGTCACCAGAGTATTGTGTTTGCTACACAAAGGCAGAGATTGAAATGAAAGATGCCTCTTATTGAATTTTAATTTCGAGAAAATGTGACCAATTTCTGGGTTTTGCACACACGGCCAGCCAGATGGTTTGAAGAAGGCTCAGTGTTCAGCATACAATCCACATCTAAGGCACCCAAACACGTTCTGTTTAGGCACATCTGCACCCTGGCCCCACCCTGTTTCATATTTATACCGAAGACCTTTAGTCTTTCTTATTTGTAGACTGTTGAGGCAGATGTTTGCCCCTAATGAATCTGAAGAGCCCCTGAAGTCTCAAATAAGACATTTCCCCTCACTGGTACAGCTCCTGGAAACCCCCATCATAGCTGGCTCTGGGAAAATGTCTGCCCCTCCACAGGTCTCTATCCAATGCAATATCTGGGGTTGTCTGTTACCACTTTATCAAAATCAAATTCTCTATCAAATTATTTTGCTGTAGCACAACAAAGAAAAAGATCACCTTTCCATTGACCTTTCCCTCACGGCAAGGATAAAGCACACACTAGAAGGAGCCATAATCTGTTGATCGTGATAAAACAACAGGGAGGAGGTAAAAGCTCATAAGGAAAATGTCTCCGTTAATTTTGCCTGAAAATGTCAGAAACAAGAACTTAGAGTCAAGGAGACCTGAATTTTGGTCTTTGCTTTGCCTCTGCCTTACCTTGGGACATGGAGCAAGTCCAATTCTTTGTGGTCCACAAAGACTGGCGTAAGGAAATTCACCTGGGGGTGAGGCTGGGATGGAGGGAAGTATTACAGGTACAGGACCCAGGCCAGGGTCAGGCCCAGGATCTTGCAAAAGCAGCTCAATCTTCTTAGGTGTGTTTGGCACCAGGCTCTTGATTTTTGTCTGTTATTTGAACTTCTGTCTCCTCACTGTGCTTGAGAAGCTCTCCACTTTATGAGTCAGGGACAGCCTCTCAATATAAAGGGCAAAAATGCAAGATACCTTTTTTTTTTTTTTTTTTTTTTTTTTTTTTTTACCACCACCATCCCCTTGCATCTAGAGTGATATATGGAACCTAAGTTGTGCCTGAACAGACTCAGGATGTGGTAACTCAAAGATTCAGAACTGCAGAGATTCTATTCTGGCAGGGGGAGGCCATAGTATTGGGGCCAGCACTGAGCCTCCAGGGAGAGTGGCAGCAGAGGGAGAACCAAAGGGTCCAGTCACCCAGTTGTGGTAGGGCGTCCTCCCAACTGGCTCTGTGGTCTTGATTTTGGCCATCATTCTAGGAGCTGCCTGGCAGCCACTGTTCTTATCCCGTTCTTGGTTCCTTCCTTATTTCCACCCTTCCTTCCTTTTCCCACTTATAAAGTTATTTTCAACACACCATAAAATATTGAGATAATATGAGAGACACCTGTTTCACAACCACAAGCTTGATAAAATCTTAGCGTTTTTCTAAGAACTAAAATATTGCAGATAAACTTGAAGCCTCTGTGTATCCCTCTCTAATCCCATTTCCTTTTCTGCCTTCCAGAGATAAACTCTATCCTGAATATAATAATTTTCGTGCAAAGATACATTTTCATTATGTGAAATTTACTAATTTAATAAAATTTATAAATGTCACATATGAATGTGTACACCCACACCCACAGTGACACACGCTAGATATACATGGGTGACTTCTGCTCCAGACAATTTGGCAAACAGATATCCTGAGAAACCCTCTCATTACCAAATATGTAGAACAAGGACGTTTTTTAGTGGATAGATAACTTCATAAAAAAGTGAGGGAAATCAGTAGACTGAGTAAAGCAGGCTGTTGCATCTAATGTGGGTAGGTCTCATCCAATCGTTGAAGACCTGAATAGAACAAAAAGGCTGAGTGAAAGGAAACTGCCTGTGTGATACTTGAGCTGGGACATCAGTCTTCTCCTGCTCTTGGCCTGGGACTTACACTGTCAGCTCACCCGGTTGTCAGGCCTTTGGACTTAGACTGGAACTAACCACCAGCCTCCTGGGTCTCCAACTTGCCCAATGAGATCTTGGGACTCCTCAGATTCCATAATCACATGAATCAATTCCTCATAATAAATCTCTTGAGGGGGCGCCTGGGTGGCTCAGTCGGTTAAGCGTCTGACTCTTGATTTCGGCTCAGGTCATGATCTCACAGTTCATGAGTTTGAGCCCCACATCAGGCTCTGCTCTGACAGCGCAGACCTTGCTTGGGACTCCTCTCTCTCTTTCTCTCTCTCTCTCTCTCTCTCTCTCTCTCTCTCTCTCTCTCTCCCACATGTCCTCGCTGTCTCCCAAAATAAATAAAAATAAACTTTAAAAAATCTCTTGATAAATAGAGACAGGTAGACAGATGGAGCCTACTGGTTTTGTTTTTCTGGAGAACACTGACTAATACAGATTCTGGTACTAAGAGTGGTTCTAGAGGAATAGAATTTTAAGGATGAGTTTTCTTTTCTTTTAGGTTTATTTACTTATTTTGAGACAGAAAGAGAGAATCCCAAGCAGGCTCTGTGCTGTCAGCACAGAGCCCCATGCAGGGTCTCCATCTTATGAACCACAAGATGATGACCCGAGTCAAAACCAAGAGTCAGACACTTAACCAAGTGAGCCATCCGGGAACCCCAAAGATGAGTTTTCTGGGTTTTTTTGTGGGATTTCTGGAATTGACAGTCCATCTGATTAGATTTAAGGACAAGAATGACTATTTCCAGTAGTAAAGAGAGCACTGGTAGTCCACAGCCTGATCTGGCAGCAGAGAAGCACAACATTATCAGCCATGCATATTCCTAATGAACTACTTCTAAGAAGCACAGGGCTGGCTGGCTGTGGATATGATACTTTCAAAAGTTTCTGGCAAAATAATGAACATCATGAGATCGGCTGGTTGCTCCTAATGTCGCTAGACAAAGTGGAGAAAGAAAAAAGATGAGTTCAGAGATTCGAATGCCCAGCGTGAGTGCCACCTAAATGAGGATTTGGACTCATACAAGCTGTAAGAGGGGAGGACAGACAGTCGTCACAGGAAATGTCCAGTGGAGGCTTGGGGTTGTGGTGCGGTGGAGGAACAGCAGTGACAGAACGGGTGGGAGATGAGAGCAATATGGCGGCAGAACAAACACTGGCCAAGTATCTCTTTATTGATGTTGGGTCCAAAGACCCAGGATCACAGGGTTCTCTTCTTCCCTTTTATTACCTACTTATTTCTTGCTTTAGTTTTTATTATTAAATGAAATAAAGCATGTAAAGCCCCCAGTTTTAAGAGAACAGCATTATCCCCCCTGAGGAAGAAGAAACAGAGAGCAAAAAGTAGAATGAAGTACTTAGGGATATGGGTCTGTGGCAGATTCAGAAACGGTCATCTTTGCTCAAGGAGATAATGTGCTCCATGGAAGTCATATCTTGCCTTCTGGGCAGAAGGAGAAAAAAAAAAACACAACCAAAAACTTTGTTCAAATATTATTGTTATAAAGTAATATAGGCTCAGTGGAGACAATGTTCAGAGTAAAGAAAAGAAAATTAGAGATAGAAAAATCATCCATAGACTCAGCACCCAAAGACTTTACTGTTGGTAACATTTCAGGGTGTTTCTTTTCAGATAAAAAATGTAATTTTTAGGGATGTGAAAGACTGTCAATCAACAGAGAGCTGTGGCCACAGGGGACATGAGGGAGAAGAGCCCACGCTGCTTCCTAACTGCCTTCGCACTAAAGTCCTTCTCATCCCCTAGGTGGGGGGTGGGCCAGCTGGGGAGCCTAGTCCCACCCCTCAAGCCCCTGAGGTACAGCCTCTAGTAAGCCCCCCAGGATTAGTTTCCCAGACACCTGTGGGCTTGGAGGAGCTCTGGCCTGTTGCTTGCCGGGGCTCCCTGACTTCTCAGATCCTGCAACAGGGCTGAGCCTTTCCTCCACCTCATATTTCTGCCTAAACATTCGGGCCTGGAATGCATCAATGTGAAGTGTGTGACACAGCTTGGTTTCCCAGGATGGAGGCCAAGCACGGGACAGGGCCCAGAGGGCAGGGAGATATGTATATAAACAGCACGTGGGAGGTCTTGTCACCAGGGCAAGTCTTATCTCTTCCTGATTGGCTCACAGCCCTGAATCCTGGGCAAGATCACCAGTGGCCAGTACCTCTCTCTGTGTGTCACTGAGAGCCAGCGCTATCCCCACTTAGCCCTCATTCACCGCCAGCAGCAGCTGCCAGTCTCCCTGGTAGGAGGAAAAAGCCAAGTATGCAGCCCCCACCTCCAGGAAGTTCAGGAATGAGAAGCTCACTCCTAACCGGGCCATCATCACCTTAATAGCACTGTCCCAATTGACATCAATGCTCAATAAATCTTGGTTTTATTGTTCCACACTAGTGGGCTGGGAGAAGAGTGGTGCACTTCCCCTGGGCCCCCAGGGGTGTAGACTATGTTCCTTTCCATGGAATTCCATTTATAAGGGACCTGCGGCAGATAAAGACAGTGGGCATCAGGACCCTGGACTAGTCTCTGTCTCTCTCTATGTCTCAGTTTCCCATCCGGGAAATAGGGAGGGGCTGCTATGCTAGTGAGCAAGGTATCTTTAGCACTATTATCAAGGGTTCAATGACTGCATAAGGGATGAGGATTTGCTCATGATCAGGTTCGAATCTTGGCTGCCCGGTATGACTAGAGGCCAAGATCTCACTTCCCACATGCATGTAATGTACAAAATTAGGACAAGAGTTTCAACTTCACCAGAGCAACGTGATACTGAAGAAAGGCTCTCAGTAAAGAGAAATATGGACACATCTGACCAAGGAACCACTTTCTCTCTTCTGAGAGGGCTTGAGCTGCTCCTGTCCCACTGAAACGGTGATTCCAACAGCTTACATCTACTTGTAACAAGTCATGGGGGTTTGTGGAAGCCTTGACCTCTGGGCCCATATCAAGACCCTCACTGAGAGGAGATGTGGGCGAGGCCCTAAGTAGGGCAGCCATCGTTTGCAATTTAAATTTTTCTAGTAGTGGGGTACCTGAGTGGCTCCATCAGTTAAACATCTGACTCTTGATCTCAGCTCAGGTCTCGATCTCAGAGTAATGAATTCAAGCCCTGCACGGGGATCTGTGCTGGATGTAAAGCCTACTTAAAAGAAAAAGTTAAAAATAAAATTTTCCAGTAGTTACATTTTTGTAAAAAGTAAAAAGAAACTAGTGAAATTAATGTTAATACAACCTATTCAACCCAATGTATCCAAAATATTACTTCAACATTTAATGACTATAAGAAATACTAATTTGAGTTTTGTGCCTCATTTTCTCACCCTCAACTTTCAAACTCTTGAATCCTTGTGTAATTACAGAATATCTCAATTCAGATGGTAAATTTTTATTATCAATGCTCAATCTGTACTTAGCCCTCCTTTCTCTCTGAGTCTGTTTATTTAGTGACTTCTCAGGACTCAGAAGATCAGAGCTGCTGCCTGGGTTGCAGAGGACAGAGTGGAACAGCACATTTTCCTGTCTTTCCAGGAGCATCCTTAGTCTTGGCCACCAGGTCCCATCTCAGAACTTTTGCTTGTCCCTTGCCTCCTGCCCGGAACACCCTTCCCCGTTCGTCTCCACCTACTTCAAGTTCAAACGTGCTTCACACCCAAGCGCTACATGGTCTTTTCCAGTCATTTGGTCTTCACGTGTCCAGAATGCCAACCGTGTTCCAACACGTGTCCTTTGTTCATCCTTGGAAACACCATGTCTTTTATTTGCACCACTGTATTTTTCCCTTTCCAGTTAAACTGGATGAAAGCTGGAACCTGTTGAGGGCTTCATGTCCCAAGAGGCCCTCCCACGTCTGCCATCCTCGCCAACACCCGATGCGGCAGACAACTCGTGGTATGAAATGTTGACTGAGCTCAGTCTCTATTCTCAAGGGGATCATATTCCAGCCCAATGCCTTGCTCCTAAGAACACAGATATTAGCAGTAACTCACTTTGTGAACACTCAAAGGCTTAAAAGGCACCTCTGTGTGACACTTTGATAATAATCCTCAAACAGTTCTAACTCCTTGCCTCTGAAACTCACCTAACATCCCCTTCCCAACAGGCTCTTTCTAAGACCCCCTACTTCTTTTCTCCACACCCCATGCCACAATTTGGCATTACTTTATTTTTTCTTTTGTCTCTCTCCCCTACTAGAATAGAAGTCCCACAAGGGCAGGAAGCACTTGTATCTCCCTCTGCCAGCACTATGCTTCATCCCTAGAGAGCACCCCCTACATTTGTGGTGAATGAATGAATCAGCTCATTAATGTGTGACAAGCTTCGCATAAGGCTTTCTCGACATCAGCTTTCTCCAATAGAAATAGAACGTGAGCCATGTTTGTCATTTTATTTTATAATTTTTTTAACGTTTATTTTTGAGAGAGGGAGAGTGCGTGTGGGGGAGGAGCAGACAGAGGATCTGAAGCAGGCTCTGTGCTGACAGCAGGGACCCCAATGTGGGGCCCAAACTCACAAACCACGAGATCATGGCCTGAGCCGAAGTCGAATGCTTAACTGACTGAGTCACCCAGGCATCCCAATGCTTGTCACTTTAAATTTTGCAGTAGTTACATTTCAAAAATGTAAAAACAAGCAGGTGAAATTAATGATACTATATTTTATTTAACCCGATATATTCAAACTATTATTGTAACACAAAATGAATATAAATCATACGGTTGAATTTTTTTAGCCTTAACTTTGTTTTGGAAATCCGGGGTTTCTTTTACAATGAATTTCGGTTGGCGATACCTGATCTATATTTAGATCTCATAACTGTGCAGTTGAAAAAGCAGATTCATACACCCAAGTTGCTCCAAACACACTTAAAAGTTTTCCAATCACTGAATCAAGTAATGATTTTTTAATTTAAATTTAAATCAATTCGAATGAAATAAAATGGAAAATCCAGTCCTTCTGTCTCCTCAGTCACAGTTCCAGGGATCCATGGCTTCCATGTGGGGAAGCAGAGGCCTAAACGGTACCGCTAAGACTGAGCTGAATTGTGTTGTTGCTGTGATTATCATTCTCCAGTAGTGCCCGTCACGTCTGGGGTAACAGTCAAAATCCTGACAGTGGCCCTCAAGGCCGCCAGCTGCACCACCTACACGTCCATCCTCATTCTTGCTTCTCTCCCCCTTGAGGACCCTACACCCCCACCTCACCTCCTCACGGTTCCTCACACTCCCCAGACCTCCTCTCAGTTCAGGCCCTCCGCCATGATGCTCCCACGCCCTTCCCCAGTAGCATCCTGAGCTACCCTCACTCCCTTCCGATCGCTCTTCAAAAGCCACCTTCTCAGGAAGTCCTTGCCTGGCCAGTCTGTTCTGAAGTGATGACTCCACCCCTACTGATGCTTCAGTTCCTTCTTCCCTGGACATCTGACTCCTTGGCAGTCAGTTAGGTGACAAACTCTGTATTTTACTTTTTTGAGATGTTTATTATCTTACCTCCTCGCCCCATAGAATGTCAGCTCTATGGGGGTAACATTTTGTCTGTTTTGTTCACTGCTGGATCCCTAGCCCTTAGGACTTCATTTGTGGAAGGAAGGAAGGGAGGAAGGAAGGAAATGTATAAACATACATTTATGTCATCTGGTGACATTATTATCTCCATTTTACAGATACAGAAACAGGATCCAGATGTCACAATGATGAGCCCAAACATAAAATGGTCAAAATAACTATAATGCAGGTTTTACTCCAAATTCCATGTCATTCCCATCATTCAAGCTGCCTTCAAAAATTGCTGCTTGTCAGATACCTTCAGAAAGGGGATTAGAATCTTATAGAACACTTGAGAAATACAAATCCTTCAAAGAGCATGTCAACAAGCCAATTAATAACTGTAAGATACCCACACGTGGGCCAAATCCATTCCCTTTGTTTTGTACATTCCAAACATGCACTGTGCTGTCACAAGTGGAAATCTGAGACAGCTTCCCTTTGGATGAAATTGATACATGCCCACCACTGCCCCTAGTGGATGCTACCTGTAACAGATGTGGTGGTAGGTAACTGGCCCCTCCGCCCTTCCTTTCAACCATGTCTAGCCCAAATCTCAAACTTGAAGTCACACAGTTACATTTGTAAATATTTATGTGGATGGCAAATTTCCTTTAGGAGCAATATCGTTCCCAACAGGAACAATCAAAACACAGCTTACAATGAAATAACTACCAAGTATCAGATGCTAATTTTTTAACACACATGATCAGATGCAGTCCCCTAATAACCCCATACGCACCGTCGTGCCCATTTGGCAGATGAGGAAAACTGAAGCTCAGGGAAGTAACTGCATCATGGTCCCACTATTAGGAAGTGATGGAGTCAGAATTTAAATCTAAACCTATCTGTCTGTTATTGTGTCCATAGCAAACTGTTTCACCACCCTGAGAGCTCTGAGAAACCCATAATCAAAACTTCTGGAAATAAGATAGAATTAGTCCAACAAGCCAACTTAAGACCCATTCATTTCTCAGATAAATTCACAAATTCATTTGCAAATATGTAGAATCTTGTAGCAATTACGTTGCTTCAAATTTGCTTAATGAATGACAACTCAGCAAAGCAGAAATTCAGCTCAAAGACCCTTTTATTAATATGTTTCTCTCTATAAATCTACCAATGCGTCAAGACAGCGATAACAAATCATTAGTAAGACAACACCTTCCTGAATCTGCACATTTAGGTCCCGACCTTGGGATCCACAGAGTCTGGCACAAACACATTGCCTTAGCTTCCCTTCGCATCAGCAGTGACAACCAGGGCGAGACTAATTCAGCCCAGGCGCTATGTTGACGATCATTTGTTTTTAAGTGACACACATATTTCATATTCTCAATGCACGATCGACCTGTGTGAGTGTCGCCATTAATATTCACAACGTGGCTGTGACAAACAGAAGCACGTTCACAGGGCTATTCACATTTTTAGTTTTTCAAGGAAAAAGAACAGGCTGTTGCTAAGACCCTATTGGTAACACAACAAAAGCCCCCTGCAAATAAGCTTAAGCAGAAAAAAGGAAATACATAGGCATGATACCCTCATAACTCAAAAACAGGCAACAAAGGCAGGCCTCAAGGAGTGCTGGAAGGAGAAACAGAAGACCAGTCAGCAACACAGGCCACTGTATCTCCCCACCTTCGCTTCTTTCCAGATAATCCCTATACCTTCTCTTTCCCCTCTCTCTCCCTTTACAGGGCAGCACCCATCTGTTCATGCACAGAACGGCCACCAGGGCTCCATGGTTTATGTGCCTGCAGTTTGAACAACATTCTAACAACTGCTAAGTACAAATCTTCAGGGAATACATTGAGAAGAACCAGTTTTGTTCATGTGATCTTCCGTGGTCCCAGGAGATCACACCCTAGAGAATATCTGTGGGGTAAGGTCAATATGAGAGACATGTTTGGTCTCTGGGTAGATGAACCCCCGAAAAGTTATCACCCACCAGTGTGACTAGTCTCAGGAAGTTCTTAGTCAACAGTAATTTTCTCAAAATTGCTTCTTCTTCCCAGTACTCACTTATTCAATAAACACTTATTAAATGCCCACTAAGTGCCAAGCAATCAGCCCTACCCAAAGGGCGTGCAATCTGGAAGGAAACACTATCAGGCATTTTAAGGCTGTGTGGAAGTTAATATAATCGGACAAATCATGGGATATAATGGGCGAACATATATAATTCAGCCCAAGATGGGGAGGGTGGGTGAGTGGGGTTGTGGGTGGGGGTCGAGCAGGAATAGGATGTCTCCCAGAGGAGGAAAGAATGACCTGACATTTGGAAGATGAATAAAAATTAATGAGGCTATAAAAGAACAGAGTGGGTGATTCTGGATAAAAGGAATGTGGAGGTAGAGACGCCAAGTTGTCAGGAAGCAAGAAGCTGGGAGAAATCTAGGGATTCGGGCTGGAAAGCTAAAATGAGGTCAGCACATGAAGAAACTTGCGTGCCAAACTACAGACCTTGCAAATGTTTCAACAGTTCTAAACATTAACTTAATAGAACCAAAGACAGCCTGCCAAGAAGGTAAATTTAGTAAATGTTGCCCTTTATAAGTTCCTTTTGGAGAGTCACAATTCACATCGGCATATTAAAGGCTCTGAGAAGCTTTGTAACAAACACACAACAAAAGCACCCGGTTAACTTTGTTTAACCCGGGGTTTCCCAAATGTATCAGACTATGAATGTCATTCCTAGCTCATCCCCTGTGAAACACTCACCAATCCAGTTGGAGAGAGGCAGCTCTGAGGCAATGGGGAGACTCCTGGAGGGTTTTAAAAAGCAGAGTGAAATGATACCTCTATGCTTTAGAAATGGCCTACAGCCTGCTGCAGAGAATGGAACCAAGAAGTGTAAGCCAAGATGCTGGGAGACTTGTTAGGGGCTGCTCTAATGATCTAATGGAGAGAGGATGGGGACCTAAAGTGAGGTAGGGGCAGTAGAGATGCTATAGCTGGGAACAATCATGGTTGTCTAAGATCCTAAAGCAAATGGCTGCTCCGTGACAGGCTACATTTAGGAAAATAAAAAATGAGCACGAGACGGAACTTTATTATGGGAGCCAAGAATGGAAACACTAGCAGGGGGCAGGACAATTACCAAGCAGTGACCGTAACTCTCCAGCTTATAAAGGATCTGACATTTCAAAAAGGACAATGTCCCTCTGCTGTGGAACTGTACAGCCTGCCCCCTAGGAAGGACCGCCCCGAGCAGTCCTGACTGCTGGCCTGGTTTACAGACCAATCCAGTTCAACAGAGGTTTGCTCGTCAAAGAGCAAGTCTGCAGTGGACAACCAAAAGAGAAACTGAATGGCAGGCTGCAGAATTTACCCCTTCTTCCTCATGCACATTTTAATTAAGCACTTATTATGTGCTAAGTTTATCCAGATACTTTGAAATTTTCTTTTTCGGTGTGTCCGTCAGATGTCGCTAGATTACAAGCTGTCCCCAAACTTAGTAGCTTCAAACAACAAAGATTTATTATCGCTAGTGATTATATGGGTTAGCTGGACTCACCGGGTGGTTGTTCTATCCATGTGATATCAACAAGAGTCACTGTCATCTGAAGGCTTAATGGGGGCTAGACCAGCCATGACGGTCTCTCCACGTAGCCATGCCACTGGCAGGTGGTGCTGGCTGTGAGCTGGGAGTTCAGCTGGGGCTCTTTTCTAGGATATTTGCATTCTCTTCTACACAGCCTCTCCTGTGGCTAGGCCTGGACTTCCTCAAAACATGGTGGATGGGTTCCAAGCCCCAACTCACATGTGGTTACCAAGATCTGCTGTCACACATGCCAAAGGCCCATTGGCCAAGACATGTCCCATAGCCAAGTCT
Source organism: Acinonyx jubatus (assembly GCF_027475565.1). Taxonomy (NCBI): domain Eukaryota; kingdom Metazoa; phylum Chordata; class Mammalia; order Carnivora; family Felidae; genus Acinonyx; species Acinonyx jubatus. Next base: position 20,058,529 of record NC_069396.1, on the reverse strand, counting down.
AGTATCTATGTGAGAGGGACCATGAATACTGGGAAATGGTTCCTAACAACATGTATAATACGTAGTATATGTAAAAATATACCACACTTTACAAATTATACACGGTACATACAATAAACCCTAGGATGAATTCCTGTATCTGTCTACATTATTTTAGGATGAAATAAGGTCTAACTAAAAAAGAGTTCTCAAGAGAAACCAACACCAAATGCACAGATATAGAAAAATAATGTGAGTAATTAATTTAAAAAGCAGAGATTTGGGGGGCAGTGGGGCAAGGTTCATTCCAAGGCCTGTTTCATCTTTTCTTAGATGTGTGTTTTAGTAAGCTATTTGTGCCCGATTCCTCATCTGAGAAGTGGAAGTAGTAAAAGCTGCCTCGCAGGGCGATCAGGGGGATTTAAAATAGCGATACGCCTGTATGTAAAATAAATTTAGTGTCACCAGTGTAACAAAGCAGACATATTCATGTCTTTCTGTTCCTTTTGAACCTTTATGCCTCCATGTAAATATATCAATCTGCATCATTTTAATCAAAGTGTGCACAAAATTATATTTTGATATTATACGTATTTTAAATCAGTCCGTGTTTCTACATTGGCTTTGTGTTTAGCCTTTTTAGTTGATGCGAAGTATTCTGTATGTCGATGTACGATAGCGTAACCCATCTCCTATATTTGTGCATTTGTGTTACTTCTTGTTTTCACTCCTGTATATTACACGAATGAATCCCGTTTAAACTGTTCCTCTTTTGAGATTATTCTCTTGGGGTGCCTGGGTGGCTCAGTCGGTAGCATCTGACTCTTGATTTCAGCTCAGGTCATGATCTCACGGCTCGTGAGTTGGGAGTCGCATATCAGGCTCCACACTGACAGCACGGAGCCTGCTTGGGATTTTCTCTCTGCCCCCCACCCCCCGCTCATGCTCCCTACCAAAATCAATAAATAAAACTTTAAAAAAGAGATTATTCTCTTGTAGTAATTCTTAGAACTCATATTCTAAGGTAAAAAACATGCGAAAATATTTAGAATTTGATATGCACTGCTAAATAGTCCTCCAAAGCGGGTGTGCCTGTACCAACACAATGTCATCAACCGTGGGCTTTTATAATTTCCTTTGTTTTATTCTGTTTTGATTCTTGTTTGACAGAGATAAAGTATATGCTCTACCTTCTGTCCCAATCTCAGGGTGTCTCTGTCATATCGTGCAGTTACAATATGAGAGTGTGCTAATGTGTGTACTGTGAAATTCTTCCAGAGATTTTTTAAAGATGTATGAAGTAACTATTATTACTTCCATTTTTTTAATGAAAAAGAAACTGATGTAGACACTTTGAGTACTGAAAGAGTCTGGTCAAGTCTGGAGTAGCTTTACTGATTTTTTTTTTTTTTAATAGAGAAGCACACATTTTCTCCTTCATCAGTTTTCACCCTGAGAAGTAAATAACCATTCATTCAGAAGAAAACAAATGCTTAATAGAAGGCAATCATGTGAACGTACTGGACTGGATGCTGGAGGGAGCTGGCAGCAGGAAGTGACAATACTATACACGTGCAACCCACCTTTGTTCACGTGCATTGCAACAACACTCAGAAACTGTAATTTCTCTTTTTTTATGTTTTTTAATTTATTGTTGAGACAGAGATAGACAGAGCATGAGCAGAGGAGGGGCAGAGAGGGGGAGACACAGACTCCCAAGCAGGCTCCAGGCTCTGAGCTGTCAGCACAGAGCCCAAGGCAGGGCTCGAACTCACAAACCGAGATCGTGACCTGAGCCAAAGTCGGACGGTTAACCGACTGAGTTACCCAGGCGCCCCCAGAAATTGTAATTTCTGAGACTCATGTAGGAATCCAAAATATTAATTGAACACATGCTATGTGCAAGCCAAGGCTCCCCGTGCTGGGGATGTTCAAGGTGGGTGAGATGCCTTCCCTGGAAGAGGATGTGGAAGGGAAGTGCAGATGTTAGGGGCACCTACTACGTGCCTAACACAGTGTCAGGTCAGGAACTGTCCTGATGCTCTCCCGGGGACAGCGCTAATCCCATGAAAATTCACATAAGAAGGATTAAAAGGCTCAGGGGCATGAGGTTGGCCCTTTGCTGGAGGTAATCAAGTCTGTTGTGGAATGAAAGGGCCTGAGCAGGTCCTTAAGCGACAGAAAGGACTCAGCCTTGCAGGGGTGAGAGGCAAGAGCAAGAGGCAAGCCGGGGAGGGGTAGGCGCTCACACATCAGCTTGGCAGGAAGCTTTTCCCCCTTCCATTCCTGAAATGCCTCTCTTCTGAATACACACGGGGTGACACCAGTCACTGGACCAGGACCACACCCATTCAGGGGCAATTCTGAGTTAAGGGCTGTGGTCTGGACCTCCTCCAAGCCGAGCTGCTGTAGAACAATTCGGAGAAGATAAAGCAGGATACAATTTCCTGCTAGTTTTGCACGCTTGGCTCTCCATGAGCTCTCCCACACCTGCCAGACGATACAACCAACTGGGGCACTCTGTGGGTCCTTGGCCCACTCACCCTAGAGACTTCGATTTGGTGGGTCTGGGGAGGGAGCAGAATCCCAGGGGTCCCCATGACCCACATCTGCACTGACACCACGATGCGCACCTCTTAAGGTAGCAGTTCTCAAAGCCACAAGGACCCAGGGCCCTGGCAAACCAAGCACAAACGCTGGCTCTTCACCCCAGAATGTCTGCTTCTGCAGCTCCGCCATCATACCGTGAGTCCCCGTGCCAGTGGTCATGCCTCCCGAAGTTTGGGAGCCACCGCTCTGAATGCCCGGTGATCTTCCAGAAAAGTGAGGACATCAAAGCAAAGCACAGTGGACACAGTCACAGGGGCCCTAACTCTTTCTCCCTGGGGCAATGTCAGGCCTCTCTGAGCCTCAATTTCTCCACCTGTAAAAGGGACGAAATGATCCCGGCCTCACAGGGTTGCTGGGATGCAGAATGAAATGACGGCTGTTTAAGGTCTGATGCCATGCCAGGTACTCAGGTACCAGAAGGCATGTGCAGAATGGTCAGAGCTTCCTCAAAGAGGGGGCCTGAGATAGACTTAAGGGGTCTAATTAATAAGAAAAGGGGAGTTCATGGGGCATTCTGAGGATGGGGGTGTAGAGAGCTAGAACAGAAGCTGAAGATCAGGATCAGAAGTGAGCACAGGACATTCCAGCCACGGGACAGGGAGGGAGAGAAGAGGAGACTAGAAAACAGTCGTGTTACACTGGGTCTTGCCAAGACCTGCACTGCACACGTGCAGACACGCTGCAGACCCCACAGCGGGAAGCTTCCCCTACATGCAGCTAGTATCTCCGGGCAGCCGAGATCAGAACAAGAAAGCTGTGTGCCTGGCTGCACACAAGATTACCTTCACCTTCCTGGTTTCAGTTCACGTTGGTCACATTAATTCACCCTTCTTGAGCTGAGTGTCATTCTTCAGGCTCAGTGGCAGCCCAAGGGAGCACTATAGCACACAGTTTGGCATGTCCGGGCCCCTAACAGATGGCCACCTTTCAGCTTCCTCGGGACTCCATCCACCTAACCTGGAAATTTCTTGCTCAGGTGATCTCATATCAGACATGATGCTGTCACTTACATGGCACCTAATCTGCTGACCGATAGAAGTTTCCTCACTGTGGCATCTTCTCTGTCAGCCTGGGATCCTCAGGTGGGAATAGGATGGGGGCTATTTTGTCCCCCTCTCGATGGTGGCGGAGGCGGGAAGAAGCTGTTTGGAGGGAGTGGCTCTGAGAGAAGCCGGATCCCAGAAATGTTGCCAAGCACTCAAGTCTCTCATTCTGAGGGGCTCCAAAGCCAGCTGCCCCTTCCATGGCTTGGTTATTTAAGGTCCACTATACTCTGAGCTCTGCCATGACTGGGATTTCCATCGGTTTTGATAACCACTGTGTCCCTAGCAGGTAAAATAATTTCAGGCCTATCATGGACACTCAACAGGTACTCAATAGGTTGGCTTCATTCTCTAATACTGTCAGCTAAAGCAACCCGATAGTCCCTCCCCATCAGCAGTACTCGCCAAATCCCGTGCCGGGAGAATCTTCTATCAGTTCCAAGGGTTGGCGTCAATGTTTCTCTCCCAACCAGACACCTGGCGTGACTTGGAGGCATTCTGCACATTGACGTAGCCAGGAAGTCCCCTTCTTCCGCCTTGCCTCCGTGTGACGCTAGTCTCAACTGCCGGAAGTAAGACCCTGTGAGGGCTGCGTGCTGCCCTTCACATCACCACTGCCGTCCCTGGGCTTCAAAGGGGCTCCGACAGAACTGACCGGGGCACTGGGTGTGCTCTGACATGTAATCAGGAACTGAGCTACTGCTCAAGGACCCTGATTCTGGCTTCAGATTTTGTTTTGTTTTTACGGAGTTTTTGTAGGTCTGGCTTTTTTTTTTTAAATAAAGTTTATTATAAATGGGTTTGGGTTTGACACGGAACCTAATCCCTGTGGAAGAACTTAGGGATGCCTGCAGGCCAGGGGAGAGAGAAGGATGAGGCTGTTCCTGTAGAGGATCCCCCCACTCCCACTTCCTTACTGCCCCAGTGTGGACAGGAAGACAAGAGCCTGAAAGGTCCAGATCCTGCCTCTGCTGTCCAGAGGTGGAGAGAAGGTGGAGCCACGTCCCTGCCTCAGGCATGGCGTTCAGGACTGATAGAGGTGGCTTGGCATTGAAAGAGAGGCAGGTCAGTCCTTCCCCAGCACAGCAGCCCTAGTAGCACTGGAGAGCCCAGGGCTCTACTTCAACATGGCCCGGCTCCTATGGCCACCCCATACCCCACACCAAAGTCGGTAGCCTCTTCCCAGACCCAGTAAGGTTGGTACTTAGCACTCATCAAAGGAATTCTGGATAGAACCCAAAGCACTTACAGAACATTGATTTGAGGAGGGACAACCTGCATGGAGAGGTAAGGGGGTCTCCCCAAGGGCCCACGGCCCCCACCTGACCTCACAGGGCCAGCAGTACAGTGCCAGTGTCTCTTTCTACCAAACATTGTTATCTTTTTAATGTTTATTTATTGGAGAGGGAAAGAGAGAAAGAGGGGGCGCATGTAAGCAGGGGAGGTGCAGAGACGTGGGGACAGAGGATCCAAAGTGGGCTCTGTACTGACAACAGAGAGGCTGATGAGGGGCTCGAACTCACAAACTAAGAGATCATGACCTGGGCAGAAGCTGGATGCTCAACCATCTGAACCACCCAGGGGCCCCCCACCCCACCCCAGCTGAACTCTGTTATTAAAAGCTACTATTAAGGTGCTATTAGGGAAATGGGACACAATGATGTTGCAAATAGGCATATATTTCATATTTTGAAAAGGGTGTGTGAACTCTTCCAGCCTGCCTGGAACACACGTGTCCTCCCAGCCGGGAGAAGGCAGCATCCCAGCCACAGGAGCCTGGCCCTCCATGAAGGGAAGGCCATTTCCTGGACCATGTTTCTCCCAGAGCTGAGTTTTGATGAGGCGCTCCCCCAGACCTGATACTCCTACAGCATTGAGGGACTGCCTGAAGAAGGGGGTTTACTGTTTAACAGAGGCAGTGCACAGAATACAAGAGGCTGTGGGTCTGAAGGGTCCCCCTGTGTCCGCAGAAGCAGCAGGTGTCCTGGTGATGGAAAGTGAGAGAGGGAGGGAGGGAGGAAGAGAGGGAGAGAGAGAGAGAGAAGTAGGAGGAGGAGGGAGAGAGACAGAGAGAGGAGAGGGGGACAGGAGGGTAGGACAGGGGACAGAAGGGAAGGAAGAAGCTTTCAGGCGACATATTTCTTCCTGAGCCCCAGTCCCCTTTCAGACTTTTACTTCCTGACAAAGATATGGAACAACCATAGAAGAAGAAATCTCCTTTTCCAGAGTCACTGACTTATTTACTACCTACCTACTGAACTCCGCCTGCGGGGCAGGCCCCATGGCAGACTCCGGGCTTGGGCCGATGAGGGTCAGGGCCACCATGCAGCTGCCTGGAGCACCGCCCGCCTGCACTGTAACTCTTGCTGTCAGGCAGAAGCCAGAAGTCTAACATCTTTTCCAGACTTCCTCACAGCTGGAGATCCAGATGTGGCTTCTTTTTCCCCTGTTCGTCCCACGCATCAGAATCAAGTCACATCGAGAACAGACAGGCTACCGGCATTTTGCTGGTGTGGATCAGGGCAGCGGGGCGGCTGCGGGGCCTCCATCAAAAGGTGGCTTCCCGAGTCCCTCAGCAGCTCCCCAAGCTGACCATTTCCTGCCTGTGACAGAGATGGCAGTGGCCTTGCGGCCCCAACTCTGCCGTGATGCTTTGGGAATGGCCCCCAGAAGCCCAGTCTGTTGTCTGTTTCTTCAGACCTATTAATGATTTTGTAGGAAATTTAATACCTGACTGCTGGGGCGCCTGGGTGGCTTAGTCGGTTGAGCGTCTGACTCTTGGTTTCAGCTCGGGTCATGATCTCACAGTTCATGAGTTCAAGCCCCGTATTGGACTCTAGTGTAGAGCCTGCTTGGGATTCTCTCTCTCTGCCTCTCCTCTGCTTGCACTGTCTCTGTCTCTCCCAAAATAAATAAATAAACTTTAAAAACATACCCTGACTGCTAAGATATATAATAAGCTACAATGAAGTACATAGAAGACACAGTCAGTGTCCCTACCAATAGCAACCCAACCAGGGATGTTGGTAAATGCTTGAGCACCTGTTCTTTGGAGGGAAAAAAAGTCCTGAGATCATTGACCAATTTCCACGGTGCGAATATTCCGAGTGGCTGATGTACATACACATCATCGTATTCTATTTTCACCATATGAATATGATAACCTCAAGAGCGTAGAGAATTGAAAAATGTAGTTAAATAATTAGATAAGATGTATTTGTTACCTTTGCCTTTCATATAATTTATTTAATTATGGGTTTGTAAAATGCAATTTTTAATAATGGCTGTGTTTCACGACCAGCTAGCAAAAATTCTTAAAGACTCGACACTGGGCTCTCAGACAGTGGCATAAGCTGACTCCAGCATGTCAGGGATCCCCACCCTCCCCAGAGGTCCCTGGCAGGTAGTTCCTGGTCTTCCAGTGGCCTTCTGTGTCTCTCCCAGAAGGGTTTTCCCTGGCAAAGGCAGCATGATTGGCCCAGTCCAGAGGCACGAAGTGCCAGAGAATTCGTACCCAGAAGAGGCTGTCCACCGGCCAAGAATGAGGGTGATGCATAAACACCCAGTTTCTCCCCAGCACTAGTACAATTTTGACATACGCACCTGGGTTCTCAGAGTTCCCTGGGGAGAGTGCCCACGTGCCCACAGCAGCAGCAATTCATTAATGCACCCTAAATGGTTTTCCTCCTTCCCCGCCTCACCTCCCCGCTCATGCCACATGATTCCTGTGATCACTCCCCAACTACACGACTCGCACCAAAATTCTTGTTCCAGAGTCTGCTGTGGGGGAATTCACACTAATAGAAGGTGGGATTCATGCTACAATATAAGCAAAACAGCTAGTATAGGCTAGGCACAAAAAAGGATAACCACATATGCTCTATATCTTTCTGTGAACACTTACAGGGCATGACAATCACTGAGAACCCTGTGAAGTGGGTCCGCTGGGGTACACTGAATCTGACATCAGCATCACGACAAGGTGCGGGCAGCTGGAAGAACGGGACCAGGCCACTCCCTAATAAGAACCACACAGTGTAAGTGTTTCAGGGGACCTTAGAGATCTCTTGGTCTCTGGAGGTCCCTGTCCACTGTGGCCAGCGTGGCCTCCTGGCCAGAAGCGCCGTCAATAGAAAGATGTGGAAAAACTGCACGTGTGCTCCCCACAGGCCCCTCACCCCCTTCCTCCAGGGCCCTGGCATCAACTCAGCTTAGGAGGTTGCTAGGTGACAGTGCCCCGGGCAGCATTGGGAGAAATTTTGAAGCTGGAACCACAACATGTAAAAGGAATGGATACAGTGGGGCCCCAGGACCATCAGAATGTATCTCCGGATCAGCAGCCACCATGTGGCCGCAGAGGAGTGTGACTTACTTCAAGGAGCAGTGAAGCCTTGGGCCCATCCACGCGGGGGGAATCACGCCTACACTGCGGTTGAGGCACCATAAGCAACTTTTCCTAACCGTCAGCAAGCCTGTGATGGGGCAGAGAAGGAGCGTTATGCTCTCACGCTGCGGGGCTGGAGGCACATACCAGGTACGGTGTCACCCAGAACCTGCTACAACAAAGTGGGGGTATTATTCTCATTTTCAAATGAGTCCACTGCTGAGGCTCGGTATGGTTCACTGATATGCCCGAGGTCACATAGACTGGTAGTAGTGCTGGCCTTTGAACCCAATTCTGGTTGTGCAATCTGAATTTGAGGATTCTCCTACTCCACAGAAGCCTGCTAAAAATCACTGGAATACCACAGTAAGGCAAAGACATGTCAAGTTCATGGTGTGCTCAAGAACTGCAACTGATACAGAAGGGCACAGGGCAAGGATGGCCTGGATTAGTGGGAGGGCAGGAGGTGAAGAGCCCTGAGGGCCAGACTAATAGGTTTTGTGTTGGTTCAGTGAGCAATAGGGAGTCATAGCTTGACAGAGGGTGAGTCCCTTCGCTGAGCTGAAGCAAACCCAGAGCCTACGCCTGCCACTGATTAACAGATAGTATTCAAGGCAGGCAGAGCAGAGAGAATTACTCTGGAGAACCCAGGTTCTAGGAGGTCAAAGCCAAGAGCCAAAAGTTAGAACCAGAGATTCAAATCAAGATTTGAGGGTGAAGGATAGATGCCACACCATAGACAGAAGACAAGACCAGAGAACACACAGGGACAGAGGGGCAGGGACATTGTGAAAATGAGGTGCAAAGTGGGAAAAGGGGGAATGGAGATGAAAGTTGTGGATGTTGGCCATCAGCGAGCCAAGGGTGTGACCAGCCTCTTTTTGTTGGCTATTGGACACAGTTATTGGACACAGGTTCACTGGCCAAGAGACCCAGATTGGACTGGAGGTACATAAGCCAAGAGTGGTTTCTCTGCTATTTATGGGTTTTTCTGTAGGAGTCACATGGTCAGAGGGCTATGAATATAGGAAAGTGTGGAAACGTGGGGAGGAAATTCAGCACAGATTGTCAAAAGTGTGCACGCAGGACTCAGAATGGGAACCTGGTATGGCCTAAGCCCCAACAGGTCATATATCTGTGTGGATACATGGATGGGGTAAACCAGCTTGAGACTTCTCAGTGGCACAATACTCAAAGCCTAAGGCAGGACTCAAGCTGGAGTGGGCATTGGTGTCATCTAGAACCATGACCATATGTCCTTAGATAAGCACCCTCTTTCTGGGTGAAATTTCTCTTTCTTCACCTGCAAACGGGGCTCTTCCTGATCTGGCATCTGCCCGGTGCATCTTACCACCAGACAATCTAGGGAATGTTGCAGCCTCCCCTGTTGCTTCTGGAAAGTTCTAGAGGCTTCCTAGAGGCTGCCCATGCCTCTTGACCGGGCTTTGAAGGATGTGGAGAATCAGAACAGTAGAGCATTGATGGCAGGAGTGGGTCTGCGGGAGGCTGGAGAAAAAGCAGAAGCAAAGCAAGGTGATGAGAAAACACCTGATGGCTTGTGGGACAAGGACACTGACAGGTGAGCCTGGAAAATGAAGCCTGGTGGGGCACGTCCATGTGGGACGATGACAAAGAAGAACATGACTTAGAGAGGTAGGCATGTGTGGACAGATTGCCGAAGGCCTTGAGGATTACATCAAAGAATTAAATTATGTGCGTAATGAGGCATCCATGGGCGGGGGTGCCGGGCAGGTCGCCATTTGCACTGGAAGAGCAGTCCTGAGGGAGTTTGCTGAGAGGTCATGGGGGCTGGGAAGAGATGGACCAGAAGTAGCCCCCGAGGCCGTGTGTTGTCCAGTGGGTGGGGGGCAGGGGGTGCTGCTGCAATCACCTAATTAACAAAGTGCCCACGGCAACAAGAATGGCCTGGCCCTAGAAGAAAATTCAGGAGACGCCCTTTCTTGTTGTTGTCTATATATTCTGGGCCCACATATTAAACTCTGGTAGTCATTCCACAGAAGTCACGCAGAGCCACATCCTAGAAAATCCTTGGCCAGATAAAGACTTCAGGTCAAAAAAGAATTTAAACCTCTTTTCTGCCTGTGTCGCCTGGTGAAAAGGAGCCTGTCCGGCCCAAACTCAGCGCCTTGTCTTTTTAATTCAAGCGCAAATGGACTGAAGGCTTAGATAACAACATGAAATTTGTTAATCAACTTTCATCCCATGTTTATATTGCAACGGGGGGATTTTACAGTTTTCTGCAGCTCAGCCCAGTGTCCTGTGAAAGCCAGCCGGCATTTTATGTCCCCTTAAAACTGCAAACGAAAGGCCCCTCTGCTGTCAGTGACCCACCACCCCTCCCGCTAACCAGCTCTCCCGTCCGTCTGCACAGAGCAGTCGGTTTAGTTTTCATTCTGAGCGCGCAAGGCCCTGCAGGAATAGGTTTTATGTTTTACTCGAGAAAGAAAAATCGCTTTTTGTTCCCATCATCACATCACCACGGAGGGATGCCAGTGAAGTCATGGAATGAGTAAAATGGCTGAAAATATTTTAAACTTAATTTTCTGGGTCAGGCAGACCCATACCATGGTTGTTGCAGGCCTGGTTAAATGTCTCTCTTGGCTTCCTGCCGTTCACAGGATAAGGTCTGGAGCTCATAGCCTGGCACACGAGGCCCTCTGGAATCTGGCCCCTTCATCTCTTTGCTCAAGAAGTAATTTTTTAGGACACAGGAGGAGCATGTCACAACGCCAGGCACTGGGTGTAGAGCTGTGAGCAACACAGAGCAATCCTCCGGTCCCGGGTTGGTATTCTAATGAGGAGGACAGTCCAAAACACTATAGGCATCTAAATGAAAGAACTAATTACAGACTGTATACAAGCTCTACAATAAAAGAAACAACGGACTCAGAGAATAGGTTGGAGGAGGATGGGAGAAGGAAAGGGGAGATGCTTATTGTAGAAAATGGTGAGTTTGACAGGCAGTGGGAACAGCATGCGCAAAGGCTCAGAGGAGAGAACAAAGCTGGCAGGTTTACAGACAAAGAAGACCCTGTGGTGGGAGCTTATGGAGAGAGAAGGTGATTGACAGGACCTGAGGTCTGAGGGGTTGGCAGAGGCCAGCAGATCTGGACTTCGTCCCAGGGGCAAAAGAGAATGACCTACGATTTACATTTCAAATGTGCATCCCTAAGGAGCACTTGGGTGGCTCAGTCTGTACAGGTAAAGCCTCTGATTCTTGATTTTGGCTCAGGTCATGAGTTCAAGCCTTGAATAGGGCTCTGTACTGATGGTGCAGAGCCTGCTTGGGATTCTCTCTCTCCTTCTCTCTCTGCCCCTGTCTCTCTCTCTCTCTCTCTCCCTATCTCTCTCTCTCTCTCTCTCCCTATTTCTCTCTCTCTCTCTCTCTCTCAAAATAAATACAGTGTTTTAAAAAAAAGATGCAACGTGGCAGAGAGATGAGAGAAAGGACGAGTAGAAGGGAGAGCCTTGCTGAAGCTTCTGTTCTGGTTAAGATGAGAAAAGATAATGGGGAACAGAGGAGGTAATCAAGATGGGTGAGTGAAGGAGCAGACAAGAATTTTGCCTCTCCAGCCTTACTCCCCTGCTAACCTTGCACTCCAACCTTCTGAGCTTCACTCTGCCCTCTGAATGCCTTACACCCTTTTCTGACTCAAGCCATTTCTCCCTTCTCCATCTAGTGAACTTCTATTTATCTGTCAAAACCCTATGCAAAGTTTCCCTTTCCATGCCTTCACCCCTGGAAGGGCTTACTTTCCCTCTTCTGTGTGTTCCTATTACCATATATCATCACTGACCTTAATATACGAGGTTGTCAGATATCTCAGGACAGTTTAATTACTTAAAATCATTTTCGGGGCACCTGGGTGGCTCAGTCAGTTAAGTGTCCGACTTTGCTCAGGTCACGATGTCACAGTTTGTGAGTTCGAGCCCTGTGTCCAGTTCTATGCTGACAGGTTGGACCCTGGAGCCTGCTTCAAATCCTGTGTCTCCCTCTCCCTCTGCCCCCGCCCTGCTCAGGCTCTGTCTCTCTCTCCTGAGAATAAATAAACATTAAAAAAATTTTTTTAAATAGTTTTCATATATATTTCCCTTGCTTCATTTTAATACAAAGACAAAGACTTTTAAATTTCTGAGTTCCTGACACACTCACACTTAAGGAAGTGTCCCTAATTAATGGTGAACGAATAAACTGTAGCCAACAAAATGAAGCAAATGACCTGGCTTCAGAAAGCATCTGGAATTAGCATATTAACAAATGACCATCTTTGTGTGGCTTTTTCCTCCCTGCACAGATTGCCCTGATATTTGGGGAAATAAATGTTCAAATGCTTAAAAGGAAAAAAAAAAAAAAAGGCTTCCAACTCTAGTATCCATTCTTGTGGCTTAAGAGTCGTTTATGGAAATTATGACCGACAGTGCCGTGATAATTAAAACCAAACTGAATACCTATTCACTAGTGCTCCGGCTTAGTGGGAACAGAGGAAACTCCATGCTTATTCGAGCTGCCCTAATTATGTGTTCCTTGTAATCAACATTACTTTTCCTGGTTACATTTCACAGTTAATTTGTTTTTCCCACACAAATCGAATTCTGTACCAGAGATGCAAAGTTTATTGTATTGCTGCCTGCTTTTTTTTAGATTCTAGTTTAAAAAGAATACAATCCCACAAGTACAATTAGTCTTAAAAAATGAAATTCTCCCCACGTGGGTTTAAGATTAATGATATTTGTTTATTATTGGATGATCTGCCTTCAATAAGTGGCATGAATAAGAATTGGCTCTGTATCTTAATGTATTTATTTTCATAAGCCAAATAGCTATAAACAACATCAAATGTAATTCTCCAGAATGGTAACAGGTTATTAACTTCTTAAGCCATTCCCTAATGGGCTTTAAATCTCTAAAAAACAGTGAGTTCTAAAGCAAAGGAGACATGGTAGCATTCCTGTCTGCTTTGGAAAACCAGCCGGCCCTGGGTCTCCCAGCACCCAGAGTAGGGCCTGGCAGAGGTTGCTTTCTACATCTCCTCCAGGATTTCAGTCTGAATTACTTTTTCCTCACACCTCTGCCTGTTTTCACTACATTTCCCCACTCCTTTTCCACAGAGAAGACAGAGTTGGGTTCCATTTAGTCTTGGGTCATTATGAGCATGAGCCAGAGCAGGGTGGGACAGCGAGTCAGGGGTCTGTGCCTCCAGACCCAATCATCAGTGTCCAAGAGCAACTCCTTAACATCTTCCGGAGCAATCAAGATTGGATCTGCAAGGACCCAACACCTTCTGGGTGACATCATTCTGAATGCAGAATGGGCCATCAGGACATTGCCCATGAAGGTGAGAGGGGGCGAATGAAGAGTAAGAGAGGAAGAACTAAGGTGGCTGATGGAGAAAGGGGACAGGGTGGCTCAGGAAGCACCAGCTGTTTTTAGTCAGATGGGAGTTATCTTAAAGCAAAACATCTGCTCTCTGCCAGCCCATCTGTCTCTGTATTCTGTGCAATTTTCTTGCCCTTTCTCTGTCTCTTTATCCCTAAGGCATTAGGGGGAGCAAATTCTGTCTCTGTTCAATGCAAGGGCAATGGGCTTGGTCTCTTGCTGGTTCAGGAGAAAGGGAAGCACAAAACATTCCTGGTTTTGCACAAATGCTACCTGTTCCAGCTTCTTAGAACAAAGGACTCAGTCCCCAACCTCACAATGGCTGATCTTCCTGCTCCCTCACCCCCTGGGTCTGAACACTCTTCTCCGGGACCTGCTCTTCCCTCCAGCCCAAGCTCAGTACCCTCCTCCAGGAGTGGGTCTCACATCAGGTAAGCGTGAGGTCCAGAGGCAGAAGTGAAGCATGGAGATCCCGGGAGGACCAGGGCAGAGATGAAATCCTGAGACAGGGAGACCAGGGCAGAGAGGGTAGAATTAAGTATGATATTCAGGGATAGCTATTTAATGGTCACTTTCTATCTGAAGTGACCTTTGATCCTCTCTGGGCTCCCCTCTTCAGGAGGGTTTTACAGGGTCTTCGATTTCCTTACGTCATCCAAGGAGCTTGATAAGCATGCATGTTTCTGCGTACCATGATGGAACCACTGAACATATGTATGGAAGGTGAGGTCCAGGAAGATGCTGTCTCATGAGCTCCTCAGAGGATTCTGAGATACTCTCGGGGATAAGACTCCTGTTCCATAGGAGAAATTGCATAGGACCAAGAACTGATCGCCTGGGCTTAAAAGCATACCAACGTCTTTCTAGTTCTTGGCCTTGGTCCCTACTGAGCTTCTGTCTCCTAATCTACAAAGTGCAAACAATGAATTTACTTACAGGGCTACTCCATTCATGCTCTTAAGTAAGTCAGCAGATGTAAAATCAGTGACCCCTAGGCCTGGCACAAACAGATATCCAACTAATATGAGCCACTCTTAAAGACACGGGAGCTAGCCTTCAACTTAAATCTCTAGGCAGTATCTAGCAGGGGCTCAAAAGCCAATTTAACAAATATTCCACAGTGGGCGAGAGAAAAAAAAAAACCCACAACATTCTGTAGTAATGATCAATTATTTCTAAATAGCAACATTGGTCTGAAGGTAAGGGCCAACGCGACTCCCAGGTTTAACTGCCATAGTTTTTTCTTCTTTTCCACATTTAAATAATTGTTTTAAATGTTGCCGGTTCAAAGTCCCTAAACAATAAGATCATTTGCTGATGTGGAAACCATCAGAGGATCAATGATCTCTCAGCACCATGTTCAATTTTGGGCAGTGACAAGGGAGGCTTGCCTCGTCTGTCTCCCTAGTAGGATACTGCAGGGGACTTTGTAGTTAGCTCAGGCTTCTTATTTTCAACCTGAGAGGCAGGAAGGACAGATAAAATCCCACCTCTAACCCAACTCTCTTCCCCAATCTTCATAACTGGCAGTTGAGACCTGATTCAAAGCTAGAAAGACCATTCAATCTGAGGGACTAAGATATTACATCACAGCTATAATACAATTTAAACCTTTTTAAAGGGAAGCCACGCTGAGATTCTTATATTTGGGAAGGAAAGGAAAAAAATATAGCTCAGCCTTAGTCTTTGTTGATTAAGCACACATATTAAACATTTAAGGAGAATGTATCCACCAAAGGAATAAGATAGAATATATAACTTATAATCCCAAAGGGTAAAAATAAACAGAACTTGAGCAGTTCAATATGAACCAGGAAAAGAGAGAAAAAAAACCCAAACCAAAAAAGCAGGGTAGATGTAAAATTTGAAATTAAATGGTGGAAATAAGTCAATATATAACAGCGCTCAGAACAGATTTACTCTTATTTAAAAAGGCAGATGTTGTCAGATTCAGTTGGAAAAAATCCAGCTCTACATTTTTCTGAGTCACTGAAAAAATTTAAAAGTAAAGAGACAGGAAAAGGAATGCCAATCAAATACAGTCACATCTCATTATTTCCAGTAGTTATGTTTGGTAACTATGTTTATGTTTGATAAATTCAGTGAACACTGAATTAGCGAATACTGAAGCCGGTCCCAGGGGACATGCAGAATCAAGTTCCTGCAAACATCTAGTCACAACATTTTCATCAACTGATCAATCTATAAATTTGTTTTCTGTGTGTGTTGCCTTACAATACCTTATTTAATATGTATGCTGTTGATTCATTAACATTGAACCCATGACCACCAGCACTAAAATTTCAGGCTTGAAGGAAGTTAATCTAACATGCATATTTTCCCCATAAAGCACATCACAACCTTGTGAACCCAAGAACACTAGCCAGTACTTCAAAACTATGCCTGGGGACCATTCAAACAGCAAAATCGCTAACAAAAATCACAAAAATGCAAAAAATGTGGCACAACAAAGACAGAAAGGATAGTTGTTTATAGTATAAGAAGGGCAGAAAGAAAGCTGAGCATTGCCTTGTTTGACCTCAGCTGGGATCACACACGTTGGATGAGCCAACTCCTTGGGCACTCTGTGAATGTCTCTGTGTGACCATGAAAACACCATGCGTACTGATTTGGGGGTGACAAATTTTGAAGAATGGGCATATTCCCAGATACAGAACCCATGTATAATGGGAATCAACTGCATCGGTAAAAACAAAGGTGGTGTAACTATACCGACATGCCAACGAGGAAAGGGTGACAACTGACAAATGAGGCTGGGACCGTTGGCCATCCCTGCAAGAATAAAATTAGAATCAAATAAAATTAGATACCAATTTACTACACACACGAAACCAAATCCAGATGGTTTCCAATCAAAAACCCAAAAGGTATGCATGTGTGTGTATGTGTGTGTGTCTTGATAAGTTTATTATAAACTGGAAATACAGAGATCCAGAAAGAAGGAAGACACCTCTGAAGAAGAATACAAGGTAGAATGTGCTCTGCTAGGTCTCAAGACTGACCACAAGCTTAACGAATTCAGGCGGTATGGTAATGACGCAAGAAGAGACCAGTGTAACAAAACAAAAACCGGAAAAGGGCCCGTGTGTATACACACACTTGGTTTATGATAAAGATGCTACCCGGGGGTACTGGGGAAGGGCCAATCTTTTCAATTAATGGTTGTGGGAGAAGCGGACACCCCCAGGGAGAGAAATGAGGCTGAGCCCCATCTTACACCATATCTCAAACTGGAAACAATCCAAGTGCCCCACAAGAGCAGAATGGATAAATGCATTGTGGTTTACACACCCAACGGCCTGACACACCATCAGGAAAATGCATGAACTGGAGCATACCTCGTGTGGACTAGACTCACAGCCTGGCTATTGAGGAAGAGAAGCCACACATGAAAGATTGCATGCTATACCATTCCATTGAGATGGAGCTTTTAAAATATAGGGGCGCCTGGGTGGCGCAGTCGGTTAAGCATCCGACTTCAGCCAGGTCACGATCTCGCGGTCCGTGAGTTCGAGCCCCGCGTCAGGCTCTGGGCTGATGGCTCAGAGCCTGGAGCCTGTTTCCGATTCTGTGTCTCCCTCTCTCTCTGCCCCTCCCCCGTTCATGTTCTGTCTCTCTCTGTCCCAAAAATAAATAAAAAATGTTGAAAAAAAAATTTTAAATACAAGCAAAACTGCGAAGTTTAAGGTGCACACTTTGACCGTGAAACTTTAATGAAAAGCAACAGTATGACTGCTATCACAGTTAGGATGCTGATTACTTTGGGCAAGGTGAAGGTGGTGTAATGAACACGGGGCTTATGAAGGGTTTCTCTGACCCTGATGTTTTATTTCTTGACTTAAACCATGGTTACATCATGTTTGCCTTATAAAATTTTTTTAATGTTTATTTATTTTTGAGCGAGAAAGAGAGACAGAGTGTGAGCGGGAGAGGTGCAGAGAGAGAGGGAGACACAGGATCTGAAGCAGGCTCCAGGCTCTGAGCTGTCAGCACAGAGCCCTATGCGGGGCTCAAACCCATGAGCCATGAGATCATGACCTGAGCCGAAGTCAGAAGCTCAACCGAATGAGCCACCCAGGTGTCCCACATTGTGTTTGCTTTATAATAATTAAGCCATACAATTTAATTTCATGAAATTTTCACAGTTAAAAGAAAAGCTTGGAGTTTTTACTCCATTTGAGTTAGGGATTTAAGTGTAGAAATAAAACCTTAAATCTTCTGCAGGAAAATATCGGAGAATATATTTATGGCCCCAGGACAGGGAGGATTCCTTAAAATATAAATGCACACCACCACCAAAGGAAAGATTTACAAATATCTGTAAGGGAGAAGTCTCTGAAAACAGTATTAAATGATAAACCAGAGATTTCTCTGGGAGAAAGTATTTTCAATACATATAGGCAACAAAAGGCTAGGATGCAGAAAATATGAAAAACTTAGACATATTAACATATGAAAACGAAATAATCTTCTCTATTAATCAGAGACGTAAATAAAAATCTCAATGAGATATTGCTTCATGCTCAGAAAATTGTCAGAAAATTGCAATGTGCAATAATACCAATGTTGGAAAAGGGAGTCTGTTATGTTGCTGATGTACGTGAAAATACATACTAACTCTTGGGAGAGCAATTTGGAAATATGTCATGAAACTCACAATGAAACTCCAAACTTCCAAAGACCCAGGTAATCTGTCTCTGAGAGATGAGGAAGAAAAGTTCTCCCACAAATGTGGAAGGAAATATACAGAAGGATGTTTTCTGCAACAACTCAAAAGTATCTATTCAAAGGAGCATGAATACATCATGGTATTTTCAAACAATGGAATACACTCTATAGCAGTTCCAATGAAACAACCAGATTCCACATGATCCATATGGATAAACCTCAAAAACTTAGTACTGAGAGATAGGGAAAAAGTAAGTTGCAAAATACATGTATCATATGATAGGTAGGTGGTTGGGTGGATGGATGGATAGGTAGATGAGAAACAGATGATAGATAGATAGATGATAGACAGATAGACAGATATAGATATGCATACATACACGTACATACTTTAAGGAGAGAGGGAGGGAAATGTAATCCATAAGAGTTACAAAGATGACTTCACAGTGTAATGTTTTATTTCCTTTAAAGAAAATACGAACCAAATGTGGCACAATAATTTCTTTGTTTAAATCTGTCTTGTGTATATGTGTGTAGGAGGTTTTTTTTTTCAGTTTCTTTCAATTTCTGTATATTTTAAATATTTCAGAATTCCAGTGAAAATACAATAAAATAAAAAAGGGAAAATTACATCATTCCCTGCAGAGCAATGACACAGCCCCAAACGACATCTTACACACATCAGAGGTTCACTATTTTATTTTTGTAAAGTCCCTTGGCTCCACTGGGAACAAGTCTGGGGCAAGCAAGACCCCCCATATGGGTCTATACCCACACCCAGCCCGCACTGTTATCCGCTGTTCCTGAAACGCAGCCCCGTGGAGGCACTGTCGAGGTGTGCTTAGGAGTACCCACCTGCCATTAACCTCCCATCCCCCTTCTCTGGCCCGGTCAGCCCGTGGCTGTGCTTCTGTCTCCAGGGTCCCACTTTGCATCACCAGACCGGTGCACTCCAGAGTGACAGGTATTTCACGATGTGGTAACTGCTGTTTATGGCTCGGCCGACCCCTCCCTGAGCCTGGCAGCCCCTGGTGGAGCCCGGTCCTGGGTGATTCGGCATCTCCTCCTCTGGGAGCCTGCTCTGGGTCTCTCTTAAGGGTGCCTCTCCCCAAGTCCGGTGGGCTATATGTCCTCCAAAGAGGAGGCGGCCCAGAGCAGCGTCTGTGTCCCTGGCCTCTTCTAACCGTACATCACACCAAATGGTGTGCAGACTAACACTGATGATGTTCATGTGTATGAATACTTCCGTGCAGAGGCCCAAGGGGACCATACTGACATGAAAATAGTCGTTGCATCAAATTGGGGAAATTATACTTTTCTCCCTGGTTTTCCAAGCTTTCTGCAATGTGATTTTATTGTCCTAATAAAGATGTATAAAAAATACAAAAACCCTATTTTATCTAAGGATGGCAAGTGTTAGAATGTTTCAAAAGATTTAATCCCTCACCCTTTAAATTTTCCCTGCAAAATGACCAACAAATATATAACTAGAATATATATAAAATTAGAATATATATACATACATATCATTAAAATAAGAATACCTAAATAATACAGGCAAGAGTACCTGAATGAGCCCAAATTAAGTGCCATTTCTGCAAGAAATCCTGCCGACAGGATTAAAAATGTGGATTTGAAGTTTTCAGGCTCAGGGTGGAGGGAGCTGCATGTCTATGCCAGGTGATTCTGATTCAGAGCACAGTTTTGGAAGACACTGAGACGGAAGAAGAAATTAGTCGGGGAGGTCAATGCCGACTTAGGAATAGTGCTGTTGATGTAAGTGCATGGAATGTGAAAACCAGAGAGATGGGTGGAGATCATTAGAGGGGGTTAAAAGCGTTGGTGGCCAAGCGTGACTGGGAAGGGTCAGGCTTCCTTGACGCAGAGGGAGCTACAGGGTAAGTGGAGACACTCAGGGGAATGGGAAGGGGTCTGTCTATGTAGAGTGGGAAGGACAAGAGAGGAGAGCAGTGCCCCAGGCCACCTTCACAAGCCCGGGAAAGCCACCAGCACCTCTATCCCAAGATGCTGCTGGTCCCGTCATGTGTACAGAGGGCAGGTTCCCACACAAGTCAAAATTACCCTCAAGAGATGCAGGTTTCCATTTTTCTGGGACCTAAGTATTTGAACAAGGACCTATCCAAACTCTGCCAGAATCCATTCTTCCCCCAACAATGGGCAAATAGAACCTTCTCTCCAAGAATCAGAAGTAAGAACATAATCACTGGACTTCTGAGAATACTCAGTAGTTTACAAGACAAGGATCATTCTGAGACATAATCACAAGAACACAGAGTATCAAGAGAGAATTCAAGAAATCCTCTAATTTATATCCTCAATAAGTTCATTAGCAATTCCATAGCTCATGTGAAAAAGGACAAAAAAGGACTGCTTTTACGTGAAAACACATTTTTGAAATAAAATATAAAAGATTTGCAGCAGATAGGAGACTGTAAATGCTGAAGATTCAATTGGTCAAATTTACCCACGTGAGACATGATCTTTGGAGCTTTCTGCCCTTGCCCCGTCAATCTACCCCCTGTAACAAATTTGATTAATCGGACTAAACCCAGCTCTAGCTAAGCCACTCTCCTGCTTGAAAATACTAATTGCCTCCCAAAAGCCATCGAGGTCCTAACACCTGTAGGTGACACTCACAAGCGTCCTAGCACAACTTAGTAAAGCATGCTCAAAAGTCAACAGAACTTCCTCTTTCCTATAACTAAGCCCTATTTCCCGATTTCTGTGAATTGGCTTATACTGGTGCTTCCCCATAAGAAAGTTCTTCCCTCTCGGGGAGCCTGGGTGGCTCAGTCGGTTAAGCGTCCAACTTCAGCTCAGGTCGTGATCTCACAGTTTGCAAGTTTGAGCCCCGCATCGGGCTCTGTGCTGACAGCTCAGAGCCTGAAGCCTGCTTCGGATTCTGTGTCTCCCTCTCTCTGTTCCTCCCCCACTCGCACTCCATCTCTCTCTCTCTCTCTCTCAAAACAAGTAAAGATTTAAAAAAATTAAAAAAAAAAGAAAGATCTTCCCTCTCTTCACCATCTAATAATTAGGACATTCAGTGACCATTTCATGGTCCAGATATTTACTAAGTACTGTAAGTAGGTAAGTGTCACTACACACAGCACTTCCATATATAAAACAAAAGAAAAACCATCAGAGCCATCAGAACCATCAGAACAAAAGAAAAACCATATGCAGAACACCTAACATGTTGGGACATTTTTCTAAGTACTCATGAAATAGCAGGGAATAAAATAGAACAACTCTCTTCTAAGAGGGGACAGTGCATAAATAACAGCAAATTTATATATAATTATATATATTAAGTATATACATTATATATATAATTCATATATTGAAAGCCTAATAATCCCCAACGTGACTTATATCCCCATGTGGAAACAGGACCTTTAGAAGATTGTTAAGGTTAAATGGGGTAATAAGGATGTGGCCCTAATGGGATATTGGTGGCCTTATAAAAAGAGAAGGGGAGATCTTTCTTTCTCTCTCCCTCTCCTCTCCCTCCGTATGAACACACAGAGAAAAGGCCATGTGATGACTTAGGGAGAAGACAGCTGTCCACAAGCCAAGGAAACAGAAACTAAACCTCCTTGATCTTGGACACCCCAGCCCCCAGAACTGTATGAAATAAATTTCTGTTATGTAAGCCACCCAGTCTATGGCATTCTATTATGTCAGCCCCAGCAGACTAAAAAATAAAATACATTTAAAAAATTAAAAATATATGTACACACATATATGTATAATTAGAATATGTATCTATTTATAGTCAGCTGACTAGTCAAATAAATACATAAAAATAATAAATGTATAGAAATCAAATAAAATACGTATCAATGTGTCAGGGGCTTGTAAGTGCTCTAGGGAACCCTGGAAGGGTGATGGGGTGAGACAGGGTAGGGTGGTCACAGAAGGTTCTTTGCTGAGGTCACACAAGGGCAGAGACCCGAGGGAAGTGAAGGACCAAAGCTTGCATATTTCTGGGGGGAGGAGTCACAGCTACTGCAAGTGCAAACCCCTTGAGGTGGGGTGTGCTCGGTGGAGCTGAGGAACTCCAAAGAAGCCAACGTGGCCAGAGCAGAGCAAGTGGGGGAAGGAGATGAGGAAGAAGGTCAGAAGGAGGGAGGAGGGGAAGGGGAGGGGGCAGATGGTGGGGTCTCATCAGCCACGGCAAGACTTTGGCTTTTTACTCCGAGAGCACTGAGAAGCCGGGGGAAGCACGTGTTATGAAGGATGGTTGTGGCCGGGGAGGCAGTTGTGGGAGAAGGGTGGCATTCAGGAAACTTCCGCAGTCCACGTGAGGAAAGGTGGTAGCTTAGACCAGGGCGGGAGCAGGGGTAATGCAAAACGGCCATGCTCTGCCTGTATTTCAAACGCAGAGCCTGTGAAACGGGCTGTGGATTTCCTGTGGGCTGAGAAAGACAGAAGAGTCGAGAACAACTGCAAAGTCTTCCCTCATCTTTAACACATAAGATGGAATTGTCCAAAACTGAGATGAGAGAAACTTCTGAAGGCATGTGAGCAGGTGGGGAGGAGGGGGCTTCAGTTTGGGAGACGTCGGAGGCTTGTGAGACTGCCTGCATGGGACGGCCAGGAGACGGCTGAGTGTCTGAGTCTGGAGTTCAGGGGAGCATTGGGGACAGAGATGGAAGCTGGGAAAACATCAAGGGGGTTTTCAAATGAGATCACAAAGATGACCAATTGTGAGAGTAGACAGACAGGAGGTTTCAGAGTTGACCTCTGGGCTGGTCCTGCATCTAAAAAGAGATCAGGGAAATGATGAGGAGACAGCAAGGCAGGCTCAGAAGGCATAACCTGGCAGCGGGGAGGAAACCAACAGCGTGGCATCCTGGAAGCCACTTGAAGGAGGCGAAACTGATCACTTGTGTCAACGATGCTAAGTAAGATCTGGGCAAAGAACTGACCTTTGGGTTTGGCATCATGTATGCGACTGGTGACCACGACCCAAGCAATTACACGGGGATGACAGGGACAACAGCCTGGCTGGAGTTGGTGCAAGGAAGAATGGGAGCAGAGGACAAAGAGACAAGGAGACAAACTGTAGGTGGAGACTGTTCTAAAGAAAGGCAGTGAATTGGGTGGTAGCTGAAAGGGGAATGTGGTTTCAAGAGGAGGCTTTTCTTTTGTTTTAATTGGAGACATTATACTGTATGTGTGTTAAAATAGCCAGCTAATTAGAGGAGAAAGAACAATTACAGGAGAATATTTTAACCAATTTTACAGGGGAAGAAGTTAAGGTTCAGAGAGGTGAAGTGATTTCACGAAGGCCACACAGCTAGTTGGCTATGGCTCAGCATTCAGAGCAGATCTGCCTGGATAAAGGCTGCATTCTTAATGATTTCCCCTTTTTGATTCAAATCCTCCCCCACTTCAAGTTCACCTCTTCCTTCATGTAGCTCTCTTCAAATATCCAAGCCAGAAGTGATCTCTGCTTCCTCCCCTGACCTCTCCTATAACCTAATCCTGATTTTTTTATTACAGCTATTCATTTTCTGTCTCCTACCATATTGTAAGTGTCTAGAAGGCATAGAATATGCATTATAAACCTCTTTATCCTTCCCATCCCCTAACACAGAGCTGAGCGCGTGATAGGACCTCGATCAATATGGCTCCAGGCAGGCAGGCAGGAGGCAGAAAGGCTGGTGGGGAAGGAGAGAAGGGAGACAGGCCTTTTCCCCACAGATTCTTCACAGGTTTGACACCTCATATATTATGGTCTGTTTTTTCTGCCCCCGGCTGAGGGACTATATTTACTTTAACTTTCCTCCTAGGAGCTGTTGACTCTTTAGTCATGTCTCTGACTGTTTTCTGGATCTGCTCCAGACCCACCGCTTCCTGTTAATAATCAATCAGACATGCAAATGCTCTGCAAAGGGGAAGGCCATCCACGTGTGCACCTGTCAGGTCAGGAAGCACCTGGAGAGGACTTGTACCGTCTGCTGATTATGGCTGGGAAGAAGCTGCAGACGGAGTCTGTGCCTTTCAACTCCCAAGCCCCTGTAGGTCTCCTGCTCAGAGCCAGATCCTGTGCTGGAAAGAAGGGACAATAACAGGGATAAGGCATTGTCCCTGCCTTCACCAGGCTCATGATCCCATGGCGAGGTGACTGGTAACAGCAGAGCTGCTCCGATGGGGGAATTTTGGCCCCTGGAAGTAAAGACAGGAGCAGTGACTCACCCCTCTGGTGGAGGGTGGCCAGGGGAGCCCCCTGGGTGAAGATGAGCTTCTTCCCCTGGCCAGAGAGCCCTCCCTACAGTGTGGGCTCCCAGAGCCCTACCTGCTATAGCTCTGAGTATGGTCTTCCAGCCACAGTCAACCACGGATACCAACTGCCACAAAGCATCAGGCTGGCCAGGACCACTGTCAGGCCCAGAACAAGTCTGTGCCACATGAATGCCAACCCCACATCTCAGTGAGGATGAAGGCACATTCTGCCATAACCCTGAGGGATAACAG
This sequence comes from Acinonyx jubatus, assembly GCF_027475565.1. Lineage (NCBI taxonomy): Eukaryota > Metazoa > Chordata > Mammalia > Carnivora > Felidae > Acinonyx > Acinonyx jubatus. The sequence continues at coordinate 20,033,922 of NC_069396.1, read as the reverse complement.
TGTACTCGTCATTCAAAAATAGGAGGCACAGGGAGAGGAGAAAGTCACTCTTTGGAGTTTCTCAGTGTTTCTTGCCCAACGTAGGGAAGGACACAGTAGCAGAGGGGGAAAATATCCCTGAGAAGAACCCTATTATCTTTCTGGAAATGCTGCAAACAGAAGGCACTGAGAAACAAAGCTGGAGAATGCCAGGGCTGTGAAGAAGTCCATCCAGAAAGACAGTCATCAAATTGTGTGGGTGTTGCAGGGAGGGTGCCTACAGGGCAAGGCGTGGGGTTCCTCCAGATTTAATTTTTCTCTTTTACATGCAAGACTTCATAGGATTGCCTCTGAGAAACCTTCCCATGGCTTATTTAAAACCATTTTCTTTTTTTTTCACAAATTTGGCAACTAAGACTCAGAAAAGATAAGATAGGAGACTCGCTTAAGGTTGCACAGCAAATTACTGATGGAAAGAATAAGGCTTTCTGATTCCAGCACAGAGTTTCTGGATCTAGCCTCTAAGGCTGGATAAACTAAATGAGAACAGCCCTTGAAGGGGACCAGTCTGGTGGTCTGAGATTCCAAAAACCAAGTAGACAAGCTGAGGGAGATATTGTATCCAAGGAGGGAATCAATTGCCCTGACTAGAGAAGTGAGGGCAAGGGTCTCATCTACCTACAGAAGGAGGCAGGAATATTCATACATTTCGGTTGGGTTGAGGTTAGGTGCTGTCCAGGCCAGTGAGCTCATACATAAGGCAGGGACATAGTCAGCTACTGAGGTCACCAGGATCCCTTTCCCACTTTCCTCTCTCCTTACAAAGCTTTCAAAGCCCAGATCCCGTATCTCCTTCTTGAAGCCTGATAGACCGACACCATCTCCTCCATTCTATCCCGCATCCTGCTGGGGGAAGAAAAAATGAATCAGACACAGCCTCATTCTGGATGCCCGCCGGCAGTAAGGGGAGGTGATGTACAGAGAAACAAGCACAGTACAGGACATCACACATTGTAACAGAGCTTGAAGAGCCCGGAGATTGAAGATGCCTCAAGAGATGAACCCAGGAATTACACAGCCAAACAGTTTCCCTGATGTCCTCTCAAACTCTGGTATTGAATAAGCCTCAAACACCATTCTTCTGTGTATGGGTTTTTTGTTTGTTTGTTTCATTTTGTTTTGTTTTTGAGAGAGAGAGAGAGAAGGGGGGGGGGGGGGGACAGAGAGAGGGAGAGACAATCTGAAGTAGGCTCCACACTGTCAGCACACAGCCCAATGCAGGGCTCAAACTCACAAACCATGAGATCATGACCTGAGCCGAAATCAGGAGTCTGCTTATCCAACTAAGCAACCCAGGCACCACCCCCCCCCCCATCCTTCCGTTTAAAACCCTTCAATGGAGGATACTTTAGGTCTCTAGTAAGTTTCTTTGAAGTCTACTGTAGCTGATATTAACATAGCCATGCCTGCTTTTCTTTGATTAATGATACATTTTTTTTTCTGTCTTTGACTCTCAGCCTGGCTATACCGTTATATTTGAATTGAGTTTCTTATAGACAACATATAGTTGAGACATGACTTTTAATCCACTCTACCAATCTCTTTTAATTGGCATATTTACAAAATTGACACATAAGGTAATCACTGATATTTCTTTGCTGGAAATTTGTGTATTCATTATTTCATGTGCTTTTGTAATTGTCGACTAAACGATTTTGTTGAAGGTGGCTAATACATAGGCCTTGGAATCTAACGTTCCTGCTTTCAACACTAGCTTCAACCATGTACTTTATGCTTGAGTTTGGACAAGTTAATTAACCTCACTAAGCCACCGTGTCTCATCTGTAAAACGTGTGTTAAGAGTCTTGCACAATGCCAGGCACATGGTGCAAGAGGCCTTTGATGATGATGGCGCCATCCCTGGCTGCGGCGCAAGTGGAGTCTTGACCAGAGGCAAGGATGTCCACAGCTTCCAGGGTGTTCCCAACAGAAGGGGACTGTTTTCTTTGTTAAGTTTTAACTTGCAACTGACAGAACCCTTGCTGCAAAGTAATTTATTTGTTGCCTCCAGGCTCATGTTTAGAAGGGCTCCCTGTTCTGTCCCAGGCTGATTTTCCAAACATTAACATATGTCAAGAGCTCACACAAAGCCAAGGATGTAAAACGGCTCTTCAGGAGAAGAAAGAGCGAGGGCGGTTCAGGGAGGCAGGGGGGAGACAGGAGGCAAAGACTTGTGAGCAAGTAGGGTGAAACCGGGGACTGGAGGTAACCTGAAAACAGAGCCCGGGGTGGGGCTGCCAAGGAGGAGGCTTGGATTTGCACAATGAGGGTGGCAGCAGCTATTTTTCAGAACCCACCTACTAGGAGCTGCCTTGTGTATACACACCCCATTTAGTCCTCTCGAATCCCTCAAACCCCATGTAAAGTCGTTATCACCCATTTTACAGAACACAGAACTGAAACTCACAGACGTCAGGCAACTGGTCCAAAGTTCACCCGGGCAGCATGGGGCAGAGTGGGGATTCACATGTGGATCTGCCTGATGCCAGGCATCAAGGCTTTTCTCCCAGATCTCTCTTTGCTGGAGAAATCTACAGTGTCAGAGGAGGAAGCATCTTTACTCTTTGATGTGCGTCAACTCTCTTTTAACAGATTGGGAAACTGAGGCTCATAAAGATGAAGTGAGGTTCCCAGCTCACAGAGCTATAGGAGGAGAGACATGACTGGGATATGGGTCAAAGGGCCCCCATACGCCCAGATCTTCAAGTTGGTCTTCAGGGAAGCTCCCAGCTGCCTCTCTGCCCATCTGTCTGTCCATCACGTTGCCAAGTCGGACAGATCTTCGCCATGTTACCTCCCTCAGCATTCCTGTCACTCGCCTAGACCCTTAGCCTCCTGGGCTCTGACAGCCTGTCTCTAGTCTGTTTCCCCAGGTTCAGACCTAAGAGGAGGTGACATCTTTTGTCTGCCTCCTATGATCCCAATCTGATAGGTTCCTCTTCACAGGCTTCACACATTGCCCCTCATTCATTCACAATCACAGGTCCAGATACAACCTCTATAGCAGACACCGTGCAGGTTGCTGGGCACACAAAGATAAATAACACAGAATCCCTGCCCTCAATGAGTTTGTATTCTATGGAGAGGCAAAAGCATGGGGAGATGACTGCAGGGCAATGGGCTCCAACTGATCGCCTCCCCACACTTCTGCCACTTCAAGGAATCCCTGAAGAGGTGGGACGTTTGCACATACAAAAAATCTTGCTGCCAGCACCGTAAACAATGGATTAGAGCAGACACAGGAAGTGTCCGGCTGCCAGGCCAGTTAGGATGCCGAGAGAATGTGCCAGCTGAAAGCAGATGAGGGACCTAACAAAGGAGGCACAGCAATGACAGAGTGGGGACAATGGAGGCAGAAGTAAGTCAGAAGCTCGTGTGACGGGTGAATAGCACTTGGTGACTGGTTGCCAGGGGTGAGAAGGTACAGAAAGATCTGTGGGGGTGACAGGCTTAGTGGCTGCACTCAGGTCTGGCCCGGGGGCATGGAAGGTGAGCTGAATTAAATGCTGAGAGCAGAGACCTGTGCAAATGCACATCTTTAACCAGCTAAGAGGAATCTACTGAAAAGAAAAAGGACTAATTACCACCAAGCTGCAGTTGAATACATCCCGGGCTCATTGCTCTGATTGGCCTGACCTCTGAGATGTAAGACATCGCCATTGCAAGGGAGGAGGTGGAGGTTACTCTAGGATTAAGATTCATCTGATCTGAATGCTCTGGGCTTTTGTCAAAGACAAAGAAGAGTGTTTAACCAGAATTTTCTTAAACTTCTCTTTTAAACATGAAAGCTATGCATCTCAAAATATAATGGCATCTAAGGAAGAGAACCTCCCCAAAGTGCACAGAGGCCAAGAAGTTACCAATGCTTTTGCACAAATGGAGCATCATGAGGAACTTCAAAAGCTTGCAAAAGAGAAATTTATACCCAGCAGTGACAGACGGGGAAACTAAGGTCCAGATGGCAAGGGCTGCTCAAGGTCTCATTCCTCACTGCTGGAGACAGACTCCCAGTCGGAGTCTTTCTGAAAAGCAGGATAGCAGAGAGGCCAAGTAGGAGACCTATGTGAGTTGAAAGCGACACCTGGATGACTCTGAGAGGTCTGTGTCTAGCCTGTTTCTCCCAGTTTGGACTAAGGGGAGGGTCCATCTCCTATGGATTCACCTCCTGCAACCCCAGTCTGAACGGTTCTTCTTCACAGCCTTGCACACTTTGTTCAAAATTAAACATCCAGATACACCCTCTGTAGCAGATAGCAGGCACTCGATATTCTAAGCCTCCCCTTCCACATCTGTTAAATGGGAACAGAGCAGCACCTGCCTCTTTCACAGGTGGGCTGTGGCAAGTCAGTGAGGTGAAGCACTTTCTACAGCATCTCAAGTGTAGTAAAACACAGTGTGTGTTGCCTCTCGTCATTTCCAGCGCCCCCCCCCCCACCCACCCATCACAGTTGTGATGGACACAACCATGTCCATCATGAATGAAGGCTGATGGAAAGCCCAGCCTTTGTTCATGATGAACATAGTTTTGACAGGATGGGCAAGGAGGGTCTCTGCTTGAAGGGACCTCCTGTACAGACACTACTGTGATCTGCTGAGCACCACGTGCACAGGGGCCTGGGTGAATTTATGCACAAGGAGAAAAACGGCAGAGAAGAGAAGGTGTCAGCAAAAGAAGGAAGAGTACTCCATTTTTAATTAGTGACTTGTTGGATCTCTTCAGACACTAACCCTTCCAGGGAAGGAAAGGCATAAGCTCCCTATGCACTTTGATACAGACACATGGGCAGATTAGAGGCCGGGCTCTACCAACAACCCTTGAAAGAAAGCTTCATCTCAAAAGGCCAGCCAGATGTCATTCTGAGGGTGTCTGTTTATCTACTGCTGTGTCATAAGTCATCCCCAAACTTAGTAGCATAACTAAGGTTCTGAGCAGGGGGTAGGAAGGAGTTCAGGCAGGGCACAGAGGGGAAGGCTTATCTCTGTGCCACAAGGTCTGCAACTTCAGCTGGAAGACTCAAATTGCAAAGAATGACTCAGAATCATCTGAGGCTTCTGTGTTCACATGTCTGCACCTTAACAGGGATGATCAGAAGGCTAGGCTCAGCTGGGATGGTCTACTGGGTTGATGGCATTTCCAGCATGGTGGTGCCAGAGTTCCCAGATCTGGTGTTCGAGAAAAGAAAAGGGAAGCTATATGGCCATTATGATCTAGTTTCAAAAGTCACATAGTATCACTTCTGCCATGTTTATTGGTTGAAGGAGTCACAAACTCATCTAGGTTCAAGGGTCAAGGACAAAGACCCCATCTCTGGATGGGAGAAATGTTAAAGAACTTTCGTCCATGTTTTAAAACCTATATGGGGAGGGGGGGAGCACCTAGCTGGCTCAGTCAGTAGAGCACACGACTCTTGATCTTGAGGTCATGAGTTCAAGCCCCACGCTGGGCCTGGAGCCTACATAAGGAAAGGGAAGGAAAGGGACGGGACGGGACGGGACGGGACAGGACGGGACGGGACAGGACGGGACGGGACGGGGAGGGGAGGGGAGGGGAGGGAAGGGAAGGGAAGGGAAGGGAAGGGAAGGGAAGGGGAGGGAAGGGAAGGGAAGGGAAGGAAAGAAAAGGGGAGGGGAGGGGAGGGGAGGGGAGGGGAGGGGAGGGAAGGGGAGGGGAGGGAAGGGAAGGGAAGGGAAGGAAAGAAAAGGGGAGGGGAGGGGAGGGGAGGGGAGGGGAGGGGAGGGAGGGGAGGGGAGGGGAGGGGAGGGGAGGGAAGGGAAGGGAAGGGAAGGGAAGGGAAGGGAAGGGAAGGGAAGGGAAGGGAAGGGAAGGGAAGGAAGGGAAGGGAAGGAAAACCTACATAGAGGGGATGTTCTAGATGTCTCTCAAAGGAATTCAATAATCTAAGGTAGCGTTGGCTGAATCTTCCAAAATGGTGTGGCATTTCAGAACTCAGAGGATGTTCAGGGAACTTCTACCCCTACACTTTAGAGACGAGGGCTCTAAGGCCATGGGAGGGAGTTGAAGAATGGAGCACACTGTGACATGGGTGGGGATACTGAAGCCAAGAAAAAAGAACTGGCTTACCCCATAGATGATGGCACACTTGGGTTTTCAAACAGTGATGATACTAAGGAGAAACTGGGTACCTGAAACTCACAGATAAAATGTAAACCCCATTTTGCTTTTTGTTCTACCTTTCCAACTATTTCTTGCCATTAGTTGTAGGATACAGTCAGGGGCCAACAGACAACAAAGAACCATGTGATGAGATAAGGATGTGGATGATCTTGAGACGTGGACATTTTCATTGTTACCTTGTGTAACATGACCTAGGGTCCGAAGAGAAGGGATTTCTCGTGAATCCAGACCCACATTCAGGCTGTGTGTAGTGACCTGATCAGACAGACCTAGAGATATGTTTAAGTTAATTTAGGGTACATTTCATAAGTGAATTGAATGTATTCAACTGACATCTGTATTTCTTTTAGAAGATTCTAATTAATAAACTCCTCTAGGGGCAGCTGGGTGGCTCAGTCGGTTAAGTGTCAGACTTCGGCTCAGGTCATGATCTCACGGTTTGTGTGTTCGAGTCCCGCATCAGGCTCTGTGCTGACAGCTCAGAGCCTGAAGCCTGCTTCAGATTCTGTGTTCCCTCTCTCTCTGTTCCTCCCCCATTCATTCTCTCTCTCTCAAAAATAAATAAAAAAGTTAAAATTTGTTTATAAATAAATAAATAAATAAATAACCCCTCTAGATATTGCTGAAGGAGGCAGACTGCTTGGACATTTGAAGTCAAGATGCTGGTGACCTTGGTTTGCAATCAAAGCAAGGTATCCTAGATGGGTCCTATTTAGGACCTTTCCTTATTCAAATGGGTTATTCCTAAATACCACAAACAAAAGAGGGGCCAAGAAAAGTCTTTATAAACAATTTGGTGTTGTTAGTTCTTACAAACACAGTGAGGTTTCATTTTCCTTAAAGGTGAGGATCCTGGCTCATTCTAAAAGTTATATAAGAGGGCATTGCACATTTAACACTCTTGCAACATCTCCTTGGCCTTCACCAATCCAAGAAGACCCTACCCACTGCCTTTCTTAAGGGCTGATTCCAGGCCATTCATTCACGCCTGACAAAGGAGCTGGATTGAATAAAATTCCTTTGCTGGGTGACTAAATGCAAAAAGTCCTGGCATACAGCGTGGGTCATCAGTGACTGGGGGCTGAACTTGACTAGTGTTCATTTGCTGATGGAATCCTTGTATTTTGCATTATAAAAGGCTTTATAAATTTCGAATTATAAAAGGCTTTACTTTAAGGGAGAACGTGGACAAAAACGGGGTGGGCCAGAAGAGGTCAGAATGATGTGCCCAACCTTGGGGGTGCCTGGGTGGCTCAGTTGGTGGAGCATCCAACCAGCTCAGGTCATGATCTTGTGTTCATGGGCTCAATCCTCGCATTGGGCTCTGTGCTGACAGCTCAGAGCCTGGAGCCTGCTTTGGATTCTGTGTCTCCCCCTCTCTCTGCCCCTCCTCCCTTGCTCATACCCTGTCTCTCTCTGTCTCTCAAAAAATAAAATAAGATCTTAAAAAAAAAAAAATGATGTACCCAACCTTGATATTCTCTCCTTACTACGGCAGAGGCCCCAGGAAGCAGGCAGAGTAGTGAAAAGAGCTTGCCTTAGTGTTTTAGGAGGGAAAAGCTTATACTTATTCACTGCATTCTGGCAATGGCTATATTTATAATATTCCTTAGGGTGGGGATAGGCATTTTTGCATTCATGTAGCGCTTCGGTAGATTTTGTTAGGCACCTACTATATGTCAGATGTTACATTATCTGTTAGGGCTTCAGACATGAAAAGGACACAGTACTTTACCCACAGGAAGTTTCATATTAGAAGTGAAAATAAAATGGCAGACTGGAAAAAAAGACAATGTGTGGAGGTTAATACTGGGAAGAAAATCCTTGAGTATTTCCAGAGGTCACAAAGCTCACTCTTTCTTATGTCCCAAGAGCTAAGGAATGTTGTCATAAGGGTGAGGTTGTTCTCCTTCCGGCAATTTTGTGAGTACCCAGGGTGCTGTATAACCTAAAACTCAATAGAAATACTAGGTTTTTTGCTTTTTTGTTTGTTATCTTTCAACTTAGTTCTAGAACCTGGTTAGAGGACTCTTGGTACATGTGTAGAGGAAAGAACTAGGTTTGTAGCCACATGGGCTTTCCTTCATGTGATTCTAGCCATGGGACTTCAGCAGAGTAACTTGAACCTGAATCTCCGAGTCAACAACCAGAAAATACCCACCTCATGTGGTTGTTGCATTTGATGGCAAACATGTGAATGTGCCTGAGGCACAGTGGGTATCTCGTCATGTTAATTCATTATTTCCCATTTATAAATGTTTCTTTGATGTTATTACCACAATTTTTTTTTACACTGAGTATCTGATGCCAAAAATGTAAATGAGTTGGAAATAAAAGGCATTTGCCTAAACAGACAGCAGAAAACGTAGAAAAGTAAGGTTCATCCTGAAACCCCAAAGGCATCTTAGTCTCTGTTCTGTGGGTAAAGAGATCAGCTATCAATAGTCATTAGTGATTTAAAATTGAATCACTTGCAAAACAATTGGTAAAAGGGTGATAATTTTTCATGCTCAGGAAAGATGACCCATTCGGGGCTTCAAAATTAACAGCAAGAAATATGTTGGCAATATGACACCGACACAGACCATAATTAATCAGATCCCAGTCCCTCTGTCTGCTGGGAAATCTCCCGAGCCTGTTCCAAGCACCTTAAAAGATAAAAGTTGACCTTGCCCCACTTGCCTAATAATAATTTATAGATGTGTAAACATTTACCACAACAATTACAGCCTGGCCTAATGAAATTCCAGGGGCACAAGTCACAAAAGACCTGAATGTGCATCATAAATTCAGATCAGTCCCGCAGGTTGGGATCTGCAGATCAATTATAAGTCAAGGCAGATCCTTTCAAGAGCATACCTTTTCCAGTCGATGGGGGGCTGGGGGCTTTGTGGCCTGTCAGGACCCCTTAAGGGATCCAGACATATATGTGCCAGATCCTGAATGCTAACCCTGTGATATTCTTCACTTAGAAGTCAGTGAACTTTTATGAGCCTTTACTTCCTCATCTGTGAAATGGGTAGGTGACGGTGGGCTTCCTTGCACAGTAGTTGTGAACACGATCACTTCATCCATTCATTTGATAAGTACTTCATAATTATCTTCTATAATCCAGAAATCTAGTGATGACACAGTACCTGGCTCTTGGCAGATATGAAATAAATGGTGGCTATGACATGTTTATCATAATAACCAGCATCATTACTGTTGGAAGTTTATTCCTTAGGCATTTTATTATGATGATGTAACAAATTTACTCCTTGGGAAGTTAGAGGACTAGCAGAAAAACAGGAAACTGGGAAAAGCTACCAGGTTACTAGTACCTCTTCCAAGCCCCTCGGAGACAGGTGTTGGGGCTTAAGCAAGGGGAAAAATGAAGGAAACTTCTCCCTTGCATCACACAGACAGAACTGTTAAAGGAGAGGAGACCGACATGACCTGGGGTTGTGCCTGAGACACATCATTCACTCCTTACGGTAATTCTGTTGAGTTCGCTCTTGCTATCCCCACTGAACTATAAAATAATTGAGATTTCAGGAGGTGAATCCGAGAGAAAGACAAATAAGTGACAAAGACCTTTGATTATAGACTAACGAATTTGGGAGGAACCTGTGAGGACAAATGACTCCCAGAGCCCTGGGAGAAAATGGTTACCCAGCCCGGGGAAGGACATCCCCATTCAGGGAGCAGGAAAGAGCCAGCACCTGCCAACCTGCCCTAGGCAGCTCGTGAAATGGGAGACAGACAGGAAACACACAAGTGCCACCTGCCTGTTTCTCCCTCCAGCCATGCATTCAGATGTCATCCTACACGGTGAATGGGAATATTCAGGAAAATGATGGTCTCATCTAACATTTCACGGGCTGCCATTGCTGTCTGCTTTTAGCAAAACTTGATCCTATTAAAACAAATGCAAATGCAAGACAAGTGCCCTGAATGGCACACTCGGAAAGCACTCTGTCTCTGATTAATCCTAAATGTGACCGTTCGATGTGTGCACTTTTCTTTTCCTTAAGTATACAGCCCATTCGTGAAGAAAGATTTGTTCCAACTGATTGCTTGACTACAAATCTCAGCACTGACATCTTTTTTTTTCTCCTTCGTTACTAAAAGAATCAACTTCAGACCTCTGATTTTTTTAAGAGTATTTGGGAGTAGAGAACCTAGGCTTTGATTAGTTGATCAGTTGATCCAGTTTGACCCTATGTCAAACTACCCAGATGTGGGGGTGCTTTAAAGGAAATGTCTCCCAGCGGAGCCCAGTGGTAAAAAGTCAAGTTTGTGAGGCAAACCTCCTGAGATAGAACCCTAGCCAGGATTTAAAATACTTACACAAAGTACTTAAAAATGCGCCTGACACAGGGGCCCCTGGGTGACTCAGTCGGTTGAGCGTCCGACTTCGGCTCAGGTCATGATCTCGCGGTTTGTGGGTTTGAGCCCCGCGTCGAGCTCTGTGCTGACAGCTCAGAGCCTGGATCCTGCTTCAGATTCTGTCTCCCTCTCTCTGCCCGCCCCCCCCCCCCACTCACACTCTGTCTCTCTCTCCTTCAAAAATCAATAAACATTAAAAAAAAATTTTTTTAATGCCCCTGACACAGGGGCACCTGGGTGGCTCAGTAAAGTGAGCATCCAACTTTGGCTCAGGTCATGATCTCACAGTCTGTGAGTTCGAGCCCTGCGTTGGGCTCTGTGCTGATAGCTCAGACCCTGGAGCCTGTTTCCGATTCTGTGTCTCCCTCTCTCTCTCTCTCAAAAATAAACAAACATTGATAAAAATGTGTCTGACACATATTAATCCCCAGCAGACTTTAGCTAGAATGACTGTTGTCCTTGCAGAAGGGGAGAGGGCAGCTCACGTGCTCTCATCTCCAGGTGAGATTTCTTACTCCAGGGCTCACCTCTACGTTCTCTCTGCCTGTTACACTACAATGAAGGCCAAGAACTTGCTAAGTGCCAGCCACCCTGCCAGGGATTTTGCAAGCATCATTTCACTATAGCTCCTAGAAGGAGGCACAACTTGTGATTCCCTTTATACAGGGGGTGAAGGGGGGCAGGGCACAGAGAGGTGACAGCGATGAGGTAGGTCCAGAGCCTGAGCCATTCGGGCTCAGGCCCTGCAGTCTCTGACCTGTCGCATCCAGTAGCCCTCTGACCTGGGTCAGGCAGGATGTTGATGTAAGGGGGAACCATAGAGAAGTGACATGCTCCCACTGGGCATGACAGATCCCAAGGAAACCTCTAGGAATTGGAAAACAATCCTGGGGGGCCTCCCTGCTTCCTCCAGGGCAAAGGGGGAACAAAGGATAGGAGACGGTAACAAAACCAAAGGGTGAGACCCCAAAGAGACAGAGTGGGTGACTCAATTATAAGAGGTTCATAAGCAGAGCAAACATCATCAGAACAGTGGGAGCCAGTGGGGAACATGGACTGAATGGAAAGGGATGGAGAGAAACGTATATCTTATTGGGGTTTGGGCTATGTGGTGATACAGTTGTCAAAAATAACAGCATTGCATTTCAGTGAGTGTGAAGTTTATCCTCAATTGGTACTAAGTTTGCAAAGGACACAGAGCTGAGAAGGGTGGAGCAGAGCAGGAGATGGGATGGCCGGAGGCCACAGGGGTGACACTCTAGGGCACGGGATGGAGGCATGCTGGGGGCACAGGAGGAGCTACCTGAGTCACAGACCTGGAGTCACAGCTACTCAGCCCCGCTGCCTGTCCCTCCTGTGGGCCTGATCTGAGCCTTGGGGGCCCTCCGTCGCTCATGCTACCTTGTCAGCACCCCACCTTCTGCTCCGTGGTCCAGGCTCCATGCACATCACATCGGCAGAAGGTGAAGGGAGACACCGATAAGTAAAAATGCTTTCTTAGCCCCCACGAAAGAGGCCCAGCACGTGGACTCCCTGCAAATGTCTCCACCTGTTAGCTGCTGCCCCATCTCCCCGGGAGCCGAGGCAGGGTGCAGCCCAGGAACCAAGAAGTCCTCCCTCCTGGGTGGGTGCCTTGGCCACACTGGGATAAGGTGATGTGGAAATCAGTTCGTGTCCTCCATCATTATTTGAGCAATGAAAAGGTCTCACAGAGGCCTGACCCCCATTCTTTGCCAAGCCCAGGATCTTGAACGCTCAACGTATTCTCATTGTAATTTGAAAAAAATGATTTGATCTGTATTATTCTCTACCCTCCAAACCAGACCCCCAGCCACCTGTGTCCTAGCACCACTTGCCCCTGGGAGTTGGCAACGTGCATGAAGCCCTGTCTCCCCTCCATTCACGCTTCCACATCTGCACCTCCCTCTGCCTAGGACGTTTCTTCCTATGTCATCTTTCTAGCAGTTTGCTAATTCCTCTCAAGACCCAGCTCATGTCCCGATGTCTGCAAACATGCCCAGTGCTGCTGACTCTGCTCCTACCCCTGTGTTCACAGCGTTTACGGCACCCCGCTGGCGCCTGCTCTCCCTCAAGACCCAACAGCTACTTACCAGGGGGGGCTAGGACTCCATTGTTCTATCCTTCCAGCGTGGTACCACGTAATGGGCAAATGCTTGTTATGGATCGAGAACACACACACAATAAAGAGAACAGTACTCTGCCAAGATCTTCCTTCTTCTGGGTCCGGGGCTCCCTGCTAGGGATATGCCTCGGGGCCGCAGTGGGACCAGTGGACATTCTCCCACCGCACATCTTCCATGGCCCAGGCCTTCCGTGTTCTGCTGAAGGCAGGACTTCCTGCACCCACAGGGTCTGGAGCAGGGGAGCCTCTTGTACCAACCACAAAAACAGAATTGAAAAGCATAATGATTTCCCCGTGTGTGAGGGGAGAAAAGGCCATTTGTCTCCAGTATGCAGTTGACATATGCGTTCAGGCCTTTTTCTTCTTTCCTTCTTTTAATTATTATTATTAATTCTAAACTCCTCAACATAGAGGGGATCTAAGTGACCAGTAGGAAAAGGACAGTCTTGTTATGCACTGAAATTCTGGGCCTGTGCTGGGAATCGTCAAGCAAAGAAATAGGCTAACCCAGAGGGTAAGCGGCCCCACCTCCAGAGTCCAGAGCAGCTGCTGCCTGGGATCCAGGGAAGGCCTTGATGCAGGGTTGCCATGGCGACAGAGCTGTCACTGGCCCAGGGCCTTGCTGGGTAAGCACAAACGGATGGCATGCAGGATCCCTCTTTTCAACTGAAGATTACCACTAATTTGCAATTAGTTGGAGGAAAATTGGAGATGGAGAAAAAGGAATTGCTCCTTGCAGCAAACAGCCACAACTACTGAAAACTGACTTTTCCCCTGAGTCACGGTGGACAGGGAAGAAAACTTGTATCTCTAAAGAACACAGGCGATGGTGCTGGATAGAAGGACCGAATCCTGGTTCTCTCATGTCGGGGCTGTGTGACCTTGAAGAAGTCTTAGCCTCTCTGGCTTTACTTGCTTCAGCTATCAAACCAACACATGGTTAACATGAAGGTTAAATGAAATAACAGTAGTTAAGTGCCCAGCTAACGCTGAGTCTCACTGTCACTCTTGAGATTTTTCACTCATTCACAAAGTCTTCTCCCCTTTCCTTGCCATTCTCTCTATCCAATTTGTTCATTTTACTAATACTCATTAAGCATCTTTCTGCCCTGGCGTAGTCTAGAAACTGCCGCTCATCAGGTCCACAGGCAGCCGTCCGTCAGAATCACATCCTACTTATAGCCCTATAGGGCGTTTCACGTTCGCCACCTTCTCCATGATGTCTTCCAGGGCCCATCAGCCCCTTCTCTTCTGCATTCCTGCCAACTGGGAGAGTCAAGACTCTCCCTTGACCCTCAGCACAAGATCTTCGTAGGTCCTTTAGGAGCTGGAAAGATTCCAGGAGCTGAGGTTCATAGGGCTGATAGCCCAAGGCAACAATAAAGGCAGGGACTGTGAGAAAAGGAGAGTCAGGACTTGCTAAGTCTGAGATCTGAGATCTTCCGGAACAGGGACTGGGCTCTGCTCATCTCTGAGGTCTGACCCCCAGGATGACCATGCAGAGTGGGCACCAGATCGCTGGCTGGCTGGGGAAATCCCGCTGGAACAGCTAGAACAAACTGAGTTGTTCCCTCTGCCTAGAGGGCCCTTCTCCTCGGTGCCTTACAGAAACCCACACTTCTGGCTTCAAGTCCAAGGACCCAGAGTATACATGGGAAAGAGTCTCTTGCTCTCTCTGTGCATCCAACCACCCACCCCTACATTGTCAGGAGGAGCTGAGAGCTAGTCCAGAGGGGAGAAGTGCTCGACATTTGTCAAACAAGCCCCTGTTATCCCTCCTCCCAAAGGCCATGCGGCACGGGGGCTAGAGGTACAGACTGTGCCCAAGTCCTGCCTCTCCCTAACTGTGTGACCTTGCACAAGTTACTTCTTGAGGCTACATTTCATTCTTTGCAAAAATGAGTAATGATGATTTGGTATTTCCAGGGAACAGCCCTGCTGTCCAAGTCTGAATCGCAGGGCCAGGAGTAAAAGCTGTTCTCGTTCAAAAATCGGGACACGAACCAGTGAGTGCAGCAGGAGCTTCGCGGTGGCGGAAGTGAAGAACTCAGGCCCCTGGCCTGCAAGAGCCGGGCAGTAAACCAGAAGGAAACCAAGGCTGCCATGCTGTGCACAAAGCTGGCATCCAGAGCAGCACTGGCACTGGCGTTTCCAGCTCACCTTCTTCCTGCTAGAAGGGATGACATTGACTAACGGAGGATCATCCACCCACACAGTAAGCCACAAGGAATTATGAATTCCATTACCCAGCAACTCGTCCGAGGTGCCTCTCGGCTCACCCTCAGACGGGAAGTCTCACCCAGCAAATGGAGGGCCCTGGGAAGCAGAATGGTTCACGGGGATGGAAGGCTGGCTAATTAAGTCCTTGACCAACACCAAGCTGTTCTCCCCTCATGAGGCCTTTCCCCTTTCTGGTAGAGGTGGAAAGAGGGCAGAAAGGGTCAGAACAACCATGTTCTGACAACTGCTCCACTGTGGGAGCCTGGAGAAGGGATCTGATCTCTTTGAGTTCCATGTGCCTTCTCTAACAAATGAGAATACTACCGCTTCCCATGAGGGAAGAAATGTGTGCAGCCCTCGGAAAAGCCCTCGGAAGCCCAAGATCACCGATGAGGGACACTGGCCATCATTGGTGACAGTGACCTGCAGAAGGTTTTATCGTCATCCCCATAAAGACAGCTTTCATTTTTCAAAAGTGGGGTCCACCGATCTTGGGGGCTTACCATTCATTATTTCATATACTCTCAAAATAACGGACAGGGGTGTTCTTATTATACCCCTCATGACAGCAGGGTGATTGAAACTCAGGATTAATGACTCGCCAGTGGTCACACCACTTCTTAAAAGCTCAAGACAAAATGTGCACCTATCCCTCTGACTCCACAGCCTGTGTCTCCAACCCCATCCCATCCTGACACCATTAATGTAGACCACTTACTGAATCCGAGAAACCCTGAGGGGCTTTGGGTCTGCGTTTTACAGTAGTAATTTAATAGCATCACAGCTATTAGGTAATGCAAGTCCTACTTCAGAGTTTGTTTTTTTCTTAATAAGGATCACAGGGTACAGGGCATGTGAAGGAGTATTTTCTGGCCCATCTCTGATTAATGCTGGGTGTTAGGGTAAGGCGGACTCTTGTAAATAATTCAGCTGCCACTGAAACACTTTCATCAATACCTCTCACCACTGAGCACCAGCTAATACTGGTACTGCTATCTGGGTGTGGCTTCCTAAAGGGAAAACAACCAGCAATCAAAAGAGCTGGGCCTGGGAATGTGGTCCCTTGCTCGTGGCTCATGAGCAGACTTTCTCTACCGTGACACATCAACTCAGCCTGCCAGCAAAGACTCAAATTTTGCTGGCCAGGATGGTTGATGATCAAAGCACGGTCTTTAAGATTTACCACGCGTCCCAGAAGAACCCTAAACTGTGCATTGTTTACCCGTTAGCGAACACACACTTATTAAACACCTGCCACAACCACTGTTCCTACATCCTGGCTGAACGAGCATCACCTAGCAAGGAGATGATAGATAGAAGTGGATACCTAGATGCCACTCCTGCTGTGTTGAACCAGAACCTCGTAGATGAAGTCCAAGCACGCATTCACAGAGTAGGTGCTCAATAATTTCTATGAATTTACAGCAACGACAAGAACTGTGGCTTCTCGGGGTAATACTGTCTGATGCTGCACAGATACTGGCTCCACTACTTACCAGTGCTACATGACCATGAACAGGTTTCTTGGTCTTTCTGGAACCTTAGTTTGCTCCTCCACAAAATAGGCAAATTAATAGGGAACTTTAGCAGCTTTTTTGAGACGTAATTCAGATGCCCTACAATCCATCTATTTAAAATGTACAGTTCAATGGCTTTGAACATATCGGGCATCCATTCCACAATCAATTTTAGAGTATTTTCATTTCCCCCAAAAGAAACTCAACCCCCTCTCATCCCCCCCAGTCCTAAGCGACCATTAATCTACTTTTTTCACTATAGACTTCCCTAATCTGAACATTTCTTATCAGTGGAATCATGTTATACACACACACATTGTTCTTTGTGACAGGCTTCTTTCACCCATGTTGAATCACACATTAGTACTTCATTCCCTTTTATTACCAAATATATTCCATTAAATAGATATGTCACATTTTGTTTATACGTTCATTAGTTGATGGATATTTGGTATTTTTTTCATATACTTTTTGGCCATACATAGACCTTCTTTGGAGAATCTCTATTCAGATCCTTTACTCATTTTCAATTGGTTTGCCTTTTTATTATTGAGTTGCAATATATTTTATATATTCCAAATAAAGTCCTTTTTTGTTTTGATGTCAGTTCATACACATATTTTTTCTTTTGTTGCTTGTATTTTATGTGTCATATCTAAGAAGCCATTGCTGAATCCAAGGTCACAAAGATTTGTACCTATGTATTCACCACAGAATTTTAGTTTTTATTCTTACATTCGCATACTTTTTACAAATTTGCTAAATGTTTATTTATTTTTTGAGAGAGAGAGAGAGAGAGAGAGAGAGAGAACAAGTGGGGAAGGGACAGAGAGAGATAGAGACACAGAATCCGAAGCAGGTTGTAGGCTCTGAGCTGTCAGCAAAGAGTCCGGTGCAGGGCCTGAACTCACAAACCATGAGATCATGACCTGAGCTGAAGCCGGACCTTTAACCAACTGAGCCACCCGGGTGCCCCTACATTTGCATACTTAATCGGAGCTCATTTGTGTATATGATATGTAAACTAGCGGTGTCCACCTTCATTCTTTTGCATGTGGATGTCCAGTTTTCCCTGAACCATTTGTTGAAAACACTATTCTTTCCCTCACAGAACGGTCTTGGAATCCCTTTTAAATATCAAGTGACCAAAATGTGAGAATTTCAATTCAATTTCTGTAATTTTAATTCTTATACCATTGATCTATATGTCCACTCTTACGCTAGTTCTGCAGGGTCTTAATTACCATAGCTTTGTAGTAAGATTTGAACTCAGGAAGTACAAGTCCTTTTAACTTTTTTTTTTTTTTTTTTAAGATCCTTTTGGCTGCTCTGTATGTCTTGAATTTCCATATGAACTTTAGATCAATTTGCCACTTTCCGCAGAGGAGTCAGCTGGGATTTTGATAGAAAGTGCACTGAATCTGTAGATTACTTTGAGTAGTATTGCCGCCTTAAAAATAATAGGTCTTCTGATCTTTGAACACAGGAGGTCTTTCCATTTATTTAGGTCTGTAATTTCTTCCCACAGTGTTTTCCAGTTTTCACTAGTCTTGCATTTCTTTTGTTCAATCTATTACTATTTTATTCTTTTTGATGTTATATTAAATGGACTCTGTTGCTTAAGCACAATGTTACAATGGTAAGAGCAGACATCCTTGTCTTATTTCTGCTCTTGTGGGCAAGCATTAAGTCTTTTACCACTAGGTATAATGTTAGCTGTGGGTTTTTTATAAATGCCCTTTATTAGGTTGAATAGGTTCCCTTCTATTCCTAGTTTGTTGAGTATTTTTATCATGAAAGGGTGTTGAATTTTATCAAATGCTTTTTTCTGCATCCTTTAAGATGATTGTTTGGTTTTTGTTCCTTATTCTACTGATCTGGTGTATTAAGGTAATTGACTTTGGATGTTAAAGCAACCTTGCATCCCTGGGAGAAATCCAACTTGGTCATAGTGTATAATCCTTTTTATATTGTTAGATTTGATATGATACTATTTTGATAAAGATTTTTGCATCTATACTCATAAAGGGTACTAGTTTATGGTTTTCTTTTCCTGTAATATCTTTGCTCAGTTTCACTATCCAGGTAATACTGGCCTCCAGAATGAATTGGAAAGTGTTCCCTCTTCTAATATTTGAAAAATTTTGTGAATAACTGGTATTAATCTTCTATAAATGTCTGATAGAATTTACCAGTGAAGGATTTACCATCTAATACTGAGCTTTTTCTTTTGGGGAAAGTTTTTGATTACTAATTAAATCTCTTTATCTCTTAAAGGTCAATTCAGACCTTTCTATTTCTTTTTGAGTCAGTTTTAATAGTTTGTGTCTCTATAAGAATTTTCCTTTTAATCTAAGTAATCTAATTTATTGGCATGCAATTGTTCATAGTATTGCCTTATACTTTATCTTTATATTTCCATAAGGTCATAGTAATATCCCTTCATTCATTTTTTATTTTAGTATTTTCAGTAGTTTTTTCTTAGATAGCCTAGTTAAATCAACTTGTCAATTTTGTTGATCTTTTTGAAAAGCCAATGTTTGGTTTCACTGATTTTCTCAACTGTCTTTTCTATTCTCTGTTCAATTAATTTCTACTCTAATCCTTATGAATCCTGTCTTTCTGCTTGTGTTTAGTTTCCTTTTCTTTTTTCAGCATTTTAAGATGGAAGGTTAAATTTTTAATTTGAGATCTTTCCCTTAAATTATAGGCACTGACAGCTATACATTTTGCTCTAAGCACTGATTTAGCTGTTTCCCAGAAGTTCTGGTATGGTGTATCTTCGTTTTCATTTATTTCAAAGTATTTTCTAATTCCCCCTGTGACTTCTTTGAGCTATTGGTTATTTAGTAGTCTTTTGTTTAACTTCTACATGTTTGTGACTTTTCCAAATTGCTTTCTATTAATTAATTTCCAGTTTCATTTCATTGTGGCCAAAGACCATACTTTGTACGATATTAATCCCTTTTACACTATTGAAGATCATTTATGGTTTATAATATGGTACATCCTGGATATCAATGCATTCTTGAGAAGACTATTCTGTTGTTGGATGGAGTGTTCTATAAATGTTAGATCTAATTTATATACAGTATTTTTCAAATCTTCAGTTTCCTGCTTTGTTGGCATAGAGTTGTTCATAGTATTCCTTGATACATTTTTAAAAAATTTCTGTAGGGTCAGTAGTAATATCCCCTCTTTCATTTCTGATTTTAGTAATTTGAATAGTCCTGATTTTCCCTTAGTGGAATATTGCCATCTACAACTTTCATTTTTGAAATGTCTGTTTCTCCCCTCAATTCTCTCAGCCTTTGCTTCACGTATTTTGGGGCTCTGTTGTTAGATGCATACATGTTTATAGTTGTGGCTTTCTGATGGATTGATACTTTCTCATCAAAAAATGTTCCTCTTTAATTTTAGTAACATGTTTTTTGTTGTTAAAGTATACTTCGTCTGATATTAATATCCTGACCACAGTCACCAGGGTTCTGTGAGGGATTAAAAGAGCTAATCCATATAAATCACATAGAAAAGCATGTGGCACAGGGCAAATGTTTGATAAATACTAGCTAATACTGTTACCCATGTGACACTGTTGCAGTGGCCTTACATGCCTGAGCTCAGGTAAGTCTCGCCACATCCAACCCTGTGGTACACACAGTTCTCTATATTTTATAGAAGACATTGAGGAACAGAGTTCACCTAGATTGTCCAAGATCCTCAAATCAAGACACTGGTCCAGTTGGATCCTTCCTACTCCAAAGCCCAACCTCTGTTCTGTATGCTCTGCCTGCATGGAATGGCCAAAGTAGTTAACTTTGTAGTAAAACCGAAGGCAAATTGTAGTGGCCAATGGACTTGGAGGTCATAAGAGCTTGGAATAAATCTTGGAGCCACTAATCACTGGCTTGAGGGCTTTGAACAAATTCTTAACCTCTGCAGGTCTCAGTTTCCTCATCTGTGACATGGTGGTGGTGATGGTGCTTCCACCAAAGGTCATTACGAGGATTAACCGTGACAAACCGCGAAATTTACAAACCATAAATTTCCTGGCACCTACAGATCAGTCAGTAAAAGGTGGCTGCTATTGACATTATAATTCTCATTATTGCTCAGAATATGTGCGTTAACATATCTACCAGAGTATCTAAGAACTGCCACAAGGTAGACGAAAGGAAGATACGTTGTGTTTAAAGAAAGGAGCAGTCTCCCCTGACTCAAGGACCATCAGAGGATTCCTGGGAAATGTGACATTTCTGTAGGACCTTGAAAAAGGTAGAATGAGGGTAGATGAGCAAGGTATGACTGGCCTGGTGAACAGCAGAGCCAAGGCACCAAGGTA
Source organism: Acinonyx jubatus (assembly GCF_027475565.1). NCBI lineage: Eukaryota > Metazoa > Chordata > Mammalia > Carnivora > Felidae > Acinonyx > Acinonyx jubatus. The sequence continues at coordinate 20,013,154 of NC_069396.1, read as the reverse complement.
GACAAGCACTTAAATGGCAGGGAATGTGAAACATGCTGGAATTCCTGTGTCCACACAGCTCTGGCCTCCTTTGAGAGTGCCATCCTAAATTCATGGTGCCATAAAAGTTAAAGCACACCAATAAAGGAAGAACAGGTGGCTGAAGATACAAAAGGAGTGATATCATAAAGCAAGAATCTACATTCTCTCTTTACCCCACCACTGTTCTCCCCCTCCTGCTTGCCTTTATCTCATATGAGTTTATTCAGAGCCCATCTGTCTGGTGCTAAAAGCTCTGTAGGGTGCAGAGGACTGGTTTGGAGAAGTAGCATCCTGGAAAGCTCAAAGCTCCCCTCAGTTCTGTGCTCAGCCCAGGTATCCTCAGCCCAGGACCTCTATGGCATCCCTAGAATCTGGACAGTGGTGAAGGAGTGAATGACCCAGCTGAATCCGGGGGGAAGAGGTAGGAGAAGACGCTGGGATCTTGCATCCTTCAGCACCACTCTGGAGAACACTGGACTATGGGCATGGTTCCCTAATCCTACCTTATCAATTCTGCCACTGTGATCTCCTTCACACAGCACCCTGACCTCCAAGGTGCAGGAAACGAGGGATATCTGCATGAGGGGCATTGGCACGTGCTGCCACTTTCTGGGACAAGCCCTCCCTCTAATCTGCTCTGAACTGGGCTTTGTGCTCATCAATTTCACAAGCATGACTCAACGATGACTTCGCTTTTCCCTAACAGTCTGTGTGTCGGTATTCTTTTTATAGGCTTCCTATAGCTCAAGTGAGGCTCAAAGAGGCAAGGTCATTTGCCCAAGGTCCCAAAGTAATAAGTAAAGTAAGTCAAGAGCTATACAACTTCACTCACAATGCTATCAATTTTGTTTAGGGGCATGAGACACCAGACAGCTCAAGGGTGCTCCTGAAATATACCAGATGTGGCAAAGCTGAAGCGAAGGAACCATGTATTACGTGTTGGGCTCAAATCACAGGCCCACCTCAGGGTAACGAGGGAAGTAAATGGAAGGAGGCAGGGACAGGAGAGAAGGGCCAGCAGGCAGGTGGAAAGTCTCACTGACAGCGTCCAGTGAGCTGGGCAAACAAGACAAGGCCATCTTCAATGCCAGGTCAGAATTTAGAAAGTATCTCATCTTTATCCCACCAAAGGACACAGCCCAGCCACCAGGAGTCTAGCACCTTGCAATTAGGGGGGAGGGGAGGCTCAGACTTGGGTTCGAGTCTCCAGTCCATGAGAGCAGGGACTGGCAAAACCAAAGGAGTAGGAATGACATTAATTTATCACCCATTATTCGTCAGAAGCTCTTACACCTTTCATTTCCTTATAGTCCCCACCGTGCCCCAATAAGGGGTTAGTCTGTACACCTATTTTAATAAATGAGGATGCTGCAGCCATGATAAGCTAGTGGCTTACACGCTCCATGTCCCCTCCTTCTGTGGCACACAGGTGGATGACACTTCCCAGCACATGTGGCTCCAGAACGCAGTCCGATGAAATTGGGAAAGACGCATATAGGTCTCATACATACTGCTTGGTCCTCATATTTCCCCACAAGGTCCTCCACACCCCCCTTCACTTGTCTGCTGGCTGGACTCAGAAGTCCCCAAAAGAAGGAGCCCGGGTCCCTTAGTGACAGCTTGGAACAAGCTGAGGTAGAGTCTTCAGCAAAAGCCCAGGAGATGCAGCCCTCTAGATGACCAGTCGTGAGCCCCACTGCTCTGTCATTTCATCCCTGTGACCTTGGTGTCCCTTTCTGCACAAGATAAGGATGAGACTGGGTGATGCCCAAGGCGCCTCGAAGACTGCGACAAGGAGATGTGTACGCTTCTTTAAGGGGAGGAAGAAGAAAGATAGCGAGGACTCCTCCTCCTTCCCAGCAGCTCTGCGGCCTTTCTTTGGGGCCGTCTGTGGGTCCTGTGCAGCAACTCCATCAGAACGCAGGACACGTGCAAGGGTGGCGCCCGTACCCTTGACACCCTTCCCGGCATTGTCACTGATGCGTCGGTTCATTTTCACCCACGACCGGTGTGACCTACTTACGGCCACCTCCCCGGGGAGCGGTCACCACGATGACATCAACCCCCACTCAAGCCGCCCTGTCCCCTTTGGTCTGAAGGTCCAGCACCTCCCAGAGGCACAAGCCTAAGGGATACTTGTCTTCCTTCCTTCTTGCCTGGACACTCCCTACAGGGCAGTGACATTTCATTTTCCACGGAGCCTCGCAGCCGGCTCCACCGTGCTTGGTCCCGGGAGACCTGCGGAGAAGGCGACAGCTGCCTGCTCAGGGCCATGAAGGCCATTTCTGCCACCAGAGTCCTAAACAGGGGACATGCCTGGCTTCCTAAAACCCTCCCTAGGTTATTTGCTGGCGGTGTTGTTCCTCTCCCCGTCTCGCTTCTCCATCTCCCTCCCGTGAATATCTGTCCTCACCAGTCACTCTCCAGAGGCATTTGTCTGCTGGGAAAATAGCAGTTGGCAGCAAAGGTCACGGCGGCCAGTTCTGGCTCGCCGCATACAAATGTGCCTTTTAGCTGTGGGCCCTGCAAAGAGGGACCCAGTCCTATTATTGATAAATCCTTGAAAAGACTCTAATGTATCTTCATTTCAGGGAAAACAACTGCCTTCAAGGTTGCACCAAGAAAATAAAGCAGGCGGCCTGGTGACTGATTCGAGAACTTGGCATTTTCCCGAAGATTAAAAGATTATAACACTTCTATTAGGATCACTCCGCCACGCTGTATTGATCTCATCAGGGAAGCCACTGCAGGTCTAATATGAACAGAGCGCGTTCGGGAATTAATCACGGGGGGTTTTATTACGGTTCATAGGGCGTTTCGTTCAAGCCGCATCGTTTGCAATATTTATGGCCCCGCTCCCCGGCCGTTATTAAGTGCGCGGAGCTGGGCCTGCTGGGTTAGAACACAAAGTCATTCTTCAAAAGTAAATCTTATCTAAACTGTGCACACAAAGCCAATTATCTTTTGATTTACATTTTAATTCTGCGGCAGAAGCCCCATGTGGGAATGGGAGGGGCCAGAGATGCAGATCTGGAAGGACCCGGTTCCCATCCCACACCAGCCCCCTTCCAGCAGAGGCAGGACCTCAGACAAACCTCCAAGCCTCCGGAGCCTATAGGAATCCTTCCAGATCTGTAGGAGGAGGGCCTCAGCATTTCCCTCCCAGCATGAGAACTAGGGAGAGGGGATCCCCGAGCATCTGTCCTAGGGGGCGGGCACATAAAACTCAGCAAAGTCCTGCTACCTGATGGGAGCATTGTTTCTTCTTTTAGGAGACCCCACCTGACTTGAATTCTGGAGAGACCAATCTAAGTGGAAAATCCAGTAAAAACAGGATGAACACAGGAGTGTGCTTTATGACCCACGGAAGCTAGTTCCTAGTTCACCGGTTTCCACCTCCTGTTCTTTTCTTGGGGATCAGGGATGCCTGTATTTAGCCCACAACGCGGGGCAAACCATTAGCTTTTAGGTAAAGGCCATCTTCAATCTCAGTGAATTGTTGTGAAGAAGTAAACAAGATAGAAGGGAAGAGGCTTAGTCCAGGATCTTACACGAGTACACACCCAGTAACTGAAGACTTTATCACTGGAAGGCAGAGAAGCAAATAGCCTGAGGTACTGGTAATACCAGTAATCACAGCAGTGGGCCTAGTAACCATGGCAGTAAGCCTAGCAGAGTGGAAGCGACTGCAGCAGCAAACAGGACAACAGTGGTAATGGCAGTAGCACCCGTACTGGTGGCAACAGTGACACCAGCAGTGGTTGTGGTAACGGTGGTGAAGAAGTGTCCAGGCCCCAGCGCTCGCTCCCTGTGTGACAGTAACCGAGTCACTTAACCTCTCTGAGCCAAAGTCTTAACGTTTATAAAACGGCAGTGAAAACACCTCACTCTCACGGATCCTGTCCATACCGAATCCGATGTCATGCAGAAAGCTCTGCCTGGCCTACAGCGGCTCAGAAAGCGTTTGTTTCCTTCCCGATCAGCCTCCACCTACCCCTTATCTCTTGTTTTCTCCCTGTCCTGAGCTTCCGAGTCTCCAGCACTCGATGCCCACACATCCGCAGTTGGTGTCTGTGAACTGGGATAACGGGAAGAGACTAGATCAGGAGGACGGTGGGCGGGGTTGATACTGGATGGAAGCCCTCATGCTTGTATCCTCGTGCCAGGATGATGTGTAGACGGAAGGAGAAGAGGCAAGTAAGCCCTTCGCATGGGCCTGGCCACCAAGGGCATTCAATGCCGGGTGTCCCCAGAGAAAGGCTCTTCACCTTCCTGACCTCAGTTTCCCCAGCTACACAACAGGCATCATGGATATCTTTTCTATTTAACAGTGATGCCCAGACTAAGGAACCTGCTAGAGCTTCTTGGGCTCCAGAAGGGCTTCACCGTCTCTCCATTCACAGAGCCTGATACAGTCCCTGCATACAATAGGTGTCCAATTAGTAATGACTGCATCACTCTGGCTGCAAAAGAATTCTCTGCCACATATCACTGTCAGGAAGTCACGTGGTATCTTTCACTTGGACATGTCTAGTCTCAAGAAGTTCATCATTCCAAGACTCAGTCCATCTCCCCATCAAATAACTGTAGCTTCCTGATACGGAACTGAAATCTACATCCCCGTTGCTGCCCCTCCCCCTTATCCCAGCTCATGCCCTTGGGATCACAGGAAACACATCGATAGGACAGTGCTTCCAGTACTACGAAACATGCCCTCAGCCCTTCTTTCTCACAGGCTGAGTGATACCAGTCCTTCCACCATTTATCTCATGACATGGCTCTTTTGCTTCCCAGCCCAGCAAGCACCGACTGCACGTGCAGCTCAACAGGCCTGCGCTGTCATCTAGAACACAGCCACGGGAAACAGCTGCCTGCCTCTGCTTACAAGTGTCTCCCATGACGTGGCCACCCTCTCGGCCGCTCCGTTCAGGCCCTCGAGCCGAGCCCAACTCCAGGCACAGTCTGACCAGTTCAGAGAGACACCCCAGCCCCTAGCCCAGCACAGGCATGTAGTAAATACCCAGGAAGGTATGTTCAGTCAATGTTCCCCAACTGGATATCACCTTCCTCCTTCTAAAGGTACACGGTTACTAACCTCCTTGTCTTGTAGGGAAAGCTAAGGGAGCGGCCGACCCGGCAGGGGTCCCATAGGACAGAAGCCAAGAGTTTGAGCATCTGGACCAGTGAATAAGCTGGACCTGCTGGTGTGCACAGAACACAAGAGAGCAACAGCGAGCTCTGCTAGCCAGAGAGAGGACCGACAGGTGTCTCGCCTAGAAGGACAGCTTGAGACAAAGTCCCTCACCAGCAGGCGGATGCCAGAATCCTAGGATGGAGGGGCTTGGGGGGTGGCATGCCCGCGGATTAAGTTAGGGACAGGCCCAAAGAGGTAGAACAGAGAGCAGACGGTGAAAGTTAAGTGTGCTGGCTAGAGAGAAATTCTAAACCCATAATGGGGCCAGGGCTTCTGACGGACGTGTGTGACCCTGCGGCCAGACATCAGCCAGAGGCACGTAAGCTTGGTCTGTGGCAGCCAGCACCACTGCTTCCTGAGACAAAAGAGGGAGCAGCAGGAGAGAAGAACAAGTGAGGGAAGGAAGAGGAAGAGCAAGAGAGCGAGCAGAAGGGTGAGAGTGGACGGAAGTGGGTGGGCGAGAGGGTCGGCCGGAAGGAGGAGATCCATGGCGTATTCCAACATTAAACCCCAACCCCGTGAGCACTTCACAAACTTGGCTTAGCGAGCAAGGCATCTTCACCGTAAAAGGGACTTGCGCTTCCCTCCACCCCCAGTGTCCCGCCTCCTCCACAGCAGGAGATGCACAGCAGTGTTACCACCACACGTCACGCACCTCATAAGCCCGCTGGCTCCGCTGGCTTCCTAGGAAACCCAGGTAGCACTTCCAGGAGGCCTGTAGCTGGGAGCCCTGGCTGCTCCCTCAGGGTCCCCGGCCCTGCCCAGAAATAGACGCAAACGTCCGTGTAAGAAAAGAGCGCCTGTCACGTGTTCGGTTTTTAGCTGAGAAAACCCACCGCTTCCGGAAGTGACAGAAATACAGCCTTGTGGATTTGGAACAAACAGGCAAGAGCACATCAGTTAAACAGCATGGCCCTGGTTCTTGCCCTTTCATCGGACAGGGAGTGGGCTGCCTGAGGGCACAGATACCGAAGGTTTCCAGCACACAATTAGAAGGACACCACGGGCTACCACTAAAGACCAGTGCATTTTGTTATCCTGAATCCGGAGGCTAATTTTCAGGGGTTTATAAAGCAACTGTAAAAATAGCTCTCATACTGGCTCAATTTGAGAATACTCGTGCTAAAGCTATAGCTCCTAATCTTCCCCATTAAAGTTTGACACACACTTTAAATTGAATATATACATGTAGATATATGTGTGTATGAATACATGCATATGCATGAATGAAATAATAGACGGTACCCCATCTGCACACTCCTGGTGAGCTCTCAGTGCGGGATGAATTCTGTACATGCTGAATGAGAAGAGAACAGTATGCAGTTGCCACGCAGCACAAATACACAAACACGAGTCTGACTGTTGGCCAGTTAGGCTTATGAAATCGTCTAGGAAAACAAAAGCCATCAATTCAAAGAGGTTAAAGACAAATCCCAAAGGCAGGAATGCAAACCACCAATCAACATATAAAAAGTTGCTCAGTCCTTCAGACAACAGAAGAAACAGAACAGAACCAGTAATGATTATCTTTTAATTTGGCAAAAACTAATTAAAAATACTAATATTCAAAGCCAGCAAGGCTGTGGGAAGACAGTTACTCCCATTCATCAGTGAGGCAAATAGACAGGTACAACACTGCCTTTTGAGGTGTCTACTAATAGCCTTGAAGTTGTTTATTGGACACAGTAAAGATAGACGTTCTGTTTGTTTTGGTTGTTGGTGGGTTTTTTTTTTCTTTTGTTTGTGTAATCACAAACAGAAAATCTAGCCAAGATAAGAAAAGTGATGTTCCAACATGAACGTAGGGAAGAGGAGAATCATGGGATGAAAAGAGGCTTGAACAATGAAGAGGACATGAGCAGTCTGGACAAGAGCTTTCCTCCAGAACCATAACTGCCTAAAGGTTTTACCAATTGCCTTGTGAAGAAGGATCAGAAGGGAGATCAGAACTACTCTGCAGTCACCGGTCACTGTGGGCTTACGGTGACCTAGAAACCTCTATTAAGAACATGCCTGGGGCTGGGGCAGGGGGCGGCCAGTCCCTGTGTTTTCACAAGTAAAGGAAAATCTTCAGAGAATACTAGAAAGCACCAAGTGAGGCTGGTTCCATGGAGACTCTGGGGCCTGAGTGGGAAGAGCAAGATAGCATTCCCCGAAAGCTCTCGAAGAGCCCCAAACCCAAGGGGGCTCATTTCTATCTGAGATGGACAGCAGCTCCTTGCTCATGGCTATTGAATGCCTTTCCTGCTGCCTGTGTTCTCAACACTGCTCCCCACCAGCAAGGATGAGCAACATCGAGGTACCTCACGTGCCACTGGACTTAACACTTTTCCCACAAAAACCGTCTTCTCCAAAACAGACACAAATGCAATTTTGGAAAGGGAAGACAAGCCAGGAGTGATTTCAGGATGTCAAGTGACTCATGTGGCTGTGTAAGTCTCTGGTCCTGTGTCTCTACAGGTTGCAAGGCTTTCTCACCTTCTCTTTGTATTAAAAAAAAAAAAAAGTTCAGATTTATAAACAAAGTTCCTCATGATGGCCGCCTAGTTAGTATTCACACTCAACATGCATTATTTGGAGGGTTTTCTATTATTATCTGGCCAGAGACTGTTCAGGAACGTCCTCGTTGAAGAAGCCATGAGCCTCGCCTTCATTCCTGGTACTTACTTCAGTGACTTTCCAGGATCAAAGGGCTCAAATAGAAAACCTTCAACTAAATAGAAATTAACCATCCAAAAAGTTCAAGTTGTGGGCATTCACTTCTATATTTGAATCTGCTGGGAATTTATTTTATCAATTCAATACACTGATTCTGCAAATGCTTATTGTGTCCTCATCAGGCACTGTTCCTGGTGCCCCAGAACACGCAGTGAAGCAAAGGAAACTTCCTTGTCTGCATAGACTCTGCACTCTGAGGGGGGACACATACAGTGAAGAAGTCAAGGTTCAGAGCTTGCTGGTTTGCAAGCTCTCCCTCCACCTCTTCTCCCTGCCCGGTGGCCTGCAGCTCCAACTCCTCGGGGCCATGGGAGTCACCACAGGCTCTGTCTACCCCACGTGAAGCTCTATTTCTGCACGGAGGCAGCCTACCGTCTGCCTTGCTCTGACACGGTGGGGCCAGTAACACGGCTCTGGCATGGTGAAGGGATTTGGTAGTAAAACGGAGATACATGTCATAGACCTGGCCCCAGAAACCAGGTGAAAGCCGTTTCATGCCCTAACAAAAGTAGCCTCATGAGAGAATTCAAAGAGTTTCGTTTCAAACATACTGTAGTCGAGGTGCATCTGGACGTGTAGGTCAGGATGCTTGGTGGACTGTGAGACCCCTGGTTCTAAAGGTGAGGGCCCGCCATGGAGATGGCAGGACCAGCCGCATGGAGGTTTTCCTTGAAACCCAGAGATGTGATCATCCATGGAAACGCCGCAGAGAAAGAGAAGAAGAGGACCAAAGATGCTCGGAGGGAATGAACTTTTAAGTTAGTGAAGGAGCAAGGCAGCCAGAGCTCAGGTGTGGTGCACCATCGGAAGCGTTCATGAGTACCGCAGAGGAGAAAGCTTGGGGGACAGAGGGAAAGTGAAGGGCCCCAGGTTAGGGGGGCTGAAATGGGTTCACGGGGCTTGGCAACTTGGACATTTCTAATGACTTTCAAGAGAGGTTCCAGTGGTGGGATGGGAGTCCCATTCCACAAGAAGAGAGGACAAGGTACTAGGAAGTCAGGGATACAAGCATGCAGGTCAACTTGACAAGTTTGGGGGAAAAGGGGAGGTGTGGTGGCTTGGGAGGAGGTGGGATGACAAAGAGTTTAAGTGGGCTCTCAGGCTGAGACCTTGAACAAGAAAGGAAAGATCTGCTGAGAAGAAGGGCCCACAAAAGGCAGGAACTGCCTGGAAAGGCACGGATGCTCTCTGCTATAAGTGACAAAACGCCCCGCAAAAGTGGCTGAAACAATACAGCCTTATTTTTCACATATAAAGTACAAAGTGTCAGCCACATGTCTCAGGAAGTGATGGAAGTGCTAGAACAAGAAGTATTTTTCATGCAATCAAGATCCAAGTGACACCAAACATACACAGTTGGCATGGGAACCAGAAAGCTTGAGGGACCCAATTTTCAAAATTCATTTTACAACTGTATCTGCATTTTGTGTGGGTGTGGATGCTAATTGTGATGCTTAGGCCAATAGAGGCACAAAAACATAGTTCTTAATGAGCTTCCTAATACTTTCTTCACGGAATAATCAGTGCTTGTGTTTTTAGACATTAAATATATTTATGTCAATCATTTTTCCACACAAGTATAACCTATAAATGTTGCTCGGTGACAGCTTCGCTGCTGAGTGGCCCAATTTTCATGTGCAGGGGCAGCAGAAGAACTAAGCTGAAGTCCCACATTCATTCCCATTCTCCCCCTCCCCAGGCAACCGCATCCCTCTGTTGAAGGATCTGATTCCAATATCTGGGGCCAATGGCACTTTGCTTGAAGTGATGGATCACTCTCATTAAATTAGGATTGGTCACCTTCATGTGACTATTTATTTTGCCTTGTGCCTATTGACCGTAGATTTTATTGATTACTAATTTCAGCTAAAATAGGCCTCAAGCATCACAGATTCTGGCTCATTCCACCAATGCTGAGGGATAGAACAGGAACCAATGAGCGGAAGGCATGGGATGGGGAACGACTTTCTAAGAGTCACAATGACCCCAGAATGGGACCAGTGATTTCTGGAGGAAGTGATTCCTCATTACTAGGTCTGTTTAAAAATTTGAATGTTCTTCTCGTTTGGCCTAGTACCCCCAGAGCCAAGGCAATGTAAAGACTTGGGAATGATGCTGGCCTCTCATGAAAAGTCTGTATTCCTACTTGGCTTCAAGGAGTCTCCATCACCAGCAACCTTAGTCTACCTGATTCCAACGGACTCGGCAGGCTAGTGTGTGACATCCAAACCCAACATTCTCCGGAGTCTGCACACTAGAATTGAAGAGCCCAGAGCCCTGACTCTCCTGTGGCCCTGCCAACCATTTCTTACTGCCCCCTACCCAACTGAGAACCACTGTCCAGACACTAGACCATGGAGCCGCCTCTTTTAAAGCTCCCCTGGTCATTTTGATGAACGTGCAAGTTCAGACCACTCATTCTCAGGACAAGTAAGAAACTACAGATATCACTGTGGTCCTTAGTGACCTGGGACCTACCCAGGATTTCAGTCGCCTGTCCCAAGGCTCTGCTTTCTTCAACGTCTGGCAGCCATAGCTGGTTTGTAATTCTCTCTATGCACCTTGTGTCCAGAGAGGGAGAAATCTGAGAACTTGGCTTTGGGCATGGGAGACCCTGGGACAATGGAGACTTCCAGACTTGCTTTTATGTGAATCCTTGGTATGTGAGGAAATGGGGGAACTCAATAGGGCTCAGTCTGCCTTCCTAGGTCTTCTCTACCCAGTGAACATAACTGTGTTATCTGGGGCCTTTTGTTTGCTTCCCTTACCGGGAAGCAAACCCCTTACCGGGACCTTCATGGGGAAGGGGTGGCTGTGCGCCTAAGCCTTCCACACACATTCTTCAGTTACCTAATCATAAACCATTTCTGGGTCTGCCCCCCACAGGAAACTGAGAGCTATTCAAGGGTTGGCCCATGTTTTTCTGTTTTCTATTTTTCCACTTCGCAGCAGAGTACGTGGCAAAAAGGGCATGCTCAAAGAATTACTTATTCATAAGAAATTAATACATAAGGAATATAACTTTCCAAAGGCTGTGTGGGATAGAGGCAAGAGAAGGGAGATTTTTTTTTTCAGTTTCCATGACAAATATGAGAAATAGGGATTTTTCTTTCCATTACACAGATTCGTGAACTCAGAGGAATGGAATTTACCCAAGACAGAGCCAGGCAATGAGACTTCAAGTAGGACTCACAGAATTTTCTCCGGTCTGCCTCCCTCCTTTCCAGGGGCTCTTTGATTCAAATCCACACTTGGCACATTTGAGGCTCCATAATGGGTATAATCATGACAATTACATTTTCAATTTTCAGAATCAGTTGTATACTTTCCAAACTTCATCAAAGAAGCATTCTCAAAATATCTGTTAACTCATGGGCAATCTTATTGTTTCCTGAGATCAAGCCCAGGGTCCCCCAGTTCTCTCTGTCCAGATAACGTCAGCCATCTGCTTCTGGGTAACCACCATCGCCCTTTTCCACATAAGAGCATCTCTTGTGAACATTACCAGTATAGGCTGTCACTGGCACCATCAACCAGGCCTTCAATACATTCTGTTGAGGGTCTCTAGATCCAATGTTGTGTAAACCTGGGCCCTTTTCTCCTACCACTCCCACACCTGCCCTTTTGTGCTCAACCTAAACTCACTCCTGGCTCTTCCCAAACCATATCAGAGAGAACAATACAGAGGGAAGAGTCACAGGCCTAATCGCCCAGGAATAAAGTGTTGAGATGTTGAGCATGTCAGATATTTGTTAGGAGTGCCCTGCAGATCAAAACCTGGGGAAGGGATGAGAACCGAGGTCAGTAGCAGAGCGAGACATTCAGTCGTACTGCCAACCCAATGGTGGCTTGGACTAACCTTGCAGAAAGCTCTAGAGTTAGAATTGACCCTTCCGCATTGTTTCTAGTGGAGCTAAAATACTTTACACTTCCACATCAACTATTTAATTAGATTGGCCACCTGACAGAGGGGGATCGATCTTAGGTGGGTGGCTTTCTGCACCAAAAGAGGGGACAGATGTCAAGGTTGTCTGCCAACAGTCCTCCAGCACCCAGGGAAGTAAACCCTCATTGAAGGGAACTTCAGAAGCACATGATAGCACCTACCGCAGTGTAGTAAAGAGCTAGTCTAGCTCCGCCAAGGTGTAGAACCAGCACATGCTTCACACCCAAGTAAGCAACTCAGAGTAACCAACATATGAACTGGCCACATAATGTGGATTCCAAGAAGGGACACTGCCTGCCAACAGCCCGCTCCTAATCACTGTGTGCATGGGTCAACTCTTCCCGTGTCAGGAGCATGTGGGGCACTGCCCCCACTTCCCTGTCCAGCACTTCTAGGTCTCAACTGAGACTAGAGTTTGGTCCTGAATCCTCAGCTGCTTTTAGGGGGCCATATTCCCTGGTCAGTCTCTTCCCAGTCCTTACTCAGGAGATTCATTCTGTTTCCATTCTGCCATAAGTGGATGGAACATAGGCAGCCATGCCTCTGCACCCACCTACCATTGATTTCCATCTATTCCCTATATTCACCTTCTCTACTGTGTCAATCCTTGTCAGATAACAAGGACTTCTTGGCCCCAAAGAGAGTTCCCTCCATCACACTGACAAGGAGCTCCTAACTGCCTGTGATAGCAGCAGGGTCAGGCTTCTAGTTCCCACTTCTGGCCATTTCCAATTGCCCACATGGCAGGAACTCATTTTAAGTAACAAACATCTTCATGACATATGTGACTAAAGATGAGGTTGCAAGAGATTCTGAGGGGGAACTCAGAGACAAGCCTGCAAAGTTAAGAATGAGCTACATTTATAATACCACTCAGGCCAAGGACATTAATTAGGGACTTAGAGAAATGGGGAAAGATGCATAGCCACAAATCTGTCAGCGACTGTCACTTCTTAGGCATTCTCCCATTCTGTCCATAAGCATTAACAGATATCTGCTTTGGGCCACACTCGTACTGGTTTCTGGGGACACAAAGGTCAAGATGCTTGGATGAAAGTCTTATGTATACTTTCCCCCATGTTTCCACTTCACCTCGTAAAGGCTACATTTCCATCCACCTTCCTCACGTAGGGAAATGCCTCAGAGGGAACTCTGGTCCTCCTACCTTCTCACTCCTCCCTTCCTGTGCAAGGAGAATGTCTAATCCAACTGGCCAGCTTGGATTCAATGAGCTGCATTTGCCTAGTGGGCAGGGATACTGTCCCAAAGGCAGGCAACCCTTCTTTCATTTCCCTTTGCCATCCAGGCTCTAGTGCCATACATTCTCCTTCTCCTTCCTACCACTCTATTGTGAACCCAGCAGGGCAGGACCCCTCTCAGGGGACAGACTCGCCATTTTCCTTCTCTCTCTCCTTTACCCCACTCTTCACTTTTATGGTTGATGCAGGCAGGCATGTAGTTCTAGTTCACAAAGTTGAGAGTTTGGAGTCTATAAGTCATGCTTTTTTTTCTTGGGATTTGTTCAAGTTTTCAGGTCCTCAAGTTTAAACATAGGGTAGCACGTAGGAGATACCACTTGGCCCCAGGTTTAAGCCACAAGCTCCTACATAGTTTACTAGAGTCTCTAGGTTTGATGACTACTGGGTGTTGTACAACCGCTATTGAAGTACATAAAGGGATCCCCATTCAGCAATCAGTACCTTGTGTATATATTTTTAATGGTCAAATTTTGGGAAGAAGAGTGCAGGGCTTCTTTTGCTCCAAATCCCTAAGAAGACATAGTTTCTATTGTCCTGGAGTTGACTATCTAGTGGTTGAATAAAAAGAAATATTAGAAAAATACAGTAAAAAGATACCTAACCCAGCCTAAGGGAGTCATCAGTAAAGGTTCCTTTCAGAGTAGATGCAGAACAGAGACTTTAGTGATGAATAAAGTAAATAAAGGTCACGGAGCAAGAGCGAATCTAGTTCAGTCAGAAGAAACTGCATTAGCAACTGTTCGGGGTCAGGTCGTGGCACGGTGTGAGGCAAGAGCCACAGGTAGCTAGCGCTGGTGTGTGAGAGCTTACGTCCAGTCAGACTGAGCTCATGAGACCCTTGCAGCTTGTAAGGAGAACATGCGTATCTTATCCTCCGATTCATCTCTACATCCCTGAGGACATGCCAAAACATTAAGCCCATCTTGATTGACTCTCACATCTTGGAAAACAGACCAGACTTGAGCTTCCTTCAAAGTTCTGAGCAAGAAATAAATGCCAGTCAAGCCAGGACAATGCAATCCATATACTGGAATGGCTTTGAGCCTCCCACTTCCAGGAGAAGCTTCTATCTGTCTAACTGGTCTACCTGCATCCGTTTGACCCTCATTACTTTAGCCTTCAAACCAGCCACACTACAAATCCAAATGTAATGCCTCAATAACTCCCCAATGCTTTCAGGAGAAAGTCCAATTTCTTTATTATGATGTCACAGGTTGAATTCTTCAAGAAGAAGACCCTGAGACAAAGGTTAGCATACAGGAATGTATTAAGAAGCAGTCTTGGGATCAATCCATATGGAAGGGAAGGGATGGAAAGGGAGCAAGACTGAAAAGAAGCCTCTAATTCAGCCCTTCATTCAACCCCAAGAGAAGTTCTGAACCCAGAGGACCTTTCAGAGGTGAACCAAGTAGGGCAAAGTGACCAAGCCTTAAAACACAAACGTCAACAAGTCTTGGATGCAGACTACCCTGGGGAAAGGGTCATGTCCTCGGACAAGGCAACTCAATCCAAGGCACATTCCTAAAACAAGCTGATAGCTGAGGGCTGTCTTGCCCACAGCATTTGCAGCAACTGGAGGAATAAGGCCATCGGACTTGAAAGGAGATCTAAGTGATACATCACAGCATCCAGTACGTATGGCATCCAATGATTTTTATATTCTTTTATGACCTACTATATTAGTTTTCTAGGGCTGCCATAACAAAGCACCACAGACTGGTGCCCTAAACAATAGAAATGTATTTTCTCACAGTTCTGGAGGCTTGAAAGTCTGAGATCAAGGTGCCAGAAGGACTGGTGTCCTTTTTTAGTTTGTAGATGGTCACCTTCTCCCTGTATCCTCACATGGTCTTCCTTGTGTGCCGGCGTCTGTGTCCTGCCCTCCTCTTACAAGGACAGGAGTCACGTTGGATTTAGGGCCTATCCCAATGACCTTATTTATTATTGTTTTAAGTTTATTTTATTTTGAGAGAGAGAGAATGTGTGTGGAAGGGGCTGAGAGAGAGAGAGAGAGGAAGAGAGAGAGAATCCCAAGTAGGTTCCACGCTGACAGTGCAGGGCTCAAACTCACGAACCATAAGATCATGATCTGAGCCAAAATCAAGAGTCAGAAGCTCAACTGACTCAGTCACCCAGGTGCCCCCCTAATGACCTTATTTTAACTCCATTATCTCTTCCAAAAACTTATCTTCAAATACACTCACATTCTGAGATACTGGGAGTTACAACTTTGACATGAATTTTGAGGAGGCGCAATTTGCCTGTAACACCTTATCATTTCCCCACTATCAGCCATTCTCCCCACCATCTCTAGTCAAGTCACATCAAACAGCTGCTTTTTTTTTCCCCTGAATCTTATTCACTTGCTTTCAAACAAGTTAAATCCCTAAGAGATACAACATCACATGGATTCGGTGTCTAATGGCCTCAGGGGGAAGGTTGCTTCAGAATTTAGCAGAAACCATGCTGCTGTTCCATGGAAGCAAGTTACCTTTCCCTGGATTGCTTGGACTTTAGTTTGCTGCCCGGGGTCGCTTTTCCTGTACATGGAAATACATGTCTTGCCTACATAAAATTCAGTTTTATCTCAGGCATAAACACTTTCATTTTTGAGAAGAGCTACATGCTCCCTCTGGTTTAGAAGATCTTGCTTACAATCAGAAAAAAAAAAAAAAATGGCCTTGGGCCACAGCCTTGGAGACAAAATTGGCATTTTAGAAGTCATGATCCCAGTAGGCCTCCACAAGCTCCAAGATGAAAAAAAAAATTTTTTTTTTTTTAAAAGAGCTACTGGCTGACTCTGGAACATGCCATGCTGGTCTAAACCTCTATGCTTTGCACAGACTGTGCCTTCTGCCAGAAAAGCTCTCCCTACTTTGCCCCATGGACACCTTTATATGACCTGTGTCTCCTTCAAGAGTCAGCTAATGTGCTCACCCCTCTCTGAAGCCTTCCTCACAGTGACCTGCCTCATTAGGACCTTATCTCCCTTGCCCCGCGATGAGAGACAGTTGTCTCAGGATCTAGTGGGTGTGTAGCATGATCTGTAAATGTGTGTCGTTTGAGTGTCTGGCTGATAGTTGGTGCGTTGAGTGATTTGGCAAGGATTGTGTAATGACCACGGCTTCTATTTTTCTCAGTAGATCAGACACCAGTGTGGGTGTGGAGGAAGACGGAAGGATGGTCAGAGAGTGCAACGTTGCTGACTCTGAAGCTGGAGGAAGGGGTCCGTGGGCTGAGGAAAGTGGACAGTCTTTAGAAGCCGGAAAAAGCAGGGAAAAGGACTACCCACTAGAGCTTCCCGAAATGAATGCAGCCCTCCTGATTTTAGCCCAGTGGGCCTTCTTGCCTCCTGAACTGTAAGATAATAAATGTGTTGTTTTGAGCCACTCACTTTGTAGTAACTTGGTACAGCAGGGGAACACTGGCACACCACTCCAAACAGGCCTTTCCCACCCTTTGCCCTCATGCTCTAGACCTACTTCATGTATGCTGGGGAGGGTAATCTAGGTGACCAACACTGGGGAATTTTCCTGACTCAACACCAGGGCTTCTGAAGAACAAGGAGAGCCCAATATTAATGCATTTGGTGAACTCTGTGAAGGTATGTTCTGTGTGGACACCATGGTAGGAGCTATGTGATTATACGGGGTCAAATCTGCTCCAGCTTGCTCACAAACTACAGGATAGATACGGTGATGCGTGCAGTGACCAAAAGCAGGTTCATAAGAGGGGGCAGAAAGTGGGGCTAGCACTAAGGTTCCAGGAGAACAGTCACGGAACATCACAATGGTACCACTCTGCCCCCTCTCCACCCTCAGGTGTGCTCTTACAAAAATTAACAATCAAGGTGACAGTAAATCTTGGAAACACTGGAACACAGATTACAAATGGGAAAAAGCAGGCCAGTATTGTCAGAGATGGCACAATCAGGACTCTGAAGGACCCATCAGGCAATAGGGAGCCATGACAGATTCTGGAGAAGAGGATACAGTAAGGGTAGAGTGTGCAGGATAAGCATTGTGGGTGGCACAGACACAAAGCAGAAGGGGAACCTGGGGTGATTATCATGTTCAGCTCCGAAGCCAGATCACTGACTTTTCTTACCATTTCTAACACAATGAGTCTGACAGATCTGAAGTTGTTTTTTTAATTACCATTGACAATATTGTGAACTTCGTTCACTTAATCTCCATTAAAGTCATTGAGGATGATGCATGGACCTTTTAAGCTACTAAAAAAAAAGAAAAAAAAACCCTGAAAATAGATTCTCAAAACTTCCCTATCCATAGCCCAACAGGCCAGACCAACAAATACTGCTTAACATTAAAGGTAAATAACTAATGCATAAACAGGGAGTAAATTGTACTCCCATTCTCTATTAATTGCCTGACATATTAATGATATTTTAACAAACCATCTGTGACATTCTTGCAGCCCAGCCTCAAAAGGTAGGTGTTGGTATATAAATTAAAGGATAATAATAAATAAAACTGTAACGAATCTCCATCTAGCTTTTCACATTTTTCATGGAATTTTCACATGCCTTATGTCACTGGACTTCATAAGCACTGTGTGGAGTTGCTCTTAATAGACACTTAGAAAGGTTGAAAGCCAGGAGCCAACCCCAGGTGGCAAAGCTCGAAATGCTTTGCTCTTTTCACAGAATCACAGCGTTTCTTATGTTTGAACAAATGGCACAACATGTGTGAGAAGAGACAGGACGTGAAGCCGGATGACAGAATATCCAAGCTGAAACACCCAGCAAGGCTAAGGCAGAACAGCGACTTCCCACAAAGCCAAAGCGAGAATGGGCCCCACCAGACCCGATGACCTTATTCCAGGTCCAGAAGTCCTGAAATGGAAGCTGTCAGCGCAGAACAGGCCTGGATGATTCAGACATACTGGTTGCAGAGCAGTGGCCAGTAGGGAATGCGGGTTTTGTTTTGTTTTGTTTTGTTTTTTTATATCCAGGGAAATGGCATTTCTCTGTCACTTAAAATAAGTATGTGATTTGAAGGAGGAGGAATCAACAGATTGGGATGAACCATATGCCAGGCACTGCACTGGACTCTCAACAATATTCTCTTACTGATTTCTCATAAACACTGGGCCAAGTTGATACAAAAGCCCCATTGTACAGAAAAACAAACTGAGCATTGGATCCAAGAGCATAATACATTCCCCCATGGTCACAGAATGCCCCTATCATTTACAGGTTAAAAACCACTCATTTGTGACATCCAAAATATGATCTGATGTGCCACCTGCCTGCACAGATAGCACACAACGAGGATTAAATCCAAGCCAACCTGTCTCCCAAACACATGTTTCTGTGTCTGTTGAAGAATCCAATTAATAGGGGCTGAATACACAGGCAAATATAGACATTTCTACCATGCCATGCTATCCTCTTTGTGATGGGATAGAGAGGAAAAAGGATGTAAATTACAAGATTTTTAAAGCAACCAAGAGGCATAAATGGACAAACTTAGTGAACAACAAGAGTATTCACAAAGAACACTCGCCTGGATCCAGACCGGGAGTGCATCTAGGATGGTTATTCTGAGGAAAGCAACCACATAATTTGAAAGGTGCCTGTGGCACTAACACCCCCTTGAAAACATGGCCCCACGGACACTATACGTCGGGGTCTGATGAAGGAATGTGGTGAGGAACACAGAGGCCACTCACTCTCCCCCATCAATGCACAATCCTGCTTAACAGCACTTTTCTTGTGGGTGACTCTCCCTCCTGGGACAATAGTGACGTTCCAAGGTTGATCCCTCCAATTCTCCAGTTTCCACCACTAATGGCTGGGACTTGAATCCACTGCCAAGACCAGCTTCCAGTAGCCAGCCATGGAGCCAGTGCATCAGGAACCTGAGCATCGGCCACAAACGTGACAAATGTGCCCAGGATGAAGCTTATCAGCCTTTGGGGCACAGAGCTAGCTGACTTGGCCCATATGGGAAGGTGGTGAATCCAATGAGGGCAGAGAGATACTACAGCTATCATGTGGGTATAGGCCAATGTTTCGTGGAAGATTCAATTCCTGTTTCATCCTCTTCCTCTCCACCCCAACCACCGCCATCATCCTGAGGGACATTAACGTGCAGAGCTGACTCAGCCAACTGCTATCATGGTGTTGTGAAAAGCGGCTGAGAATGGAAAAGACCCCCTACCTTCACGTCCCAGCCTCGAACGATGACTCATTTGTGGCTCCTTCATCAATCTGTTTCTTCCCTCTCTGCCTCAGTCTGTTCCCTGTAAAATAAGAATTTCCATGAGATTAAAGGGGAAAAGCCATCTAAAGCACTTAGGGTTGTATTTAGTGTAATGTTAGTGACCATTTTTACCTCCCCATCAGCTGCCAGACCCTGGATCTTATGGTCACCACCCAGAAAGTTTCTGGCTTTGAAATCTTAAAAATCTAACATCTGACCACAGCCTAGGTATTCTCAGCTCTTTTAACCATCTACCATCTTTTGTCTGACCTTATCATGGTATCCCACTCTTTGAGTTCTCTATGCATATCAGCTCCCTGTTCCAGGCTTCTCTTAATCCCATGGCTCTAAACCATCATTTCATTAATTCTCTGGCTCCTTGCTCTATAGCTCCCCAGCCATACTTCCCATAAGTAGAACCACGGGACAAAGCAGCCATCTGCTGCTGCTGCTGCCCTATCAGTTCCCATTTTATGCCGGGGATACTGACCCAGTGACGCCTTATGCCAGGCCCCATCCCAGCTGCAGCATTAACACCCCTTGGGCCTCAGGCAGCTCACCTCCATTGTTCTAAGTTGACCTGCTACATTCTCCCAAGCCCCAGCCCCACTTCGTCCCCCTGTCTCACAGAAGAGCACCTTGTTTCCTACTTCAGACTGATCAGAGAGGGATTACATACAAACTCTCTGTTTTGTTTCATTACCCACAAATTTGGAATGCTTTCCATTTCTTCCTACCACATCCTCCTCCTCAGAGGAAGATGAGTGTGCTTCTTCCTTCCTCTGTACCATGTACCGCTCAGGAGTCTTGCCCATCAGTTATCACTTCTGTGTTCTGCCCTGCCAGGTGACCCCCAGCAAAGACCCTTCCATCAGCATATAAATATGCTTGGACTTCCCATACCTCAAAAACAAAAGGAAAATCTCCCTTGAGCCTCTACCTCCCTCCAGCTCCCTCACACAGATATGCTCCTTCAAAGCACTGTCTATACTTGTACTCTCTGCTCCTTTACCTTCCACTAGCTGTACAGACCAATTTTCCAAGATATTTCTCTAAGAAGGTCAATAACAAACACGGAGCTTCACTTGACTCCCTTCTCTTCCTCACTTCTCCTACCTAAGAATCCAAAAGTTCCATCAACTCTGATGCTTCATGCATAGCAGC
The DNA here is from genome assembly GCF_027475565.1 of Acinonyx jubatus. Lineage (NCBI taxonomy): Eukaryota > Metazoa > Chordata > Mammalia > Carnivora > Felidae > Acinonyx > Acinonyx jubatus. The sequence goes on along the minus strand of NC_069396.1, from coordinate 19,992,625 downwards.
TTTTAATTCTGTTCCATCTCTCCATTCAACGTACCCCAACCTTCCAAACTCATCCAAAGACATCTAAATCACACTTCTCTGCGATCTGGCCTCTACTCCATGCCAAAGAGGGAAAAGAGGCAAAGGAGGAATGTTTCTCTCCTTGCTCAGCATCCTGAAGTGGTTCCCACTATATTGCAGGCAGATCTGCTCCCTTCTGCATGATGTACAAGGAAGGTTCTTAAGATCTGGGTGTAGTGCATGTGGCCACCATAAGGGCTAACTGAAGTATGGAGACTATAGATCTAAGTGTACTTCTTCTACAAAATGCTTTCAGTAGGACATTAAAAGTGTTTCAAAACTTTCAGAGGAAACTCATCTAATGTTGGCATTTCACAGAAAATTCATCAAATATTGGAATGCTTTTATGACCTAATGTCCTTAAGAACAGATTTTATATGGTTATTTCTTGAGATGTTTCTCAATGCAGAAGGTACCACTCAACAAAGATGCTGTGAGAGGGGACTTTCATATGACCCAGATGTGATCTCACGTGACATCTGCAAATGCAAGATCAAAACGTCCTTCCTCCTGACCACAGCAAATCCAACTATTCACTCCGCCGTCAACCCTAAGATTCCAGCATTCTGACTGAGGCAGCTATTTCTATGCTTCTTCCCCGATGAGGACCCTGAAATTCCAAAATGAAAGGGAACTCTCTTCAAGTCCCACTTCCAGTGTCCATAGCTGAGTTGGGACCAAAACCTGGTGGTCTCTTGCCACTGTGGTGTGGGGGTGTCTGCCCACAGGTGCCGAAAGCCCACATGGTCCAGTGTGAGAGGCCCCTTAGTTGTTAACAGTGTGTTGTTAGCACAGAGGCTGTGATCAGTAAGAAGGTCTAGGGGCCACAAGCAACCACACAGACAGAGGAGGAGGAGGAGGAGGAGGAGGAGGAGGAGGAGGAGGAGGAGGAAGAGGAGGAGGAGGAGGAGGAGGAGGAGGAGGAGGGAAAGGAAGAGGGGAGGACTCCAAGGGGAAGAGTAGGGATGGCATACATGCAGCCACAATGGATGAAGCATGAGATGAAGGGGAAAGAGGACACACTGAGCCTGAGCTTGGCCCCACAGGAGACCCCCTCGGGAGACTGAGTACTGTGTTGCCTGCTCTGACTTAAGAAGCACTGAGTTCCCTCTCTGAGTCAGACCATATTTTCATCAAGGCCTTCAGTCCAGCCCTAGAAAACCAAGCAGAAGACAGTCAGATAATCACTCTGCTGTTTGATTTTTTTCCCTCCCACCAGTAGACAATTATGCATCACTCCAGGCTTCTGGTAGCACAGTCAGTTCCACACTAAATGGCTCCCAACATCCAAGTCAGATGCACAGTGCCATTGACATGGCTGGTACAGCCTGCAACCCAGCATAGACCAGCCTCCCTTGAGTATGCACACACACACACACACACACACACACACACCCCTGCACGCACAAACACACAAGCATTGGTCTCAGAGTCAGTGAATGACCAGCTTCTCCACCCAGTTGGCCAACTTCAAACCAAGGAATCAGCTTCAGTCCTGCTTTCAAAGCAGCCCATGGAGCCAAGTCTGTCTAATCTCCATGATATGTCTCCCTCTTCCTAGTCCCCACACTCCTCACCTGGCTCCAAACCTCTTGATCCTAAACTTGGATTAGGTCTCCCTAATCCCTATCTTCCCTTCCACATAACCTACGTAAAATATAAACACATAACCCCTCTGATTAACTTCCTTCAGTTCCATTGTCCCTAATAAAGTTCAACCTCCCCATTGTTCACAACAATGAATCCCAGCCCTTCACCTTGCTAAGCATTGAACACCAATCATTCATTAATTCATCTACTCAACAACTATTTATTGAGTATCTACGCCGTGCCAGGCATTGTTCTAGGCACTTTGGATAAATCCAAAGCAATGACTCCGGTCTTCACAGAGCTTACATTCTAGTTGATGAAGAAAGCAGTAAGTAATATCCATAATAAGTATGTAAATTACATAGTATGTTAGAAGGTGGTAAATGCTATGGAAAAAATAAGACGGAAGACAGAGAGAGGAGGTTGGGCATGCTGGGGGTAGGGTGGAAGGCTTTTAAGTATAAACTTGGTGGTCAGAATCATCCTGAGAAAATGACATTGGAGTAAAGACTTGAAGGAGGTAGTGTTGTAAGTCTATTCTATTCTAGGAAAGACTATTCGGTGTTGTAAGTCTATTCTATTCTAGGAAAGATTATTCTAGGCAATGGGAGGAGCCAGTGCAAAGGCCCTGAGGTTCCTGGGAAATAGCATGGAGGCCAGCGTGGACAAAAGAAAGTTAACAAGAGGGAGAGGCATGGGAAATGCCATCAGAGGGGATAAGGAGGCCAGATCATGCTCCTCTCTCACTCCCTACCCTGCGACTCATGAGTCTCCCCCCTAACACTTGTCACTGTTGCAATTCCCCAGCAGGTTGGGTGTCCTCATGCCCTAGCACCTGTGCTTATGTTCTGACAACATGTTGCCTGATCACCAACTCTTCTGCCCACCACAGAGCTCTGATCATCCGTTTCCCAATCCTCCCATTTTCCTTGACCATAAAGCTATTATAGCATTAAAAACTGCAATGCAGTTACCCAGCTCCTGGTCTCTATCACCCCCTGGACTGAGCTACTTCAGGAAATGAATCCCATAATCCCTATCCTCTCTTTTTCCCTAAGAATCACATGGCTACAGAGATGCTGGATAAAAAGAGAATACGCAGTAAAGCATAGGAATGGGAAGAAAGGGAAGAAAGGGAAATGGGAGAAAGGGAAGTTGGAAAATAGTGCTGAGGATTGAGATTATCTTGGTCAAATACACACTAACCTCAGTAAAACTCAGTTTCCCTGTCTGTAAAATGAACATAACAATTGTGGCTCCGCCTACCTTCCAGAGTTATTCCATAGGTAAAAGGAGACTAGACAGGGACACAGCTTATGGAGAGGGGCTAACCAACTGCAAAGGGTTATCATTATTGTTCCATTGCTGTTACCTAGCAAATCCTTTGTGCTAGATAAAAAGATGCCTCTGGTTCCAAACATGTCCCAGTTATGTGCTTTGGTTCCAGGAGAGGCAATGTTGGAGGAAAGATTATCTTGTGTCACATGTGATTTCTTCACAAAATGGGGCACAGGGAGCCTGACTCCCTGTGGAGAAGAGCCTCCCGGGTAATGAATTAGGAGGGTCCTCCGAATGATCCATCCACACTCTGTCCAGCAGGTCCAGCAGGCACTGACTGTCTGAACCACACCTGCCGTGGGAACGCCAGCTGCCCCTCCCCCAACCCATCCCCACCCCCACAAATTGTCAAAAAGGCACCGTGATAGATAGAGCTCCCACATGCCACAAGGTAAGTGTTTAAATCTTTTATAAGATAGTCAATGGCCTTTATAAACCCTCAGACAAGAATTACACTGTGTCTGAGATGGGGCTGAAAGTCAATGGGAAATTGATTCTGTCTAGCTGGTGCTGTTTCAAGGAGAAGGCTTGCTGGGTGCCTTTGGGACCAAACGTGCCATCTCCCATGTGCCCTGGGGTGTAGCGTGTCACATGCTGTGAATACAGAGATACTGGGGCCCATTTCCTGGCAGAGGCCCCAGGGAGCTGTGAGTTCCAACCACAGGAAGACCCTGGAGGGCATCGACCAGCACCAGGGATAGTTATGAACTGTGTTTACCTTCCCAAGAATTGATGCCAGACCAATCATGCCACTGCCTGCATCCCAGGTGGAGAAGCCAGAAGATGATAAACGGCCATTGATCTGGAGGCAACCAGGGGGGTGAGGCATACCTACAATTACTCTCCTTTGCTAATGACCCCATTAGCCATTGGATCAAACACAGTAAGAGGCTGTGATGACGCTGGGGTTATTTTTCTGCCAATACCCATTGGCCTGATGCATACTGTCCTTCCAGGTGTGCCAGAGGGGGCAACAGGACCCCCAGTTTGGGACTTGGGAGCCCCAGGGTCCCAGTGTGCCTACTTTCTCTGCAGCACAGGCCTGGTCATGACAAGGATGGCTCTGGGTCACAAGTGAGTGGATAGACCTTGGCAGGTAAACCAAACAACCCCCATCCTGGCAGGCAGCGGCGGGGGGGTGGGGGGTGGGGGGAGCGGGGGCGGGCAGTGGGAAAAGCACCCACTGTGGAATCAGGCAAAGGTGGACAGTGAAACCTGGCCATGTGATTAACTAACCAAGTGACCTCATGGAAACCCCTTTCCTGCCCGGGGCCAGGCCAAGTATAACTCAGGGATGATACTTAGTCTGTCTCCCAGGACTGCTCGGAGAATAAAATGTGACAGCACAGGCCACATGCAGGGCACAGAGCAGGCACTCAGTGCTTCTCAGCTCTGCTCACCATCCAGTGCTGAACCCAAAACTCGAGGAGCAGGTGGAGCTCTCCCCTGGAAGTGGATGGACCGGAATCACACAATAAAAATGGTAACGTGATCCCAAGTACTGACCACATGTAAACACTGGAACCAGCGCTTGCTGTACATCACCTTGACCCTTCTTTGTCCCCATTTTATAGATAAGGACACTGGGGCCCAAGGAGTTTCAGGAGGTCAGTTCATCCAACAAGAGCAAATGTTGAGGATGTGATTACTAAGGGCCTACTCTGCACCAGGCAGCCTCCAGGGGACCCGGTGATGACGCTGAGCGAGACAGAGGCTGCTCTGAGGTCAGGCGTCGGCAAAGCCCAGGCTAGAATGAAGGTCTCCTGCCATCAAGTGCTGGATCCTTCTCTGTCCCCTGCCATTTCTCCCACTAGAAGGGACTCCTCAGAGGATCACTGTGCGCCCCAGCTCAAAGTGTCCCTGACATTTGTCCCGACTCCCCAGCCTGCTTTACAAACGAGGTCGTGTTTTGCAAGGCCACACAGCGAGGGGGAGAGGAGCTGTGATCTTGAAATGGGACTGGTGCAACTCCGCGTCAGGGCTTCCCTCTTCACCGGCTGCCTGTTTCCTAGAATGCAGCACTTCCTGTCTGTAGGAAGCCAGCAGTCCACAGTGTGCCATGGACCCTGGGAGGTGGGCAGAAGGAGAGGGCCTCTGTGCGCATGAACCATTCACAAATATTTACATAGCCTGCAAGAGAAACCACCCTGTCGGGCTGAGAATAAGGGGCGGAATGAAACGGCATCCTAGCATCCCTGCTCCTCTGTCTCTGGTTAAGTCATACCATTGGTACTAGATGGTCAGGTATCTTTGAACTGAAAGGAGTTTTATTTGAAAACTCTTCAGGGTGCCAGAGCAACAGTCTTTTTCCACATCAGTAGTCTCCCCAAGGCAGGCTCGGCAAAGAAGAACAAATATGACCGTCTGCTGCGGAGGGGCGGGGCGGGGGGCAGAGTGGTGGTGGGATTAGTAAGGATGAGGTCAGCCAGGAAAGGACGGCAAAGAACAGCCCCCCTGTTGTCAGACAGACTCACAAATAAACACTTGCTGGCAGCTGGAAATTCAGCTCTTAAACCCTGCAAAATGAGAAAAACCAGTCATGGTCAGAAAGGGTATATTGTCTGATGGGGTGAGACAGCACAGAGTGGGATTCAGACCAAGAGCCACTGAGCCATTCCGATGAGGCTCGGCCTTTCCTACCTAGAAAGTGGGCAGGAAGCAAACACCCAAGTGCTTAGAGGTGATGTTTCCATGCTGCCATACAATTGAGAAATCCAGCATAGATATGTCTATTCATCTATCAGGCAGCTGTCGAACACAAACTGCATGCTAGCACCATGCCAGGCTCTGGGGACTCAGCTATCAGTCTTCCTCTCCACCTTTATGGAATTTAAAATTTAGCAAGGAACACCAACACAGGAAAATGCAATTACGTGAGGGATGTTAGTGGTGGCCTGTGTGCCCAAGAGGCCAAGGAAGGAGGGAGTGGGGAGCTGTGGAGATGGCAGTGGAGGGTCGAAGGGGCTGGAGAAGTGACTAGCACGGCAGGGAAACTGATTACATAGAGAGGAGTTAGACAAATAAATAACTAAACCGAGGATAATGGGAGCCAGGTCTCTGATGGTCAGGGAAGGATTTACAAAGATGGAAATGGAGGTTAAAATGGGAGGTATTGAGGCAGTGGATTAGAAATAAAGGCACTGGGGGCGCCTGGGTGGCTCAGTCGGTTGAGCGTCCGACTTCGGCTCAGGTCATGATCTCACAGTTCGTGGGTTCGAGCCCCGCATCAGGCTTTGTGCTGACCGCTTGCTCAGAGCCTGGAGCCTGCCTCAGATTCTGTGTCTCCTACTCTCTCTGCCCCTCCCCCGCTCATGCTTTGTCCCACTCTGTTTCTCAAAAGTAAATGAATGTAAAAAAAAAAAAATTAAAAAAAAAGAAATAAAGGTACTGGTATGAACTGAATTTTTAAAATTATATATGGAAGTAGATATGGAAATCTATATAGATAAGCGACTATCAACCAGGAGTGATTTTGTCCCTTATGGACAATGGCAATGTCAGGAGATACTTGGGGTTGTAACAACCGGAGGAAGGGGTGCCTACGGGCATGTAATAGGCACAGACATCCTACAATACACAGAACACTGTCCCCAACCAAGAATTCTCCAACACCAAATTTCAATAGTGCTGTGGCCCAGAAACCCTAATATAGATGTGTGTGTGGGCATGTACGCACATGTGGATGGATGAATGGACAGACAGACAGATAGTTCGAGACAGATAAAAATAGATGTATTTGTATGTGTATGTATTATATATATGTATATAATAATATAATATATATCACACACATATATGCATACATAGATTTCCTAGCTAAGTTGCCTAAGTGGACCAGGAGCAATGACACTCCAGTGGCTATGAACACATCCATTACCCAGAGCTTGATTTCTAAATACCATTGTCTACTAAAAGGAACCAAATTTCCCCTGGAGAAATAGCTAATTTCAGAGCTGGCACAGAAAAAGTGTAACGGGAGCTTGGAAAATGTTTCTGTGCCAGAAAGTAGAGAAGTGCCCAAAGAATTATGGGAATATGTTCAAAAGGGCAAAAGGAGACAGATTCAAGAACCTCCCACCAGCTAAACCTGAGACAATGTGAACATCAGAATAAATCAGAATAAAATATGAATAAAATATGAATCTATGCATTCATATGAATAACTAGTTAAAGAACAGATAAATGAGGGAGAAAGGGAAACTCTTCCTTACAGTAGAATAACTAAAAAATGTAGGAAAATTGTGAAAATAGAAAATCACCATTTGACAACCATCATAGTGGTGGCTAACTCAGCAGGAAGCATCAATAGAAGCCAAGGCTAGCGGGCAGAGGTTTGATGAGGTAAAGAATATTGACAGCCTTTCAGAGAATCTCCCCACAAAAATGCCTTTAAATTATACATAGAAACTGGTGACTTTATGGTAGAGAAACTTGGCATATACCAACTTGACCAGGTGATCAAAATTACCATGAAAGGACAGGATAGATTGGCATCGGTGTGGTCCATTGAGAAAACACAGCATCATTTCCATGGCATTAAGGACAAGATATGGAATGGTTCCAGATTGAAGAAGACTAACGTATACGAACAATTCACCACGGTGGACTGAACCAGAAAGGAGGATGATATACTGATGGGGAAGTTGGGGAAATCTGAATAGAGGTGGGTAACAGCCCTCTTTCAGTGTTGATTTCCTGAATTAAATGGTTGTCCTGGGGTGATTAGACAGTTTTCTTGTTTTAAGGAAACATATACTGGCGTTTTGGGGGAAGGTGGACAATTGTATATACAATTGTATATTGCTCTCAAATGATTCAGAAATGAATAAATTGGTATTAAATATCCACATACATGTACACAAATACAGAGGGAGAACAACAGCAAGGGAGAGAAAAGGTGAGGAATGGAACAAATGAGGTAAAAGGTTAAAAATTCATGACTTATAGGGAATTCGAAATTATTTTTTAAAAGAATATAAAAATATGTAAACTATTGTTTACATATATTGCTATATGCGTACTATATAAACTATTGTGCCAATTACAAAATTATAGTCATACAGTAGGATATTCACATAATATACATGCAACCCACCATGCACACACACATATGAAAAATATGAAGGAAATGTACAAATGTTACTGATGGTTATCTCTGAATGATTAAATTGTCAGAAATTTTTATCTTTTTTAAATGTCTCTCCATATGGTCCAAAATTTCTCCTGTGAACATACACTGTCTACTGCTTTACGATTGGAAAATAGCATTGTGTGTGTCATCAAATAATTTGACAAAAAGAAATAACGAACTTGATTTCTGAGGGCATTTTTCCTCCATTCAAAACTGGCCACCCAGTCAGCCACTCGCGGAACTACCTGGAGGCTGCTCAGTGAACACCCTGGGGTTGAATGAGGCAGAAAGAGCACAAAAAAGAAGTCTGGCATCTCTGGACTGTGCTGTGGTCCTGCCCATCGGTCAGGCCTCCCTCATCTGGGTAATAGGATTCATGGTCTATCCCTTGAAGCATCATCAAGACTCAGAGACTTGAGATGTAGACATTTTTCACCCGTAAGGTGCTTACGCATGGAGGTAATATGAAGACACAGGTAAAGAGATCATCATCACTCTAGTAGTTAATTACTACCGTCACTGGGGCAAGCTCTCTCCCACCTTTAACTTCATTCTCAATACCACTATCAGTAAGCATCCCATTCTACAGATGAAGAAACGAATGCACAAAAACATTAACACTCATTTGTCTAACATCATCCTTGCAAGGGACAGAATCAGGATTCATACTTGGCGCTGACTGTAAAATACACGAGCCATCCACCTCCACTACCCCCACGATGCCTGCCTTCCCTTGGCACAAGAACGGTCACCTAACCCTAAGATGCCCTCGAGGCAGAAAAACAGAAAGCAACTTTAAGTAGATTGGATATTTCTGAAACTCTCCAGTCTTGGTGACAGTTGCCATACCAGGCTTTTCTCTCACCAGGAAGACAGCTTCTGGGCACCTCTTTATATGCCCTTCATGTGTTCCAGCATGCTGTTCCGGGTCCAACAGTGGCATTTAGTAAAGGCCCCTCCACTTCAAGGCTGCCTTTCTTGGTCATGACAACCCACAATTAATTAAAAAGAAATACCGAAGCAGATGAGGAAACATCCCAGTGACAGTTCCCTGAGTCTGGCATCCCACCTGATAACTCCTGGGTCACATGGAGGAAGTCACATTGCGTCCGGGAAGCCAGCTGTGTGAGTGGTCACTTCTTTCAGGACCGGCAACACACAGGTTATTCCCGGGGACCACTGACTCCGTAGTTTCCTTATCTTATTTGATGTTTTTAATTGTCCTTATTTCCACAACAAACAAACCTTCAGAGACTACATACGAAATGAAAAGCCATTTGTTTCCACCCGTTAAGCTGCTTAATTTCTTCCAGGAGGAAATCTTCCCTTTGACTTTTGCAACTATGGAAATATTGTGAAGACCCAAAGTATATGAAAAAGATCAATAGGTCTTCTAAAATGAAGGATTCTACTTCAGAGCGTGACTGTCCTAGCTGAGCCTCAGCTGTTTTTATTCTATTGTGTCTTCTCTTAAAATTGATGTGAGAGGCAAACAAAAATACTGCAAGAATTAGAATCAGATAACATCGGCACTTCTGGGGACATGAAAGGCAACAGAATCCAACAAGGTCATTTGAAAAAGGAGAAACCAAGTCCTACACAGTCGATGCACCTTACTCAGTGTCACAGAGCCACTCTGTGGTCCAGCTGGGATTCTAAGTCATAAGCCCCGAACAATCAGTATTCAGAATGTCTCAGACTGAAATTATCTACATTAAAGGGTTTGCAGCCACTAGCCTATAAGCTCACCGAGGGCAGGCACTGTGCCTCATCCGGGGGCTTAGCCAGCAGATGGCACTTATAGGTATCCAGCAGGCATTTTTTACGCAAAGAAATGAATGATTTCTAATATCGTTTTAGCGGAATTCTAAGAACACTTACAAAAGCATCTATTTTAAAACATTTTTATTTGCATTTAAAATGAAGTTCTATATGGCCAAGCCCAGACGGGTCTCATGCTCATGTTTACTAAACAAAAGATGACTGGTGCTGTGATCATTAATCAGTTGGCATTGACTGAAGCTCTTAATGAAATGAGGCATGAACTGTTTGAGAAAGCAATTGAAAGCCATCATACATGCCATGAATCATCTCTCGAATGCACATTTATTAAATCAGAATTCATAACTTTGATATTTTATCTAACAGGTTTGTTACCCTTTCGAGACTCTATTGGTGAATAAAAAGACAGATGTTTCCAGAGCTAAATTGGAGGAGGGATGAGGGAGGGAGAAACCAGCCAGACATCAATTAAAGGGAACAGGCAGCAAAATACCATTACCCAATGTCTGGGTTTTGCGCTATCGTCTTGAAAGAAAGTTCAAAGAAACCTTGGCAAATGAACAGATACGGAAGCAGGATGCAACACTGAAGGTTTCAGGGGTCTGCCTGGTAGCAGGCAGATGTTGTGATGGATCCAGAGGTGGTGACTGTTTGGGGTTGCGGAGTTGACTGTCATCAAGGGAAACGTCAGTGAAACAAAAGTCAGACTAAAGCAAAACCCTATTTTTACTTCCTGAGGGTGCCAGGGAGCTGGAGGGGAATCAGAATCCTCTCCCATTTCCAGGATCTTCAAAGACACCTGCTTCTTTTAGTTGAAGCAAATATATATCACATCAGTGTCACATCCCACGACTATTGTCCCAGGCACCTCTTTTGGATGATCCAATAAAAGTGGATTGAGAGGCGTGTGAAGATGTTTAGCTCTTTTGACTGCTGTCGGCAGTAAATTGGTGGATCAAGGTGACATGGTCCCCCATGGCTCACAATTGCCACACTTCTTAGAGTCTCCTCTTCATGAAAGCAGACCTGGAATCCTTATAGGCAGCGCTCTGGCGCTTTTGTGTAAAGGAGACCTTCCTTTTTAACTGCTTTGACACAACATGGCCATTCTCCTTCAAAGCCTCTCAGACCCACCCTTTCGCCAGCCAGAATCATGGTCCAGCCACTGAGTTACATGCCCCAGGAACGTTCTGGTACTTTCTTCGCACAGAACAACGCACATCTAAATAACAGCTTTTCTCCACTGTAATCTGATTAGATGGCCGTAAGTAGGACGATCCCAGGGATAAACTTGAACATTGACACATCGACCAAAAATAACCACCTGGGTCATCATATGCAGTGGCAGTGGCTTCTCCCTTTTATCTATGTTAAGCAAAGGACATTCAGTTCTAAAACCAAAAGCGTGGAGAACATGTACCCTATTTGAGGAAGGCAAAAGCCACCAATGAGTGCAACAGACACATGCTGCCAACCTCTCCTCCGTCTCTTTTTAAGAACACCAGAGAACTAGGTGTTTGTTCTGTGGGACATAGGCATTCAAGATCGATAGCTGCTCCTTGTGCCCCTCCGGATTGGGGCTGGAAAGTAGCTACAAGCCACAGCCACATTTCCCTGGGTCAGTGGCTCTCAAACCGAAGGGTGCATCACAGCCACGGGGAGGGCTTGTTAAACCACACACTGTGGAACCCCACCCCAAGACTTTCCAACTCAGCAAGTGTGGGGTGGGGCCCAGGAATTTGCATTTCTGGCAACTTCTCGGGGGATGCTGCTGTTACTAGCTAGCGCAGGAGCCACAGTTTGAGAACAAGCCCCGTAAGCAAAGTCTCATCAGCAAAACCCCACCACTTTCTACAAGGCAAGATGGAGGAGATGAAATTCACCAGCCTTCGGACCTATGTTCTCATCTTGTTTTAGTGCCTCTGAAGAGACCTATTGGCTGTATTTTTTTTTAACTTCTCTGTTAATCTGCAGTACTATGCTAGCCCTTCAACTTAAGACAGCGAGAGTGAGACAGAGATTCACCATCATGTCCTCAACAGAGGAAGGGAAAGCTTAGGATCATTAACATAGGAAGGGGAAAGGCACTCAGGGATCCTCCAAACCCCAACAGCACTGGGTCCCAGGGGAAACTGAGATCAGAGAGGCCGAGACACTTGCCAGAAGCCACAAAGCAGAGATGGAACTAAAACCCAGGGTTGCTGACACCCACTTCAAACCCTTCCCTCTAGCTCAGCCCAGCCACTTGCCTGAGGCAGCTGTTTGAAATATGCACCCGATCCCAGCAGACAGGTTTTCTGTTTACAAGACTGCACCTCCCTGGACCAGTGGTTCTCAACCCTGGCTGGCTACACTTTAGAATCCTCTGGAGAGCTAACAAATGTAATGACAGCGGGCCCCACTTCAGAGATTTTGATTCAATTGCTCTGGGTGGAGTCCAGGCACGGAATATTTTTAAAGCTCCCCAGGTAATTCTAAAGTGTAGTTGAGCTTGAGGACTGCTACCGAGACTGTGGGGTTCTCAAAAGCAGAATGTTTCTTCCCTAGGACAATGACTCTCAAACATCAACGAGCATGAGAATGCACTGCTCCCTTAGTAGCAAGGCCCTGGGAGATTCTTAGCAAATACATGTTGAGCGAAAGACCAGGCCAGCGCTTTCTAAAAATCTCAGACCAGCATCACTTGGAAACATGTTAGAAATGCAAAACTCTAGGTCCCATCCCACATGCAGTGATTCAGAGACCCTGAGGGGGAACCCATCAATCTGTGTTTTAGCAAGCCAACGAGAACTCTATTAGATCTGGACTTATGCTGGCACTGAGGACTTCTAGAAGAGAGGAATGGAGAAATGGATGAAAAGATTTAGTTAGAAACATAAAACTAAAATTAGAGTCTAGAAACAAATAACGACACACTGCCCAGAAAGGAGGTGATGGGTAATAACTGGGAGGAGTTGAGGGCTTGTGGGGAAAAGGGAGAGTCCAGCCCCATTAGAACGGAGGATGTGTGAAAGGACGGGTAGAGAGAGAATGGAGAAGTCACTGAGACCCTGATAGCAGACTCAGGGATGGCAGTTACCCGTTCATCTAAGAGAGAAGGGGTTGGGGACAACAGACATCTCACTGGAGAGCAGGAGGCCATCACCAAGCATGCAGGACAAGGGTAGTCCCCTCGATCCTCGCGAGAATGCTATAGGTGAAATTCTGCAGGCAGGTGAAGCAGACAACCACCACGGGGTCCTGGAAAACATAAGGCCTTGGAGACCCCTAAACTCCTGGCTTTGCAGCATAGTAGCCAGGAGCCCGTGAAAGAAGGTACTGAAGCTTCCTGGACTTCAGGGTCATCATCTCTGACATGCACACCATAGCTACTTACCAAGGTTGTTACAAAGTTCTAAAGTTACATTAGCAGCCAGCACAGCGCCTGGAAGGTGAGTGCTGCTCAAGCATGATAGCTGCCATCAATGCTCCAGATGAGGAGAAACAGCTCAAACTCACCGTGCTCGGCGCGCAGGAAAGGGAACTGGAGAGCAACTCACTAAATCACAAGGAGGAAGTAGCCATTCAGTGAGGAACGCAGGTGAAAGGTGTTTCATCCTAGAAGCCTTGCAATACCAGGTTGTTGGGTCCCCGGGCTAATCCACACCCACCACCTGGAGAGGAGGGAGCGCTGGCCAGGAGGGATGAGGGCATCACACCTGCTCCGTAGCCCTTCGGGCCCCTATCCTGGCCCGGAGCCACTGCCACCAGCCCTGAGGTGGTGAGAGAGTCAGAAGGTATTGGAGGATTGTTTTCAAAAAAAGATACAAAAGAGAAAGAACTCCACCTAAAGAAATTAACTTAAAAGCATACGGAAGCCACCAAAAGCCCTCTGCCTTCATTTCAGGACTCAAAGGGCACAGTCTGGCTTTGAAAATGAGCACACGCAGCAGGCACGCACGTTTCAATGGAATGTGAACATAGTCCCAGCTCCACCATTAACTGATCACGTACCTTGGGAAAGTAAGACTCAGTGAGTGCACTCCACACGCCAGGCAGGGGTAGAAGCTTCCCCAGTTTTATCCAATGATTCTTTATTCAATGATTCATTGAATCATTGAACACAAGAGGTCCTTTGTGCCAAGCACTGTGCTGAATACCGAGGAGCAAAGACAGATAACGGGCGGGGGGGCGAGGAGCAAAGACAGATAAATGGGCGCTAGAGACAACTGCTCCCATATCAATGACACCATTCCTTGCATAGGTCTTTCCCATTTTACAGGTAAGAAAACTAAAACTTAGAAAAAAAAAACTTTGATGATTAAGTGGTAGCTGGGATTTGAACTCAAGATTTTGTGTCTCCAATGACAAGGCTAGTTCCATGTATACCAGGGGATGGGGGCAAATCCCTCCTTTCCAACCTTCAGAAAGACAAATGACATGAAGAAATAAGCTCTTGGGTCCCCTCTGTCTCCATCTCTGCTTCTAGCTGGGTCACACCCTGGGATTCAAAGCAAATACATACCCATTCATAGCCCATCGGACGTTAAAGCCAATTTATCCAATCCTGTCATTTGAGACCCAGAGAGGAGAAGGGAACTGCCTGAGGTCACACAGCACAATGACAGAGCAAAGACTTGGAGGCCAGCTCTCCTCATGTTTGGGATTTTGCCATTTTTAAACACAGACATATACATACATCTAAACAACTCAAATAATGTCCTTCGTCATAGTTGTTTTTTATTGCTAAGAAACACCAAAGGAAAAAGCGACTCTGTCTTCCCCTTCAAGCTTGGGTGCTAAGCATGCTCTCTTCTTCGGGGAAGGGCTGGGGGAGGGGGTGGCAGGGAACCTCTAGAAAGCTTCACCCAGGTGACAGGAATCTCAGCTCCCCCAAGGCAGGCAAACGGACCCGCAGCAGACTAACAGATACAGCCTGGCCCTTTCATTCCCCAGCCACAGACAGAGGAAAGGGTAAAGAAAAATGCTGTAAATCAGCCACCACATAATCATGCATTTTTAGAGTTTGCTTGTAATTAGTCTGTATTCATAGTGCTGTGTGGGTAGAGAAATCTGTACCCAAGGAAACTCTGAAAACCAACATGTTTGTTTCGAGTGATTGATCTACAGGAACCATATGCCAAGTGACAGACAGCTGAGTTCCTCCACTGTCTGAGAGTAGTGAGAGAACCTGAGGTCATAAGTATGCATGCACAACCTTGATACAGCCTTTCCTGCTTCCCCCAGGCCCGCACCACCTCGTTTGGCTCCAGATTTACTAAGGTTTCCTCTTAAAAGAGCAAAATTTTTTTATCATCATGGCTTACTTCTCAGGGGTAGTCACTAACAGGAATCACCATGTTGGGGATGGGGAGAAATGGCTGCTGGCCTGTATGGAAACTCTATTTCACACCAAAAGCTATGCCAGGTATCTACTTGTACTCAGTCCTCCAGGCGACCCTGTGGAAGAATCACTGCATTACCTGAGCCACCTGTGTCTTCTGCTGGGTCTACACACTGGGTAGGTTAGGTTGTTCCACAAAGATTACATTCACGGAACCACGTGCTTTTGACCAGTAACAATAATAAAATCCAGGACTTGCAGTTTCCAAACTATGTGCATGTTAGACAGTGCATTTGAGCCATGTGAAAACTTCACCTAGCGATTTGGGCCTCCTATTGACATATGATGCACCCTCTAGGAAAAGTCAAAAACAGCACTAATCTTACCTGGCTGTATTTCCATGGATGACAAATCCCAAACGGCCCTCCTTTCCTTTCTGGAAAGCCTTAGCAAAGCAGTGAGGGTGGTGGCTAGGGCAATTTACAAGTCTCAGGTACGTACTGAGAAGAGGTGGGTTCTCCCAGCTTGAAGGACAATTGTGGACCTCATCGGCCTTCCCAGGCATCCACACCTAGCCTGCAGACCCAGCTCCATAGTGCTGGTTCTCGAGACCCCAAAAGACCCTGTGCACCTAGGACATTATGCAAAGAGCAGAAAGGTGAGTTGAGAGTGGATGGAATCACATTATGTGACAATCTACACAAGCATATGAGACACTGAACCTAATTCTGTATCTCCTGCATCTGAAAACAGCACCCCAGCTGAGCACAACAGACCTCTGTTGTCTCTTGTTTACCACCACAGCAGACTTGGTTTTTTACCACCCCTGCTCAGCCAATTCCTGGCAGGTAGCACACATTCGATAAGTATTTGTTGGCTGACTCAACGAATCGGACAAAAGGATTGGTAGATCTCTATCGGTTTTGTGGGTTTATTTTGTTGGGTTCTCCTCTCAACACACACGCTATGGTCTAAGACAATAATTCTCACTTCTGACATCAAGATCACAATCAGGTTATTTGATGAGTGGGGACGCCGAGTTGGGGTGTTTGTGGTTCATACAGCGGAATCAGCCATAGAGCTTTGAACATGTACCGATGTCTGATGCCATGCTTCATTTGGTCTGGGACAAGCCTCTGGCTTCAGTATATTCTAAAGACGTTTTGGTGATTCTTACTATTCCAATAGGAGAGGGGGAGAAATCTATAGCAGTGGTTCTCAAAGTGTGGCTCCTCAAACGAAGAGCCTCACTGGGGCGCCTGGGTGGCTTAGTCGGTTAAGCACCCGACTTTGGCTCAGGTCGTGATCTCATGGTTTATGGGTTCGAGCCTCGCATCTGGCTCTGTGCTGACAGCTCGGGGCCTGGAGCCTACTTTGGATTCTGTGGCTCCTTCTCTCCCTCTCTCTGCCCCTCCCCTGCTCATGCTCTCTCAAAAATAAATGTTAAAAAAAATTTTTTTTAATTAAAAAAAAAAAAAGGATAGCCTCAGCACCACCTGAATGCTTACTGAAATGTGACTATTTGGGTCCCTTTCCAGATTTCCTGGGAGGAGGTTAAAAAAAAGTCACTGGCGGCAATGGTGTTTTGATTTTACAAGCCCTTCAGGTGAGTCTGTTGCACTAGGATGTACCACCGAACTGTACCAATGGAGGCCAAATGCCTGTTCCCTGCAGCTCCAAGCTCCAGTGTGGGGAGACGGGGTAAGACTCCTTCCTGGGGCTCAGAGCCTGAGATACACAATCTACCACTCAGGACGGCAGGAGCCGCAGCAGCTCCAGGGCATATGTCACCATTCTCCTGTTCTAAAAATTGCTACATCTGTACATGCACGAGCTAATAAAAACGTCTTCGCCACAGGGTTGAGAGCTTTATTATGCACTGTCACGTGCCCCGATTCTTCCCAGCTTTCTCCAGCCAGCCGACTGCATGCTCACCAAGGGCAGGTAGATAACCTGGCTCCTGGCTCCTCCTGCCCTGAGCCCATCAGGACATCCTGTGCAGCCTCCATCATCTTCCATTGGCTCTCTGGTCTCCTCCCTCATTCTCAGGGGTCCTGCCTGCTTCACTTGTCCTCTTCATTCATGGTTTCCCCCACTCCTCCAGCAAGACTCAGGCTCATGCAGCCTTCGCGTGGAACTTTCCAAAGACCAGCCCTCACAAAGGGACAAGATCCTACCTGCTCCACCTCCGGCAGAAGCCCCAAGATTGTTTAAGGACTTACAGTAAGGACAAAGGGGAGAGCAGGGCTCCTTCAGAAAGACCAAACAGGAAAGCAGGACCAGCCAGAGGAGACGTAATTTACCAATCTGGCGAGAAGGAGGAAGTGGAGTTTCAGGGTCAGACCGCTGCCAGCCCCCACTCCACTCTGATGAGCCAAATGACCTAATCACATTCTGTATCTGCGATGCAGTTTGCACATCAGTACAACTGGGGAAAAGAACCATCAGCCCACTGGGGAAGTACTCAGTGATCTGTGAAAATATCTGATGGTATGTTGTTGTTTTCCCAGGCCCTTGCACAACACCTATCAGAAAGGGAGGAGGGGAAAGGAGGAGGGGGAAGGGAGGAGGGAGGGAGGCCACCCCTTGACATTAATCAAGTGCACACACATCTCTCCACCCATCTCCTGGGATCTTATTCGAAGCCTGGTGTGGGCTGGTCAGGAAGAATGTGAGCAGGATACACACCTAACAGACCTGGTGTGACCCGGGGAGTCTTTTTAAGACACTTGTGCTTGGGGGGAGCTCCCAAGCTGGTGATAGAGGCCCTCGGGCTGGTAAAGAGTAAGGAGAAGACAAGGAGAGGAAGAAGAAGAAGAAAAAAGACAAAAAGATGGAGTGACAAGGTAATTAAAGCAACAACATACAACAGCTTACGTTTGTCCAGGGCTGCTATGTGCATGTCCTAGACTACAGGCTTCTTGTGGACCATCTCATTCACCCCCAAACAGCCACATGGGGATGTGCTAATAGCGGGGAGCTGGGGCGTAAAGAAATTTGACCAAAGACTCACATCATACAGGAACGTCTATGTGTAGCCCTGTGCCTGGCACTGCTCCTACCCCGGACTGTGCTCACCCCTTCTCTGGTATCTGTCACCACACCACAAGTCCCTCTGTGCCCATGTCCCTCTGAGGAAAAGGGTAGTGATAACACCCACCCTGCTATGTTGTTACAAGGATTAAATGCATTAATTGACATGTAGAACTTAATGCAAAGCCTGAAACCTAACAAAAGTTCAATAAATGGTGGTCGTGATGAGAAGGCAGATGATGATGATGATGATGATGATGATGATGATGATGATGATGATGGGAGGAGGAGGGGGAGGAGGAGGGAGGCAGCGTAGGGACCTTTGAAGCCTGAACATCCAGCCAGACTTGGCACCTCGCTGGCATTCAGAAGGTGTGCGTGGTGGAAGGCATGCATGCAGGAATGTGGGTCTGAAGGTCTGCCCAGCCCTGAGTCAGCCCCAGCCTTCCCTACTTGGGGGTCCCCAGTCTGAACATGAGAGACCCATGTTAATGCTCGCCCTGCCCTCAGGGAAAGGTTTTCCTCTCAATCAGGAGTCCTCAAGGAGCTGCTGCTTCCTACCCAGAACACTGAGATCACAGCACTGAGGCAAATCATCCTGTAGGCGCTCCAGGGGAGGGTCAGACCCCCGTCCCCACTGGAGACACTGACAGACTCTGCAACTGGCCAACAAGGCTGATTCCATCCAGCTGTCAATCTCTCCAGCCTCAGTTTCCTCTCCTGAAACACAGGTTATAAAGGCTACCCCACCAGGTGTCCTGAGAAGTGAGCAGATATATGGAAATGCAGTAAAATGGAGCCCTACCCCCATTCCTTAACCACACCAGCACCTGCACAGACATGGCTTCACTCCATTACTGCACCAGTCTTACCCAGTGAGCTACCTGTGCTCATTCGCCCTCCAGCCCCTCCCTCCACCCTGCTCTGGGCACTGGGATGCTGACCTGTGTGAATGACAACTCTCAGGTCCATCTGGAAGAAGGTGCTGACTAGAGATCGGAGGGTGGAAGGAAAGTAGGGTGAGGATGTGGACTCCAGCTCACCCTTGCGGGTGCATTTGTGAATGGCTGCACTCTGGTCCTGAAAGCCGCAGTTCCTGTCCTAGTCCCCTCTACAGTGACAGCTGGGTTCCAGCGAGCCCTCCTGACCCCGCCCCTTCCCCTTGAGGTCTAGGGTGGTAGGTAAAGGCTCGCCAGCATTCCTAGCCCAAAAGTGCTTCCCTGCCCCTTGCTGATTTTCCCTTCATCCTCCTGAGCCATTATAAATAGTCCATCTATTGAACTCAACTCCATTTGAGAGCATCATCTGTCTCCTCCCAGGACCCAGAAAGCCCAGGCTCCTCTTTGGGTCCATAATGTTCACCATCACTTGAGCACGTTCTTCAAGTCCTATCTTTTCCAAGAAACCTCCCCGGATCAGCTGAAAGTAGATCTCGAGCAGACTTTCCGCCCACCATTTAGCCTGTGTCTCCTTGTCAGAGTGCACTCCACACCCACAACCTGCCCACCAGCCCAGAGTGGCACGGGCTCTCCTTAGCCCCTCCACACTTCCCACTGCACCCAGCCCAAGCAGGATGTTCTCTGAGAGGTTTTAGGAAACATTTCCTCCCTCATTCACACCCAGGGAGCATCGCTTCAGCGCTTCTGGTTTAAACACCAACGATTTTTCACACTGACCTTTTCTCAGTCCATGACTCACAGAAGGGCTCGCTTGGAAAAGTGCCTCCCACAGTCTCCATCCCCCACTGGCCTTCAGAGACCCACAGACTACCAAACCTTCATAAAGGTCATCTGTCCCCATCCCCTCATTGTGCTGATGGGGAAGTGGAGCCCAGGCTGCTTAAGCCACAGATGAGCCTGTAACGGGAGGAAGACCTCCCAGCCCATTGCCTTCCCAGACCCCTGTGCACCTGGCCTTGTATAGACAACCTCACGTATCTCCAGGCTTCTTTACTGAAGGTTCCCAGACCCACAGGAGCAGGCAGAAATGTGCTCCGGGGTTTCGGGAAGCCTGAGGAATAACACGCTGCCTCTTCTTGGAGGTTGCTTCTCTTTTGAGTTTCAGGGGAGGAGACTGAAGCAGGTTAAGTACACTCAGGGCCAGGACTAGGGTAAGGCAAGTGAGGCATTTGCTTTTTGGAGAGCGGGGTGGGGGGGGGGGGGTGCGGAAAATTGAAGAGGGCACCAAAAAACTCAGTAAACAAAATATTAAAATAATATTTTAATGCAACATCTTTTAACTCAAAATTAATGCCACAAGATCCATGCCAAACAAAGTATCACAATTTTAAGTAAAGGTAGACCCCAATTCTGCATGTGGATAATCCCACCCGCCTGCCCCACCCTAATCCTGTAACCAGTTCTGATAAAACTTTATTCACCAAAAGGGGTGGTCAGTTGTGCAGACTGAGTTTTTTTCAACATTGCATTAAAATGTTATTCATCTTGACGACTAGAGTTGTTTGGTGTCTTCTTAAATTTGAGGCCTAAAGCAAGCACCTCACTCTCCTCCGGTCCCAGCCCACTTGCTGTAAGTCACTTAAACTATACAAAGATCAAGCAAGCAGAGTTAAAATGCCGAGTGGAGGGCGCCTGGGTGGCTCAGTCAGTTGAGCGTCCGACTTCGGCCCAGGTCACGATCTCGCGGTTCGGGAGTTCGAGCCCCGCATCGGGCTCTGTGCTGATGGCTCAGAGCCTGGAGCCCGCTTCGGATTCTGTGTTTCCCTCTCTCTCTGCCCCTCCCCTGTTCATGCTCTGTCTCTCTCTGTCTCAAAATAAATAAAAACATTAAGAAAAAAAAAAATTTTTTTTTAAAAATGCCGAGTGGAATACAAGACCTAGGGATTTTCAAAGTAAAAAAACAGATTTCAAATGCATTTCGTGGGTGATGCTGTCAACCTCCTGGGGGGGGGGCTACGCTCATCCTCCCTGGATTTAGGGGCCCTTCCCGGAAACAGCACTGAACACGATTTTTCCCGGTAAATCAGGTGAATGGTTTGGGTCCACTTTGGAGATGAGGAAGCTGACGTTGAAAGAGGTTTGGTGAATCGTCACATGTGACCACGTGAGTACAAGATGGGACCCGGGCCAACAGCTGGCCACTTGGCAGAGTAAAGGCACATTTGCATCTGAACCCCATTCCTGGTGTCGCAAAAAGAGACAAGTGACCCGAATATGCCTCCGCTAACTTGTCAACCCACTTCTTCCCACACCAGGTGCGCAGAGCTTCTGAAATAACAGGTTAGTCACCATAATTGTCACTTGGGTGAGAAATTTCAGGGGTATGGCAGAAATCAAACAGCACCTCGGTTACAGGCAGGCAGCTTTTCGGAAGGACACATTGCTCCACGTGAGTTCCACATCGGGTCAAATTAGGCCCTACGGGTGACCACCTGAACCTGAAGGTTGGGCCTTGGTGCCCTCTGTGTCAAATGCGTCACCCTCCCCCTCCTCTATGGAACAATCACTCTCCCTCCCCACAACCCTGGCCAATTCTGCATGAATTTCAAGGCTCAGTTCACACATCAGCCCTTTGCAGAAGCCGCTTGCAACACCTCGCCTGCATTTATTCATCCGCTAACTCATTCATCCGTTCCATAAATACCTGCTGAATTTATTCAGCCCAGCACAGCAAGAGGCTCTGAGGGTCCAGTGGGGAACAAAGGGGGACATGGTTGGGACCCTAGTCTATTGTCCCCATGCCATGTGGTCTCTCCCACGCTCCGGTGTTAGAATGGTCTCACACTGAACTTCACTGGTACAATTCTCCCCAACTCGACTGGAGCTTCTCGAAGCCTTTTTTCTCCATCTAAATGCTCAGGACATAACAGGCCATGGCCTAGAATAGGTGCTCAATAAAAACGGGACTGAGAGACCAGACTGGTGTTTATCTTGCTTTGGTGTTTCAGGTGGTACATCTGGGCCTTGTGGCCATGCACCATGCCCTGCAGCCATTGTTGTCTTGGCCCACATTCCCATTTGGGACGTGAGCGGCGGACAGAGCTGCCTGTTCATCCAAGAGGCAGCATCAACAGGCCTGGGCAGGAGTGTGTCCTATAGCTCTAATAGGTACACATTCTTGAGCCAGCGATCCACGGGCTGTTGAAAGGTTTCAACGGCAGCACGACTAATGTCAAGTTTTTGATTGGAAAGTGGGGAAAGAGCTCTCAGCGAACCACTCTCCTTAATTACGTGAGGCCAACACCGCCTCAAGTAAAGCCGTGGAAGCCTGTTTCTGTCTCTGGCCCCAGCCCTCCTCCTATCCCGCCTGCTGACCAGCACAGACAGGTGAAAAGCCAAGGCCTGCTGGACAAATCAGCAAAAGGACCTGGGTGTTGTATGTAAGCCAATTTGACAATAAATTATATTAAAAAGAAAAAAAAAAAAAAAGGACCTCTAAGACCATCTGCTTGGGACAGTGGGACTGTGCGTGATTCTCCGTGGCATCAATTCCTAACATACACTCCCGTCCCCAGCTCCCTCATACGAATCTGTAGACAGTGTTCACCTGGACATCCCTGTATGCAGCCAAATTATGGATCGGCCCAGGAGGGGCCAGGCGACACCAGGGAGCCCCTAGACAAGCGCAGGGGGCCTCAAGCCCACAAAGTCACTGATCTCACAACGGAGGCCCAAGGGGGTAGTGGCCCAGGCCACTGGATTATCATACGCTCAGGGCATGGCACCCATTTCTTTCTCTCACCGGCCTCCTCCCTGGCCTCCCAACTCGAGTCTGCACAATTTCCTTTCCACAGCTCAGCCTTTGCCACGCACTTCCAAGACCCACCTGTACACATTGGCTGACCTTGGTTTGGGAGGCCTTCCCCAATCTCGTTTCCCCACCTCCCAGACAGCTGTGTTTCCGAACGTCCCCCAAATTGAAACCCCTGCATAGATTCAAGGGCACATGCAAGCGGACCTGTCTCTTTTCTAAACCTCATCCACACCCTGGGCCCACATCCACTTCCACATGCACACTTCCACACACATAAGCATTTCTCATTTTCCTCCCCGCCCCCGCCCCCCGCCTCTCTCATATCCAGGTTTATCCAGCATCAGTTGAATGCCTACCATGTGCCAGGGGAAGGGGATCAATAGTTTTCTTGAGTACCACCATAGGCCAGGCCTTTAGACTCCCCCCACTTTGAACCTGTGTCCCATGTAGATATTATTAGGACTGCCATTTTACAGTTTACAGACTGAGCCAAGAGCCCACAGATACGTGGTGGTCAGCACGACCTGCTGTCCCACCTTTCTACTACAGCCTCCAGTCCCCTGCCCACCTGTCCAAATTCTGCCCATCCCGGTCGGACCCCACATCTGTGAGGTTGCTATATGCCTTAAGGCCTGAGTGGGGAAAAAAGACGATGGCACGTTCAAGTGGGTTATTTAGGGAGAGTCTGATGAAGGGTCTATTCCCATAGGTGTGGCAGGATACAGGGAAAGCCACCAGAAATGGTTCAGGGCAGGGCCCAAGGGCTCATGACAGCAGGGAGCTATCCCCACCACAGGCCTGAAGAGAGGAGGGTGTGGGGAGAAGGGCCAGAACCCAAAGCCAGAACTAGACAGACAGTCGTGTGCTAAGGGGTCTGTGACTTTAGGTCACTAGATGCATCCAGCCCTTGAGCACCCACGGAAGGACCCCCCCCCCCACACCACCACTCCGCATTCCCTTGGGACACTCACCACTGACCCAAACCGACAGGAAGCCAGAGGCCAAGAGGGCAAATGATGTTTCAAAACAATCAACAAAAAGCCAGGGACACCCACCGCTTTCCGGGGGAGAGTTCCTGTCCCCAGTCTCTGAGATGCACAGAGTCTCATCGGCTACTACATCACTCCAGGCTGACGCCAATTTCGTGGGCCTCCCAACCAAGCCCTCGGCTCAAGTGCCAGTTTATAATCATCGTTCCTTCTTCCACTGCCCATTCAGCATCCCCTCACGCTCTGCCAGGAAGAACCCTGGCCCCTGGCGGTGAATCAGGCCTCATTCTTTGCGGTGCGAGTCCCCAGTGGTCTCATCTTTTTATTGGGTTGCCGTGGCCGGATTGGCCAGGACTTTGAGAAGGGAGCATTAAGAGGTGACCCAGCCGAGCCTCCTGCGGGTTTCAAGCATAATCCTCCCCATGCACCGCCTGTGGGATAGCAGTGGCAATTGGGATCATTTTCCTTGGGTCAGTTCAGCGACCTCCACCCCCCTTCTTTGCCTGTGGTTTAGCAGCACAAAGAACCCAAAATGTCCAGGACGTGTTTTAAGTTTCCGATTTCGAAAATCCATGCTTGTGTTCCCTCCCATGATTCCTCCTATGGGCACCAGGGCCTCTCAGTTTAGAATATTAAGAGTAACCTCTGCTTACAGTGACACGGTGTCATTTGCATAAATTACCACATTTCACTCTCCCGTGTGCCCCTGTGAGGTGAATGGCCCTCATCTGGTCTATAGGTGAGGAAACGGAGGCTCAGAGCAGTGGATTCATTTTCCTGTTGAAACACAGAATCCGGTTTGAGCACTGGTACGGGACTCTAAAGCTGGGGTCCTTTCTCCCGCCCCAGGCTCTGCCTCCAGAACTATACTGGCCACCAGCACCCCGTGAGTGCTACAGGTTTGTGCCCAGACAGACACACAGACAGTCTTTTGGACTCCTAGGGGCCATAATCCATTTCCCTCCATGTCCTTTGCTCCACAGGCTCCCAACACTGCAGAACCGGGGGAGCAAAACATCCTCTTCACCCCTCACGGGGGGCCGGAGCCCCAGGCCTCCTCCTCCAGACCGACCGGGTTCCAGCATCACCTGGAAGCACCTTCTGTGAAAAGAGTGACAGCCCTGTCAGCTCTGCTGGAAGGCTGACACTGGTAAGAGAAGGGACCTCGCTGGGGTCGGCAGGTTTAACTGGAAATGGATCCTCCAGACAAATCACCTTCACAAAACCCCAAAGCCTCCTTCCCGTCATGCCCCTTCAAATTAAAAGAGTTCCCTCTACTAATATATTAATTAAAATGAAATATTAATAGCCGACCTCTATTATTTATTGGCTGTTTTTGGAGAATAAAATATTGAGATCCAAAGAGGAATCAATTTTGATGAAAACTCCCTCTCCTGAGCAGGCTGGATTCGTGTCACATAATAAAGAGATAAGCTTATCAGCTGCATCAGTTCAAAGACGTCTGCTGTAAATGTTGATTTTAAACCAATAAGAAGATTATAAGCACTGTCATAAAATATCTTTCCAGGATGTAAATTATTCAAAGCTCTCCGTGGGCAGACACAGTATCTCATGCCTCAGTGATCCCCATTCTGTGCAACACATTTCATTTATTAAAGCCAGAGAGGGCCTCTGTTGATAAAGCCCCCTAAATAAATGATAACCTTCATCTCCTTCTTCCGAATTATTTCCACGATTAGAATTCAAAATGTTTGTGCCAGAGGTGTCGAGAGGCACGGCTTCTATAAGTGATGCGTATGTCTTCATGGGGGAGCTCAGCACCACGGCCGCCAAGCCCCCTTCTTTGGAGGAGGGCAGTGGGTCCAGCCCCGGAAACGAGTTCTGAGTGCTCGTCTTGACAACGTTTGAGCTGCAAGATGTCATGAACCAGCTTGGAGCCCAAACCTTCTCTGCCACTCAGGTTGACCCTGACCCTGGACATGTGACTTAACCTCTGTACGTCGGAGTCTTCACACGGTGGGGGAAGGGAATAATATGCGCACCCACTGGGCACGGAGTCTGGTTCATTGTGCCTTCTCAGTCAGTACTAAGCAGGTAGATGGCCATGGCACACACCCCGTGGGGCATGCCGCATCTGGTCCTTTCCCAGTGTCCTGGAGCCTCCTAGAGTGTCCTGGGCAGTTTCGCCTGCCCCAGAGGGTAAGTGAGAGGGCCCTTCCTGCACCCATCTCCGGCCTTTGTTCACACAAAAGCCAGATAATCCCTACCCATCTTTTAAGACCCAATTCCAATGCCGTGTCCTCCTCGAAGAATTCCACGATTTCTTCTTCCCTTGGATTTTTTCTTACCCTTTCGTCCTTTCTCAAGTGCATCCATCCTCCGCCAAGCGTTGATCTGGTAGCTTTTCAGGAAACGTCTCATGCCATCTTCATCACAGCCTTCACTGCAAGGTAAGCCCTGTGGTCCGTATTTTGTAGAAGAAGGAATCAGGCTCAGGGAGGTTCAGCATGTCGCTCAAATCACACACTGAGTAAGTGAGGAGGTTGGTCCTCCAACCAGCTTTGGCCCGATACCAAAGCCCATGCTCTTTCTTTTCTACTCCCAGTCCTGCTGCTGGACTCATAGTTCAGGGCTTCCTATCAGGGCTTCACTTATTCTGCTGAGTGTGCCTGGGTTTTGCTGGGAATGGGCCTCTATCCCCAGAGAATCATTCAGTCCCCCACACGGAGCCCTCAGGGCCTCCGGGAGCACTAGGCCTAGAGTTCATCACGGACACTACATCCCAGCTCGCCCAGGCCTGCTCTGCTCATGGTGCCCAGAGTCTCCGAAGAGTCTCCTCCCCCGGCCCAGCCCAGGATGACGACGGTAATGGCCACTATTTCTCTTCCCTCTCCATTCACCATTCTGTCCCTCAGTTTCCCCAAGTAGAAAATGGTAATGAACAACGGTACTTCTCCCAGGCAGCAGCTGTGATGATTAGATGGGATCAGGAAAGTAGAGGATGTTGGACAAGCCTGGCACACAGTCAGAGCCCAATGAGACCAGCTACTATTATCTTGAAGGTTTCTGACTACTTCCTTCTTTTTTAATTTTTTTAATACTAAAAAAAATATTTTTATGTTTATTTATTTTTGAGAGAAAGACAGAGTGTGAGCGGGGAGGAGGAGAGAAAGAGGGAGACGCAGAATCTGAAGCACGTTCCAGGCTCCGAGCTGTCGGCACAGAGTCCAATGCAGGGCTTGAACTCAGGAACAGCAAAATTATGACCTGAGCTGAAGCCGGATGCTCAACCGAATGAGCCACCCAGGCGCCCCTTTAACATTTACTTATTTTTGAGAGACGGAGACAGAGCATGAATGGAAGAGGAACAGAGAGAGAGGGAGACACAGAATCCAAAGCAGGCTCCAGGCTCTGAGCTGTCAGCACAGAGACCGACGCGGGGCTTGAACCCACAAACTGTGAGATCATGACCTGAGCAGAAGTCAGATACCTAACTGACTGAGCCACCCAGGCGCCCCTGACTATTTCCTTCTGACTTCAAATCCATGCCTGCCCCATGCTGCCCTGAGCACGTGCGTCCCCACAGCAGGAGCCTGGCAGAGGGTGCCTGGTCAACCGGCTGTGAACTGCTAGTAAACTCTTTCATGTTCTCCAAAGCCTATGCCAATCAGCTCCAGGTACAGCCTCCCGAGACAGCAGGGGGCGCACAGGCTCTGGAATCAGGCTGGGGCAGGAAGCTTGCTGTGACACCTTCTGGTGGACAGTTCCGGATGAGTCACTCGGTCCTCCCCCAGCCTCTGCTTCCACATCTCTAGAGTGGGGCTGGGAGACAGAGCTAGATGCCAAAGCTGCAGGGTCACCGTAGCTGGAAAGAGAATGTGGTCTACAGCGCATTTGACCGGGACACCGTAAAAACTCACTTCCTTCTTCCCTTCCACCTTTGCCTCTTGCTTGTCCTCTCTCCTCTCCCAACTCCCTACCTGCTGGTCTTCAGCCTCTGCACCATCCGTTACGAACACCATCAATAGGGCACTCTATCCCACTGGCAGCCTGCTCCTACGCATTTGGGGTATCTTGTGCTCACCCACCAATCATTTTGACCTCAACTCCCCAGGGCCGCAATTAATGCTTCAGAGACAAGGATCGAAGTCGGCCTTACCTTGAGTGACAGGAGCTACTGGGACATGTTCCACAAACATCCATGGAAGGAATTATTCTCATCAACTAGGAAAGGGGACATTTGGCAATAAGGAGGGCCCCCCCCCCAACCAAGCTGTAACGCTCTCGATCTCCCTCCATGCTACATAGTTAAATCCATTATTCTAAGCCAATACTAGGAAAACAAAACAGTGTCTTGCTGTGAGGATGATGCCAAACAAAGCTGATTAACCGTCCAACAAAGTGTTTTAATATTTCCATATGCCCAATAAAATAACACACATAGACACAATAAAACAACGCACGAATCACTGGCAGTGTGCATGGAGATCGCAAGTTTCCTACCAATTCATCGGAAAGAATGGGTGCTTGGAATTCTCTCCCACCCAGGACACAGACGCCGTCTAATACATTTTGTTCCCACAGCATCCTGCCTCGCCAAAGGCTGACGATCAGACAAGCGAAGCCAGTGCTACCTATGAATGTTGCACAAGTATCACCTTGGGAAAACAGAACCAAAACAAATTGAGAAATCATACAAATAATTACTCTGAGCTTCAACTCCAACATGAAAAAGGAAGGCACGCGGGCATAAATGCTAATTAATATGACTGTTCAATTACAGGGGCACAAATTAATAAACCGGAATTACTCCAGATTTCCAGCAGGCATCCCATCTCTGCATGTGATCTCGGAGGTGTGGGCACAGGGAGACAAATGCTTAGCTTTCCTTTGCCAGGTGCCCAGCTGGAATGGCATCAGGAACGGGGAGGGTGAAGCCCCTGTGCAAAAGACCAGATCCTCCTAGCCCCGCCTCTCTGTCAGACACGTTGAGGCCTCAGGGACACCAGCAGATGCAACCTTCCGCCATGGTACCCTCCCTAATTAGGAAATCATTCCTCACACAGCTTCGAGGTCCCCACCACCCCATGCTCAGGACAAAATGAAACCCAACACAACCAAGCTGCAGGATTTATTAAGTAGCTACTATATATGTCAGGCACTCTGTCTCTCTCTGTCTCTCTCTCTGTCTCTCTCTCTCTCTCTCTCTCACTTTATTTTGGTTTTTGATTTCCCAAAGTAATACTTTGGAAAAATTCATACACATCACTTGTTTCGCATGCCTGATTGTCAGCTCTTGACAAGGCAGGATGCTGTGACAGCAAAATGCATATCAGACCTCGTCTTGTAGGTGGTGTCATCTACATGGGAGTAATCATCCCATTATACTGCCTTGAAAACTGAGGCTCCAGAGGTCAGCTGATCTGATTTTGCCAAAGCCAGATCACTAGAAAACAAAGGGTTCTGGGACGCCTGAGAGGCTCAGTCGGTTAAGCATCCGACTTCAGCTCAGATCATGATCTCGTGGTTCGTGGGTTTGTGCCCCATGTCGAGCTCTGTGCTGACAGCTCAGAGACTGGAGCCTGCTTTGGATGCTGTGTCTCCCTTTTTCTCTCTGTTCCTCCTCTGCTCAAGCTCTCTCTCTCTCTCTCTCAAAAATAAACATTTTTAAAAGTTTTAGAAAACAGAAGGTTCTGGATTCAGAACTCTGGGTGCCTGAGCTCAAAGTCTGTGCACATTTCAATACACCCAGCCTCTTTCTAGAAATCAGAATGCAGCTACAGCACTCATTCAATCATCTTCTCATTCACTAAAGTCATAGACCTACAATGTGCCAGCTTTAGACTATGTTCTGGAAATACAATGGTGAGCAAAAACTGACCCACAACCCACTTTCAAGGAACTTACGTGGGAAGCAGGAGAGGATGCCACAGATGAAATAATCACACAGATATGTTTATTTCAACAGCCTTTGGTCAGGGCTTCATAAGGGAGAGATAGGGGCTACGAGAGCTTGTAAAAGTAAGGGCCGAGTGGTCTGGAAAATCTCCCCTGAAAAAGTAATGCTTGAAGTGTGAAAGATGAATATGAATGTATAACATACAGAAGAATATGTATGAATATAGAGTTTTCTATACTTGCTCTGTTTTCTTCCCACCCATTCACCCTCCACTTGCTCCAAACTAATGTGCCTTCGGCATTCCCGTCACTTTGCCTCAGGAGTTCGTGTGATGAATCTCATGGACATTTTCAATCCTCTGTTTACTTGAGCCTTCAGGCATTTTGGACAGAGTTGATCACTCCCTTCTCCTTGAAATCATCCCCCCCTTGACTTATGAGCCAGAAATTTACTTGTTTTCCTCTTGCCTCTATGGATCCTCTCTGAAAATTGCCACATCATCATTCTGTAAGTGTTCTTACATCCTTTCCCTGGACAACTTCATTCCTTCCAACAGCATTATTGAGCACTCCACTGTGGTGATTCCCCCATTTGTATCTCCAGCCCAGACCTTTCTTCTGGACTCCAGGTCTGTATTTCCCAATTGCCCGATGGACAGCTGCTTCTGGAGGTCTCACAGGCACCTCAAATTCAGTATGACTAAAACTGAGTTTGTCTTGTGACTCTGACTCTATCTCAGAGCCATCTATCCCACTGACAAGACAGACCCCAAGCAACACGTGTGATCTCTTTTTCCCCTTGCCTATGTGATATCCTGAACAATAGCTCCCAAAGACATCCAGGTCCTTATCCCTGGAACCTTATTTGCAAAAGGGACATTGAAGACATGATTAAATTAAGGGATTTTAAATATCTTCAGCCTCAGAGTGGAGGGATCATCCTGGATTATCAGGCTGGGCCCTAAATGTAATCACAGGGGTCCTTAGGAGAGGGAGGCAGAGGGCAATGAGATAATGGAAGCAGAGAGTGAAGTCATGCAGCCATAAACCAAGGAGTGCCAGCAGCTGCTAGAATATGCAAGAGGCACGGGAACGGAATCCCCTCCCTGGGGCCTCAAGGAAAACCCAGCACTGCAAATACTTTGACTTTTAACCCTTTAAGACTCCTTTCTGACTTCTGGCCACCAGGATTGTAAGAGAATAAATTGCTGTTGTTTTAAGCCATAAGCTTCTGATATTTGTTACAGCAGCAATGGGAAACTACTACACCTTACTGTAACATATATGCTACCAAATTGCCTTTATTTTGCTGTCAAAGTAATTCTCAAATGCATCTACTTTTCCCCATCTCCACAGCCCCTTCCCTGGGACCATCTTCTGTCATCTCTCAATCTGTGTGCAGATGCCACAGCCTCTGGCTTCCCATGGATCCTTCGACAAAAAGCAAAATCACTGGCACAGCCCCCTACTAACTTGATTGTCCTGGTCCCTGCCTCCCTTCCCAGGCTTATCTTGTACCCAGACACGCACCGGCCTTCTTTTAATTCGTGCAGGGTACTAATCCCCTATCCACCACAGCGCCTTTGCACAACCTTCTCCCTTGGCTTGGGATGCCTGTTGATTTTAGATAATAGCTAAATGTCATGTCCTCATCCTGTTCTCTCTGATCTCCCAGAACTGGGTTTGTCCAGCACATACACTTGCAATTTCACATTAATTTCTAGAACTGTATCGTGTATGTCTAACTCCCAAGCTAGTTAGTAAGGCCTCAGAGGACAGGCTAGTTAGGGCTGGGTGTGCCCACCACTGTATCCTCAGCATCTAATACAACACCTGGCAGAGAGCAAGTGCTTAACAAATATGTTGGGATGACTCCCAAAGCCTAACAGACTGCCTTTGGGCATCTTTGTGGATAAGGTGAGTGATCTCAGTAGTTGGCTTTGTCCCACCCCTTCTAGACACACAGTTAGAGAAAGGGGGGAGGGGTATAATGACACGGACTTGATTGCACTCAGCAATGGCCAAGGAAACTCCAGAATGAGAACTTCACCTTCCCCGGTGCCATCTTCTAAAGACAGGCATGGGGCGGGGTTCTCATTAATTTAGTATTCATAGGAGAGAAAGTGATGAGCTGTGGGAGTTTTTACCATTGGCCTACCCTCTCTCCATTTCCAGCCCTGTAAAGGTTCCTTGGCCATTTTCCCTTCAGTTTCTTAGATGAAAGCACTTTGGAAATTATCTAATTATAGACCAGAGTCTTTAAATAGTATTCTGTGCCAGGGCTTACGTGAAGGCACGTCATAGGCCACTTGGGGTCGGAGGTGGCTCTGCATTAGCCAAAGCCCCTCTTTATCAATTTTAGGTACTGCGATTTCACATAGGAACTTTTTATTAAAGGTTTTTGTGCCCAGAAAGAAAAATTTATAAAAGGTATGACTTATGTTATTTGTGCCACACTTCATAGTTTTCAAAATATTTGATTTTTTTTTCCATTCAGTTTCCTGTAAACCCACCAAACTAGAAGGAGATTATTTACTCCAGGGGATAGGTCAGAAAATGGCTCAAGGAGCTTAGGTAACTCACCCCAGATCACAGATCTGGTACAGGAAAGAACTTGGACTCCAGTCCAGGACACTGGCCTTTATATAAGCCATGGAATAGTGATTTGATCCCATTTTATGGGCTTATTTATTCATTAAGGAGATGACTTCAATGAACATTTAGGTTTCTTATGTACAGAGAAAGTAGTGTACCATTTTAGATGTGGCAAGGTTAGGTGGAAAGATTATGAGTAAATTTACTGCCTTTTTGTGCTTCTCTGTAACTTCTACAATGTACTTGCATTAATTTCATATTTAGAAACAGTAGAAAATAAAGAAGTATTAATTTGAAGTAGATCAGTGGGTAAATAGAGGAAGGTCTCTAACTCACCTTGGGAGGGCGAGGGAGGTGACTGATTATTTGGAAATGGCTCTGAGCCTTGATGATAAAAGCAGATGTTATTCAAGCAAGGAAGTGGGCAGTGACATGATACTGGGTTAAACCAACTCTTTAGCTTCTGAGACAGACAGACCTGCTTCACCAATTACCATTTGTGTGAGTCTCAAGTCTCTGGAGGAATGGAGGAAATAAACCAACCGACCTATATTGGTCAAGGGCCTTGATCAGAAGTCGCAGAAACACAATTTAAACTAGCTTAGAGTGCGGAAGGAATTCGCTGAGTTCCATAAATGAGGAACTAAGGAATCTCATTGCAGAAATGGCTCTCGTTCCATCTATGAACTCTGCCTTCCCATCCTCAGCTCTTAAGCACACTCTCCCCATGTGACTGGAAATGTGGGCACCAGCAGGCTTGTTGCTATTTTCCCAGATTGGCAACCCTGATGGGAATAAAACCTCTCTCTGAGCCCACATATTAAGCCCAAGGGTGATTCTGATAGGCCACGCTTGAATCCCGTGGCCACACCCCCTTTCTCAGAACGAATCACTGTGACCAGGTAATAGGGAGTAGGATGGGCCCAGCCAATCCCATGTGCCCACCTCTGTGCCCAGTGGCCTTCTTCCTGGGGACACAGCTCTCTTGTCATGAATGCTGAACCAGGCCAACTCCTGACTAAGACAGATGAGGTGAGCATTTCCACTGGCCAGAGGGTCCAATTTACGTGTGCTGTTAGAAAGTTTAATTAGCTCGTGAAATGCATTAAATGATAAGTAAGTTTTGCTAAGCAGCATTCCAATACTTAGCAGAAGGGGGTAGGGGAAGAGAAAAACTTTAAAATCAAGGTGACAATACAAAAATAAGGGAATTTCATTAGGAAAAAAAATAAGATCATAAAAAGTTAGGTTCTGGAGAAAATCGTCACGGCACAAGGTTCAGAGAAAACAGGTATGGGGCCCCTTACATGGACTAAACCTTGGATGACCACCAAGTTCTTCCCTGTGATGTTTGCTCCTTAACTACTCTTTGCAAATTGCAGACAAGAATTGCAGAAGATGTTCCTCCCTCAATAAAACTCCAAATAAATTAGATATTGAACAAGACACTGAGATCCTGGCAAGATGCACACAAAAAATCGGGCCTCGAGCTGTTGAGAGGTGACAAATTGTCAGTTTCTCTTTAATAAGATTGCGTCTCATCGCCATCTCCTGTAAGGGATTTGATGGCTTTTGTGTTTAACCTGTGAAGATTAAAATCAATTCCCAGCTAGAGCTGGAAGCTCCAAGCCATACAGCTGCAAATATATCAATTAATCAATCAATCAGTCAGTCAATAGATCAGCAAGACTGTACTGAAGATCAGTTAATTCTTGCTGGGCATCTGGGGCAGGGAAAAGAATTAGAAAAGCTGCCCCTGCAGATGCTAGATGAAGGAAGCCCTGATTCAGAAGACATTAAGTCCAACTTTAAAGGCAACAGCAAACCTCTTTCTATTAGAATTACGCTGGGTCAGGGGTGCCTGGGTGGCTCAGTCAGTTAAGCGTCTAACTCCTGATTTCAGCTCAGGTCATGAACTCGCGGTTGTGGGTTCAAGCCCTGCATCAGGCTGTGCACTGACAGCACAGAGCCTGCTTGGGATGGAATTCTCATATTCATCCTCTCTGTCTCTCTCTCCCTCCCTCCCTCCCTTAAAAAATAAGCTTAAAAAATAAACTTAAAAATATTTTTAAAAAGAAAAAAAGACTCATGTTGTGTCAGCACGTCCCACCTTCCCATTTGTCCCATCTTATAAATATGTTTGATTTTAACCCTGGGTCAGTCCACAGACTGACTTATACGTGTGCCCTACTCAGGTGTCCACACTGGCAACAACATTACTCTTTATGTATCAGCTGCGTTCATGGATCCTACCTGTGCTCCCCGGGCATCTCATAAGAGACAGAAATGAGGAAGAGGACTTGGGAACAAGCTCAAATTCCACCCCTACCCTTAAGTTATTCAGCCATTCTTGGCTCTGGTATCTTTAACCACCAAAGCAGAAATAATATGTGCCTTGTAGCTGTGTAAGGATTAAATGAGATCACAAATGTAGACGGGTTAAAATAAGACCCGTTCAGAGTTAATGGCATTTGTTAACATCACAATCACCATTGGTGGTGGTGGTATTATTTCCACCATCAGGTGTGTTGCTTCTAGGTCAGATTTTTTTTCTGGGCGGGGGGAATCCATAAAAATGAGTGTAGGCATGGTTTGCTCCTCTGCTTTTCCCCCCCTCTCTAAATGGACTTCCTCACCCTACAATAATCCTATTAAATTCTACAGACTTTGACTTACATGACAAATATCCCACCGGCTTCAGCCCAAACAAAAAACTAATTGTCTCCTTGTTTGTCTGTGTGTGAGTTTGTTTTTCCAGATGAAACGTTTCAGACTCTATTTTCTTGTCCCTTGGCATTTTTTAACAACCAACACTGTATGAGTTAACCACAAAGATAGGGTTTCTTGGAGCAAGGAAGTGAGAGTGTGTGAAGCCAGTGGCTCTATTTGAAGCCACAGTTCTTTATTTCGGCTAAGAAACGGCTGAAGGAGTGTGATATAGAGGAGAGAACATAAACTTGAAGGTCAGGAAAGGCAGTGTCTTAATTAATCCTGCTTTCTCCCTTCTACCTCCTATAAGCGACATGACACCGGGTATGTTTCTAAACCAGTGCAAAAAC
This sequence comes from Acinonyx jubatus, assembly GCF_027475565.1. Lineage (NCBI taxonomy): Eukaryota > Metazoa > Chordata > Mammalia > Carnivora > Felidae > Acinonyx > Acinonyx jubatus. The sequence continues at coordinate 19,957,153 of NC_069396.1, read as the reverse complement.
CAACTACTGTTCTTGCCCTTACAAGAATGAATTTGGCATGATTTATGGACATGATTTCCTTACCTATTCCTCACAATGACATTAACAAGTCAGAGTCATCGTGACCCTTCGGGGGAGGAAATCAGTGGGTGTATTTCCATGGGAGGCTCTGAAGAAAGAGGCTTAAGGCAGAAAAGGAGGAGATTCAAGTTCAAGTCCTTGTCCTACCGTCAAGATCTGGGGGAACTTCAAGAAGCCCCCTCTCCATGCTGGCCTCCTTCTGCTCATTGAGAATGGGGAGATTTAGACCAAAGGATCCATTCAATGTCCTTCCAACTCGGGCCCTTGGTCACACTCTGTCCTAAGACTTTCCATGGCATAAAATCTTACTGCTCTTCTCTCCCAGCTGCCTTAACAACCACACCTGCTACCTCTTGCTTGTCAACAATAACCAATTATGGGTCAGACTGTGCCAGGTGCCTTATCCTAGTCTCACCCCAACCCTCTGAAGCAGATGCTGTCATCATCCTAGCTGATAGTTAAGGAATCCAGGGCTGTGAAATGTTGAAATACTTCTTACTTAAGAAACATTTCTGGGGCTTGAGATGCATTCTCCACATTGCTGCACTGCTTCTCAACCCTATGACCTAGGCTTGCAAGATACAGAACTTACCAAGGTCACCTCTTATCTTCCCTGGGGTCTCGAAGTCATCTGCCTTTGTTCAGCAGGTCTTCCTGCCCCCCTTCCCCCTAGTCTGGGCTTTGACTCAGGTCTTTGATGCAGGGGAGAGGAGTTAGGGGGGTAACAAATGGTTCAGAGATCTTGGAGGTGGGCTGAACAGGAATCCCTTGTCTGCCAGGAAGGAAAGTGTGCTCTCTGAGGACCCGCCCAAGCCTGTGGTCCTCCTCTGGAGCACTCCTGCCAATGAGGCTCTTGGGAAAGTCAAGTGGGACTCTATAGATTACACTCCAAGGACAGCTGCTGACACACCACTGAGCCAGGACCCTACCCCACCCCCACCCCGCCCCCACTCTGCTTTCCCTTAAGACACGACCCTTGAAAAGCTGCTTTTCTATTTTTGGAAGAGATCCACCCCTCCTTGAATCAATCCAGGTCCCGACAAGGAAGAGATTGCATACTGAAAACAGTGACTCAGGTGAGCTTACTGCTGAAGGGGCAATGGACAAAGGTGTGGGTGAAGGGCGCTAAAGTGACAGGACAGTACCCTGAGTCCTGGTAGAATGTCACCACCCCCAGGACCAAAAGGCTGAGGTGAGGGGAGTAGTTTCAGAGACAGAGAAAGAGAGAGGAAGGTACAATCATCTTTCTTGGGAGGAGCAATCTCTAGTCCTAGTCCAAGGACAAAGCCAGCCAAGAGGTAACCTCAGAGGGAGGCACTTAGAGGATAAATACTCCAACCTCACTCTTGGCTCTGAGAGTTCATTCCAGAAACATATAATTGGCCTGAGCTATTTTGCAAAAACACCTGTCCAACACAGCACTGACCCTCGGTCAGAGCATGAAATGTACTGATTAACAGTGTTGCTTTTAACTGTGGGGACAAGGCATTTGGGGCTGGTTTACACCAGCTTGTCAGCGTGGTTTCCTGGCAATGGTGACTTGGATGATTTGCACTCTGACCTCCCTCCAAACACTTTTGGGGACTCCTCCTTGGCTGGGCCCCATGGGAAGTAACAGGCAGAGGAAGTCCTTGATATCACGCACGTAGTTCAGACTCGGGGGTGGAGTGCAGGCTGGAAACGGGCAGAGAGCGGTCTCCTGCTTGTTCCTCCAGCGGGGAGGCTGTGTCCGTGCATCACAGCTACTGAGTTCTTTTTTTTTTTTTTCATTTTCATTTTAATGTTTATTTATTTTTGAAGGAGAAAGAGTGAGCGGGGAGGTGCAGAGAGAGAGAGAGGGAGACACAGAATCGGAAGCAGGCTCCAGGCTCTGAGCACAGGGCCCGACGCAGGGCTCGAACCCACGAACTGTGAGATCATGACCTGAGCTGAAGTCAGATGCTTAACCGACTGAGCCACCCGGGCGCCCTCGATGGGTTCTCTTTTATGTCAGAAAATCATGCATGTGGGTGTGCTGACCCCACCCTCCTGACCATGAGCCCCCTAAGAGCAAATATCCCCTCCCCGCCATGGGCATCTCCCCACCAACCATCTCAGTGCCCGGCGTCGAGCGGCTGCATGGTAAGTGTGGCAGCATCCCTGGGGCCCGCAAGCATCATGGAGAGCCAGCCAGGTGCCGTTCCCCAAGGTCTGTCCTTCTTGTGTTGTCGTTGCCACCCAAGAGCCCTGCCAGCTGCCCGGCAGCTACAGAGACACTTTGGAAGGTGGGGAGAGACACGGATGAGGGGAGAGGGGAGTGGCAGGTGGGGGTCTAACGATAGCAGCTCTCCACTGGCCTCCCCTGGCAACATTAGATAAACAGAGACGGGACTCACATTTCAGCGTGACAGCTTAAAAGGCACGTCAAGGAACAGTTAAAGAGATCTCGCGCAACCGGGTCCTGAGAGACTTTTGTCGGATGAGGCTGCTTCCCATCCCGCGATGTGGGGGTGACATGGCCCACGAACATATGTTCAGGGCCTTGAATTCTCAAAGGCAGGATCCTCTGAGACCTGGGGCTGGAGGGTAAGTGAGCCTGGAGAATCTGACCCTCTATTGCTTTCCACTGTTCAAGAAGTCACCTGCAATGAGCAGCACAGAACACCTGTCCCGGCAAGTCTCCACCCCAGCATGCCACCCTCCAAACCTTGTCAAAACCCCGACTGTGAGGAATAACACTTGCAGGGTATTGCTTGCAGGAAGTTCCCTCTGTCACTCCTCTAGATCAAGTTCTTCTGATTATCTTCCCCAGAGCCCTAGAATTCCTGGGGGTGTCCCTGAGGCTCCCTAGAAACCTGCCCCGACCCAGAGATTGCCAGGTTTTGTCTGTTACGCATGGGATACTGGGGTTGCAGATAAGAAATCGCCTTTTTAAAAACGCATGCCGAGGCCTTAAAAGAGCAAAAGCCATCACATTAGCCTGAATCTTATTCTGTGATCAAGCCAGATGAAGCCTGGGTCGTGTTCCTTTGCTCCTCTGCCCTTAGAATTTCTGGTGCTAAATTGAGCTTCAGAGAAACCCCATCAGCCCACTTTGTGGGAGCCCATAAAAAACAGCTTATTGAAATTCCTGAAATGTCTCTTGAAGGACTTATTTTGGTGAATTCATGAGAGCCCTGCCTCTTTTGTATCAGGACAAGTTGATTCTATTCTGGTTTGATGCTGGAATGTGATTCCAGTTTGATGTGTCACGCAACCTCTATGGGCTGGGAATTTGACTCTGTTTCCATCTCAGCCTTGGCCTCTGGGAATCTCAGAGCTATCCCTGCGGCCCACTTCCAAATGTGCGGGACCTTTGCTTTTAGAGATTCTAATCCCTGCCCCAGCTTCCTCGGTGAGTTATTTGATCATTTGTTTGTGTGAGTTAATGTGGACTATGTGTATCAGTATCCTCCCTCCCTTGTGAAAAAAGAGGGAGAATAGACTGTATAAAGAAATACAAGTACATGGCCCTTAAAGAGAAAAGCAGAAACCCAGTTCATTGGTAGGGCTTCTGCCACCTCACAGACATGTTCTCATTCTGATATCCTAGGAAATATACTGCTTTTCCTATTCTCTGCTTACAAATCTATTGGCTCCCAGCCTGCTGGCTATAGGAGGACATCCAGACTCCCGTGGACGGATGGAATTCTAAGGCGTTCTCAGTTCTGGTCCACCAGCTCAGCCCTGTCCTGCCCCTGCTTTCCACACCCCTATGAGGCTGAAGTGCTCACCAGTCCCCAAATCCATGCAGCCTTTTCCTACCCCAGTATTTGGCACACATGGTTCCTAAGCTTGTAATGTCTTTCCCCATTTTCCCCTTGGAAAGTTCAAGACCAGGAGTGTTTCCATCCTTGGTCATGCCTACTCTGGCTTCTGGTGCAGACTTCTGCACCTACTCCCAAGTTTTTCAGTCTGAGTCACGTCTCTGTTGGTCACTCACAATACTGCATTGCCAGGCTTCTGTCTGTTAGTCTCTCCCACTGCACTCCAAGCTCTCTAGGCACGGGGGGCCCACTTAACCAGAGAGTCTACACCGGGGATAGACCTCAAAGAGGGCTTGGCGTAGAAGAGTTAGGTACTCTCTTTATGCCATGACAGACAGGCAGACAGACCTCCCAGGCATCATTCCATTGCTCACTACCAACAAAGGTTTTGTAAATGTGGATGGCCATGGTCACTCAGTCTCCCCCAATCCTGCCTTCCCCTGCACTCCCTGAGATCTTCACCTCTAATCTCAATACACCTGCAGGTGCCAGCAATGACTACTGACTTCATCTCAGGCTTTTGATATTCTTAATTCCTGACACGAAGCATCCTTGTTGGTTTTGCTAAGAAGAGAAGAACATAATCTGAGTCCCCATGGAAGCCTCATTTGCTTCCATGATTCTGCTATCCTGACTGATGAGGCACAGTGAGCCTCCCACGACAGCATGGCAGACCAACCGTGCCTTTGTTGGGTTTGCACGTCCATGGCACCCTCACCCACCCCACAAATGCCCAGAACCCTACCCCACCCCATGCTGAGATTGCATGTCAAGTGAGAAAGGCTGGAGCCAAAATACTGGTTCAGCTACTTACCCAGTGTGTGTGTCCTTGGGCAGGTCTAACCTGTACAAACCAGACTTTTCTCTGTACGGTAGGGATATCATGTATTATTTTATTTCCCCTACAAGCCAAAGAGATGGCAAGCCAATGATGGGTATGAGGAATAGCTCCAGTTTATTAAGTCACTTAATCTCTGCATGCTTCAGTTTCCTTCTCTACAGAGCAGGGATATGCCTACTTCACTGAGTACTAGGAGAATTGGTTAAGAAAATGCACGTATAGAACTCTGTACAAACTCTAGATATGAACGTTTGTTTATTGTCTATGGCCACATCCCCAGAGTATGAAAATGTTCAGTCTTTTGATGATTTTCTACCAATTCAGGGAGAATATCACCTATGGCTCTGATATGTGTCGTGCCTGCTGGCTATAAGGATATTCCTTGGGAAGGAATCTCACTGCCAATTTGAACAGATCACTCTGATCCTTACCTATGCACTAAAGTCACTCTCATTGGCTGTCAATGAGCCCCTTGCTGTCTGTGTACCTCGGAAGCTTTCTTGCAGGTAGTACCCCCCTTGCTAAGCTCCAAGTTGCTGTTGGATGCAGGCCCCTTACTCATCCCCTGTGCTCCCACCTAAGGTTTCACTGGCATCCTTCCACTCATAGTGCTGGTCACCACGCTTCAGATACCGTGCGGTCAACCTGCCAACAGTAGCCCCTCCATCCCCGTCTCCTGCAGCTACAAACACCTGCTCTAACACCCCCACTCCAGTAAGGGTCTCTAGATTCAGGGCTGGTCCCTCTCAGTCAGCTCCACTCCAAGGCAACCAAATGCTGCGTGCACAGCCACCCTTGGGAAGTGACAGGTAAGCAAGGAGCACTGACATGTTGAGAAGAACCTTCACTGTTCCCGTGCTCAGAGAAAGAAGGAATTTGCCTGAGGCCAAGCCTGGGGAGGCTGCCATTTTTCTTCCTGAACTCTCCCCATTCCCAAAGGGCCGTCTGTGTGTGTGTGTGTGTGTGTGTGTGTGTGTGTGTGTGTACAAAATTCATGATGCTGGGGCTGGCACCATTGCCAGATAGATTTCCTTGACGATTAAACATTAAACACACAAGTATTTCAAAGCATTTGAAATAACTCAGAACTAATGAAGGACTAATTGCTTCACTCTGTGTATTCAAATAGTGATGTTATTTTTTAAAAAAAATGCATTCTTATGTCAACTGCTGCATCAATTAATTGCACATTTTCTAACAGTTAGCTGTAGTGTGATTAAAGCATATGAAAATAATCTTTTAATTAGCTTTCATTTCGAAACAAATAGACAATTAAACCAAAGAAGTAAGTGTGAAAATTCTGTTGGTCTGTTTTGGGCGGGGGGGATGCTTGTACAAATAATGACTATATCACTGGAAATTATTTCCTTGGCTGGTCTAATGGCTGTTATAGTAATTTCATCTTTTCCCTATTACATCCCTTCTATTTCTTATAATCCATAGCCCTACTGTTTTCCCCAGAAGCCTAATATATGTAACTAGATGAATAATAGTCTTTTTCAAGAAAGTCTTTTTGAGTGGAACTATTCAAAGCACCAGCCCATTCTTATTAAAAATATCACTGTACACATCACCGGTGTTTAAAAAGACAGAAAAAAATCTGTTTTGGCTCCAAGGCATTAATACTTTCTCCCACCCAGCAGGAGTGGGGCCAGGTTGAGACAAGAGGTGCCAAGGGCACAAGACTTAAGGAGGCATGCACTCCCCCATGCCAGCCCTGTGCTTGCACAGCCCGCAGAGTGTGTGCCTCCTTAAATTTTGTGACCTGGGGGCCTCCCTTGCCTCGTGCCAGTCCCAGCCTCTTTAGGAAGAGTCACAGGGTACCCACCATGTGCTCAGTGCCATTCAGGAGCCAGGTAACAATGAGAAATGGACTGTAGGGTCTATTGGGTCCAAACCCTCTTACATTACCTGTAAGGAGACTGGGGGCCCAAAGAAGAGGAAGGAACATTCTCAATCTGCTACAAAGAAAAGAAAGATGGAGATGACAAGGTCCTTGTCCTTGGCCATTCAGCCAAGAAGCATTTGCTGGGCATCTCTCTGCGTGTGGCATGTGGAGGAGATCACCAGCCTCAAATGGGCAATGTTACCACACAAGGCACACTGGGTAGGGCAGAGCAAGAGAGCTGACCCTGAGGAATTATTAAAGGCCATTCTCTGAGCTGAGTGACCTTGGGCTAGTGGCTTCACCTCTCTGAGCCTGTGAATCGTTTCTTTAAATGAAGGTAATATTTACATAACTGTGAGCACCAGGGAAAATATCCAGAAGTGTGTTGCATAGTGACTGACGTGGAGTAAAGCATAATAATGATGTGTCGAGAACTAGGCTAAATGCTTCACTGCATTATGTCATTCTATCTGCCTGGCAATCCATCACACACTTCCTTTTACAGGTGAGGAGATGGGCTCAGAGAAATGCAATGACTTGCCCAAGTTCACATAGCTGGTAAGTGGCAAAGGGAGGATTTGAACCATTTCCATCAATTTCTGATATTCAAGCTCTTTTCTTTCTTAAGAAAATGGAGCTCAAATTTGGGGACATACCCATGGTTGGCAAATTCTTAAGGAAAGCCCTACAGATTTTAAATACAACACCCAATCCCCTCCGCCACCATCACAAACTCAACTAATGGGACCCGGTAACACCATCAGCAACAAGAGTAGTGTAACCTCATCGCGATGGAAATTATGTATAAGATATGAAAAACTCTGTTCCCACATGATGGTACAGTTGCACCTAGGTACCTGGGGAGCTTGAGAATAGAACCACAGCATGTAAGAGACTCACAGAATTTAAGACTTAGAAGGAATCCTGGGGCACCGGGTGGCTCAGTCGGTTGAACATCCAACTCTGGATTTCTGCTCAGGTCATGACCTCATGGTTCTTGGGACCAGCCCCACATCAGGCTCTGCGTTGACAGCACGGAGCCTGCTTGGGATTCCCTCTCTCCCTCTCTCTCCGCCCCTCCTCTGCTTGCGCTCTCTCTCCCTCTCAAAATAAATGAATAAACATTAACAAGAAAAGAGAAGGAATCCTAGCTTCTTTGTTAGCCGACCTCCTTGGCATCTCTGGCACGAGGTGGCACGGCCCCTTGTTCACCTCCATGAAAGGGGCCCATTCATTTCACCAGAAAAATCCTTCATTACATTGAACTGAAATCTGATCTTCAGTCCCCTGGGGCCAAGCAGACACAGCACTGCTGGGGCAGCCCTCACACAGCCTCTTTCCCAAGGCGGCCCACCCCAGGCTCCACCCATCCTCCTCAGGGCGCACTTTCTACATGCCCCGTCTCAACAAGGCTTCCCATAGCCTCCTAGGTTTTGACAGATGTGGGGTTAAATTCGAGCTCCACCACCACAGCTGACCTCAAGGAAGCCAATTAAGCTCTCAGAACTTTAGTTTCCTCTTCTAGAAAGTAAAAGCCATACCAGCTACCTATTGTAGAGCTGTATTAAATGAGATGAAGCATCCAAGCACATTACCTGCTCTATATAAGCACTCAATAAATGCTCTTCCCTGCCATCATTACTGTGATTACTTCAGAGGGAAGCAGGAGAGCACTGGGGGACGGGAGGCAGTGGAGAACAGGTGATTAAGGAGGGTCCTGCAGGCCGACCTGAGAGGGACCCAGCAGAGGTGAGATTAGCCCCTTCTCCCCAACTTCCCAAAAGGTAATTGGTAAACAAACAGTTGTATTGAATGGATCCCCTGTGGGGGCTCTCTGGAGCTAGAGGGTCTGCAGCTCCATTCAGCTACGGTTTGGGTTCTGCTAAATTATCACCAGAATGTGTTATCACAAATCATTCTGTGACTTGGCAGAATTGAGTGAAATGTGATCCCGAATCATACATTAAAGGAGTAGGGCATTTGCAATGGCACATTCATTTACACCATTTCATTTCGCTCTTTCAACTGCTAAGACACTCAAAACTCCCAGCAGGGAGCGTTGGCCACAGCACAAGGAAGACACTGAGTTATGACACATTCTTGTCAGTCTTCCCCGTGAAAGCAGGAGTGAGCACGTACTGCTGATGTGCTGTGATTCGCTGAGGATCAGAGGGAGGTGAGGGCGGCTCAGCCTTGAGCTTTCGGAGGTCAAACCACGAACAGCAAATTATAAGGACCCCAGGATGCCTCCTTCTTTTCGCCATCAAGTATCAGTGAGTACATGGATTAAAAGGCGAATGCGATTTGGAACTGTCCACTTCATCCTCCCTCCCGTTCCTACCCCAGCTGCTGGGATAGAATCTCTAACCCTCCCAGACTTGGAGACAGCAAAAGCCAGGTGTGCTGGTAACATAACAGGAACATCTTGAAAAACCCAACACAGAGATCTGAAAGGGGTTCTGCCTTTTTGTGGTTGCCCAAGGATAAGGAAAGTCCTGGGTACCTGGTGACCTGAATCTCAGACGTTGAAACCCTCACATCAGTTAAGGCCTTGACCCTTCCAGATTCAGCGTTCCCTATCCCATCACCAGGGCTCTGACTGAGATAGTGCCCCAGGCTCATCTACTGACAGCATGAACACAGGGCACTGTGCCAGTGAACAATAAGGGAAACTGATCTAATCTGAGGATCAGTAAAAGATTTACATAAGAAAGAAAATAATTATTGAGGTCTGAAAAATGAGTTGGCATGAAATAGACAAAGGGAGGTTGGAGGGCTGGGGGCAGGACAGCGGCTTGTGACAAAGCTCTCTAGCAGGATAGACCCTGGCAAATATGGAGGACAGAAGGACACCATGGGCTGGAATGGACAATAGGGTGGGGACTGGAGGGTTAGGGGGCCAGAGATTGGGGTAGCACAGACACAGAGGGCCCAGTCCATGGTGAGGATTTTGATTGCGGTAACAGGTCAACAAGATTAGATTTGAATTTTGGAGAAAAATAAATTTTTTAATCGGTCTGCTGTATGGGGACTGGACTGTAGGTTTTATCAAGAAGGGAGGGAGAGAGGGGCATCTGGGTGGCTCAGAAGGTTAAGCATCTGATTCTTGATTTCAGGTCAGGTCAGGATCTCACGGTTCGTGGGATCAAGCCCTGTGTCAGGCTCTATGGTAACAGTGCAGAGCCTGCTTAGGATTCTCTCTCTCTCTCTCTCTCTCTCTCTCTCTCTCTTTCTCTCTCTCTCTCTCTCCTCCCCCTCTCTGCCCTTCCCCTGCTTGCAAGCTCACTCTCTCTCTCTTAAAATAAATAAACTTTAAAGAGTTGTAAAAAGAAGAAGAAGGAGAAGGAGAAGGAGAAGAAGAAGAAGAAGGCGGAGGGAGAAAGGGAGATTGAATAAGGGGTGATTACAATTGTCCCCATAAGGGTGAAGAACTGGGCTTGGGGCAGGGCAGCTGCTGGAGGTGGAGTGGGGAGGAGATAGCCCAGAGAGATCTAGGAGGTAAAGTCAGCACAATTTGGCAACAGCTGGTCTGTGGGGAGTAAGAAAGACTGGGACCAGGTTTGGTGTTAGTGTTCGTCCAAGGGCTCCCCGCCCCCTCCCCCATGCAAGGTCATTTGAAGCCAATAAAACAGCTTTCATCAAATTAGAGTTGGTCAAAAGTCACGTGGTAGGCTGCTCACTTGAACAATATTGAAAACTACAGTGCACGGTAGCCATATTGCTCTTTCTAGAATTTTCATTGTCGTGAACTGGAGCACTGTTCTTGACATGATCAGACATATTTTCTCTTTAGATCTGTTCTAGAATCTTTTTGAGGCAGTTATCCTAACGTTAGTCTATAGAGAAAGAACTGTTGAATATTCTGTGAAACAGAAATTCAGAAACAACATTTTTTTCCCTTTCCTTTCATCAAACTCTACATCAGGATACCTAAACCCCTTCCAACTTTGCCACTGACTTGCAGTGTGACCTCAGGCAATTTTCCTCCCTCTCTGTGCTTTTATTTCAATTTTGGGAACACTGAAATAAGTAATCTGTAAAGCAACTTCGAGCACTAAAATTCTTTCCATTTGGGACACCCTCTATACACACATGGAGAAGAACATACTCATAATCGCAGGTAACTGAACTTCTGTCTCACACTGAGTATTGCACACTTGGATCCTGACTTTAACTCAGACAGTTCTTTCAAACAAAACACAATATAATTCACATTCAATTTTGAAACAAATTTGCTCTAATGAAAAATGTTCCAAGCAACAACATCGTTTTTATAAGAGTTACATTTTCCTAATGGGCACCAGCCAAAGGGAAACATCAAAATATGTTCCAAATCTGCAAACCCCGAGAAGACACAACACTTAAACATCGCTGCATGTTCCCAGTAAAATTAACTACACGTTACCTGCACAGTCGGACTCCTCAGGTGATTTTTCGGAGTAGTGCCGATTTGTATCTCGGGCCTCCCTGGCACAGCACACCTGAATGCCCCCTCTGCCGCATCGTGCAAAGGAACATCTGCTCTTAATGTCTCAGAGCTGTTTCCATGAATACACTTGTACCCTGTGCACAGAGCTGTGGATTCAAATGCCTACCCCCCACCTTCTACTTCTGCTGCCAATATCTTACTTTAGATTAGATCATCCCCATCCACTTGTGCAGAGCACGGCAACAGGAGAGCGGCCGGGCTACCTGATTCCAGCTGCATCCATGTTCTGTGTCAGCTTCCAGTATGTTTTCTTTTAAGTTTATTAACTTATTTTTAGAGAGAGAGAGAGAGCTCAAGCAGGAGACGGGCAGAGAGAGAGGGAGAAAAAGAATCCCAAGCAGGCTCTGCACCAGCAGCACGGAGCCCATCGTGGGGCCCAAACCCACAAACCATGAGATCACGATCTGAGCTGAAATCAGGAGTCAAATGCTTAACTGACTGAGCCTTCCAGTATGTTCTCTATAATAGAGAAGCCTGTCTTTCTCATCCCCTTGGTCCAAGATGAAGCCCAAACCCCCAGAGAAGACATTCCAAGTCCTTCTGGAATCTACTCCAAGCCATGTTTGCAGTCTTGCCTCCCCAGACTTGGCTCTGTGCACCCTCTCCCAGACACATTGGTGGTTTTGCTTTCCTCACGACGTGACATCATTCTCCAAACTGGCTTATTTTTCCTTATAGTATTGCCTTCCTCTGGAATGTGGTTTCTCTTCCTCAGCTTGGTGTAAACCTGCTTATTAATTCAATAAATGTTTGAGCATCTATCATATGGCTAGGAATGGCAGAGTATTTAGGTCAAACTCTACCAGAAGAAAGATGAATCAAAATGGAATACTCTGGAAGCAGCAGCATTCTGAAGGATGCTTGGGAAGGGCTCTTCTAGAACAAAGGAGTTCAGACGCAAGCAAGTGCACGGGACACCTGGTGATCCTGCTAAGATGCACTTTCTGATTCAGCAGGGCTTCGATGGAGTCCGAGAACCTGAAATTTCTAACAAGCCACCCATTCTGCTGGTCCAAGGCCTTTGAGTAGCCAGGGCATCACCCGTAGATTTAGACACAACTGGGTCCAAATTCCAGCTCCACTTCTTTCTAGCTGGGGGCAGTTGGGCAAGTCACTTAACTTGTGTGAGCCTCAGTTCTTCTACACTGATTTGATAACTGGCAGGTGCTGATCATTCAATGAATTGTTCCTGACCAACTTCGAGGTGAGCGGGAGAGACAAGTATTTGGACAAATGGGGTAGAGCTAGATGTGTGCTATTATGGGGATATTGCCCCAGGAAGTGCTCAAAAGACTTTCTCAAGAACGCTGTTCCCAATTTGAACATTATAAAAATAGGAGTGAGGGGCACCTGGGTGGCTCAGTCGGTTAAGCTTCCAACTTCGGCTCAGGACATGATCTCGCGTTTGTGAGTTCAAGCCCTGCATCGGGCCCTATGCGGACAGCTCAGAGCCTGGAGCCTGCTTCGGGGTGTCTCCCTCTCTCTCTGCCTGTCCCCTGCTCATGCTCTCTCAAAAACAAATAAACGTTAAATTAAAAAAAAAAAACAAAAAACAGGAGTCAGTAAAAGGTCAAGTAAGCAGGGTGGAAAGAGTAATCTCTCCAGGGAAAAGAGAGAATGGGGGTGAGGGTACAGTAAACCGGAGACATCCTCAGGATAGGGTGCTGGTCTGAGGGTCGGGAGAAGTGGGTCTGGAAAGGAGTGATGACTAAGTCACGTCAGGCGTGCTTCTAGGTCAGGTGTGGAGCCTGGAGTTCCCCCAGAGGACAAGATGGAGCCACAGGGAACTTAAAGCAGGGGAGTGACCTGGGCAGATCTACCTGCTGGTTTGACATCCTGAGTGGCCACGTGGTGGGAGTCAGACTGAAGGAAACGAGGTAGGGAAGGTTTGTTGCAGAAAGGGGCTTGTCATATGCCTCAGAAACGTTAGTTGAATAAACAAGTGAATGCGTGATTTAGGCATCCCCTTTTTTGGATCCACAGGCTTTGTTCCTAATGTTATAAATAATTCAATAATAGAAGTAAGCCCATCTTACTGCTCCAGGTCTCAACAAGCAAACTGTAAAAATACCAAGATTCAGTTACAGTCTAAATTTCTACTAACATGGGGCAGGGTTCTTGAATTTGGCTGGTCTAGCTGGATAGAAATCAGCAACAGTGAAAAAAAAAATGGCTACAAATGGCAACACTGTCAAACTTTGTAAAACTCTTTACCCCGCTGAAAGCATCCACCGAGGCACCCCTTACTTGCTCATCTATGTAGCCTTGCGAAGTAGGACATATGGATTTGGAATCGCTGGCCATAGCCAATGGCCCCAGAATGCTGAAAGCTTGTTGCCGAACAAGTCTACGGACTGTAGGCTGGTCTAAGACAAAATTTGCATTGGGATACACAAATGAGAAAAAAAATGAGGAGTTATTAATTCACTTTAATGGAGTTGCCTTTATTCTGAGATTATATATTTGGTATTTACAGGGTGATATCAAAATGTCCTTTAATGAAATATTACGATGTTACAAGGTGGGAGATATTTTGTTATTGTTTTGCTTTGTCTTATATCTTTACTTAGCCAAATAAGAAGGTGGTTATTACCATGTGCTCAAAAAATATTCTTGGGGGCGCCTGGGTGGCGCAGTCGGTTAAGCGTCCGACTTCAGCCAGGTCACGATCTCGCGGTCCGTGAGTTCGAGCCCCGTGTCAGGCCCTGGGCTGATGGCTCGGAGCCTGGAGCCTGTTTCTGATTCTGTGTCTCCCTCTCTCTCTGCCCCTCCCCCGTTCATGCTCTGTCTCTCTCTGTCCCAAAAATAAATTAAAAACGTTGAAAAAAAATTTTTAAAAATATACATATATTCTTGGACATTTTAAAGGTTTAAAAAATCTAGGGGAGCCTGGATGACTCAGTCAGTTGAGTGTCTGACTTCGGCTCAGGTCATGATCTCACAGTTCGTGAGTTGGAGCCCTGCGTTGGGCTCTGGGCTGACAGCTCGGAGCCTGGAACCTGCTTCAGATTCTGTGTCTCCCTCTCTCTCTGCCCCTCCCCTGCTCATGCTCTGTCTCTACCTCTCCACAATAAATAAATGTTAAAAAAAAATTAAAATCTCAAAGTTTGGGGTCTACTATTCTACACAATTTAGAGGCCCTGTTGCAGGGCACACTGAACTGAGGTTTAGTAGATTTTATTGAGTGAGTTTTATCCCCTGAGAAGACACCAACTCATCGATAATTGTGGCCTGGAAAATGTACTGGAAAAGATTCTGAGCCTCATCGGTGCTCAAAAGGGGAAGACGTTCCAGAATGCATCGGTAAGACCTGCCATGGATGGGCGGGGGGGGGGGGGGGGGGGGTGATCCATTCACGGTGCGGCGCTACTAAATATTTAACAACTGTTCTCTAAAAGGAAGAAAAGCCCTATCTGTGTCATTGACCGGTGTCCATGTAGCAGTGCTCCCACCACGGCCAATTTCCAGCCGCTGACACGACGTCACTGAAAGCAGAGTGGGGAAGGAGCACACACAGCCATCGGGAGATGGGACGAGCTAGCTTCAGGGCGTCGTGCCACACTAGCCCCGTGTTTGCTTTTGCAGCTCTACACGGCAGGAAGCCGTTGCTCCTGTGTGGTTCAGCGTTTCACTCCCGACCACAACTCTCCTTCCCCTATTCACTGAAGAGAAGCTATTCCTTTGGCTGGAAAAGAATCGTACATTGCTGTTTCTTATAGTAAATGGGGCGAATTTGTCATTTGTCATTTATGTGGCTCCAGCATGAAATGAAACCAGTGACTGGGGCACCTGGGTAGCTCAGTCGGTTGAGCGCCCAACTCTCGATTTCGGCTCAGATCATGACCCAGGGTCGTGGGATCGCCCCACATGAGGCTCCATGCTGAGCATACAGCGTGCTTAAGATTCTCTCTCCCTCGGCCCCTCTCGCCCACTCCCACTCTCTCTCTCTCTCTCTAAAATAAAAAGAAGAAGAGGAGGAGGAGGACGAAGAGAAAGAGGAGGAAGATGAAGAGGAAGAAGAGGAGGAAAAGGAAATAATAAAATGGGTGATTCTGTTGTACTCCTTGCTGGCAAAAACAATGACATTGAAATGTGAATACTGAAACATGAACATCAAAATATGGAAAGTGTCCTTGAAGCACAGCTACAGAAGTGAACTCCATCAAGGGGACCTGGCATTAGGCACTGTGGCTAATGGAAGCCTCACTGCTGTTTGCACCCTTGCTATGGATACAACACAGACAAATACAACAACCAGAGCTTGTTATCTAGTGACCAAAATAAGTTGATTCAAGATGGTATTTCTAGGCTGAGTAAGACAGCTTTCTGAAGAGCATTAAATCCTAATATTTACGAAAATACTGAGTCCTAACATTAAGCCTGAGGTGTAGGGCCCAAGAAAGGTTACAGTACTGAGTGCTGGTTTTGTCACTGGGCTTAATGCACACGAAAATTGCACCCTACCTCTTTAGCCCAGCCTCCCCCAGGTTTACTCTGCAGCTCAAGTCTCTAGGTTGAGGGAAAGCCAGGAGCTTAGTCCATACGGGGGAGGTAGGGGGGTGGGGGGTAGGATCTGGGAGTGAGTGAGGGCTGAATTTGGAACCTAGAGCATGGGGTACTGTGTTTTGGAGCAGTAAGTTCATGCAAGGTTTCAAAATACATCTGTGTAGGCTGTGCACTGCACAACTCCAAGGGTCACCATTTTATGTGAATATGGCAATTCTGCATCTATAGGACCTGGAAGTGAGGCAGGATCTGGAGCAAGAACCAGGATCTTCACTGTCAGGGATGAAGAACAAGGAAAACTGATGAAAGTAGTTCAGAGAACAAAACAAAACAAAACAAAACAGAACTGCCGTAGCCATTGATGGGGAAAGAGCTATTATGTATGTAGGTCTTGCTTGAAGTACACTAGCATTGTACAGATGGGGAAACTGAGACAAAGAGAGGGTAGTGCTCATTTCCCAGAAAATGAGAGGATTGACAGAAAGAAAGAAGGTTGTTGCTTGAGTTAGAACCTCTGGAGGATAAGCGATCCTTGCAACTTAAGCCCAGGAGTGTCATAAACTAAGTGAGTCAGTAGGCATGGGGTATGGGACCAGGTACAGAATCAGCAGTCAGGTGAGAGACAGGAAATGGGTTCCAGAGGATGTCGCCGGAGCAGGACAAGGGGCGGGGGGCGGGTGGAGGGGGAGATGACCAGATCTCCACTTGATCACTTTCCCGTTTCTTAAATGCAGCCACAAGGGGCGCCTGGGTGGCGCAGTCGGTTAAGCGTCCGACTTCAGCCAGGTCACGATCTCGCGGTCCGTGAGTTCGAGCCCCGCGTCGGGCTCTGGGCTGATGGCTCAGAGCCTGGAGCCTGTTTCCGATTCTGTGTCTCCCTCTCTCTCTGCCCCTCCCCCGTTCATGCTCTGTCTCTCTCTGTCCCAAAAATAAATAAATGTTGAAAAAAAAATTTAAAAATTAAATGCAGCCACACTTGCCTTCTTGCCCACAGGGACAATCACAGCCTGCACAAGAGCCCCCTAAAAGTCTGCTTTTTATCAAAGTTACAGAATGACCCATGCCCCAGGCTAGGCTGCAATCAGTATCCTCCTGGATATTCACGGCACTTGGCAGATATCACTGGCCAGGGTGGAGAGGTGACCACAGGAAGAAGGGAACGAATGTCAGATGAGAGGATGACAATGTAATTACGGTGTAGGATGTCACACGTGTGGCCACTGGCACAGACTATCCCCTCACATCCTCACAGAAACCCCGAGGGCTAAGAATTTCACTCCACATTCTCAATGCCAAAGAAATGAAATGCACACAAGTAACTTGCCCAACTTCCTCCAGCTAGAAAGAAGCAGAGCTCGAATCAGAATCCACTTATGTCTAAAGCTACAGGTGAGGCCCTTGCTACTCAGTCTTTGGAGCGGCAGCATGGGCACTACCTTGAAGTTTATTAGAAATTTCCGACTCCCTGGCTGCATCTAAGACTGGCCACATCAGAATCTGCACCTTAGCAAGATCACCAGCTGACCTGTGTGCTCATTTACATTTGAACACCTTTGTTGTAGAAGAGCCCCTTCCAAGAATCCTTCAAAACGCTTCTGCTTCCAGAGTATTACATCTTGATTCATTTTTCTTCCAGTGGAGTTTGGCCGAAACATTCTGCCATTCTTAGCTGAAATTTACCCTGGGGCAAATGGAAGCTGTTACTTCGTCTTCCATTTCTTTGCAAAGGAGAGAGAAAACAGCACAGCCACGTGTGACTTCTCTCATGGTGACAACGCAGCCAAGATGAGGCCTGTTATAAGGTGAAACAATGGGTCTGGACTAGCCATTGTCCCCAGGGCTTCATCTGGATTGATGTGAGTTTTCATCACCACACCTCGTGGGCAGGGAGGAACTCCGTGTAAGCTCATGATGCAGATGCTAGGAAAAGCAGGCATAGGACTAAGACCACCTGCTTCCACCTCTCTTCTCCTCAAGTTGTCAGAACACACCCACTTTTATTATCAGAGCTCACCTACCCACCCCTCCTTTATTCTCCAAGTACTCCTTACTGTTTCTCCCCTCCCACACCCCATAGCTGGAATCATGAAACACAGAAGTTGTCCGTTAGCAGTGAGGGCTCACAGCAGGTGCCATGGATGTCCCCCTCCCATGCCCTCCAGGCCCCCATGTCTACATGCTGAAAGCCACTTCCCACATACACCTGCCTCTCTCTGCAAAGACAAAAGCTCGGCCAACACCTAGAGGAAGCTGGGAGTGATGATGAGATGATACCCCACAGTGGCCCAGAAAAATGACTGGTGACACTTGGTATATAAATACCCCAACTCTCTGGCCCCTCGTGTAGACTTGCCCTGGAGGTGTATGTTCAGCACTGATGACCCGAGTTCCCCAAAGGATGAGGCGCAGATGCCCAAAGTGGTAACTCGCTTGATCACACAGCCTTTCCTGCCTCGCTTGTCCCTCCCTCACATCCTCCCCCCGACCCCTACTCTTTCCGCCATTTTCCTGGAATCACTTCCCAAATCACCCCTCCTACTTGAATTTTCATTTCAGGATCGGCTTTTGAAATCCATCTCAAGGAGCTCTCCAAGCTGAAGGAGGAGGTCACGGAGAGACAGGGAAACCGAGGTCTGCAAGAGGCCGAGGCCTCGACAGTGGGCCCTGGACCCGACTCAGGCCCAGAGAAAGTCCTCTTCTTTACAGAGGCTGGAGGGAAGACTCGACCCTTGACCCCCAGACAGCCTAGGTAGATCCACAGGCCAAATGAAGATGAAGAGGCACAGGCAGATGATGTGATTAGGACAACAGTGACACTTCCTGTGTTCCCGGCGCTGCCTTAAGTACGCCATGTGTGTTGACTTACCAACCCTCACAACAACCCTATAAGGTAAGTGATAGTGATGAGGGAGCATAAGAAGCTGAGACCCACAAAAACCCCCCACCCTCAGTCTCTCCTGGCCGCCCAAGAATGAAAGAAAGGGGAAAATGAATGGTTAACTGACGGAGACTCAAGTCTGTAAATTGCAAGAAGCAATCTTATCAATAGCCTAATCTCCAGAAACCCATAGACTCAGTTTCCTGGAGCCCCAACATCACCCTCCACCCCATCGTGACATGGGGATGAAAGGCAAGAAGAAAATGGTAAATAAATTAAGTTTCCTCATAACCTGTAGCTCATTGGCAAATACTTGAGGCAAATACAGAGTATACCATTTCTCCAGGAACCCCCTACAGTCCTAAGGTTAATGCCTTACTAGAGGGAAACAACCTTAGCCAGACAACAGCAAGGCCTCAAGTGACAGAGGAGTCTTCTTTAGCCTATCAAAGTCCCTCTGGAGGCCTCCCTTTGACTTTGCCTCCCCCAAGTCCATAGTATATAAGGAGCCACTCTTCACAACCCCAGGGCAGCTCTTTCTGCCCAAGGATCCTGTCCCTGTGCTTTAATAAATCACCTTTTTTGCACCGTAGACATTTCAAGAATTCTTTCTTGGCCATCAGCTCTGGACCCCCACCACTCCAAAACCCCATCATCAGCATTACCATCAGGAATGAACCAAGAAATGACAAGGAAAGTGAGTCACAGAGAGGCTGAGGTGTGTGATTCACCACAGGATCAGCTGTGGGCTGGAATTCACATGGTTTATCCCCTAAACACCACGTGGGGACTGGTCCATATGCCACTTACTGTGGCACTGCCCTCCTTTTAGAGGATGGGTTTTCTCATTTCCAGAGCCTATTTCTCATATAAAAAGTTATTATAACCTCCAAAATCTTCTGGTTCTGGACCTCATCGTTTCTTGCCAGGATTTAGTCCCAAGCTATGCTGGGGCCTGAAGAAGGCAAGGTCCACGTGCTGAGCGCAGAGCCGGGAGCTTTATCTGCTTAAGGATTTAATGTGGTCTCTACTCCCATTGAGTATGTGGTACCATCCGGATTTAGCATCTGAGGAAATCCAAGTTTAGACAGGAACTAGAGCTTCCTGGAGCCCCCAGGTCTTTGGGGCTCCTGAAGCTGGTGTCCTTGCCCAGAGAAATCTGGATGGACACTGGCCTGGCTCCAGTCACCCAAGGTGCCCTATCAAGTAGCCGGGCCATGTGGGCAAGGGCTCTCCAGACAGTGGTGGTTGGTGGCCAGCCATCAGCACTGGAAGGACACTGGGCCCAGGCCCACGGCACACAGGTGTGAGAGCCCCCGTTTGCATGGAGACCCGAGACTTTTCTCAGAGACCCATCAGCATCTCTGTCCACACCACATCCCTACCACGTCTGGCCTCCTGGCCCTTCCAATTCGAGAACAGGAATCCCTTCTCGGGGTCACCATGAATTCTCTCAAATCTATGGCCGGGTGTGAGTTCCTCTGTTTCCTGCAGGGCCTGCATGTTTTAAATACAAAAGCCAGTACGGAAATGGATGCCAGGAGACACAGCAGGAAAGGAAAGGCTGGGAACACTGATTAATGCTCCAAAACTATATTGCTCCCAAAAATATACCACCTCAGGTGTGAAATGTCACTTCATCCAGCATTTAGGAGAAGTCCGAACTTCAATATTTTTTTCTTTTCTTTCTTTCTTTCTTTTTTTTTTTTTGGATACATTCCTCACTTTTCCTTTCCTTTAGACTTTAAAGGTTTGTGCTAGTTTCCTTTTTCTTATTTTTTTTCCCCCAGAGATCGAAGGAGTCAAGAAGAAACCCAAAGCAGACAAATTCTGATTAGAAGGTGCCCCCAAAGGAAGGGCTGAAAAGAAGCTTTTTAAGAAAATAAAAATAGAAAAAGCAATGCGGGCATTTTTGCCACTAAGAATAGCAGCAGTGGGCCCCAGGCGCTCTGGACCTGACTCCTGAAGCTCGTTGTTTCGGGGCTAGAATCCATTTTCTGTTTCAACTGACGTTAATTTCATCCCAGCATATTTCAGGCCTCTCATCATAGGATGATTCATTGCTGTGTGTAAGTGAGTACAATCAGCTCAAATGTTTGTAGTCTTCATGCAATTGCTGTACAGAAACGGGGCCACACGTCCCGGATCACCCCTCCCCGGCCACCGTGTCCGCTGGAATGACAGGCGGCGGCTGCCGGGCGCGTCCTCTTCTGCTATGCTGACTTCCAACCGCACAAAGCATTCATCTCTCTGGAGACCAGCAGCTTCTGGCAAGGAACTATTTTCGTGGAGAGGGTTATGGTCCTGGCAGCCTGGCCAGGAACGTTTCCAAGGGCAATTCGGAGGAAATCTTGGCAGATCTTGTCCTCACACAGCTTTCTAACCTTTGTGCCCAAGCAACTCTCAAGGTGCGTTTTCTTGTTGATAATCTTAGCATCCAAGAACCACGGGGCAGGAGGCAGCCTCCGACCTCTTCCTTGCCATCCCAGTAATTGTGCTGCAGGGAGTGAGGGGCAGTCGAGAAATAGTAGACAAGACTGATCAAGGGCCATGAGGTAAGAGAATCCAGATAAGAATCCAGATCTCTTGCTTCATGGTCCAGAGTACACATAGCTGCTCTTAATTCCATTGGCTTTTAGAGTAACTCTCTTTCCTGTTTTTTTTGGGGGGGTGTTTTGTTTTGTTTTGTTTTGTTTTAAGGTATCTTCCTATATGGATAGGCATATGTAGATCATTATTTTTTTAATATAATTTATTGTCAAATTGGTTTCCATACAACACCCAGTGCTCATCCCAACAGGTGCCCTCCTCAATGCCCATCACCCACTTTCCCCTCTCCCCCACCCCCCATCAATCCTCAGTTTGTTCTTAGTATTTAAGAGTCTCTTCTGGTTTGTCTCTCTCTCTCTTTTTTTCCCCTTCCCCTCCCCCATGGTCTTCTGTTAAGTTTCTCAAGACCCACATATGAGTGAAAAAATATGGTATCTGTCTTTCTATGTATGACTTAGTTCACTTAGCATAATACCCTCCAGTTCCATCCATCCATGTTGCTACAAATGGCCAGATTTCATTCCTTCTCATTACCAAGTAGTATTCCATTGTATATATAAACCACATCTTCTCTATCCATGTCAGTTGATGGACATTTGGATTTTTTCCATAATTTGGCTATTGTTGAAAGTGTTGCTATAAACATTGGGGTCCAAGTGCCCCTATGCATCAGCACTCCTGTATCCCTTGGGTAAATTCCTAGCAGTGCTATTGCTGGGTCATAGGGTAGATCTAATTTTAATGTTTTGAGGAACCTCCACACGGTTTTCCAGGGCAGCTGCAGCAGTCTGCATTCCCAGCAACAGTGCAAGAGGGTTCCTGTTTCTCTGCACGCTCTCCAGCGTTTATTATAGAGATCTTTCTACATATGGAATATGTTACTCCATTATCCCACTCCTCAAAGATAATCACCATCAAGACCAGTTGAATGGATAGTCAACCTGTGCAGTCACAAAGGGCTTCATGTTGAGAAGGGTCCTGTGCTTGATTTAACGCTCTGCTGTTGCCATTCTGAATCTCTTAATAATTTACTAATAAGGAGCCATGAATTTTCATTTTGCCCTGTGCCTCATTAATGATGTCGGTGGTCCTAACTGCCATTAATATTTTAGTGCCTTCCTCTCCAGCATCTAGCACCTTGTTTTAGCCCATTCATTTGCTCTTTCGTTCATTTGTTCATTTCGCAAATGTTTATTGAGCACCTACTACAATGCAAAATATAGAATCCTATGAAAAGACCATTGAAAGGAAGCCTTCCTTGATGGCTATACTCCATGAACAGAAACTAATATGCTGGAACTGTTGCTCTAGGGAGATTCAACTGGCTGTCCATAGGGAAAAGACTAACTAAAGCTCATAGGACTCTAAAAAATAAAATAAGGGAGAGAATAGGCAGAGGAAAGGTCATGGTCCTTAGGCATCTGTGGCCATATACTCTGCAGGTCTACATGGATGAAGTGCTCTGATAGAGGCACTGAAGGCAGACAGGCATTAGTTACATGCAACTGATAACTCGGGCAACACACCTATAATTGTAGATCCTTTTACAACCTAGCTGCAGGACTAGGACTAAACTCTCTTCAGTTCCCACAGAGGTCAACTCCATAGTCATGGCCCAAGTGCTTCCAGTGAGAAGCATACATTTAGTGATTGCTCTGCAGACCCTGTTGTGTCCTGAGTTTCCTAGCATTTGGGGGGCGGGGGGCAGAGCATGGCAAGAAATCTCTGCCCTGAAGTCAAAGGAAAGATACTTTTCAAAGAAGAAACGAGCTTTTTCCTCCAAGCAGCAGGTAGAAAATATAAAAGAAAGATAAGAATTACCCCAATTACATGGCAGACCCTGGAAAAGGAAAAGCCAAAGCTCTGTATGATCTAAATGTTATTTCTCCACAAGGAAAAAAAATAATGTAACCTTTCTTTTTCTGGACCAAAGGCATCTGATACGGGTGTTCTGCATTTATAGCAATATACCCCACAGGATATTTGAAAACTCTGATTTAATCTTTAATTTCTCCCCAACAAGGTGAGTGCCTGAATTGAACCACTGCAATAAGATAAAAGTTTCAATTCTATAACTGGGAGTTGCCCTAGGTCCATAAATATTTACCTGCCTTCTAGGGGTTCTGGAAATGGGGAATGGTCAAAACTTCAAGTGCCTCCTTGGTATCTGACCATTTATCTTTCTGCTGATCACCTCCAGGGATAAAAGTTTCAAGACCCAGTGAGTTGAGAGACAAATAACCTTTAATATAGACCGGGATAACGTTGCCTCCTCACCCTCAATACTCCTCTTGCAGGGAACCACTCCCACCATTTCCCCAGGGTTTCTCCTAGAGAAGAAACTCAACACCGACAACATTCAAGTCACATAGCTTTGACTGAACTTGAGGTAACTACTACAGAATTTTCTCCCATAAAATATGTCTGCTACTGCCAGTCTTTCTCCCTCCAATCCATACTCCTTACTGAGACCAAAGTGACGTTCTAAAAAGCAGATCACACCATGTACATAGTAGATATCCCCCATCCCTGAAGCTCACCTGAGTTAAGGGTAGCTATGGTGCACAGCCTCATACACAGATTCAATATCCCAACTCAAGTGTACTGTTTTTTTTTTTTTTTACATTTATTCATTTTTGAGAAACAGAGTGAGACAAAGCGTGAGCGGGGGAGGGACAGAAAGAAAAGGAGACACAGAATCTGAAGCAGACTCCAGGCTCTGAACAAGCAGTCAGCACAGAGCCTGATGTGGGGCTCGAACCCACAAAGTGTGAGATCATGACCTGAGCCGAAGTCGACTGCTCAACCGACTGAGCCACCCAGGCACCCCAAGTGCACTGTTTTCTTACCTCTGGGCTTGCTCTCTGAAGCTGCAAAACTAGTGGAACCCATCGTCAACTAAAACTCATTTGACTCTAAAAAAGAGTACCGCAAAAGGCAGAGGTGAGGCAGAGGGAAGATCAGGCACGGTCCTTTGGGGTCTATGGTGATCTGCTCCCCGTGGCCACAAGGGGGGAGTGCTCTGACAGACACAGTCAGGGCTGGGCACGAAATGCAGACAGACCTATTTCTGTGTAAGCAGCCTGAAGCGCAAAGAACCATTGCCACTGAGGGCAACCTTCAACCAATGGAGGACGGCAGTCAGCGCATCAAGGCCCCCGGCTCCCATTCTTCAGTAGAACAACTGAAGAAATTCTACATGGTTCTTTTTTTTTTTTAAGATATTTTTATTTATTTTTGTCTGTGTGTGTGTGTGAGAGAGAGAGAGAGAGAGAGAGAGTATGGGCAGGGGAGGGGCCGAGAGACGGGGAGACACAGAATGTGAAGCAGGTTCCAGGCTCCTAGCTGGCTCAGCACAGAGCCCGACGAGGGGCTCGAACCCACGAACCGTGAGATCATGACCTAAGCCGAAGTCAGACGCCCAACTGACTAACCAACCCCGGCGCCCCTACATGGTTCTTTACAAGAGCCCCAGCAAGGTTGAGGTCTGCCTTGACCATTGTGGTTACCGGCTCAATCGCACGCGTGGTTTCTGCATTCTTCCTTCCCCGCATCCCTTTTCCACACTCCTTCAGGTTCCTGGGTTCGCCTTCCCAACAAACCACATGCCTCCAGGTCATCTTAGGCTCTGCTTTCAGGGGAACCCAAACTAAGACACCATCTCATCCCCTTCTTAAAACCCCTCAAAATCTCTTTACATTCAAGACAAAACTGAAGTTCCTTCGCTTCATGTTCAAGGCCTTTATGAAATTGGCTCTTGACTGCTAGGTCTTCATTTGAGCCCCAAAGGCCAACAGCACCCACCTACCTGCGAAGAAAACTTCCACTCCATAGCTTTCCTATCTTCCTCTGTGCAGAGTCCACACTTCCCTATTTCCTTGTACTGATCTTACTAGTCATGTCTCAAACTCCGGCTTAACAGTGTCTCAGCTGGGAGCCCTTCCCTGCTCTGTCTTCTGCATCTGGATGCATTTCCATGGAGCCTCTTCCACAGCATTGGTACTTGCGCCCGACTCCCTGGTAGAATGTGTGTTCCTCAAGGGCAGGGCTGGGTCTTACCCAGTCAGTAGAGGCCAGGGCCTCATACCAAGGTTGGCATACTGTAGGAACACTTAGATGCTTTTAAAGGGCCATATGGTTTTTCCTTCTCTTCTCAGCTAGATTTGGTGTCCTCTAAGCATGCTGGGTACCACTGGCCTTTTATGTGGGCAACAAAGGGACATATCTTTTTTAAGGAAGTAGCATGAAGCAACTCATTCAAATATTTGCCGACTTATCTACCACGCAAAACTCTGTCTCCTGGAGGGAGGGGTGTGGAGATTGATGCTCCACAGGTATCAACACAAGGCCAAGGAAAACAGAGACACTAAGGGGAAGAATCTTGGGATGGGCAAAGCTGAGAACGGTATAGCCCAGCACAGAGAGGGAAAGTGACTGCTCAAAGGGACAGTGTAAGGACTCAAAGCCCAGGCTCCAAAGTCCCAGGCAAGCATTCATCCATTTACTCACGTCACCTCTCATCAATGGTGAGTCAGGACGAGGCTGGCCGGGTCTTAGTCTTTTCTAGCAGGTCCAGATGCAGTATTTTTTGAAGGGTAAGGAAGTAGCAGGGAAGCAATACTTCAGGGAGAATAACTGTTCTGAACTCCCCAATTCAAGGTAAATCTGGCAAATTTCCCCAGAAAAATCAAACACCATTTGTAGAACAAAGCTCATGGAAAAGAAAAAATTAAGCAAAGGTAACTGAGTTGATGGATCAGGTTTTCTAGTATGTGCTGTGTATTCTAAATATTTTTCCTTGTTTTCTTATTTAAGTATGGTCTTTTCTCCACTGCATATTGTGCAAAATATCTGATTGTGAACTGGGTGAAGTATAAAAAGCCCTGTCCAATTCATTTCCATTTCTCCAGCATGGACTAGTTAACCCTTTCCTCACCTTAGACCAATAGACGTGAATTATGTAGGAGGCAAGGTGGGTAGACAAGAGGATGGATGAATGGATGGTTGACAGATGAAGGGACAGAGGAATGTGCGGGGTGAAGGAATGGGCTCTCTCTTTAGTGCTTCCCTCCCTACCCAGCTCTTTCATGACCTCTTTTCTGTCTTAGCACTCTAAACCCATTACCTTGCCTTTTTTAAAGCCTACTTTAAAGACGATCTGATTATTTCCCCAGCATGTAGTGTCTATGTGACCCCAAAGTTTCCCAAACTCTCCTCATCTCCTTGAAAGAAGAGTTTCTTCCATTCTCAAAGACCTTTCTTCATATCATTATTACTCAGCCTGACCAGTCTGCACAAGTCCATCAAGTGTTGAAGG
Organism: Acinonyx jubatus; assembly: GCF_027475565.1. NCBI lineage: Eukaryota > Metazoa > Chordata > Mammalia > Carnivora > Felidae > Acinonyx > Acinonyx jubatus. The sequence continues at coordinate 19,930,839 of NC_069396.1, read as the reverse complement.
CCATCGCCTAGATATCCTGCAAGACACCACACCAGAGACCCTTCTGAATACAGACCTCCACTCCGGACCACATACAAGCCCTTCAGTGCTTGAGACCCATGGTCAGAGGTCAGCCTCCTGAGGCACTTTCCCCAGAAGATACAGATTCCTCCCTTCACCATCCCCTCCAAATTCAGTTCAGCAGTTTGTATAATGTTCATTTCCCTAGACAGTTTCCATCATGTTTATTTCAGGAACTTCAGCAGTCACTATTAGTGTGACCTACATATTTTTTTGATGTCCTAGGTGTTCTCCAATTATCATTAACCCAGTATGTTTTAAAACCAGTCTTAGAAGTAATTATAGCAGGGAACTAGTTTTGCTTCTTTCCAATCAACAGGAGGAAATAATAAGAGAAGGATTTCAATCATGAGCAGAGAAATCTGCTTCTTAAGCAAAAATCCAGGAGAAAAATTGGCCACTTGGGAAAGAAAAGAAGCAAAAATTTCTTGATCCCCTCTTGTGCACTAGATATTTTCACCTGTTATTTCCCACAATCCATATACCATCTTACAAAATAAGTATCAAAATTTCCTCTTTTATAGATGGGGGAACTGAGGTTTAGAGAAGTTAGAAATATTCTTGAGATTAAAAAAGACAAGTACATATGAAAGCAGAAGTTTGAGCTATGCAAGCAAGCTTGGCAGGTCCACAAGGTGGTCCAGAAGTTGCCTCTACCTAGGTGGGACTACCACATCCGACCACCACCTTCTCTGCACAACAGCATCCTGTGGCTTCAGAGAAGGCAGCCATGCTCTTCCTTGGCCTCAGCCCCATCCCACCTCCATTGGAAACAGTTGATTGGTCCAGAGTTAGACATTCAAACCAAGTCTGACCAATAAAACTGGTCCATGGTTGAACATTCAACCCAAGGCCAACCAATCACAGACCCTCTCTGGGATTTTTTTTCCACACTGGAACTGGAAATCAGAGCCAAATTCTCTCTGCTATCTGGTGACAGAAGAAAAGAGACTAAGTCATGAAAAGCAGGAGCAGTGGGAAACCATTCACAGGAGAAAGCGGAGCTGAGAGAGGAACAGAGAAATGGCAGAGCCCCTGACATACGTAGTGCCCAAAGCCTAGCCTCATCTTTGTCCTTCCTATGGTTTGGTTGTCCAATCCTACCTTGTCACCCATAAGCCAACAAATATCCCTCTGCCTCTGCTGGCTCTAGAGAGATTTTAGTCTTGAACAACCAAAAAGAGTTCAGCCTAATACAAAGGTCCTGAGTGCACATTTCCTATTTCTTGGTTGGAGACCAGATAAGTAAGGCTGGGCTGAGGCTGAGCCAAGGATGTTCTTTAATTCTCTAACATGAGTGAGATCCAACTGAAAAGCTTTCCATGCCTGAAGATTGAGTATTGGTTCCTAAAGAACCCAAACGGCCGGCCCCAACTCAAAACAGCGCAGTAAGTGAGCAGGGGCGCTGGGCAGGGAGTAGAGAGCTGAATCTGCCTCAGAGCCACACCCAGCCCACCCCCAACACTTTTTAGAAAGAGGCTCGATTTTATTGTCCTTTATCTGTGAATAACAGATCTGATTATCCAGCCCTATTTTCCCAGCACACATTAAAATGCATAACTACTCACGTAAAACATGTTTGACTGTGTACCACTCAAATCCCCCTGGGTTCCACACCCTGGAAAAGAACAGAGCAGATGATCTCTAAGAAGCCAACGACGGTGTCCTGGAAGGTCCACTCGGCGTTCATCCAGCAGACATTGATGGTGTCCCTGCTCCAGGCCGACCACTTTAAGAAACTACAGCAATACTTGTAGCTTCAGCGGACAGTAAGTGAGCACTTATGATGGGCTGGGCACTGGACTAAGTGCTTTACAGCTGTTCTCTCATTTTTTATCCACTGAAAAATCCCATGAGGTAGATATAACTGATTTCTGAATCTCAGGGAGGTGAATTATTCATCACTTAATCCCAAAGCTACTGTATTAGTTTTCTATTGCTGCCATAACAAATTATCACAAATTTCGTGGCTTAAAACACACATTTATTATCTTATAGTTCTGTAGGTCAGAAGTCCAACGTGAGTCTCAGTGGGCTAAAGTCAGGCCGCATTCCTTTCTGGTAGCTCTAAGGGAAATTCTGTCTCCTCACTTTTGCCAGTTTACAGAGGCCACCATGTTCCTTGGCTCATGGCTTTGTCCTCCATCATGAAAGCCAGCAATACATACTCTGTCTTTTCCACGATGCCAGCTCTCTGGTCCTCTGCACCCAGGAGAAGTGTTCTGCTTTAAATAGTCGTGTGATTAGATTGGGCCATCCTGGATAATCCAGAATAATCTCCCCCATCTCACAGTCTTTAGCCTTAATTACATCTTCCAAGGCCCTTTTCTCACTTAAGGTCCCAGGGACTAGGACAGGGACACCACTGGGCTGTCACTCTATCACAGATAGTAAGGGGCTGATGAGCTTCAGTCCTTCATCACGTGGTCTTAGCCAGCACCGGATACAGAGGCAGAGTCCCAGGGGCTTAGAGCTTAGTGAATGGTGGGTAGAGTGACACAGAAAACAGACCCACCCCAAATCATAGGCCATACTGCTTTGTTTTCTATTGTTTCTTTCCCTAACTGGAATGTCCAGTCTGTGAAGGCAGGGACTCTAATACCCTGCTAACTGCTGGATCTCATCTCCTAGAGCTGTACTATACAGCGGGCACTATACACAGCACTGGAAATGTGGCCAATCCTAGCTGAGATGTCCTCTTTGTATAATCTATACCCTGGATTTCCAAGACTTAATATGATCAACAGATTTTTAAATATCATTAATATTTTTGTGGCTTAGTCGATTAAGCAGCCAACTCTTGGTTTCAGCTCAGGTCATGATCTCACGGTTCATGAGTTGAAGCCTGGCATCAGACTCCTCAGTGACAGTGCAGAACCTGCTTGGGATTCTCTCTCCCTCTCTCTCTGCCCCTCCCCTGTTTGCACTATCTCAAAATAAATAAACTTAAAAAAAATGTAGAAATCATTGAGACATATCAAGTTAAAATAAATTAAAATTACTTTCATAATGAGATATTGCCCTATACATGTCCGAATGGCTAAAATAAAGATAAGAAATAACAAGTGCTGATGAGGATGTGGAGAAAAAGGAACTCTCAGGCACCGTGGGGAACATAAACTGGTGCAGCCACTGTGGAAAACAGTATGGAGGTTCCTCAAAAAGCAGAAATACCATATGATCCAATAATTCCACCCAAAGGGAAAAAAACCATTAATTCAAAAAGACAGATGCATCCCCATGTTTACTGCAGCATTATTTATAATAGCCAAGAAATGGAAGCAACTTGCATGTCCATCATTAGAAAAATGGATAAAGAAGATGTGATAGACACACACACATCCATGTGCACAGGTGCGTGCATACACACACACACACACACACACACACACACACCCCTTTAATTGGAATATTACACAACCATTAAAAAGGATGAGACAAGCCCATTTGAGAATACATGGATGGACCTAGAAGGTGTTACGCTAAGTGATGCGAGTCAGGCTGAGGAAGACAAATATATGATTTCACTCATAAGTAGAATCTAAAACAAAAACAAAAACAGAACCAAAGAAGCAGAAAGCAGAATCAGACCTATAAATAATGAGAACAAACTGATGGCTGCTGGAGAAGAGGGGGATGCAGCATGGGCAAAATGGGTGGAAAGGAGAGGGAGGGACAGGCATGCAGAAAGGATAAGTCACAGAATGAAAAGACAGCGTAAGAAATACAGCCAAGAATATCATGATGCCGTGGATGGGGACACAGTCAGCTACACTGGTGAACACAGCATAAGGCATAAACTTGTGCAGTCACTATGGTGTCCACCTGAAACTAATGTAATATTGTGGGTCAACGATGCGGCCCCCCAACTTAATTTCACCTTTTTCTTTTTACCTGTTTTAACGTAGCCAATGTAGCCATCAGAGCATTTAATATCACATGCTGTGTGCGGCTCTCCTATCTCCGCTGGACAGTCCTGACCTAGGATACTTGATGCACGGCAGTCACCCGATACATGCCAGTGAACAGAGGGGTGGAACAGCATGAGATGTTGGGGAACAGAACAGAGTCTGGCACTTGCAAACGTATAGTATGAGTCAGCGAGGCACGGGCTGTCAGCTGGGAAAGGCAGGCAGTGGACGCAACATGGATTCGCACAGGGAACCGATGTCTCCTGAACACCTGGCGTGGGTTAAGCTGGACCTGATTCTATTCCTTGTGGTAGAACCAGTGAAGCGTTTTAAGCTAGGAAGGGACAGGGCTGAATCCTGTTTGAGAAAAGGGCCCCTTATCCACCTCCTAGCAGGCTGGATCAGGAAGGGGGCTGGGTCCTCCTGCAAAATGAAGCTTGGGAGGATGGTGAACACGAACACGTCCCTTTGAAGAGAAACTAGCTAAGAAACAACACAAAGGGGCCTGTAGAAAAAAGGATGGGGGCTGCTCTATGTATGTCAGAACCAAATTGGGTAAGAAGCAATTAAACGGAATAGGGGAAAACGGTAAAAGCAAGTTCCCATCACAGGGAGCCCCTCTGTTCTGCCCTCTGAGGGTGAAAGCACAAAGGTTCTCCAGTGCAAAGCTGGGTAAATCCAGAGCAGACAGCAGGAAGGAAGGTTTCATTCTGGAGATCACAAACCCAGAGACGCTTCCGCAGAGAGGATGTGGATGCCTGCGAGCGGGGTCAGCGCAGCACTGGGCCACGGGTTCTGGAAAGGTCAGCGTCCACCTGACCGAGAAGGAGAGAACACACCACCTCGGGGCCCTGAAGCGCCAGCCAGCGCTCCCAGCGCATCTGGGCTCTTTGTTACGGAACCGGGGAGCAGGACACTTGAGAAGGGAGGCCAGTAGACGCTGAGCCCTCCTCAAGCCCCATCAGCAACACACCTTCATTAAATATTTCACAGAGCAGAAAGCCCACTTCAAAAGAGGAAAGCCTCCGCAGCCAGCCACAGATGGAGTTTCCCTGTCAGAGACGGAGCAAGGCACTGCATCAGAGGCTCTCCGGTCCGGCTTCGTGTCACCCCCTGGCCGTGCCAGTTAATTTCAAAACAGACGCGTGACTCACAAGCAAGGATCCATTCAAGTGGGGCAAAGGAGGCAGGGTGCGGGCTGAAGTGGGGAGAGACGAAGACATGCTCCGAGCGCAGGAGTGGAAGAGCTGGTGATGGGGACCAAGCGGGGGGTTCCTGGGTGTGAGGCGGGCTCACTCCCTCTGCAGGTGGGGGATTTTAAAAATAAGGATTTAAGGATTTTAAAAATAAAAGCGCCCCCCCAAGAGGGAACACTGATATAAGCTATAATGATGCGTTGATGCAGGATCATCAGTTGTAACAAACAAACCACTGACTGGGGGCATTGACAGTAGGCGGGGTACAGCAGGGGGCCCATGGAACCCTACTTTTCCCGCAAACCTATGACTGCTCAAAAAGTAAAGCTTTTCGAAGAATTAAAAAACAGCAAACATGAGGAGAAGGAGCAAGGAGAAAGGAATGGCAACATCGGAAGGAAGAAAACAAGTGGATGGGAACTGGCTGACGTAGAGCCCTGGACACGAACTCCTAAGCCTGCAGAAAAAGGAGAAGCAAACCCACTTATGAAACAAGGTCCCCGAAGGCTCTAAACCAGGAGCCTCAGGAGCATTCCATAAGCTCCCTCCCTGGCTGGTGGAATAAGGAAGAATGAAGAGGGGAGGGAGGAGGAAAAGGAGGGGCCCCGCACTCAGAGTGCCATCCCGCCCGCCCCAGGTTCACCCCCTGAACTGGCAAGACACATCTGCTCTCCTCGCACAGCACGAACGACCGGTCGCCTTACCCCCACTTCATTTTCTCCAAGCTTTTCTTTGAAAATATTCAATCCTACTGAAAAATTGAATAGTACAATGAACTCTCACAGCCCCTTCATTTGATCATGAGCACTGAATGTTTTATACCTCTTCTTTGCTCACGTGTGTGTATGTGTGGTGTAAACCATTTGAAAGTAAGTATTTAAGCCTGCATCTCCTAAGAATTAGGACGTTCTCCTATAAAATAATTTAAGAAATTTAACACTCAATTTATAATTTCATCTAATAAATAGCCTGCATTCAAATTTCCCCAAATATTCCTTTTGAAAAACTACGAAGTATCGTTTGCAGTGTTTGAGTCTAAGACCGTTGAAGGTTCATGCATCATATGTGGTGGTCGTGTTCTTGAATCTCTCTTAATCTCGACTTCTTCTACTCAGCGTGCAGCTGTGAGACCAGCTGGTGTGGCATCACCTTAGGTAGTGTTAGAAATACAGAGTCTCAGGCCTCTCCCCGACATTCCGAATCAGAATCTGCACTTTAACAAGGTCTCCAGGTACTTTGTGGCCATGTTTAAGTCTGAAAAGCACTTCCCTGAAATACATACACGAGTACATACATATAAACACACACATTCACACACATGTATGTATATACACATGTCCACACGTATGCATATCTGGGCGATACATGCATAAATCTATGTATACACATACTTGTATATTCTCTACACATACATATAGACCTGCCTGTATATACACCCACACATGCCTATATACACACACATATATACACATATGCCTATTTATACATACATGCATGTATACACAGACACATGCTTATACACACATACACATATGCACATACATATATAAATACACCTAAATACACATCAGCATACATATAGACATACGTATCTATATACACACACTCACACACATACACATACGAGTATACACACTATGCACGCACTCTCTCCCACCAATAGCTTTTTCGTTTCTTTCGCATGGACAATGACTTTCTTTGTGTTTGTAAAATCCAGGCCAGCAATCTTGCAGAAGGCCCCACATTACAGATTTGTCTACTTGTTTTTTTCACAATTCAATGCAGAGTAAACTTTGTTGGCAAGAACATCACACATGGCACTTCTTACTGCCTCACACAGTAGGCACATAATGTCATGTCTGCGCATTCTTGGTGATGCTAAGTTGGATCACTGAGTTATTGTGATGACTGCCAGACATCTCCACCATAAAGGTCCACTTCCCCACTGCATATGTAGTTCATCTGTGGGATGATTCTTTGGAATCCTGTTAATATCCTGTTCCACACCTTTGACCCAATGGTTTCAGGCACCTGTGGTCCCTAGTAGGCATTCTTCTGTAAAGAAGAACGTCTCTCTCCTCGCTCCTGGACTACTATCAATCACGAACTCACAATGTACTGTTTGATGCTCAGATTATCCCTGCACGCAGCCACGTAAGCTGGATCCAGGTGTCTAATTCCTTTCGACATGACCAGTAGCTGTGTGACTTTGGACAAATGACCCAACCTCTCTGTTTCTCAGTTTTTTCACCTATAAAACAGAAAACTTAATTGACAGCAACAGTTTTGGTATAAAGATTAACGAGTGAACGCATGCGGAACACGTGCAACTGTGCCTGCCACATAATCAGCTATGTGACTGCCTGTTATTACTTCCTATCGTTCTACTGGTCATCCTCACTGCCCGCACACGCCATCCAGCCCAGCCTTTAGCACAGAGCCAGAGCTCCACAGACAGTTAGGAAGGAAGTAATGGGGGAAGGGAGGAAGCGAAGAAGGGTGGAGTAAAAATTTTTAAGAGAAGATATATCAGAAAATGTTAGAACCAATTTCTTTCCTACCCTGTCCTCACACACCCACCCATGACCTCTTCCTTGCTAATATCCAGCTCCCCATGGAGGCGTGGAGTCAAGCCCAGCCAACACTCCGGAGACACATTTGGGGAACTAACACCGGGCTACTGGATAAACCCAAGTACTGGCTGAGGGGACGTGAGCTCCTTCCCATCTGCCGTCTCCCAAACAACGCCGGTCTTATTACTTCCAATGACACGCAGTTCTCTCTGTAAATTTGTATGTCGTGCCAATTCAGCTTTTATGTGAGTGCATTTCTCATTTCATTTTCGTCTGCATACAAGTCACTGATGCCAGGCAGCTACACCCCAGGGCTGCCATGCTCTCTGAAGGATGACCTTGGTCAAGTCTCCAGGTTCTTGACCTCAGTGGGCACCTTGGTCCCCTCTGCAGAGACCGTAGAGAGCCTTTGAAAGTTGTGTGGCAGAGGCAGTAAATGACAAAGTGAGAACAACCGGAAGTTGGTGCCTTGTGAAGCCGGTGATGAATGTGAGTTGGTCATATTATTCTAACTGCATGTATTTGGAATTTTCCATAATAAGAAGTAGAAGGAAAAAGCCTCTGACAGGTGGGTATCTGCTCTGAGTTGGGTAACTCAACCTCCAAGCTTTCTTCACTCCCCAAGGGTCAGGCGGGTTCAAAGCCCCAAACATCCAATCACAGTTGTTCTTTCTGGCCAACGGCCCCCACCCTGAGTCATCTAATCACGTTAGCATAAATTCAGGTGTGATCCAAGAGGCTCAAGAATTACCAGGATACTCTATCACTTGGACAACTCCAAGGGTTCTAGAAGCTCTGTGCCGACAACCCACAACGATGACCAAATTCTTTATCATGCAACAAGGGGACAGGGCAGTGAAGTCCCCACGGCAATGGGCACTCATGGAGCTCCCTGCCACACCCTCGCTGCTCCCAGTGCTCTGACCTGCACTAGACGCTGCCCCCTGTTCACTGCAAGGTGTGTGTGCAGGGCAGGGAGAGACGGAGGACAGAGGGAGGGAGAGACGAGAGAGAGAAGAGAAAGAGGGAAGGACAAAGATTTTAACTCCATTTTATAAGAGGCTGAGCCTCAGGCACGATGAACATCAAGTCCAAAATCACATGGGTAATAAAGGCATCAAAAAGACCCAAATCCAGGGCACCTGGGTGGCTCAGTTGGTTGAGTGTCCGACTTTGGCTCAGGTCATGATCTCACTATTCCTGAGTTTGAGCCCCACATCGGGCTCTGTGCTGACAGTTTCAGATTCTGTGTCTCCCTCTCTGTCTCTGCCCCTCTTTGATTCATGTGTGCGCACTCTCTCTCTCTCTCTAACATAAACATTAAAAAAAAAAAAAAAAAAAGACCCGGGGCACCTGGGTGGCTCAGTCGGTTGAGCGTGTGACGTAGCTCAGGTCACAATCTCACAGCTCGTGAGTTCAAGCCCCGCGTCTGGCTCTGCTGACAGCTCGGAGCCTGGAACCTGCTTTGGATTCTGTGTCTCCCTCGCTCTCTGCTCCCAACCGACTCACATTCTGTCTCTGTCTCTCTCAAAAATAAATAACCAATAAAAAAAAAAAGACTCAAATCCAGGCCAATCGCACTCCTACTTGTGCCATTTCTGTCTGGAACAGACAGCAAAAGTGAGCTCATTAGGGGTCGTGCATAACCAAACTAAGTTGCTGAGACATTGTGTTGTGTAACAGGAACAGGCAGAAGTTTGTAGGCGGCGGCCCGAAGCCCTGCACCTGCGGGTCTGTGGGCAGGACAGAGGCAGCAGGTGGTGGTAGGCCCAGGTAGTCCAGACAGGTGAAGATGTGACCTAAGCCAGAGGAGTCACAGAGGGGGTGGAGTAGGGACAGACCAGAGGCAAGGAACGTGCTGCCAGATGACTCCCATTTGGGGGTGGGGGGGAGGCTTTCCCTACCACCTGAACATAGGGGGCCTTTATGTTACACACTACCCAGGCCTCTGCTTTCTATACGTGTGTGTCAGATTATTCTGCATTCATGCAAATACGTGCATAATTCTCTCATCATCCCAGGGGTCACTGGTGCTGTGAATCCTGTGGCAATGTATGTTAGCCATCCCTGCAATAAAGAGCCCCCCTGGCATCTCGCCTCACCCAGAGTTGTCCTATGGACTCTATGAAGAACCAAGATGAGTGACTTGAGGCATTTGCACAATGACCTGGACGGGACAGCCAGAGCATTCGTGGGCATCCCAGCTCGTCCTCAGAGAGCCCCACCCCTACCCTGCTGTAGGGTTCTAGAGGAAATGCTGGGGACAATACGCCTCACACACACACATGTCGCAGTGATGGGCTTACAGCCAGGCCCAGTCCCACCCAGCTCTTTGTCCCTCCAGCAAAAGTGACCCGTGTAAGGGCAGCCAATCAGAGTCCTTCCTTGGAAGGGAAGGGCTGTGTTGTTCCAGTTTTGGTCACTGCCAATCTCATTCCACAAAGGCACGGAGGATATCCTTCAGACACCAAGAAGGGATGGGGATGGAAGAACAGGGAGGGACACAGATGGGGATGTCTACGAGGCCCTGGCTCAACCCTTGACCTTCCAAATATGTACTACCTGTCCTGGCCTAGGAAGGGAGACACGGGTGGGGTGCTACAGTTTCGAAGCTTACATGAGCACCACATTGGCAGAGGGAGGGGTCCCTCCTCTGTTTCGGCAGGAAACCCCTTACAGAAGAGCATCCTGCAGGTGGGAGATCAAGGAGAACCTTCTGCCATCAGACAAACTGTCAAAGGCACAAGCTCCAGGCTGGGTGTGGAAAACAAGCGTGCAAAGTGGCCGTGAACAAAGAAATCACAAGAACGAATCTAGTGGGGGGCACAAGGGGTTGGCGGGGAATGAAAGGATGTAGTGGGATGCCAGGTAGCACACGGAGGAAATCTGAGCACCGTGCATTTGTGCTAGAATTAGGACGGTGGCCCCAGATCTCTATATGCCAATTCTTGTCCCCAGATCCTGGTAGAGAATCCCAGGCCACATTTTTCATTTATTATTATTGTTGTTAATACTTATCAACAGCAGGAGCCACAGTGAACATCCAGTGGACTCTGTGTGCCAGGCAGCACGCTAACGGCTTCAGTTATTACCATTCAATTCTAGGTAAACTCCGTCAGGTGAGCAGCGATGTCCCATTTTAGATGAGGATGCTAATGCACAGAGAGGTGAGGGAATTTATTCCCAGCTTCTCAATGTATAAGTGATAGAGTCATTATACAGATGGGCAAACCAAGGGCCAGAGAGAGAAAGTGACTCACTCAATGTCACACAGGAAGTCAAGCGAGGAACAGGATCCAAAGTCAAACTCACAACTCCGATTCTCCATCTAGTGCTCTTGGTTAGATCTCAACTACTTCAATAGCACCAAAGGACCACTGGCCAGGGAACAAACAGGAGACACCATTAGACTGACTGCTATTCTGCATTCTTAGATCCTCCGATGAGAATTTTAGTCAATGCCAAGGGCTTGGAGAAGGGGTCCATTCAAGGTAGACCAACCAGAGGCTGCTGATCTGTGGGATAGTCAGAGTATGTGGTTTTGTTTTGCCTGTGGAGCAGTATACAAACTTTATTCACTACTTTCAAATTGAGAGATGGCACACACAATTCTAGGCTACAACTTGCCAGTAGATTCTGCTGGATTGGGAATGGATTAGTGGGAGTCTGGTCTCCACATTGGGAATGGAGGGCCAGCCAGGCGTGGCGAGTCCACTGGAGTTTACCTTCTCTGTTCCCATTTCCATTAAACAAACTGTTGCTAGTGTGCCTACTGTGCTCCCACCAAGCATCCAATGAAGCTGGTAAAGAAAATGACACAGGCCCCGCACCAAATTGATCCCTCACAGTCACAACTTTTGGGTTTGGGTTTGGATTCTTTCCAATACTGCTGTGTAACGAAGAACTCCAAGCCCTCAGTTGTGGAACAACGTTTTCTGCTCTTAGGTCCGTAGATTACTGGGAAAGCCCTACTCCTGGCTTTGGGGAGCGGGGAAAGTTTGGGTCTGCTCCATCTCTCCCCAGGACCGGCAAGCAGCTACTCTGACCTTCTCTCCTCATAGCAAATGGCAGAAGGGCAAGAGTCTCAGCAAAATGATACAAGTACAATTAAAGAGTCTGCTTTTGTCACACTGCTAGCTTTTTAGTGGCTAATGGCAGTCCCGTGGCCATACCCAAAGCCAATGGAGCACAGATAAATATTCTAGCTTTTCCATAGAAAGACGCCACAAGATCCTATGGCGAGGGGTGTAGATGTACCATCCTAGGACAAGGAGGGCATGAAGACTTGGCAATAGTCAGTCTGCTATACTCATTATGGACCGGTGTTTTAAGTCATGATCTGCTACTCTGCTGGGCCCGGTGGGAAAGGCAGGCGGAGAAGCAGTGGGGTACATGGGAGTTTGTCTCTGCACTAAAGCGAAAGCACCTGCTCAGAGTTAGAGAATGTGAAGCTGCAGCAGAAAAGGCACTGGGCGGAGTGGGGCAGGTCACACGCTTGGGCTTCGGAAGAGAGGGAGAACAGCTGGGCTCGGTGGTCCTGCAACCCGCGGCCAGAGGCAAATGTCAGAGCGTCAAAGTGCCACATCTCCCACTACGCGATAACAAGTCAAGGCTAGCAAGGAGGAGGTCTGAGAAATGGGTCCCGGTGGGCAGGCACGGCCACTCCACCAGAGGCAGTTCTCACTACCTGGCCTGCTTCGGCCAATGCCTCACCAAACACAGGACCGGATCCCAAGCCCGGCGAGGGTCCCACAGCCTGCAGGTCAGGGCTCAGAGGCAGGCAAGCACTGGGTGGCTAGCCACACCAGATTCTGCCTGAGTCACTGAGGCTCTGAAAATTCTGCTTTAACCCACTTCAAGCCTCAGGTTTGAGAAAATTTGTAGGAGAAGGAAGAGGAAGAAAGAAAACATGGTGAATGGAAATTATTTTTACAAAGATTGGGTCTTTAAGGGATTGGAACCCTTGGTGGGCATGGTTCTCCTGGGCTAGACAGGCAGCCTACCAGCCTCTCTGTCCACCCCCAACTCCAGCTCCTTGGAGAAGCCTGCCAGGAGCTTTTGTAGCACCATCCAGACTTCTTTGGTGACACTGGCCAACAAGAAGTGAATTATGTCCCATCAGCAGCCAAGACTCATCCACATGCTTCATTTGGGGCCGTGGGGACAAACCTGGGGTGGACAAGATGCTTCTCTCCACCCAACTGGCCCATGCAACCAGGATAGGCCACCAACCTCAAGCTTCAGCACTCAATTCAGCTTGAGCACATGCTCGGGGAAAAAATGCATAACAGATTTCAAAGATGAGCTGAGGTTCTCTGCCCTGGATCACATAGATGGTCTGCTATGAGAATAGCAGAGATATACAAGTTTACTTTCATAACTTTACAGACAGAGAAACTGAGACTTGGGGTTTAAAGAGATCCTCAAACATTAGCTTTCCTCCTAAGAAGAGCAAACAGGGGCACCTGGGTGGCTCAGTGGGTTAAGCATCCGACGTCGGCTCAGGTCATGATCTTGCGGTTCGTGAGTTCAAGCCCCACATCGGTCTCTGTGCTGACAGCTTGGAGCCTGGACCCTCTTTCGATTCTCTCTCTCTCTCTCTCTCTCTCTCTCTCTCTCAAAAATAAATAAACATTAAACAAATTTTTAAAAAGAAGAAGAAGAGCAAATAAATGAAGACTAATTAAAGACCAGAGCAGCTGCCGGCCCCTACTGTACCTTTGTAAGAGCAGAAGGGATCATATACATGCAAACATGAGGCAGATCTCAAGGTCTGGGGAGTTGAGCATGGGTTCAGTGTCAGCCTCCATTTCCCCCCCAGCCAGGTGCTCTCAAGCAGTGTGCAATGAGCATAACCACACACGGAAGCCCTGCTCAGCACTAGCCACAAGGCAGATGTTATTTGTAGCATCAATTACCAGGAAAAATTAGGGTTAGAGAAAGTGAGTAACTTGCCCAATTTTGTGTAACTAATAACACAGAAGTCTATGCAGTTTGGGGTCTTAGAAGACAAGACACAGTCATTACCTCCCTTGCCCTAGTTTTGCTTTCAGGGTGGTCAAATATTTTATTGGCTTGTCATTTTACTTGCCAAAATGTGGGTTCCTGGGAATTAACAATGCATTAAACTAGTATAATAATGAAGATCGAGTCATCTGTTTAGAAGCGTAACATCATGGGTGGGCAGATTCAGGGGAGGCATTCTATCTAGGTTCATCTCCCACCTCGGGAAGTGAAGTGATTTCCCTAAGGTCTCACCTGACAGCAGAGGCTGAGCCAACCCTGGAGCCCAGGTCTTGGTATTCAGGCCAGTGGCCCTCATCTCACCAGGCCAAATGCAAACACAGATGCCCACCCCCCCCCAGCTTTGTGCCTGACAAGAGACACGGCAGAATGCAGAAAGGTGGCGGGGGGCGGGGGGCAGGGCAGGACAACAATCTCTGGAGCCCAAGCCCTTGAGCAGCTCAGGAACAGGGCTGGGAAGGAGAAAGGGCAGAAGTGAGCACCAATATATTGGCCACTGTCAACTGAGGGTCCTGCTCAGTCTTTTGGATGAAAAGGCCACCCCATCCCACAGATGTGTTCTAGGTTTTATACCTAAGAACCCACCCACAGCCTTCTGAAAATGCATGTGTTCTTATTGGCAGGTAAGAGAAGGAGCCTCCTGTCAAGGGAAGCCAGCCTACTGTCCTCTCCTGACACACCCTGGATATACCTGCTGCCCCCAGAGAAATCAGACGCCCCGTGTACCCCCCCATGTCCCACGCCTCCATGCCTCTGCGTGTGCTGCCCCCTCCCCCTGCTCATGTCTCCTGCCATCCTCCCTTCCTTTGCCATCCTCTGCCGGACTAGATCTCTGCATCCTTCAAGCCTCACCCTAAGAAGGACCCCTCTGCAAAGCCTACCTGATATCCTGGCCTTACCCTCCAGCTCCTGCCCTGCCAAACTAAATGTCTCTCCTTATGGACTTCCCAAATGCCTTCACTTCTCATTCACAGAGATAATGCATCCATGTCTTTTCCCCCATAAGCCGTTAAGAGGCAAGAACTGTCTTATATTTTATGAAGCACATAGCCCTTTGTGCATTCCATGCTGTAGAGTAGGTGCTCAATAAATGTGTTGAATGAGCGAATAGGAAATGTTTGTTACACATACAATAAAGAACAGATTTGGTACGTTGTAAAGTTCAGACCTACTGCCAAGAATAGCTACAGCCAGCAGTGGGTGTCGTTTGAAACTTAGTTTGAGTCCAACTAAGAGGCCATCCGAGACCCTCAGATGGCAGAGGACATCCTGATGGCACCTCTGGCCATCTGGACTGTGAACACCGTTAAGCACATTCATTAATCCAGCCGCTTGTCTGGGCCTCCGCCCACAGGAGTTCATGCACCCACGGCTCATGGACCTGCAGAATAATGATGGGGGATGAAGAGCCATCGGGAGCAGAGGGTGGAATAATCAAGCAGCCATCAGGCCATTACCAGGGCCACAGGGAGGCCTTGGCCCTTCAGACAGAGCCAGGAGAAAAGCGTCTGCAGAAATCACAAGGGCTTGTCAGAAGCCACGGGCATGTGGAGAAGTCCAAGTTTGGAAGAAAAGGCGGGTTTTCTCCTGATGACTTCCAGGTGCTCCTGAGAAGGGCTATTACAATGATGCATAGCCAGAGGGGCCCTCGGGAACACTGCCTCCTCTTGAGGACAAAATATTGAGCCATCGGTCAAATTTAAACACTCTTTCATCAGGAGCCTCGTTGAGGATAAAGGACTGTGATTCTACATCATCCGCAGCTTAAGTAGCCCAGGAGGCAATGCCCAGGGGAAGGACGACGGTGGAGGCGCTCAAGCGAAATGTAGGATTTGGGGAGGGATGGTGATGGGAGCACCTGCTGTCCCATCATCAGGCGCCACTGGGTTACAGCCCATGCCAGGGAAAGGCAACGAAAAAGCAGGACTTATTAATTCTCAAATGCTCTGAATGCCAGCTGGCCCCGGGGGCTGATCCAGATCTCCGTAGCACGAGCTACTGTGTATTCAGTCACTCTGAAAAACTTTGAAACTTTCTGGACCCCCATCCTATCTTCACACAAGAAAGAGGCCAGTACTTCTGCTTTACATAGACTAAGACACTGGAGCACAAGTTGGCTAATCACACCTCTAGGAACTGCTGGAGTCCAGGATTGAACCCATGTGTCTGTGCCCAAAGTTAACCTCTCCCCCCGCCCTGCCCACCTGGGGTGTTAGCTCTCATCAGCCTTGTGCTCCAGAGGGAGAGGCTAAACCTGGCTCAGGGTGGGGAGCGCCTCCCATCCACCAGCACCTGACTCGTCCTCCTATTCTTCGCTCAGTTGTTAAACCGGACACGTATCTGCTGCCCCACAATGTCCCAACCTCTGTGCGGGGCAGGAGGTAGGGGACACGCAAGGAGGGCAACCCCAAGGCAACTCCGGCTTGCTTTAAGTGTTTGTGCACCTTCTCTCCTCTGATTAGCAGAGCAGCTCTTTAAGGTGAAGATGGCCACATGCGTGTTGCCAACTGAGAAGCAGAGGATCCTAGAGGAGAGGGGAACAGCTCTGTGCTCCCCTCACGCCTGCCTGGTGCACAGAACTCACGCCCATGTAGCAAGTGGGTGGAGCCCCGGAGCCCTCAAGGTGACATGAACGACAGGAACTGCCAAACTGGGGCTTCAAACCTGCTTTCCTGCCTCCTCCACCATCACTCCAATGTAGCATATTTTTATTTACTGCTGTGGACTCAGTGGTACCCCTGCCCACATTCACATACAGAGGCCCTAACCTCCAGCATGACTGCGTTTAGAGGCAGGGCTTTTGAGAAGGTAAATAAAATTAACTGAGGCCCAAAGAGCAGGGCCCTGATCCAGCAGGACTGGTGTCCTTATAAAGAGACAGCACAGTGTGTGCTCCCTCTCTATATACGCACACAGAGAAAGGCCACGTGAGGACACAGCAAGAAGATGGCCATCTGCAAGCCAGGAAGAGAGACCTCACAGACACCATCCCTACTGGCACCGTGATGTCAAACTTCCGGCCTCCAGAGCTGTAAGAAAATCGATTTCTGTTGTTTAAGCCACCCAGTCTATCAAGGCCTGTTATGGCAGCCTCAACTAATAAACCTACATTCAAGGATGGATCTTTCTTTGGCCTGTTAGGTTCTTTGATACGCCTCACATCCTCTTTTTACCCTCAGATCAGGGCTGGCTTATGTGGCTCCATCTTGCTGATGAGGCCATTCCCAATATCAGGTCTGCACATGCCATAAGCACCTTCCCTATTCTTGGGGCTGAGGGAAGGAGCTGACGGAAGCCTTTGGCAAGCCTGGCTTCTTAAGGGAACAGTGGGCAAACCCCTTGTGAAGAGCACACACGTTAAATGGGACCAAGGGTATTGGGGCTAGAGTGGTTGAAACGACCCTGGTCACAGAGGTTGGTGTCACCGTCACCAAGGTGGGACCACCCCCACTCCAAGAGTCAGAGTCACCAGACCCTGGAACACTGAGCCTCCTGCCACCTCTCAGGCCACATGATACAGTGGAAACAGCACGGACTTGGGAGCCCGGCCTGTGTTTGAATTTGAACTTGTCACTTGCTGAGAGGCTGGTGGTGAGTAGAGCTAGTCGCCAGCATGCCAGCACCCTCCTTCTGGGCATGTGGTTTTCCCACCTCCTGGAAGTTGGATGTGCCGTGCGGCCTGCTTTGGCCAATGTGCGAGAACTTCCAGAGCCCAGGCTTGCTCCTCCACATTTTCTTCTCCCTCTGGCATTGTCAAAAGGAAGGTTCCAGGTGGTGCCTGCTCCAGCAGACTGTGTTCCTAAACAAGGGAGGCAACGAGGAACAGAACCCACAGCGTCTCATGGTGGATGTGGAGAGTGAGCGAGAAATAAACCTTGGTGGGGCTGGCCAGCCCCAGCCAGCCTGGCTGGCTCAGTCGGGAGAGCATTCGACTCCCGATGTCATCATGTGTTCAAGCCCCACACTGGGTGGGAAGCCTACTTTTAAAGATTAGTAAAAGAGGGGAGAATACCTAGGAGGCTCAGTCGGTTAAGCTTCTGACTCTCGATCTCAGCTTAGGTCCTGAGCTCGCGTTTACTGAGACCAAGCAGCACTCTCAGGGTGGAGCCCATTTGGGATTTTCTCTCTCCTTCTCTCTCTGCCTCTCCCCCACCCACATTCATGAGTACTCTCTCTCTCTCAGAATAAATAAAACATGAAAGAACGAACGAACGAAAGAAAGAAAGAAAGAAAGAAAGAAAGAAAGAAAGAAAAGAAAAGAAAAGAAAAGAAAAGAAAAGAAAAGAAAAGAAAAGAAAAGAAAAGAAAAGAAAAGAAATAAAACTTTGCTTTCAGCTGTGAAGCTCCTGGAGCTGTTTGTTGCTGCACCATAACACAGTTCATCAGTTCTGACTGATACAGAAAAATTGCTGAATCACAGGCTCCTTGAGATTTCATTTTACCACCTGTAGAATGTAGATAGTATCTCACTCACCGAGTTTTGGGGTCATAATACATATTCTGCTTGGCACACAGCAGGTCTCTGACAAATGGTAACTCTCTCTTTCTTGTCTCTGCACCGTTTTACCCCAAATCCTTCATGATGGGGATTAGACATTTTGGGAGCCAGTTCCTTAGGGCAGATTTCAGACACGGCCCATCTGTGTTTCCCTGGCACGGTGTACTGGGTGGGCATCAAAGCAAGTTCTAAGTACATGTAAGTGAGCACCTCGACCCAACTGGTAAGCCCTGAACAGGTTTCTTACACTGCACCAGGTGGCAGAGCCCAAGGTCTCTGATAACACCTGTGGCCACCACCTTCCGGGATACACACATTTCTTCCTTCCTACATCAAGAGAGCACACGATCCTGGACTCTCAGGGCTCCATAAGCAACTCCCCTTCTCCCTTCGGTAGTGCAACCCCTTCAGCAAGATCCTTGTTCATCAATCCCTCCATCTCTGCCGGAACACTTGCAGCAACAGAGAACTCCTGCCCACAAAATGTTCTTCTATGTCTAGAATTACAAGAGGTGGGTTTGGCTCCAGGCCCGGTCCATGAGCCCTTCAGGCAATTCTGCAAGGCATGTACCATCATCATCGCCCCATTCTCAAGATAGGAAAGTAGGGCTCGAGTGATGAAGCAATTTCCCAAGGTCACACAACCAGTGAGCTACGACCATATTCCTGAAGGCCCACCATAATGCCCACGTGATAAATTTGAGTAGACTGATGGCTCCATTCCCTGGAGGGGCATTCCTGGTGACTCCAAATGTCCACATAAGCCCCGCCCCACAACTGCCAGCTTGGCTTGTGGGAACCTTACTACAAACAGCCCCTCAGCTCTGTTAAGACCTAAATCTCGATAAATGCTTTCCAATAACACAGTCCTTGCCAGGAAAGGAAACATTTGCACTATTGCTATGCATAATATAGGTTAATATTTCAGGACGCATTAAATGTGTAAACGTTTATAGTGAAGCGAGGTGCCAGTTGTGAGCCAGGCCACTGTGCAGAGAAGACAAGATGCTGAAGGGAAGTTGGGTACAACTTGACACTGCCCCTAAGTACTTTGTGTCAGAGAGCACAGTACTCGGCCCCACTCCTGGTTTGCCAGGCAGGAAAATAATATGTTGCTTTCAAATGGATGCTCCCAAACCCTTAATGGAAGTTGATGACTTCAAGATGCGCTGGTTGCTTTGTGGCTTCTTCGGAGACAGTGGAAATTAGGATGGGATTTGGGGCATGACCAAGGGCCAAAATCTGCCAAAGATGTGCCTAACTAACTGAAGAATGGAGGTGGGTCAGATTGGCCATGTGCTAAAATCAAAGGCACATGCAGGAAACTGGAATATGAACTTGGCATTTGGAGGAAGCGGAGGATGAAGGCAAGCTGGGGGGAGGGGTGAGTAGGGGGGAGGAGAATACTCTGCTTTAAATAAATAGGAGATTGAACCATATGAAATTGCCAATATTTGATGGCGGTTGACGAAAAATATGGCACTTTGTTTAGACTAATCTAATAAAAGATATATTATTATCTATTAACATACTATCCTAACCATGCATCCCAAGCAGCACCACCACATCAAGGGTGGGACAGCAGTCATGCAACCATCCACAAAGCAAGACAAAGTCCACAGCAAAGAACACCAGCCATGTCACCTCTGGAGTTTATGTGGCGGAGGGCCAAGCACGAGGTTTCTACCAAGAATGGAGGGTAAAAAAAAAAAACACAGGATACGCTATGATCTGAATGCTATGTCCCCCCAAATTCCTATGTTGAAATCCTAAATCTCAGGGATGATAGTATTAGGAGGTGGTGTTTTTGAGAGGTGCTTAGGTCATGGGAATGGAACTTTCATGAATGAATTAATTATTGCCCTTATAAAAGAGACCCCAGAGGGGTGCCTGGGTGATTCAGTTGGTTAAGCATCCAACTTTGGCTCAGGTCATGATCTCACAGTTTGTGGGTTCGAGCTCTGTGTTGGGCTCTGTGCTAACAGCTCGGATCCTGGAGCCTGCTTCGGATTCTGTGCCTCCCTCTCTCTCTGCCTCTCTCTCTCTCTCTCTCTCTTTCTCTCAAAAATATTTTTTTATTAACTTGTTTTATTTTTTATTTTTTTAAATTTACCCAAATTAGTTAGCATATAGTGCCACAATGATTTCAGGAGTAGATTCCTTACCCATTTAGCCCATCCCCCCTCCCACAACACCTCCAGTAACCCTCTGTTTGTTCTCCATATTTAAGAGTCTCTTCTGTTTTGTCCCCCTCCCCATTTTTATATTATTTTTGTTTCCCTTCCCCTATGTTCATCTGTTTTGTCTCTTAAAGTCCTCATGTGAGTGAAGTCATATGATTTTTGTCTTTCTCTGACTGACTAATTTCACTTAGCATAATACCCTCCAGTTGCATTGACGTAGTTACAAATGGCAAGATTTCATTCTTTTTGATTGCCAAGTAATACTCCATTGTGTGTGTGTGTGTGTATACATATATATATATATATACACACACACACACATACCACATGTTCTTTATCCATTCATCCATCGATGGACATTTGGGCTCTTTCCATACTTTGGAATAAAAAAAAAAGAACACAAAGGAAAAAAATAGATACTTAAAAAAATGTTTTAAAAATAAAAAAATAAATAAAATAAAATAAAATAAAATAAAATAAAATAAAATAAAAGAGACCCCAGAATGTTCCCTCGCTCCTTCCGCAATGTGAGGACACAGAGAGAAGGTGCCGGCCATAAGCCTGGAAGAGGGCCTTTCCCTACAAGGCTACCATGCTGACACCTTGACATTGGTCTTCCCAGCCTCCAGAACTAAACAATAAGTTTCTGTTGTTTATAAAGCACCCAGTGAGTGGCGTTTTGTTAAAGCTGCCCAGATGGACTCAGACAGGCTCTGAGGACCCTCAGGAGACAGACCAATTAAAACCCCAGCCAAGCTGCCTGAGGCTGGCATCACTGACATCCGTGCTGCCGTTGCACCAGCACATTAGCAGAGGAGCAGAGAGCACAGAGCAGGGCCAGAGAGTCCCAGTTCTGCAGCCACACTGCCGGGCTCGAGTCCTGCTGGGCTCCTTATGAGCTGTAGTGGACTGAAGGGTGGCCCCCCGAAAAGACAGGCTTGTGTCTTCACTCCCCGAACCTGTGAACATTACCTTAAAAGGCAACAGAGTGAAAAGTATACCTTGTA
This sequence comes from Acinonyx jubatus, assembly GCF_027475565.1. NCBI lineage: Eukaryota > Metazoa > Chordata > Mammalia > Carnivora > Felidae > Acinonyx > Acinonyx jubatus. The sequence goes on along the minus strand of NC_069396.1, from coordinate 19,909,387 downwards.
GAACACCTCAGTTAAGATAAGGACCTTTAGAGGAGGCGTTTATACTGGATTATCCAGAAGGCCAGAAATCTGACGACAAATGTCCTTATAGGAGACAGACAGAGAAGACCCCACGCAGGAAGAGGGGGAGATGATGTGACCACAGAGGCAGAGATTCGAGTGACGTGACCACAGCCAAAGAATGCTGGGGCCACCAGAAGCTTGAAGAAGCAGGGAATAGATTCTCCCCCAGAGTCCTACGAAGCACAGCGCCGCCACCACCTTGGTTTCAGACTTCTGGCCTCCGGACCTGTGATAGGATACATTTCTATTAAATTACAAAGTTTGAGGTCCTTTGTCACAGCCACCCCAGGGAACTACTACAGGAACTCTCTGCCTCGGGTCTTTCAACTGTAAAATGGGCTCCTAACCTCCCGAGAAGATGCCTATGAGGGGTTTCACACGACACCTAGTATACACTAAGCACTCAATAAATGTAAGATGTCATAGACGAACTGCAGAAGGGACAGAGAATCCCATAAGACCCAAGAATATGGAAATACCGGCCTGCCATGTACGCCTCTGGTACATAAGCCAGGATACCCCCTGCTGTGAGGTGCAAGGTGTTCTGGGCAAAAGCCCGACTCCTCTGCCCCAGTGGCCATCTCAACTCACCACTGGGAGCTAAAAGCCCTTCTTGGGTAACTCTTGAACAAACACCAGCAAAAGCAGCTTTGGTTAAATATAGATGTATGGGACAGTATTCTGGAAGAGTCCATTTTCCTTACAGAATTGCACATTGCACCCAATTTAAGCAACTGGGAATCTGGCAATTTGAGCTTGTTCAACCACTGGAAAAAGTGTCTTTCAAAAAAGATAGTTAAAAAAAATAGGACACAAGTGAAGAAAATGGTTATTAAAAATGCTTAAGAGCCTTCCTGAACTTCAAATGGGCTCTTCACAACAATAATACTGATGATTTAAGGGAAAAATGAATCAAGACTCTATTGATTAAATGTTCCTTAAATTATGTGTGGGTTTTAAAATGTGTGGCAGTAGGCAAAACACGTTGGAGATAAAACATTTGAAAAATCATCCAAGACATTTAAAGAACAGGCAATGTAGCTGCAGCCTCTGTCCTGGGGGTGAGCAGTCTAGGCAAGAGAGTAAAAAGTCAACCCAGAACCCTCAAGACCATCTGTGACTCGGGCCGGTAACGCCCAACCCCACAGCCATGACAGCCATCAGTGGTGTCGATTTCTGCTGACACAGCCCTGATCTCCCTAACGCCCCAGTGGTCTTGGCTCAGCACCAGTAACCTGAACACATCATTCATTCCAGGAACATTTACTGAGCCCCGACCAGGCGCCAAGCCCTGTGCTCACAGCCAGGGGATACACCGCACAAGGCTTCACGTAGCCGCAGATATGAAAACAGACCATTACGGTTCAAGGGTTGAGAACCAGGACAGGAAAGATATAGGGTGGGGGTTGTGAATACCCACTGGGGCAGCCCCATCCAGCAGGGGACCAGGGGAGCTTCTCAGGGAAAGAAAATCTAACATGGGACCGAAAAGGTGAGCCAGCATTGACCAAATGTAGAGAGAATGCAGAGACGGAGAGAAATTCAGAAAGGAAGGGGCAGAATGGTAACTGTAAGGTGCCAGAGGCTCAGGATGTTTAAGAACAAAAGAAGTGCATCCCAGCTGCTTGTGGGCCCTCCACCAGGACCACCTGCTCAGTCTCCCCTCCACAGCCACTAGACTCCATTCCCTGCAGGCCCCTGGCTCTGTTCGTCCAGTGTCTTCAGAATCCCTTGAATTTTTAAGGGAGAGGCTCCTTCTCCCCCAGAATTTCACTGGCCCTGCCCAGCCCAGCCCAGCCTTCACTGGGGGAGGACAGCCAGGCGGCTTGCAAGGAGGCCCCAAAAGATGTAACATTCTGGGATTTATGTGGAAACTCAGCATACAGGGAAAATCCTCTCCCAAGCAACCTGGCCTCACCCGGTGACCAATCACCTCCCCAGGCTGGCATATCCCTTCTCCTTAGTCAAAGCCAGGCCCAGTGGCAGGCTCCATCCATCTTCTCTACCTCCCTGTCTTACAGATTTATGCTAAGTTGGGATCCTTCCTCTGTCTAACCCACCAATGAGAAGACAGGCTGAGCATAGAACTTTCAGGAACTGCTCAAGGGGCAGGCAGAGGCTTGGGGACCAGGGCCCTCCCTGATCAGTCTTCACTGAAGATAGGACCCATTCCCTTGCTGTCCCCAGAAGCAGCAGCTAGAGGTCCAGGCATGTCCTAGTACAAAAGCAGGAGACGCCCCATTTGCCATGCAACTTTCAGATCCCAATTCAATCCGCCCCACTATGAGCTGCTCAAGAGCAGGGACCAGTCCCCTTTGCTAAAGGTTGTCTGCATGTGGCCCACTGCCTGGTACAAGATGGTGCTTAATAAATGTAGTGAAGATATGCTTGTAGATGCCTTGGTTACTAAGCACTGGCCCATTCATTATTCCTTTGAAGCTCACCTCGACCTGGTGAGACACAAAGGGCAGTGTGACAAGCCTCATCAGAGATTTATCCAAAGTGGATTGGTCCACACAGCCCCGAAAGGCAAAAGCAGGACATGAGCCCAGGCCTCTGGACCCTCACACCCCCCACCATGCCAGCCTCACCTTTTCTATCATGCTTCTGGCAGTCTAAATATCATCATTCTTTGCATGGGCCAATCTGAGCACCCAGCGGGGCACATGAGACAAAGAGGAGGAGAGAGGAGTAACCCGTACTTCCTAAGCCCTGGAGAAGCTGGCTGTTTGCACTCAAAAATTACGTATTTGATTTAAAGATATTGTTTCCCCCTTTTCTCCTTCCACAAAGTGGTACATGGCCCACTTATATATTTAATTAGAATGGATTAAAATTAATAACATCTTGAGTAGTTCCTGACCCTTCTTGAGATAATTGGAGACACCCCGGGGTGATAGGAAACTGAGAGGAAGAATTGCTGATCTAACCAATAGAGGCTGAACTTTCTCATGTGCATGTAATTTAGTGCATCCCCTAATTGCCCTCTGTGTGTATGTATATGTGTGTTTGTATGTGTGTATATATATATCTTATCTATTATTAAAAAAAAACAAAGATAGGTACCCTTGTGATTTGGAATCATGTTCTGTCCCTTGGGCTACAGAGCTCAAGGCACGCCTGTGGCAGGCAGACCAGCTGAACTCTGTCCTGTCCGTGTCTGCAGACTGATACACAGCTCTCATAGATATTTTAACAGGTGTGTGTGTGTGCGGGCGTGTTAACAGATTTTTATTGCACTGTCTCCATAAGTATAAATATAAAAAGACATTTCTGAGCACCCACTGTGTGCCAAGGACCATGTTAAGTATGCTCCCATCCGTTCACCTGTCCACTCTTTACAACAACCCCATGGAAGCAGAGAGGGTAGAGAGCAGGGTGACTCTCTCCCGTTTGACAGCTGGGAGGACAGAGGTGAAAGATGGCACAAGAGTTAGATTCAGGATGGAAACCTGGACCCTGGGGGTCAACTACCATGTAAGACCTTGCTCTAATGAGCGCTTTCTTCCCACCCTGTAGATGTGTCTCAAGAAATCACTAGTGCCCCCAGCTCAGTTTCTGTTAGTACAGCCACATGCAGGCATTGACACGGCACAGCTGGACCTCACTGGTTGTCTGAACATCTCACACTTTCTCAGACTCCAGGAAAGAGAAGTGCGAACAACAGTGAGTAAGCTAGAGCCCGAGAATAAGCCACAACCATCCCTAAGGGAAAGGGTCAGAGAGCAGTGAACTGAGTCCACCAGGCCCCCTGCCTCCTGGGCTCCCAGGGCACAGGAAGATGAGAGGAAGGAGAACCAAAGACCTCATCAGACAGGGCTGGGTTCAGATCCTGCTCTGCCACTTACTGTGTGAGACAGAGATAGGACCCCAGATGAGCCAGCTAAGCACACCAAGGGTCAGCCTTTGCACTTGTGAAATGAGTGGGTTCATGCCCGTCCATCAGAGCCGTAATGACAACAAATCCGTCACTGGGCGAGCGCCTAACAGGACAGTCCCTGTTTTTGTAGATGAGATTCAGGGTGACATGGTCATGCAGAGATACCCACCTGTTTCCCTGACACCTCCTGGCTTCTCACAACCCAGGAGCACCAGATTTCTTGGCCCGCGATGACAGCAATGAGCTTTAAACAGTAATTGAGAGGGGCGCCTGGGTGGCTCAGTCAGTTGAGCGTCCGACTTTGGCTCAGGTCATGATCTCACACTCCGTGAGTTCGAGCCCCGAGTTCGAGTCGGGCTCTGTGCTGACCGCTCAGAGCCTGGAGCCTGTTTCCGATTCTGTGTCTCCCTCTCTCTCTGCCCCTCCCCCATTCATGCTCTGTCTCTCTCGGTCTCAAAAATAAATAAACATTAAAAAACAAATAAACAAATAAATAAACAAACAAACAAACAGTAATTGAGAGAGGCAAGCATTTGCTTATCTTTTTGGGGTCACTCCAAGCTTCAGAGGCAAGTAACTGACATCCCCTCCCCTGGTTCGTCCCCACACCCATTTGGCAACTGCCCTCACCACTTCCAAGCATCCCTGTCCCCCGCTATCCCCTGGACAGGTTAAACCCTACCTTTTTCCACAATGAGGACCATGCCTGTGAGTGGGACAGCATTTCTGGGTCAAATTAGGTCAAGGCCGATCAGTGGCGCTGGAACTGCTACGGCATTAGGTAATCAACTCAAGGCTGGTTCCGCCCGGAGCCATAATTTTGGGGAGGCAAGATTTAGCTGACTTGAAAGAAGGGGGAAGCAAGCTTGCAGAAAGAGATTGATTTCAGTGAAATACAAATTCATACTCACTAACTGCCCTACCACTTCGGAATCAATTAAAATGAGATGGAGAAAAAGGCACAGAGAAATAGAGAATGACAGAAAGCCCAACTGGAAAAAAGGAGGGGGTGGGGGAGAAGGCTTCCTGGAAAGCAGAGCAGAAAAAGCCCAATCCAAGGAAACCCCCTCTCGGGTAGGAGGGGGAAGTCTGGGGGCTGTGAGGCATTTTCTTTTCCAGTCCTGGGCAACTGGTAAGCAGCAGACCCACAACATGAGCCAGGGGTTCTCAAAACCCAGTAAGCATCGGAAGCAACTTTTGATGAAAGGAGGTAGGGCTTACACATGTCCAGTCCTGAGGCCACCTCCCGAGGTTCTGATTCATTAGGTCCGTGCAGGAGCTGGCAATCTACCTAACAGAACCCGTCTCCTGGACAGGTGCCCTCGGACCACACTCCGAGGAGCAAGGCCTAGACTAGAGATTTCATGATGTGCCCCTCTTCTCTGGTCACCATAGTAACAGCAATGACCACACGTGTTGCTTATCTCTAGGACTGCTGCACAAAGCCTCGAGAGAGACTGTGGAAAGACCCCCACGTTAGCCCGTCCAGAGAAGATGAAGACTTTGGAAATACAGTACTTGGAAGGTGTGGACAGTGGGACAAAGATAACCTGTCCAGATCCTGGCTTGGACAGCCCACCTCAGAGAGGACTAGACAGGACCCAAGAATAGTGCTGGACCACTCTGGAAGACAGTTTGGCAACTATCTTTTTTTAAAAGCAAAATAAACATACTCCTACCTTATGGTCCAGTAGTGATGCTCCTTTTGACATTTACCTCAAGAATTCAAACCTTAGGTCCACGCAGAAGCCTGTACAGTTTTATTCACAAGTGCCCAAACTTTGAAGCAACCAAAATGTCCTTTAGTAGGTTAATGGACCAACTATGATAGATCCAGACAATGAAATATTATTCGGTGCTGAAAAGAAATGAGCTATCAAGTCATGGAAAGACATAGAGGAAACTTAAATGCATATTTCTAAGTGATAGAAGCCAATCTGAAAAGCCTACATGCTATATGATTCCAAGTGTATGATATTCTGGAAAAGAAAAAGCTTCGGTGACAGTCAAAAGCTGAGTGGCTACAAGGAGGATGGCAGGGAGAGGAAGGACTGGGCAGAGCACAGAGGATTTTTAGGACAGGGGAACTATTCTATATGATGCTGAAATGCTTGATACTTGCCATCATACATTTGTCCAAACCCACAGAATGTGCCACACTCAGAATGAACAGTAAACCATGGATGGCGTGGGGCAGAGGGGGGATAATGACGTACCAATGTAGGCACATGGATTGTAATGAACAGACCACTCTGGTGAGGAGTGTGATAGTCGGGATGGCTGTGCATGTGGGGGGCCAGGGGTATACAATAACTCTCCTTTCTGTCCAATTTTACTGTGAACCTAAAACTGCTCTAAAAAGTAAATTCTATTAAAAGAAAAAATACACAGGACTAGAGATTGCCTCTGGTTCCATGAAATACGAGATGACATGGGAAGGCAGAGTAGTGAAGCATGCAACGGGGACTGGAGCCACTGGGGACACGGCAGGAGTAAATCCAGGCTGCCAGCCAGGTGCCAATTCCTGAATGGGTGGGGGCTGGGGCTGTAAAATCAGGACAAGAAGTACAGGGCTCCTCTCTTCCCACCCTTCCTGCCAGAGAGGGGGATATTGCAAAGGGCATCAAGATCTCAACAAGAGAGCAGTCTCTCTGTGGTGTTTGAAATTCTCAAAGATCCCTTAATCCTCCCAAAGAAAACAGTTCAAACAGGTGAATAAACTAGCGAGTCGAACAGGGAGCCTCAGCATCATTATCCAGGCCTCCTAACGCCCCTTAATGCAGAATCTCCCTGCCTGCACCTAATAAGGGCTGCTCTCCTTCATGAGAGTCCTATAAAATGCATAAATATTCCTCAAGGAACCGAGAGAGCTCCTAACAGTCTTTAATAGCGATCATAAAATGAAGGATAAAATGTGTGAAAGGAGATTGGTCATGATAATAGTGCAAGGCTGGAGAGCAGTGAATTTCCTAACCCCTCCCTGGCTGGGTTTCACAGCACAAAGATACTGTCCCGAGTCAGAAGCATGCCCAGAGGAGGCAAACTGGGGAGAGGACATCCAGACTCCTGTCAGAGAATCCCAGACAGTTGAACTGGAAAAGCTGAGGGCCAAAGACAGGAGGAGACTTGCCTAAGGTCATACAGCAAACAGCAGACTCCCATCAAATCTGCCAAGATTCTGTGTGGCCCAGATGGAATGGGTCCTAGGAATTTGCATTGTTCATTTATCCTCTGGGTGATGGAGATAAAAACTAGTCTATACCAAATAAGCTCGTGACTGATACAATTTGGCCCTGGCTACATAGCTCCTCCAGCCTTTGTGGGAGCCAGAGATTGGTCTGTTAGTAGAACTTGCAGCCTGAGCTCTGCTCCAAAACTGGACAAGGACTCTAGAGCATGCCAACAAGGTGGGTATTAACAGCAGAGGTCATCATTGAGAATCTGCAGACCAGGGAAACAAGAGTATGCTCTAAAGGACTGTTTGCTTCAATGGGTGCTATGATGGGCTTTCCGTGAGCACCTCAGGGCCATGGCACGTGGGTGTGGGGTGTGGGGTGGGGAAAGACCCAGTTGGCAGGAAAGCCCACATCTGACAGACAGCCAGTCCCCTAGCTCATGTCCTGGGATGCAACAGAGCTCAATAAACAGCAGTTATTGGCAGGTACAGCACTAAACACCTAGAGGTGCACCCACCAAGAACCGCTGTTTGTTGAGCTCTATTGCATGCCAGGACATGAGCTGGGGGCTTGCATTTATGATCTCATTGAGCCCTCCCAGTGCTACACCTGACTGTAATCGCACGGACCCACAGGTCCATGCACGACCAAAGGTTGGCCAAATAACATCCAGGCAACACAGGTCTGGGCATTTGTTCCTGCTCCCACCATAGTCTGGGGCCTACTGGGTCTCCCCATACTTTGGCTTGGGCTTCTAGTTTACAGCTTCCTTTATCTGGATGGCAGTGGAATGGCCTCTTACATCTGACCCTCAAGACCTTCGAGATGTTGACTCCCTGCTCCTCAGGCTCACCCCCCTCACTTGTCTCAGCTCTGGTTTAGGAATCCCCGTCCCAGGGCTTTCCTGACTCCCTGGGGTCTCAGCCCAGCCCATCCTGCTCCGAATGACAGGAGGTCCAAGAAGCCACATTTCCCTCTGCCCATGCAGGCTGACTAAGCAAAGTTACCAGAAACTTCATGGCGAAAGTCAACCAGCAGAACCTCAGGTGAAGTTCTTCAATGCATAGAAGTCAAATCCCAATACAGATGGGGTACGGACAAGTTGAAAAGAACAAACCTTTTCTTCTAAGTTAAACTCCCTGGCCACATGGGGGACAGTCCTCAGAGTCGATAACCTAAGATTCTGGTGTCGTCCACTATTACCCTGATGGCATTCAGCAGCCAAGAAGACATCAAGAGGTCAAATGTAGGAGGACTGAAATAGAACAATAAAACTATCGGCATTCCCAGATAATGGGCTTCGTGGAAAATCTAAAAGCATCAACAGTTAGAATTTTTAGAAAAGCTAGCGAAATCACTTGGAAATAAGAGCAATGTACAAAAATCTATTATATTTATTTCACCGTCAAGTAGATATAAATGCAATTTTAAAGATACAAAATGCACGAAGGGTCTAAGATTCTAACAAAAGATGCTCGAGACCTTTGAGGAAGAGATTAGAAAAATTTATTGGAAGACACTGAAGAAGACCAAAATACGTGAAGAAACAGACCGAGTTCATGGGCAGAAAGATTCAATATCATAAAAATAGCAAGTTGAAGGGAATTGGCCTACAGATTCCATGAAGCTCTAAGAAGAAACTCCCAACAAGGTTTTATGTGGAACTTGACAAGTAACTTATTTATAAGCAAACAGGTAAAATGTATATATGTGTGTGCAGTTTGTGTATGTACAAACACACAAACACATGCATTCATATGTAATTTTTAGCTTGCTCAAAAGACCACAAATGTAAATTGAAACTGCACTGTGATACCAATTCTCATCTAAAAGTTTTCCAAAAATACATGGGGAAAAAAGGGCCCTTGTACACGGTTGTGAAGAACTGAAAATGGTGTTAACACCATGTAGGGGAAATCTTACAGACATTAAGGTTGATGAAATTAAATAGAGACCATGTAATCACAAATTCGAGAACCCATGCTGTATCTTTAATACATATGCATCTAATGTAAGTATTTGCTAACTCTGTCCACTGAAACAGCCTAGAAACAACGACTAAGCCAACAGCAATAAAGACTCCTAATGCTCACACTGTAATTTTCTTCAATAGCATTTTGCACTAATAGGAACCAAGCCTTCTTGGATAAATGCTCATTCTGGGTCTGGGGGAGAAAATGCCCAAAATGAGCCTAGAACATCTTGTAATTTTACATTTCAAAATTTCAGAATTCTTCAGCTAACCCGAAGAAGCTCCCAGTGACCACAGATGGGGCAATTTGGACATCAACGAGGATGATGACCAGAATGGATTAAAGCATATGGATTTAATCCATGAATTCATGATGTTATTTTTAAAAGGTATTTGTTATCTTTGAAGAATACTTGGGCTCCAAGTCATTATTTTGAAAACTGTTAAATTAAAGAACCACCTGACAGTGCTCAGTATAGATAACTGATTGTGGCATTATCCAATTTGTCCTGTTTTTCCTCCATAAAGTGTACCTTGAGGTAATTAATAGCTAATTAGGGGTAATTCATCTTTATAAAATAATTCCAGCTAGTAAGTGGGAAGGAATTATAGAATTAGCATGCCGCCATTTTGTAGTCCCTAGTGAATTCATGAATCTAGACCATAACGATCAGTGGCTACTATTAACACAGAAAAGTCAACTAAATATTATGTGTCTCCTGATGGAAGTGCATGCCACCACCTATGAGGTAGCCTTGCCTTTCCCACTCTAAAAAATGAACTTGAAGCTGATCAAGTTTCAAATCGCCTATTATACAAGACATACAGAGAACAGATGTTCAAAGGCCTCTATAGTGATATAATAACCAAGCCAAGACCATGGTCAACTCTTGGGATGGACTTTTTTGAATCCTGATTCAAAACAACAGTATTTTAAAATGTTGGAGAGTTTGGGAAATTTGCTTTGTTAACTGAATATGTGAGGTTTTAAGTTGTAGATGTGATAATGGTATTATGCACATTTGTAAAGAGTCCTTAAACACACATACAAGAACAAAAATGGTTGAGACACCACAGGAGCCTTTGCCCCACCAGCCATCAAGAATTATGAGAAAGCTATATGACCAAGGTAGATACGATGACATTCATGCAGGGATAGACAAAATGACTCAGGGAGCAGAATAGAGATACAAAAATTAATTTTTACATGTATATTTTATTTTGTTTACATAGCTCATTTTTCAGGTGAATGGGAAATGGCAAAACTCATTAGTAAGTGGTATTTGGACAGCTGCATTGATGATCCACATGGAAAATAAGCAATTTAGAAAAGACTGATAATGAAAGATACACTAAAATTTAAAACTTCTCTTTATCAAGAGACACCTCAAAGGAAGTGAAAAGATGGCTCCAACTGGGAATGACATTGACCACATATATATGATGCCAAATGATTAGAATTCAGAATAGATATTTAACTCCTAAAAATCAGAGAGACTCACAATCCAATTTAAAACTATGGAAAAGACTTAAACAGGTATTCTCAAAAAAGGAAACTAGAGTAGCTCATAAACTTTGGCAAGATACTTCATTATATAATCAAGAAAATTTACACTTTTAGAAAACAAGAGTATGTTTCCACACCCAATTCAGGAACCTGACAATAGAAAGGGCTGGTAAAGAAGTACATTAATGATGGGGCGCCTGGGTGGCTCAGCCAGTCAAGCGTCCGTCTTCAGCTCAGGTCACGATCTCACGGTCTGTGAGTTCGAGCCCCGCGTCCAGCTCTGTGCTGTCAGTTCAGAGCCTGGAGCCTTCTTTGGATTCTGTGTCTCCCTCTCTCTCTCTGCCCCTCCCCCACTTACGCTCTGTCTCTCGAAATATGAATAAACGTTAAAAATAAAAAAAAAAGAAGGACGTTAATGAAATATTTCCTATGCTACCAGACAGCAGTATGGACTCCAGCATTTTTTAAAGCAATTTGACATCAGCTTGAATTTAGTTTGAGCATTCCATATGGGTTAATAATTCTGTTCTTAGATATAAACCACTGGTGCACCCTATATATTTACAATAATGTTTACGGCATTTTCTAGAAAAGACTAAAAACATTCCAAATATTCATTAGAGAAATAAGTTGCAGTGTGGCCACACAATGAGACCATATATGGCAGTGAGAATTAACCAAGAACAAGTATACACTTCACGATGAATGAACTTCGCGACCCTAATGGCAAGAGAAAAAGGCAAGTCGCCTAAGGATACTTCTAGCATGACACACTTTTTATACATCTCAACTAAAAAAGAAACCACAGTAATGTATCGTTTAGGGGTATATACCCATATAGTGACATTCTAAAGAAAGGCAGGTGAGTGATCAATACCAAATCCAGAAAGGTGATTATGTACATGGGAGGGAAGCCAAGCTTTGGCAGTGTTGATCTTTTAACATTTTTCAAATCAAGTTTTGGGCTCACAGATGTTTCATTATGGAACTCACACATTTTATACATTTATTTTTGAAGAAATGGTCTAGCTGAAACGGTGAGGCCGGCACGGGACTGACCTGGGTCTGGTTTCTGCACAGAAGAGACAGAACCGGCTCTGGGAGGAGACAAAAGATGCCTTTTCTAGGGCTGGCAGTACGACCGGTATGCAGTATGGCAGCATACCACGTGCATCTTGCCAAGACCAACAGACCTTCCCAAACATGCAAGATTAAGGAGGGAGAATTTTCCCTGAGCAAAGGGAAATAACAGAGATCAAGTTTGCATTCATTCCTAAAGCACTGTGCCACCTTTGAGAGGCAAACAGCCTCCCTGCTCGTGGCAGCCAGGCCCCGTTCACGGCTGGATGACCTACTTCAGATTTATGAGCCATATCTGTTTTCAGAGACCCTCCACCCTGCCTGCTTCGAAGGGTGGTGCCTCCAGGTATACAAATCCCTGGAGGAATATAGGACAGACTTCCAGTCACCCAATTCTACAAATATTGGGGACTCTGCACCCATCCCAAGCACTTCTGTGGGTGCTGGGGCTAAGAGATGAGCCAGAGAACATCTTTGCCCTTTATCACACCTCCCAGGGAAGGAAGAAGAGGAGAAGGAGCCCACGTGGGAAAAAAGCCGCCCACCCCACTGACAAGGGTCCTGTCGTTGGGCCTGAGATCACAATGAGACACAGAAATGCAGTTCAGGGAAATAGCATGCACTCACAGCACCAGCTGATCTGTATACTAAGAGGTTTTTAACCTCAGAAACAAGAATAATGCCCAGAGATTTTTCCCTGAAGCTCCTCCTAGTTTTCCTACGACTTCTTGCAAAATAAATTATCCTTAAGTCATCAATGTCCACATAATGTCTGAAGGCAAGAGGGAGGATGGGAGGCTTTTCACAAAGCTAGAGAAAGGATGAGCCGCCAGGGGCTTGAGGGGGACCCAGGGACAAGGTGTGCATGTCAGTAGGTGTCAGTGAGTTCCCATCCACCTGACATTCTGCAGTGGATTCATTTATCTCACATTCAACCCGGCAGATGAAATCAAGAGGAAGTTGGTATCATTTCTTTATACGGAAACCCATGTCTTTCTCCTGGCTGCATCAGTTCAGGGGCCAGGTGGGGGTACAAGAACCCCACTGAAGTGAGGAAGTAATAGAAAAATGTAGGGCATTCAGCTGGCCAGCCTCTGGCAGCCCAACTGCCCAGGATCAACAGGGTAAGTCACTAAGTCACTGCCACCATAACAGAGGCCCAGGGTGTGGCCAAGGTCCCTGCAGGCAGAGAAGGCTGGAAGAATTGGAGGAGGCACATTAGATTCACTTGAAGCAACCATAGAGCCCAGGAGAGTTTCCAGAGTTGGAGTCAACAGGAAGCACTCAAGCTAGAACGTGATGAGGAAAGAAAGAACAAGCTGGAAATGTGTACAAAGTGTCGCTGTGTCCCCCGTGCAGTCAGGCAGTGGTCCTTTCCCCCATCTGGCAGAAAACTCTGGTATTACTGCTCTCTGGGGATAGTCAGACAGAGGTCAACTCACCATTGACCGGGACAACAGAGGGCTGTACAGAGGCACCACAATGAGAGCAGAAGGAAGGAACAAAAGTTGGCATGGGAAGCAAAGAGACCAGGACCACGTCCAGCCCAGCCTGAACCAACCCCCTGGGCCAAAGCCAACTCCTCCAGGAGCAGGGTGACCAGATATGGACATTTGGGCCCCCAGGTAATAGCAGAAGTGTGTGGACAGGTGACAAAATTGCCAGGTTGGGACTCTGTGTCTGGACAATGATGCTCCCAGCTGACAAGCTCTGTCCCCCACGCCAATATTCCCCATCAACAGTTTGACATTTCCCTCAGCCATGTGTGGACAGCCAAGAACTGCCAAGCATTTAAGAAAAGTCTCCAACAACAAAGCAAACAGACATACTAAAGGAACTAAAACACCGATACAAGAAAAACCATCATAATGTTAATATCCTTAGAGAGGTAACCAAGTAGGAGATCCTTAAGACAGAAGTTTCACTTTGTTAAAAACTAGTAACAAAAATAAACTTGTAAAAAAGAAAAAAAAAATGAAAATGAAGGAGAAAAAGTACAACTTTAGGGAATTAATCCAGGAAAATATTTGAAAGCCAGAAGTTCTAAGAAGTAACAATAGAAGAAAACGAGAGAAAACTATCAAAGGAATAACAGAATTCCCCCAAAGAACATGCATCTCCAGATTGAAAGAGTCCATTGAGAGCTCAGAGCTAACAAAAAGATCAATACAAGTCACATCATTGTGAAATATCACAACACCAGAGAGAGAAAGAGAAAATATCAAAAGCTTTCAAAAAGAAAAAGCAGATTATAGACAAAAGATAATTAAAGTGCCATTAACAGCAATGCTGGAACCTGGAAGATAATTCAAAATTGTGAACAAAAATATGTACTTGCAGCCTAGTATTCTATACCCAACTAATCATCAATCCAATGCTCAGGTAGGAAAGATCTTGTATGGTCTTTCAAAATGCATCCTCTGTGCACTTTGAGAGGAAGCCATCTATCCACTTGAGGAAGTAATCAAAACTTAGGAAGAGGGTGGAATTCAAGAAACAGAAGATACAGGGGCACCTGGGTGGCTCAGTCGATGAAGCGTCTGACTGGCTCAGGTCATGATCTCATGGTTCATGGGCTCAAGCCCCTCATCGGGCTCTGTGCTGACAGCGCAGGGCCTAGAACCTGCTTCCAATTCTGTGTGTGTGTGTGTGTGTGTGTGTGTGTGTGTGTGTGTGTGTGTGTATCTCCCTCCCTCCCTCCCTCAAAAATATACATTAAAAATTTTTTTAAAAAGCAAAAAGAAACAGAAGATATAGCACAGTCGACTGGGAGGGAGGAGGGAGGGGATCTCCCAGGCAGATGGAAAGGAAATCCCAGGGTAAGAAAGACACAGCAGCCCCAGAGAACAACTCCTATAGACTGAGCTACAGGGCAGTGGCTCCCAGAGCTGAGAGACCATCTGGGGGTTCAGCCTCCCTGATGGGCTTGGCCAGTCTGGGATGCACAGACACCCAGCAGATGAACAAACAAAGCCATCATTTTAGCTCTGGACAAAATAATTGTCGTAGAAGAAAGAGGAGACATAATCATGAGACACCACATGTCTCAACTGTGAATACTATTTACACGTTCATAACAACACTGAGTGTTGATGTAACTAAAACGGGTGATAAATACACTTGGAGAAGGGGAGGGCACACATGTGGGAGGGGGGGAGGCAGCAAAGCAGTGTTAAACCCTCCTCTTCCTCGGCACAGAGTCGATAGATAACATCCAACAGGAAAGCATTCAAGATTACATTTCTGAAGATCACCCGTATATTGTTACAATGAGTCTAAGACACAGCTCGGAGTTGAAAACTGCCACCGCCTCTGAGGAACAGGAAGCAGGTGAGGAGGGACTGGGCAGGAATTTGCTGTTTTTCATTGAGATCCTAGTAACACGCTTTGACATTTTAATCTACGCCTTTGATACAAAATTAAATTATACTTAAGTTTCACATGCACACCCCCACCTACCTCCACCTCCACTCCCCACCCCCCACCCCCCACGGGTGAATCTACCTGCATCTACACACACTTCCCCACTGTGTGAAGGGCTAGGACTAGTCCTGAATGTGGTGAAATTGTAAGGAGTGAATCCCAGGAAAATCAGAGGCAAGGGTCTTGGAAGAAGGAAAAGGAAGTCCACAGGCTTTCAGGAACAAAATCTTGGCTGGTCCTTTGGGCACCTGGGTGGCTCAGTCAGTTGAGCATCTGACTTTGGCTCAGGTCATGATCTTACCATTTGTGAGTTCAAGCCCCACGTCTGGCACTGTGCTGACACTCAGAGCCTGGGGCCTGCTTTGGATTCTGTCTCCCTCTCTCTCTGCCCTTCCCCTGCTCATGCTCATGCGCGCTCTCTCTCTCTCTCTCTCTCTCTCTCTCAAAAGTAAATAAACATTAAAAACAATTTTTTTTAAAGCTTGGTGGTCCTTTGCCGATGATCTAGCCAGAGAAGCCCTGGGAGATTCAACTCTTATCTGGCTTCAGTATCTCCTCGGGGGCCTACAAGAGCCCCTTCGGATCTCACCATTGTCACTTCTGAATGTTTCTCCTAATAAATGAAGGTTTTAGACCATAAAATCCAGCATTCTTTTACAATGCACAACATCAGTCTCGCCCAAGTGGAATGCTGTAAAATGGTAATGAGGTACGATAAATCTGCTTTCTGTGAAGATCGGGAGTATAGAATCCCTCTATTTATTTAACACGCCTGACACAGTGCAAAGCCACCTGGTTTTAACCCAGTTCTGCTCAAGTCCACCCCATCCCTCTCTCTGCTCACAGCCCACCCCCAGCGCTTTCAGACAGCAGGTCCAGGAAGAGAAGCCAGCAGCAACTGCCCTCTGCCCACTCTAGGTTTAGGCCATGCAAAGTCCCAGGACTTAGGAGCCTTGGCACCGAAGAATGAAAACCTGGACGCTGCATGTCCCCCAAACCAAGGCAGAGTTCTGAGGATGCTTGGCTTCATCTCTTTGAAGGCCCTCTCCATTTGAAATTGTGAGTTTCGTCTCTTTGGGAGAAGGTTATTAGGGATCCATTATCTGCTCTTAAGCCATAGAAGTTCTGGTTTTCCTGGCTCTCTCAATGCAGGGCCCCACCCCTGCCCCCCAGAGAGGAAGGAGATGCCGCACAGGGGAGGCAGACTGGAGCTCCCCTTGGCGTTGGTTGGAGACCAGCCCTGAGCCCTTCTACTTTTCTTCTCACTGCCTTGCTCCAGGCCTCTGCAGCCCTCTGGTTGGATCTCTTTCCCCTTAATGGTGTCTGGTCACTGAAGGGACATCTGGTCACAGATGGAACATCATGCTCTCCATTGCACGTCCCAGGGTATGACTGAGAGGGTGGAAGGTGGGGGTCACTGGTCAACCAGAAGCAGATTCCTACAGGAACATGGCAGGTTAGGAACAAGGGCCGGGAGGAAAAACAAGGGGAAGACAGTTGGGAAGACGTGGAGAGAACTAGCAAGGCACCTGAATGTCCCCTCTGGTGATCGTCACCAGCCCCAACTACAGTTCTCTGCACCGTAAGGCAGAGAAACTTAGATTCAGTGTTTGGGTTTTGTGGAGTTTTGTGTTTTGTTTTTTGTTTTTTGTTTTGTAAAGCAGAATGGCATTTAATTTTTTTAAGGGAGAAAGTATGCTCTAGTATCTGGTGCGACTGGGATCTGGGATCCTCTGGACCTTGTCCCAGCTGCACAGAGGATGTGGGCTTCTGCCCATTTCCATCTATTGGCAAGGACAGAAAAGCACACTCGTTCTCTGGTCTCCTGCCAGGCTGAGAGGAGCAGGCAGTCTCCTCCGCGGTGCATCCCGAGCTGAAAGGCAGTGGCCCAAGCTCCGGATCCGGGGGAGAGACAGAGCCCCAGCTTCCCATGTCCAGGCCTCTAGAGCCACTCAGGCTAAGTTCACGGCCCGGCCTTCACATCTCGAGGGGAACAAAGACTTCAGAACCAATCCTACACTTTGCCCACTCTGGCTGTGTGATATGGTCACGTCACTTCACTCCTGTTTCTTCTATAAAACATTCTGTATGTTTTTAATGGAAGGCCAAGCAACACTGCCTGAGGGCAGGGTCCAGTTCTTGATGTGTGATTCTCTGCCCCTTTGCCGACCTGCTCCTGAAGGGCGTATTCGAAACATCTTCAGTGTTGTGGACTCTTCATCCCCTGCAGATGCATTTTATCTTGGTAAATAAAAGTCACTTATTTGATGATGAATTAAGGAGAGTCTGACATTGGTTCTGATACTAGATTGTCAAGCCACTTCTACTCTCTGGGCCTCAGTTTCCACATCTGTGAAATGGGGGTGCTTGGCTTCATCTCTTTGAAGGCTCCTTCCGTTTGAAATTGTGATTTTAGGGGTGACTGGGTGGCTCAGTTGGTTGAGTGTCTAACTTTGGCTCAGGTCATGAATTCGCTTTCCTGAGTTCAAGCCCCACGTCGGGCTCTGTGCTGACAGCTCAGAGCCTGGAGCCTGCTTCAGATTCTGTGTCTCCCTCTCTATCTGCCCCTCCCCTGCTCGTACTCTGTCTCTCTCTCTCAAAAATAAATAAAGATTAAGAACAAAAAGAAGAAATTGTGATTTTATGTCTCTTTGTGGGGGGAGGTTATTAGGGATCCATTATCTGCTCTTAAGTGCACAGAATTTGGACAAACTAGTTTTGAGGTTATCTTGAGATGAGAATCGCCCCACTTACCTGCTCACAGATGTTTCAACGGACTAGGGACGAGGGCCCAGAGGGGCAGCACACACACAAGGCTGTGTTTTTTACCACAGGCAGGCTCGTCCAGAATTCAAACCAGAACTTGACAGGAACAGCATGAACATGGCACTGTCCTATTTTAGCTTAAGACACCAAGGGGCCTGCACAGCTCACGCGGCGGGTTAGGGCAGAGCCACCCATGCCAGGAAGAGCCGAGCCTCTGCCCTGCCTGGGTTCCGACAACAGCCCTCACTCACAATGAACCACGTTTCGGTGCTTTGATCCCAATCTCAAATAATTAAGGAGGTTTCTGTGGTATCGCCCTAAATGGCTTAGCGTCTCCATCAGAAAGGCGGCTGGGAGGCATGCCAGTTTGGGGGAGGGTCGGATAATTAAGGAAATCATGGTGAATTAAGCTTTCTGCAACGAGGCACAAACATCTTTTCATGAACGGCAACATCATGTTAGCTTATGTTTTGCCAAAGAGAAAGGCAGGGCCTCTCCTTGGGGTTTTCAGCCTGGTAAAACACATCTGGCAAGTGAGCCAAATATTTAAGGGTCATTAAAATCCCAAACTCCCCGCGCCAAGAACTTTTCTCCTTTGTTATTCAAGTGCGGAGCAGTTACGGAAAATGCGTTCCATATGGTTTGTGCTGCTGCATATTTCTATTTACTTCATCAAATCACTGCTTTGAAAGAGCTATTTGATGTCAAAGATGCGTTAAGATTTTATAGACTTTCCCAATCCAGCTTTTCAAGATTCTCCCTTTGAACCAGAAATGCTTGCCAAGAGTAAACAGAACTGAAACCACGAGGGGTCAAGGGCTTTGTTGGAAACAAAGACCCCAGCCTGATCAAGGGCTTTCAAAGGTTGGGGGGGCAAATATGCATTTCCAACTGATTGCCAAAAGTTCCCAAAGATCATGTTTCCCACATAAGTTACATTAAAATGAGTGTTTTCATGTATTCATATTTTATTAATAATGTAACACTGTCACCCACCAGCTCCCACCAAGAAGCAGGACACAAGATAGTCAGGCACTTAAAATATGAACACAACTTTAAAAAACTGGAAAGTTTATCTTTAAGTCGTACATCAAAATTCTCCCCAGGGAGACTTTGTCAGCCTTGAGAGAAAAAGCAAACCGACACAGACCTTGGAAAAGCTCTCAGGGCTACAGTCAGACTCTCCCAGACACACGGAGCTGGGAGGACATGGGAGAATAACCCTCATTTTACAAATAGGGAAACTGAGGACCAGATCCCGGCACCAGAGACAAATCCTAGAAGCTCCCAAATTGTTCCCTTCTTTTCCTCCAGCCTTTTCTTCATCATTGCTCCTTCCCGAACCTCCCCACAGCCTCCTCCCATTCCCACACATCCTGGACACCCAGACACAGCAACGGTGGGGCAGGGGCTTCTGTAAAACTAACTCAGGTCATAGCCCCTCCCTGCTCAAAACCACTCAGCACCCTGATTATCCAACCTACCGCCCCTCTTGCCTGGGGCGACTGCCCCTACTCATTTGCCCACACCTGCCCAGCTCCAAGAACCCCCTGGTCGCCCTGCTCCACCCACACGACTGCCTTCCAGCCCCTGGAGACCACAAAGCTCATTTCTGCCCCAGGACCTTTGCATGTGTGGTCCCTTCTTCCCTCCTGTGCACAGTTCTTCTTTCAATCCTCAGCTTCAACTGTGCTGCTCTGAAGAGCTCGTTCCTAGCATTCAAGGTGATGAGCCCACACGACCTTTGTTGACTCCTCTCTCTGCACATTTATCATCTGAACCCCCACACTGAGCAGTGAGCTTCGTGAGGCCACGAAAAGAAGGTTTTCTTATTATCTCTCCCCTGTAACTCCAGCACCCAGCACACTGCCTGGAATTTAACAAGCACACTCAGTACGTGTAATCTGATGTCTTCTATTACCCAGCCTGGGCTCCCTCCATTAACAAGAAAAGATTTTTTAAAAAGAATCCAGGGCTTTATGTTTCGAGCCCAACTCTGCAACCCCCTCCTTTTTTTTTTTTTTAAATCTCTCCCTAGTGCTGTCCTGTCACCCCATTTGGGAACTCTGCCTCTGCTCTCTCCCCATCTGTTCTTGGGCACCCCCCCCCCGCTACTCTGAGAGCTCAGAGTCCCCCAACACTTCAGAATGCAAGCCCTCAGAGGAAACCCTGCAATTTAAAGGAGATCTGTCAATTCAAAACATGCATCACTTCCAGTGGTGAGAGCTGAGGCAGAAACAAGCTGGGGAGTTGCAGGGCGGCCACTCAAGGAAGGTGGAGATTCGAGCCTTTCCTCCGAGATTCCAGACTCTTGCCCTCCCCGCACCTGGGAGAACTCCCTCTCATTCGGTTCCCTCCTGATCATGAATGCAGCCCCTCACAGCACCTGGAACTGGTGTCTCCATTTCCCCTGTAGCTTTCTTGATACACAAAAATTCCACCTAAGTATTTTTCACTTGTATTTTTTGTGGAGTAAAATAAAGCTGGCTTGGGATAAAATGTACTGAATCACAATGATTATCCAGTCTCTCTCTCTTTGCCAGGAGGTCCTGAGGTAGGTAGATGAGTATTTAGGACCAAAAGCTTATAAAGAAGATCAGAAATCTATAGATCATTCCACCAACTTCTAATAAGCTAGTATGTTCCAGACATTTCACGAAGATCCCGAGGTGAACAAGACCAAAGTGGTCCCCACCAGGAAAGCAGACATGAGGCCAATTATCTGTGTCCTCACCCAAGCACTCACTGAGGGGTCATCACTGGTCTCATGAAGGTCATGTGACAAAGAACATGGTGCAGGGAACCAGTTCCAAGCTGGTGGGGTGAAGACATCTACTCTAGGGAAGCAGCAGCTGGGGAGAGGTTGGTGGCTGGGAGACAGATGAGTGTAGTTGAATGGGCACTGGCCAGAGTCAAGAGGACCCAGTCTCCAAGCCCAGGTCCGGCAACTTCTAGCTGAATGACTGCACACCCTTCTTCCTCCTCGGCTGCACCCCATGAGGTCTTCAAATCCTTCTAGC